>NW_027202493.1:31124369-31770619 GCF_024711535.1 Dipodomys merriami | reverse complement strand
CTGAAAGGCTTAAATAATAATTTGTATATTTTTGAATTTTTGAAAGTTAATATGTACTTTATTTGTATGCAGAGAGATACCAACAACTAAATTTTTAATTAATAAGTACTTACATAAAGTTTAAAAATACCAGCTAATATTATTAGTCTGACAATTAGAAACCATACCCTTTTCTGCTCTTTCAATATGGCCCCTTCTAACCAGTAAATGTTTGATATTTACATCTATGCTTGTAAATAACTGGCACTCATTTTTTATTGCATTATTGATTTATTCATACAGAAACAAATTTTTAACATTTTTTATTGTGAAAATACTGTACAGAGGGGTTACAGTTTCATGAATAAGGTAATGAGTGCATTTCTTATCAAGCACTGCTGTGTCCTTTGTTTTTCCCCTACCATCCCTTCCCTCCCACTTCCACAACTACACTTCCCACAATCCCTCCTCAACTCCCCCCACCCCAAATTGTAAAGTTCGGTGTTCAACAGTGTCTTGTACATCTCATTGTTACAATGGGTCAACCTGTATCCCTCTTGAAACATTTTGTTTTTTTTCCCTTCTCCTCCCCAAATTATACTGACATCAAATACAGTAAGAACAGGGGTTATAACATGGGGGACAAACATACAAAGAAACCAAAAAAATCACATGGTACACTATAAAAACATTGGAACAATAGCAAGAAAGAAAAAACACTTGTGTCCCTATCTTGGGATTCATTTTGCTTAACATTATCTTGTGTGGTCATATGTACATAGCTTTTGACCTTTTCTGCTTGTCCCAGACATATACTAACTATTGCAAATAAGGGAAACCATGGGACCTATGTTTTTTGGACGTGGCTTACTTCACTTAATATAATGTTTTCTAAGTCTTTCCATTTCCTAACAAATGGGGCAATGTCATTCTTTCTGATGGAGGCATGTAATTCCATTGTGTATATATACCACATTTTCTTGATCCATTCATCTACTGAGGGGCATCTGGGTTGGTTCCATATCTTAGCTATGGTAAATAAGGCTGCAATAAACATAGTTGTGCTGGTAGCTTTAGTATGGTCTTGTTTGTGATAATTCGGGTAAATGCCCAAAAGTGGGATTGCTGGGTCATAGAGGAGCTCTATGTGGACTCTTTTGAGGAACCTCCATACTACTTTCCAAAGTGGTTGAACAAGTTTACACTCCCACCAACAATGCAGTAGGGTTCCCTTCTGGCCACAACCACTCCAACATCTGTTGTTATTAGAGATCTTGATTATAGCCATTCTAACTGAGGTGAGGTGGAATCTCAATATTGTTTTGATTTGCATTTCTTTTATGGCTAGAGAGGTTGAGCATTTCTTCATGTGTCTATTGGCCATCCTTCTTTTTTCTATTGGCCATCCTTCTTTCCTCTTCAGAGAAGCTTCTGTTTAAGTCTTTAGCTCACTTATTTATCAGGCAGTTGTTTCTTTGAGACCTTGTTGTTGGGGCATTTAGTTTTTTGAGTTCCAAGTATATTTTAGATATGAGACTCTTATCTGATGTATGGCTAGTGAAGATCTTCTCCCAATCTGTGGGCTTTCTATTGATTTTGCTAACAATGTCCTTTGCCATGCAGAAGCACTGCAGCTTCATGCAATCCCATTTGTCCAACCGTTCATTGATTTGTTGTGTTTCTGGGTCTCTATTAAGAAAATTTCAGCCTGTGCCAAGGAGACCTAGCGTTTCTCCTATTCCTTCCTATAATGTTTTCAGGGTGTCTGTTTTGACTTTGAGGTCTTTAATCCATTTGGAGTTGATTCTGGTGCAGGGTGATACATAAGGATCTAGCTTTAGTTTTCTACAGATGATTTACCAATTTTTCCAGCACCATTTACTGAAGAGGCTGTCTTTCTTTCATTCTATTCTTATCAAAGATTAGGTGGCTATAGGTCTGTGGGTTCATTTCTGGGTTTTATTTCTGTTCTATTGGTCCTCAGGTCTGTTCTTGTGCCAGTGTCAAGCTGTTCTAATTAGTATGGCTTTGTGGTAGAGTTTGAAATTTGGTATTGATATTCCTCCAGCACTGTTCTTTCTGTTAAGGATCATTTTTGCTATTTGGATTCTTATTGTTTCATACGATTTTTTGGATTGCCTCTTCTATTTCCTTGTCGAATGAGATAGGTATCACATTGAATTTGTAGATAGCCTTGGAAAGTTTTGTCATTTTCACGATGTTGATCCTTCCAATGCAGGAGCATGGGAGGTTTTTTCCACTTTCTAAGAAATCATAATAAATGATTTCTTTTTTAAGGTTTTAAAAGTTTTCATCATAGAGATCTTTACTTCTTTGGTTAATTCCTAGGTATTTATTTTTTGTTGGGCTATTACGAATAGAGTTTCTTTCCTGATTTCAGCTGTGCTCTTCTCATTGTTGGCATACAGAAAAGCCATTGATTTTTGAGGATTAATTGTATACCCTGCCAAAATTTTGAATCAGCTCGAGTAACTTGGGAGTGGAATCCATGGAATTGTTTAAATACAAGATCATGTCGTCTGCAAAGAGCGAGAGTTTTACTTCATCTTTCCCAATTTGGATCCCCTGTGTGTTTGCATCTTGTCTTATTGCTGTAGCTAGGCATTCTAAAACCAAATTGAAGAGAAGTGGAGAGAGTGGACTTCCTTGTCTCATTCCTGAGTTTAGAGGAAATGGCTTAATTTTTTTTTTTTTTTTTACCATTGAGTATTATGCTAGCTGTAGGTTTGTCATATACAGTCTTTATTGTATTGAGGAATGTTCCCTGGAATCCTAGTTTTTCCAGAACCTTCATCAAAAAGGAGTGTTGGGTCTTGTCAAATGCTTTTTCCGCATCTATTGAGATAATCAAGTAGTTTTTAACCTTGCTCTTGTTGATGTGATGAATTATACTAATTGATTTGCATGTGTTGAACCAGCTTTGCATCCCTGAAATGAATCCTGTTTGATTGTGGTGTATGATTTTTTTGGATGAATTGTTGAAGTTGATTGGCTAAAATTTTGTTGAGAAGTTTTGCATCAGTGTTCATCAAAGAAATGGGTCTATAATTCTCTTTCTTTGAAGAGTCTCTGCCTGGTTTTGGGATAAGGGTTATGGTGGCTTCATAGAAAGAGTTTGCTAGTAAGCTTTCTCTTTCAATTTCATTGAAGAGTTGAAGGAGTATTGGTGTGAGTTCTGCTTTGAAGGCCTTGTAGAATTCAGCTGTAAATCCCTCCAGTCCTGGGCTTTTCTTAGATGGGAGGTCTCATTGCTGTCAATTTCAGTGCTTGATATGGGTCTATTAAGTTGGTTTAACTCATCTTGGTTTAGTTTTAGCATTTCAATATTTGTTAGGAAAACATCCATTTCTTCCTGATTCTCAAATTCATTAGCATAAAGGTTTGAGAAATATTCCCTTATAATATTCTGCATCTTGGTTGTTTCTGTAGTGATGTTTCCATTCTTATCTCTGAGTTAGTTTATTTGGATATGTTCTCTTCTTTTCTGATAAGATTTGCTAAGGGTCTGTTGATTTTGTTAATTTTTTCAAAGAACCAACTCTTTGTTGATTTTATGATTTTTTTTAGATAATTCATTTAATTCTGATTTAATTTTAATTATTTCTTTTTGTCTACTGGATTGGGGTTTGTCTTGCTGTTCTTTTCCAAGGAGGTTCAGATGTCTCATTAAATTGTTGGTTTCAGATCTCTCAAATTTGTTGATGTAGGAACACAGAGCTATAAACTTGCCTCTGAGTACTGCCTTTGCTGTGTCCCAGAGGAGCTGGTAATTTGTGTGTTCATCTTTGTTGAATATCATGAACATTTGAATTTCCTTTCTAATCTCTTCCATGATCCACTGGTGATTCAACAGTGTGTTGTTCAGCCTCCATGTGTTACAGGACTTTCTTTGGTGAATTTTGGTGTTGAGTCCTAATGTTATTCCCTTGTGGTCTGAGAGAATGCAGGCATAACTTCGATGTTTCTGAGTTTGGACAAGTTCGCTTTGTGACCTAAAATATTGTCTATTTTGGAAAATGTTCCATGTGCTGCTGAGAAGAACATGTATTCTCATTCTGCTGCGTGAAATATTTGTGAAGTCTGTTAAATCTAGTTGATCTATGCAGCTCTGTTGAGTTTTTGCTGAGTTGATCTGGCTAGTAGGGGTAATGGTGTGTTAAAGTCCCTAACAATTAATGTCTTTGGATCTATGTGAGCTTTGAGGGAAAGTAGTGTTTCTTGGATAAATTAGGGTGCTCCCTTGTTTGGTGAACAGATTTTAGAATTGTAATATCTCCTGAAGAAGAGATCCCTTAATTAGTATGTGCTGACCTTCTTTATCTCTTCTCACTAATTTTAATTTGAAGTCTATTTTTTCTGATATTAAGATTGCAACTCCCGCCTGGATGGGGGCTGTTTGCTTGGTAGATTTTATTCCAGCCTTTCACTTTCAGAATATGTTTGTTTTTATGGGCAAGGTGTGACTCTTGAAGGCAACAGATGGAAGAATCTTGCTTTTTAATCCAACTAGACAGTATATGTTGCTTAATTAGAGAATTAATATTATTGGAGAATTAATATTGAGAGTTAGGACTGAGAAGTATTTGGTAATTCCTGCCATGTTACCCACCTTCTTGGGTGCTGTGACAACTGGGTTCTTCCTATGTTTCATTTATTCTGTTTGGGTGCAGTTTCTTGGCCTTTATGGTGCTCTTGTTGGTTTTCTATGTGTAGGACATCTTTAAATATCTTTTGTAGGACTTGTTTGGTGGAGAAATATTGTTTCAATTTTTCTTTGCTTTGGAAGGTTTTTTATTTGACCTTGCATTAGGAAGGAAGTGTTTAGCTGGGTATAGTATTCTTGGTTGATAATTGTTTGTCTTTAGGGTGTGGTATATATCATTCCAGGCTCTTCTTGCTTCAATTGTCTCTACTGAGAAATCTGAGGTTATTCTCATTGGTTTCCCTTTATAGGTGATGGATCTTTTCTCCTTGACATTTTAAAGATCCTTTCCTTGGTCTGTATTGATCCTGTGTGGATTATAATGTGATGGTGGGATGTCCTGTTCTGGTCTGGTCTATTTTGGGGTTCTAAAAGCTTCTTGTATCTGAATGGGCCCATCGTTTTGCATGTTTGTCAAGTTCTTTGATATGATCCTGTTAAATAAATTTCCTAGACCATTAACTTCTGTCTCTAGGTGCTCCTCTATAACTATTGTCCTCAGGTTAGGCCTTCTGATGGTGTCTTACAGATGTTGAATAGATCTATCACATTTCTTGGATTTGTCTTGGATAGTTGTGTCTTCTTTCTCTATAATATCTAGGCTGTCTTCAATCCCAAAAATTCTATCTTTTGCCTGGCTTAATCTACTGTCAAGATTTTCTACTTTGTTTTTTATTTCCTTTCCTTCTAATTGGTCAGCTTTGATGGCTTCTAATTCTTTGTTGGAGCTTTGTTTTAGATCTTGTATGAACTTCTTTACTTCCTTAATTTGGTGTTCAGTGCTTATTCTCAAATCTGTTAGTTGATGGGTTATGGTTTCCTTGTACTCCCTTTCCTTCTGTCGGGGTCCATTCAGCATTTCCTTTGTGGTCTCCCTGGATTCCTTCAGTTTTCTGTTTATGGATTCCATGAATGCCTCTTTTGATCTTTGTATATTCTCTTCCTGCTCATGTAATTCCTGTATTACTCTTTGATTAGCTTTCTCACACTCACGCAATTCCTGTATTTCTCTTTGACTGTTCTCAGCTTGCTCACATAATCCTTGTATTTCTCTTTGACTGTTCTCAGCCTGCTCACGCAATTCCTGTATTAATCTTAGATTAGCTTCCTCACACTCACGAGATCCTTGTATTAATTTTTAGTTAGCCTCATCATGCTGCTGGTTTCTGTATTAATCTTTGTTTAGCCACATCTTGCTCCCTGTCACAGTCACACTGAGTCCTTTGCAAGTTTTCAATCTTTTCATTCATCCTATTTACCAGTAGTGTTTGTAGAGCTTTTTGGGAGCTCTCTTCTGGATTATTCATTAACTGTTCTGTCACCTGATTATCATGAGTGGGAGTTGAGATACCCGGACTTGCCATTTTTCTTGTGCTTCTCTGATTTGTTCTGTCCATTTGGTATGAAAGTAACACCAATTTTGTGCTAGAACACTATTTAGGCAAGCATCAACCAGAGTCCCGTAGTTGCACACTCAAAATGGCTGCTGATACAATCTAGTTCAAGAGATACAATCTATTCAACATCAAACAACCATGGATTAGTGGGCTAAGAACATCAAAGAGGGATTCAGCAGACCAGGAATTAATAAGTTCAGGGAGAATTGTGGGAAAAATAGGATTAGAGGGATGTGGAGAGATAAAAGGAAAAAAATGAATTATCCAAGTCCAAATCTCAGGGAGGAAATCGATAGGACAGAATGAAGGGAGAGAGATAAAGAAACAAGAAAAAATGAAAAAAAAAACTAAAAAATTAAATAAAAAATAACACTTAAAATTATTTAGGTATAAAGAAATAATATTGTGAGAATAAAAGAATAGGATGAGAGGAAAGAGATAAAAATGAAAAAAGTAAAAAATTTTAAACATGGAGTACTTAAAATTATATAGGTATAAAGAAATAATATTAGTATTAAAGAAGTTAAGCCTAAGAGGTTTTGAATTGGGTAACAAATTTCTGAATTAAGTATGTATACAATGAGGTATAAGATCTAATAATCGACGATGGGTATATATATGGGGAAGAGCAGAACAGCAATTAAGTCACACAAAAAAGAAAAGAATGACTAAAAGGTTAAAAGATATTAAAACACACACACACACACACACACACACACACACACACACACACCCTTAAAATAAAAATCATGAAAGAAAAAAAGGAAACAATTTGTTTTATTGTGAAAATACTGTACAGAGGGCTTACAATAACATGGGCAATATAATGAGTACATTTCTTATTTATTTATTTATTTATTTATTATTGTGAAAATACTACACAGAGGGGTTACAATTACATGGGCAATATAATGAGTACATTTCTTATCAAGCATTGTAGCCTCCTCCTTTGTTTCCCCTTCCCATCCATTCCCATCCTCTCCCCACACCCAATCCTCCCTCCCCTCCTCCCCCCACACCAAAGTTGTAAAGTTTGTTCTCGACATAACGGCTTGTACATCTCATTGTTGCAATGGATCCACCTGTATCCCTATTTTAACGATTTGTTTTTCCCCTTCCCCTCCACAAGTTATACCGACATGAAATACAGTGAAAGCAGGGGTTATACTGTGGGGGAGGGACATACAAAACAACAAAGAAATCATCTTATAAATGTGTTAGAAACATTCATATGAGAAAAAAAAACATTTGAATACATATCTTAGGGTTCATTTCCCTAACATCACCTTATCTGACCTTTCTGCTTGACTTAGACATATACTAGTTATTGCAAATAAGGGAAACCATGGGACCTATGTTTCTTTGGGCCTGGCTTACTTCACTTAATATAATTTTTTCCAAGCCTTTCCATTTCCTAACAAATGGGGCAATGTCATTCTTTCTGGTGGAGGCATAGAATTCCATTGTGTATATATACCACATTTTCTTGATCCATTCATCTACTGAGGGGCATCTGGGTTGGTTCCATATCTTAGGTATAGTAAATAATACTGCAATAAACATAGTTGTGCTGGTAGCTTTAGTATGGTCTTGTTTGTGATAATTCGGGTAAATGCCCAAAAGTGGGATTGCTGGGTCATAGAGGAGCTCTATGTGGAGTCTTTTGAGGAACTTTCATACTACTTTCCAAAGTGGTTGAACAAGTTTACACTCCCACCAACAATACAGTAAGGTTCCCTTCTGTCCACATCCCCTCCAGGGTCTGTTGTTATTAGAGTTCTTGATTTTAGCCATTCTCACTGGGGTGAGGTGGTATCTCAATGTTGTTTTGATTTGCATTTCTTTTATGGCTAGGGAAGTTGAGCATTTCTTCATGTTTCTATTGGCCATCCTTCTTTCCTCTTCAGAGAAGTTTCTCTTTAAGTCTTTAGTCCACTTGTTTATTGGGCAGTTGAAGAAACAATTTTTTCAAAAATCTTAAAAAATAAGATAGAAAAAAGAGTTCTTAGATATTTTTTTTTTTTTGGTGGGCGGATAGATCTTGTATCTCCCATGTGTCTGTAACAATCTCTTGGTGGAGTCTCTGGTCTGCTTGTGATGTTTGGTTTTCCTGTGGCTTGATTGGTTTCTTAAGTAGTTTTGTTTGAGCAGGCAGACTGCTCTGCCTTACCCAGAACTTGTGATCCTCCTCCCAGGCTAGTTCAGTAGGTGGGAGATCTGTTTTGAGTATCACAAAAGAGGGAGATGGTTATTTCCTCTAGCTTGGAGTTGCTGTGATGAGGCTAGGTTCAGGGTAGGGTTGAGGCCTAACAGCAATCAGCTTTTCCTCTAGGGGCTAGCTCCTGAGACACTCACAGAGCCCAGCCTGGAGCCATTCTCAGGATTTATGTTTACTGAGTTTCAATTTTTTTGTCTTTTACCCCACCTGCTGTCTAGGCTGCAGTAGGGAGGGGCAGCCTCATTTACCTAGTGAAGAAAATCTCTCCTCTGGGGGCAGAACCATCTCTGCCTGGGAAGAGTGACTTTCTCATGAGTAGGAGTTACTTTCTCATGAGCGGAGCTGAGCCTGGCAGTTCAAGTCAGATTCCTGTGACCTGTGGAATGGCTCCTATTGTTTTCTTCCAAGGCCTGAGTTGGAGCTAGCTGCTCCTGCCTGGTGTTTGTCAGTATCAAAGAAGATCTTCTTTGGTGGTGGGGGAGGGGCTACCTCCTCCCCCCTCCCCTGCTGCTCCGTGAGAAGGGGTGAGGTTATCTTGGGGGTACTCACACAAGCCTCTTGGTTCCTGGGCTGTCCCTGGTCTGTGGTCAGCAGCATGAAGAGTTCTGCTCTTTATCAGTTCTTGCTAGTGGTGAGTAGAATCTGCTCGCACACTGCATCTGGCACCTTTGTCCTGGTCTCTCTCTGTTGATATGGTGGCCAAGGCAGGTGCTGCTGCCGCCACCGTGGTGCACACTGGCAAGTGCTCAGATCTGTCTCCTTGACCAAGCTGCCTGGATTTTCTCTCTCTGGTCAAACTCTCTGTACTGTGATGGCACACTTGGTGTGATTCTCTAGCCTAGGATTGTTCACTGGAAGACTAAAACTTCTTTAGTCTCCAGCTTCTCCTCTGCCATCTTCCTCTGGACTCCTCACAAATTTATTTTTCTTATGCCTCACCCTAACATCTATGAAAATACCTTTTCAATACGTATGCAAATATGGTTTCAACCTCATGTACTTTTGATTTAATATTTTAACAAATACTTTAATCTTTACTTAGTCATGTATTTATCTATCACAGAGTCATATATGCTGTATGATTGTTTTGCTTTCTTCCTGGTGTAAGTTCTTGATATTCTTATAGTTGCCTGGTTTTTTTTTCTTTTTTAATACTATTGCTTTAAAAGGAACTTATTTTCAACTGTCAGAGATATAAAGTTCCCTAAATGTATTTAAACTCCTTCCTCCCTCCCTCCCTCCCGTCCTCCTTCTCTCCCTCCTTTCTTTCCTTCTTTCCTTCCTTCCTTCTTTCCTTCCTTCCATCCTTCCTTTCTTCCTTCCTTCCTTCCTTCCTTCCTTCCTTCCTTCTTTCCTTCCTTCCTTCCTTCCTTTCTCCATTCTTTTCTTCCTTCCTTCTCTTCCTCTCTGTCTCCCTGTCTTGAGGACATTTTTCCTCAGTACCTAATTATCAGTAACCACATGTTTTTCTTTTCTTTTTCTTTTTTTTTTCCACATGTTTTTCTTTGGGATTGCCATGCCCTGTGGAGAGTAATTTAGTCTTTTGCTTTACACATATGTGCCTTTCTTCCAGCCTTCCTGAAGCTAGGTTAAAGTGATTTTCTTGATCATTTTTTTATCAGCATAAGCTTTCACTTCTACCTGTTTGTATGTTCTACTTTTCTGTACCTGTGGATGTGTTGTCAAATCTCGTCTTTTGTCATGGTGGCAAAGACAATTTAAAGACTTTCAACAAATGAGTCTGTTAATATTCCTGCCTTCTGACATAACTAGTTTTCCTAATACTGAGCCATTCCAGTAGTATTGTAACACAAAACACTGTGAGTTATTTTCTATTTCTTCCCAACTTTGGGTTTAGCATTCAACTATCTCTGGCCTAGTTAGTAAGTTTTAACATATCCTGTTTTCTACCTATAAAAATTATCTTGTCATGAGACCAAGATCTGAGGATCATGATTTGAAGCCATTCTAGGCAGAAAAGTCTGTGCGACTTTTATATCCAATTAATTACCAAACAAACAAATAAGCAAAAAACCATAAGTAGAGCTGTGGCTCAAGTGGTAGAGTGCTAGCCTTCAGCAAAAGAAGCTCAGGGACAGCATGTAGGCCCTGAGTTCAAGCTCTAGGCCAAGTGCACATGAGTGTGCACATTCACACATACAAATTGTTTTGTCACTGTATCTAGTGTCATTTTTTTCATTATTTTCATTACAGATGATTTTGGAAGGTTCTACTCATATATTCAATAAACCATGTCAAACTAAATGTCATCGGATTACTTTTCTTTGGAGGATACCAAGGATTTTACTCAGGGTTTTGCTCTTACTTTACCACTTAAGCCATGCTCCAGCTTACTTGTGCCCTAATTTTTTTTGAGGTAGGCTCTAATATTATGTCTGGGCTGGCCTGGGCTGCGATCCTCTGTTGCTTTCCCATGTTACTGGGTATGATAAGTATGTACCAACATTCTCAACCAATGAGAGTGATGGAATATTTTGTGTCTTTATGCATGGGGTAGTTTCGGACCATGATCTCTAGATCTGCAATCTCCAAATAGCTAGAATTATAGACTTGAGTTACCTTGTCTATCTAAGTCACTGATATTTTAAACACTACATTTTAATGTTTTTGCTTTTCACTTTTGTTGACAGAAATTATAAAGCCAACTATTATCTATGTTTTACTTGTATCCAAAGCATCCTAACATTATCTTTGTTAAACAAAGTAAAATGAAAATAATGTATTTTCTTTAGTGAAGAGAGTTTGTCAACTGGAATAAATTTTTGATAGAAAAATAACTGTCACTTACAATCTTGGGTTGTTTGTGACCCTGTTGGAAATCCTAATTAATAAAATATTGAGAAGTAATTAAAATACTGAGAAGTAACTTTATATGTGTGTGGGTCCAGGAAGAGATTTTGGAATCCTTAGTATCACAGTAGAATCTATCATTCTCAGCGTATTGGATTTTATAATATGCAAGTTGAGGTTGCACTTCTCACTCTCTCTACTCCTTATAAAAGTAACTTTTTGGCCTTTTGTTGTCAGAATAAATTTTTCAAGACTGTGTTCACTATAATGTATGCCCATAATAAAGAGGGATCTCTGCTTCTCTGGAGAATAACTCAGCCAAGGAAATTCCATTTTTATGAGGAGCATAGTTTCCCTTGTGAGTTGACTGGGTTGGAATTTAAAAACAGCCTGGTTTGCATTTTGACAAGAGCGTATCACAGTGATCCTGCACTATTCCAACCTGGCTTTGAAATGAATGCCACTTATTATGAATTTGTTATGAGTAATATTGAAAGTATCGACGTATAGGACAGTTTATATTTATTACAATATTCTCCCATCAGTTACTAATTTTACTTTCTGCACCACTGAGAAATATGAAACGTGACATTATTCATACCCAGAAGATAAAATAACTTGACTGAACAGACAAATGTGCCACAGTAAGCAACAGACCAGAGTCCAGAACTGAGGCTTTGTTAACAGAGTCTGTGTTCTTTTGGCTCCAGAGTTTGAATTCTTTTATGTGCCCTGTACTCTCCGAGATTTCATGTACTTAGTTCTAAGTTTATCTTCTGTTTTGATATATGGACTTCTATTATTCTGTAATTACTGTAAAAATACTTTTAAGGTAAAACAATATCATTCTACTGTCAGAACTTAATGTCATCCTTTTTTCATTACCTTGTCAGGAATTGCACCAACACATCCTTCCGACAAGCAATAGTTAGCATCTAAACTATTTGCTCATATTTCTATGGAATCTCTTCTTAATTTTCTTAGCTTTTTTCAGGTCTATACTTTCATCTATTCGTATTCATTTACAGATTTTTCTTCTTTGTCCTTCTCTTATGTTAACTATTTTTCTGACTTAATGGCTGGCTTTGTTTTAATGTAAAGATACTGTACAGAGGGGTTACAGTTACATGAGTAAGGTAATGAGTACATTTCCTATCAAGCATTGTTACTCCTTCCTTTGTTTTCCCCCTACTATCCCTTCCCACCCCACCTCCACAACTCCTCCCTCTCCTGCCCAAAGTTAATATCTGGCTTTTCCAGTATTTCTGGTTGAGGAAGTTCAAGAAAAACCTTTATTTCCTCTATTTAAGGGAAATGTACAGCTTTTTAGTATGAAATGTGCTTACTTATCCAATCAATCATCTCCCTTGGTAACTCAGTCTATGAGCATTGTTAGACAGAATCATACCTTGTAACAATTTGGTGTTGAAGAGTTAGGAAGAGTTAATAAAGCAGCTCCAGTTGCTTTTGAATGTGTGTGCCCATGGCTTACTTCTCAGAAAGCTATTTCTTAATATCTGAAGCACCATAAGTACATGTATATTTCCAAATGGTTCATTATACAATTTCTATCAGACAGGTAGGAAACAATAGAATCAGCCATGAGTGTTGTATTTTCAACTTAGCATTGGAAGGAATTGAAGACACCACTAAGTATTAATGTTGTTGCCCACTAGAAGGATATCTCTCAGTAGAAGTGTTCAGGGGCTTGTTTTTGGAGAGAGTTTATCTTTATCTTCTCTGATCCCTGCCATATAATCCAACCAAGGTCTAAAAGTCCTAGTAAAAAAAGAGAAGATTTCAACATGGAGTAGCAACTGCTCTGTCCTTTAGTCATCAACTGTCTTAAGGTCATCAGGAAGAACAGATTGTTGGCTTTCAACAATACCAGCACATTTAATACTGAGAAGTGACTACTCCAAATAGTATAAGAAACCAATGAGTATTGGATGATGAGGTATCCTAGAAGCACATAGTTCACAATACCCAGAGGGGAATTCCTCTACAACTGCTAAGCAATTCCAATGAAACTATTCAGTTGCACCTTTTTGTTTAAAATAGTGCAACACAGTACATATCTGTGGTGCTATTTCCTGGTGGGGGGGTTTGGGCTTAGTTTGGGCCATCATTTCTTTATTTTTCTGTAGGAGTATATTCTTCATCTGTCTGAGTCATGACAACAGAATACCATAGCATTCTGAGTGCTTATAAACAAGATGTTTCTATTGCCACCATTTTAAAAGCTTGGAAAAGCTGAGTCAAGGAACAGAACAATAGACATGGTGTCTAAGTCATAGATAACTAACTTAACTGTATTGTTGTAACATATTTTTTTTCTGAGAATATGTTGCGGTTACTCATTAGGGTCTCTTTATAGATCACTGATCCTGTTCATGAGGGCTTATAGCTAATCATCTGCTAATATCCTCATGTTTGGGGTCAGGAGTTCAACATATGAATTTTAAGATAATGCCGTCACCTGTACAATCATAAAATCAAGTCCTAAAGATGAAGTAGAGGAAGCAACAATGCTTGATAAGAAATGTTCTCATTATCTTGCCCATGTAATTGAAACCCCTCTATATGGTATTTTCACACACACACAAAAAGATGGATAGAACAAATTTGTATTTCTGTTGTTTGTATTATTCACATTCATTGCCAACCTTCAAAGTTTTTTTTGTGCTCATCCTGGGGTTTGAACTCAGAAAGCTTTCTGTCTTTCTGTCTGTCTCTCTCTCTCTGTCTCTCTCCCTTCTTTCCTTCCCTCCTTCCCTTCTTTCCTTCCTTCCTTCCTTTTTTCCTTCCTTTTTCCTTCCTTCCTACCTTCCTTCCTACCTTCCTTCCTTCCTTCTTTCCTACCTACCTTCCTTCCTTCCTTCCTTCCTTCCTTCCTTCCTTCCTTCCTTCCTTCCTTCCTTCCTACTCAAGGCTTGTGACACTTGAGCCATAGCTCCACTTCCTGATTTTGGTAGCTAATTAGAGAATCACAATCCTCAGCTTCCTGAGTAGCTAGGATTACAGGTGTGGTCACCAGCATTCAGCTCTCTCTCTCTCTCTCTCTCTCTCTCTCTCTCTCTCTCTCTCTCTCTCTCTCTCTCTCTCTCTCTCTCTCTCTCTCTCTCTCTCTGTGTGTGTGTGTGTGTGTGTGTTAGTTACTGGGTTTTGAACTCAGGACTGTGACTTTCCAAAGTTGATGCTCTTAGCCTGAGCTACACTATCCACCCTGGATTTTGATTAGTTATTTTTCAGATAGGGTCTTGTTTCCTGGATACCTGAGCCTGATCCACCTGTTAGGCTTCCTGGTAGCTAAGAAAACAAGTGTGCAGCACCACATTCAGTCATTTATTTAAAAGGAATTATCCTGAATTTTCTGTTCCAGGGCTGGACTTGAACCATGATCTCAATAATCTCAGCCTCTCAAGTAGCTTAGATCATAGGTGTGAGCCATCTTCACTCTGCAAAATTTATGTTTTACTATGAACCAAAAGAAACTGTCAGCCCTTTAAAATAGTTTACAAGTTGTTCAGTTCTTAAAATTCTATACTTCCCCTGTGGAAAGTAAAACAGATGTGCAATAAATATTAACTTTTATTAAAGAATTAGGACAATATTTCCTTACGGGTTCAACATTTTAATGAGCTGATCCAAAAAGGGAAAATGTGTAATACTCACTGTTTCCTTTGTTTGACTGATTTATTTGTGTACATTGGTCATTTAAAATTAGCCTCAGGATAAT
The DNA here is from genome assembly GCF_024711535.1 of Dipodomys merriami. NCBI lineage: Eukaryota > Metazoa > Chordata > Mammalia > Rodentia > Heteromyidae > Dipodomys > Dipodomys merriami. The sequence continues at coordinate 31,755,752 of NW_027202493.1, read as the reverse complement.
TGTGAACATTAATTTCCATTGTTCTGGGGCCTGATTCTGGGGAGGGAATCCATATTGTAAGGTAGAATTTACTATCTACCTGCTTAGTTTCCTCAGGGGTAAAAGAAGATGGATATATGACATGAGAGCTAAGACGTTTTCTGATCTATTTTCTATTCTATGTACTTTGAGTTCTCACTACTACTATTGTAGATGTAACACATTCTTATCATAGATATTCACTCTCTATTCAACCAGGATTCCCTTATGCTGATTCTCTGTGTACATTAATTATCGGTGAGTCTAACGGTTCGGTGATATGCCCTTGTTAGCAAAATGATGCCTTCTTTTGTTATCTGAAACACTAATTCCAAAGTAGCTAGCGTCTTCTTTGCTTCTTTTCTATTTAGCACGTAGTTCTCTTGTGATTAGGTGAAAGTGAATTTCTTCAGTTGTCAGTAGATTGTTGTCAGGACACTCATTCCATTTTTACCTTTGATGTTCTTCTTCCATTTCATTTGTACAATTTGCTTCCTCAGTGCAAGGACTTAAATTATTCTCCTTGTATTTGTTTGATTTTTTAATGGAGACTGGTATCATTATTTCCTCATATCTTCCAAACCTCTTACCAACTCCTTCAGAATGGTATGTGTCTAGTTTTTATACTGTTTTTGTTTTAAATTTAAAAACTTACTCTTGCCAAGGGATACAATATTTTAGTTTCCTTTTCCTTTTTCTTTTTCCCTTCCAAACACACAAAGCAACTGTCTTAGCCAAAAAAAAATTTACTTCTCATTTTTTATCATCTCCTAACTTCTTGAGAAATGAGTCTCAGTGGGAATGAGAAGCTAGTGGTTCGGTTAGTTTGTTTCTTGACATTCTTTTATCTTACACATTCATTATCACAGACCCTCGATAGGATGAATTTATGTATGTTTGCTCTGTGAATAGTGTTTAACAGAGTCAAATGTCTGTTATCTAAGAATGCAGAGGAGACATAAGACTGAAAAAACGGAATTGGGAAACCAGGCAATAATTTGCACTAGTAAGCTTATATCAGAAAGATGGATATTTTTAATTCATTTATATTTGCTTATAATAGCCAGAGTTTTTGGAAAGAAGAGTGGAAATAGGAGAGATGATAAAGATAATAAAGTTTACTCTGGATATTTATGCTATTTGATGAACTATTCTTATAACTAATATGTGTTTAGTCAAATTGGTGACATAATTTTTTTAACCAAAAATTGTTTCATTCTTTATTCCCTTCTTGGAATATATATATATGTATATATATGTTTATATATATACATATATATATATATATATATATATGTTGTTGTTGTTGTTGGTTTGATGCTCAAACTCAGGTTTGGGCACCTTCCTTGAGCTCTTTTGTTCAAGGCTAGTGCTCTACCTCTTGAGTCACAGTGTCACTCCAAAAGATGGTATATTCTCATGAAGGATTATTTAGTAACAAAGTGTAGAGGCAAACTCAAATTATCTGAAATAAAAGTATAAAAGCAGAGAAGAACTTCATGGAAATCAAGCACGAACATCTTAGTGAGGCTTCTCCAGAATTTCTAAGTTATCTCTCACTCATTTCTCTTGCATTTTTCTGTCCACTTCATTTCTAGTTCTCTTTATATATAATTTATTTTTCTTTCTTTCTTTCTTTCTTTCTTCCTCTTTCTTTCTTTCTTTCTTTCTTTCTTTCTTTCTTTCTTTCTTTCTTTCTTTCTCTCTCTCTCTCTCTCTTTCTCTCTTTCTTTCTTTCCTTTCTCTTTCTTTCTTTTCTTTCTTTTCTTTCTTTCTTTCTTTCTTTCTTTCTTTCTTTCTTTCTTTCTTTCTTTCTTTCTTTCTTTCTTTCTTTCTTTCTTTCTTTCTTTCTTTCTTTCTTTCTTTCTTTCTTTCTTTCTTTCTTTCTTCTCTGTAGCCTATCAGGACTGTACTTAAATGGAGCATAACCTTCAGACCAAGGTAAGAGGAAATTCCTTGTAGGATATGCTCTGTTTTCAAGTATTCTAGCTCAGCCTCTTGTTGCCTGGAAGTTTTGGTCTTTGAGGTGAACTTTGAATATACTACCAGATATCAAGATTAAGATATTCCAGATTATAGAAATTTCCTTTTTGGATACATTTCTGAAGGCAGTCCCTGCAGTATGGACATTAGTGTGGAGGAGGAGAAGGAAATTTGCAAGGAGTTGATGGATCTTGGACATTATAGTGTGTGGCTCTTGCTTTGTAAGCAAAACTCTCTATAGAAAGAGAAGGAAGCAGGCACTGGTCAGTTCTTGTATCTTCACATTCTTGCTTGAGTTGTAAGGATTGTAAGAATTCTGTATTCAGGTTGCTCATCATAATTGCTTGTTAGCATAGCAAGCTAGGATATGTGTATGTGTATACACACACACACACACACACACACACACACACACACACACACACACGCACACACACACATATTGCCGGTAGTGGGGCTTTAACTCTGGGGTTAGGATCTGTCCCTCAGCACTTCTTTTTCCATATCTGTAAACACACAAAAACTGATTAGATTACTTGGGTAAATGAGTCTTTATTGTGAGCACCCACATATCTGACTGTTTGGAATTTGCACCCTAAGGAGCATATACACAGAGCATGCACACACAACACATATACACACACATATACAGATATGGATATATATTTCACCAAGTTTTAAGTATTCAAATATAACGGTAATTGTTACAATAAAACAGTTATGACAAAATCATTATGATAAAAAGCTAGATCCTTGGTTGTCTGTGGCTCCTTAGATTTGAGTTATCACTGTTCCTTTTACCTTTTAAAGATATATTTTATATTTTAGTTCACCTTGTAGTTTCTCTTGTACATTTTCCAGAGAAAAAAATATATCTGTCTAATGTAAATCCTGAAATGAATAGTTTTTCTTTGAATTAAAGCAGTATTTTTTTAAAATAGGTCAGAAATGATCACCTAAGATCCTTGTACTTAAACGAAATGAGTTTAAACTATCATGAACATGGGCTGAAATATGAACTATTCTTCAGATGGCTTAAGCCTGCAAAATATGACTTTCACTGTAAATATCTAAAGGTAACCTCTGTTCCAAGGAAGCTTATAGCACTATGGGAATAGAAAGTCTAGCTAGTGAAATATTCTCTACTCATTCAGTCCATAGGGACTGGCCATTACAGCTTATGCCTGTTTTCAGAAAGCCAGATATACTGAGCTAAATAGTAGGCATGATTTTTTTTGGCATGATTATTGGTATATCTAAGATCTGAAATTCCCTTGTGAATGTTTATTTATATGAGTTCAAAAACAACAGCGCACTTTCTGCATGTTGGCCATTTGTAGCCATGTTTAGGTGTGTCACAAATTTTGATATGAACTTTCATTTCCATTCAGTTTCAAAAAATTCTTTTGGTTAGTGGGCTAGTTAAAAGTCTTATTTGGTTTTTGAGTACTGTGACATTGTCTAGATATGTTTCTGTTGATATCTTTTAATTTAATTCTATTGCTGCAAGGGAGTATAATGTCTTTGATTTGAATCATAATTAAATTGAAATGTATTTTCTTGTTAAACTGTTTTCTTTTATGTATTTATATTTAAAATTATATTTTTATTATCAGTTTATAAATAGAATGCATCTTGCTCCATGTCACAAACTATTTAGTCAACTGAAAATATTAGATATTAGGAATGTAAAATTACAAGGAAAATATTAGCAATTCATATGCATCTGTCTAATATGTATAGTTCTAAATGTTGATACAATTTTATAAATACTAAAGTACATATTCAAGATTTTATAGAGTTTGTGGTTTTTACCAGGAGCCATATGATTTATGTAGAATAATCCTTTTGCTAATATACATATATATATATATATATATATGCTTTATGTATAAACTATATATATATGTATATGGAAACTCTCAGAATTAGCAGAGTTAGGTCATAATACCACAGGATAATTTTAAAAGTTTGGCAAGGGGAAGTTATCAAGTCAGGGAAAAGTGAATACAAATTTAACTTTAAAGACTTAAACAGCAATTGTAAGACTTTTAACTCAGATGAAAAATTTAAGTGTATATTTTATTATATTCTAACACCTAACAAGTCTCTTGGGGCTAGAATTCCATTCCTGAACAATGATGCACCTTTTAAATGAGAAGCAACTTCTGCAGACAATGAAGGACTTTTTATTGTAGAATTGTCGAAGTCTGCACCCAAATCTTGAAGTACATACCAAGTCACAGTAGCAGATTGTCTGCATGCAGTTGTGAGATCCAGGAGTGTTTAGACAAATAGCTGTGTAGTCTCTGGATAATATATTATTATTTTGCTTGCATTGAACATTTATCTCTCAGGAACTAAAATGATTTACAGGAATTGTCTTATTAGTTTATATAATGTCCTTGTGAAGCAAAGAGATGGCAGGTGATATTGTCTTTTTAAATAGAATTCTCTTGGTATGATCTGGGAAATTTGATTAGATTTTTGACCGGATTCATAATATCCAAATCTAAGGAAAGTCTTCTTGTAAATTTAGAAAGTATCATTAGCATTCAAAACACTTTTTTTAATATGTACCAAGATTTTTAGAGTATTTTAGTGGAAAGAGCCAGCCACACCTACAGATGTTTTTGACAAGATATTGTCTTATGAACTCAAGATTTTAAAAATAAATTCTCTGTGAGATAAAACAAGCATAACTGAAAAATCTGGCCTCTAAGTGGAAAAAAATCAACATATTTTTTGTAGAGAAAAATTTGATCTTATTGATCAGTTAGCATATATTAAGAGAAAAATTTATTCACGATATCACACTCATATGTACCCTATCTAGATAACCATATATATATATATATATATATGCATACATATATACCTATATTGCTTCCTCTTTGTATATACAGATGTTTATGTCTGTGTATAAAAAATAAAATGCCCAAATAAACATAAAACATAGAGAAAAAATTCTGGTTAGGATTATAAATAGACTATTATTAACAGATAGCTTTAAAGAAATACTATAGATCTAGATTCCCTATTTCATCTAAAACAAAAAGCTTCTTATGGTGGCATTCAAGGCTCCACATGGACTGCCTTATCATCTATCTACCTCATCGAATAGAGAACTATTTCATGTTTGGCCTACTTTCATTCAAATTTCCACTCATTCACAGCTCATTTGCTTTGCCTAATGACCTTACATCTTATTTCAGCCAGAACGTCAGTAGGGCATTTGTACAAGTCACTGATGCCATATTTACAGGCTTAACCTTGTTTAGTGTCATCTAGTCTGGCTTAGCTTCTTCCTGTAGGTGACCATCTGTGCTATGATAGGATTTCTTTCTCTGCATTACCTGTGAACTAGGTCCTGCCCACTCTCTTTTTCTCAAGAAGGATGTGTTTCAGAGATGTTCCTCTCTGCCAAGTTACCCCATTTTCCTTCTCTATAAAATTAGTAGGCAAACATGCTATTATTAGTTCAATTAAAATATTTTTGATACTAGAGGCAGAAAATGTCTTCCAAAGAGTTGACAGCCATCTCGCATAATTTTTTCCTATACCAAATTTTCCCTTTAGGAATCTCTAACTATAAATATCACTTTTTTAATGTAGTAGATTCCTATTCCTAAGATTTGTCTTTAGACTAACCTGTACGAATTGAGTCTTAAAACTCAGTGGTGTAAGATAATAATCACTGCCTGAGTTCCCCTCCTAATATCTCTTAACCAAACTAGAATAATCTTTGTCATTTTTTTCTGTCTAAAAGTACCATTAGATTCAATTATTTCACACATGCTGCTGAATTAGTTTCTTTGCTCATCCTTCATGTTTCTTGTGACTTTGAGACCGAAAACTCTGGCTTCGTTTGACAGTAGTGATTTAGAATTGATTGATTACCTTTCTGAAGCAAGGAAGAGGCAAATTATCTACTTAGGGTTCAAATGTAAAAATATGGATGTTATATCTATTTTAGGACTGTAAGCATATTGTAAAAAGAGTAGATGTATATGTGAAGTTAGGTAGTTAGTGATAAAAGATTTCATATTGTCAACCTTCCAAACGTAATTACAGGGACTTTCTATTTCATTTCTTCATTACTGACCTACTCACATCCTGGTTGAATTTGATTACCATGGACACATACAGAGTCATTTAACACCATACATTTATATTATAAGTATGCATGTATTTGCCTAAGTTTCTACAAAAAAAAGAATGACATGTTTTTTTCTTTATAATCTTAGTAAAACACACCTGGTATCCTCTTATGACAAACATCCACAAAACAATAAATAGAGCTCTGGAGCTCTATTGTTCCCATACAAATCGTCATTCACTATTTCCTCAAGGAGCTGTCTTGGTTTCTTGGCTAGGTTCCACTGGTTCATATAGGTATTCTAGTTTGTCAGGTCTCCTTCTTAAAGTTTGGCTGGAAATCCAAAGCATAATCTTCTATTGAAGAGTTAGAGGACCGGCCATGGGCTTTGTTGTTGTTGCTGTTGTTGGACAAGTACTGATATCAATGCATTCTTTTTCAAACTACCAGAGCTTTTACAACAAGCTACATGACCCTGCTGCCTTGTTGAGCTCTGAAGGGAAAAAAAAAGGAGAGGTAGTTTTCTTCTATCGTCTGCCATTAGGCATGTTTATCCTATGAACTTTTTTAATTAATTATTTTATTTTTTAATTTAATTTTATTGTAAAGATGCTGCACAAGGGTTACACTTACATGAATAAGGTAATGAGCACCTTTCTTGTGGAGCATTGTTACCCCTTCCTTTGTTTTTCTCCCACTATCCCTTCTCTCCCCCACCTCCCTCACTCCTCCCCCTACCCCAAGTTGTAAAGTTCATTTCCAAAATAGTGTCTTGTGGCTATCATTGTTGCAATGGGTCATCCTGAACTTTTTTCAGTGTAAAGTATTATCTTTTTTTTGTCTTGTCATATTACGTTCATCCTTTCATTTGCCAAGATTTGTTTAAGTTATGCATTTTATTGCTTATTTAATGGTGAAAGTTGGGGAAGGAGAGAAAAAGCCCAACCCTTTGGACCAGAGGATACAAGTTGTGTGTCTCAATACTCATTGGTCTAATGATACAGATTAATTGTAGCATTGAACTGGGAACCTTTTTCTCTTACTTGAAGAGGAATAAACACATACCACTTCTTATTTGCATTCAAATGTTCTGAGAGACCTTACGCTGATAATGTGAAAACTAAGGGAGAGTGGATGTCAGACCACAGAGGAAGCAGTGTTGAGTGCTGCTTTTGTTAGAAAGGGTAGTACCTCCATCTGTTTCTCTTCCCATTACCAAATCAAACTTTTCTCCCATGAGTGCAGTGACTCAGACTTGCAATCCTAGATACCTGGGAGGCAAACATAAGGAGGATTCCAGTTCAAGGACAGCCTGGGCAAAAAGGTTCACAAGCCTCTATATCTCAGCCAATAAAAAACTGACTGTGTTGGTATTCATTGGTCAACTCAACCACATAGGAAAGCACAAAGAGGAACCAGGAAATAGACTTAGTCCCTATTCCCACACAGAGAACAAAGCAAAGAAAAGGTTCAAGTCGTAGAGTGTCTGCCTACCAAGTCCAGTGCCCTGAAGTAAAACCCCAGCACCACCAACAATTTTAAAAAAATGTAAGCTGGGCACCAGTGGCTCACACCTGTAATCCTAGCTACTCAGGAGGCTGAGATCTGAGGATGGCTGTTTAAAGCCAGCCTGGACAGTAAAACAGTGAGACTTCTATCTCCAATAAACCACCAGAAAACCGGAAATGGCACTGTGGCTCAAGTGGTAGAGTGCTAGCTTTGAGCTGAAGAGCTGAGGGACAGCTTCTAGGCCCAGAGTTCAAGCCTCAAGACAGACAGAAAAGAGAGAGAGAGAGAGAGAGAGACAGATAGAGAGAGAGAGAGACAGAGAGAAACAGAGAGACAGAGAGAGACAGAGAGATCCTCATGGGGTTTTGGAGAGTCACAGGGTTTCATCGGAAGGGAGAAATGGACTTCATGGTCTGAAAACCAAGGAGAAATAAGACTATCTTTGTTCATTCTGTGTTGATATCTAAGTCTTCCATCATTTTAGAAGTATCATCTTATTAGAAGCTCAGTTGAAGAAGGACTTGATTCCAAGCTCCTGTACTTGTTGGTAGCTGTGCAGCCTGCTCATGCTTGAGTACTGAGGTCTTTATTTAGATAGCCTGACTTTCAGCTCACTGCATTACATTTTGTGAACTAAACTCCTCTTCTGTGACTTCCTGTGGATCTGGGAAGCCTTGCTTTTGCCACGGCCCAGGTGATGTACTCACTTCTTTCTTCTTTCGTGACTCTCCTTTCTCCCTGTATCTTTCAGGCCAAGAAAATTTATCCTGTATATGAACATTGGGAGCTTTGAGGAGGAAACTGTTCTTGTCATAATGTAAACTTTTTATTCACATTCTAACTTGGTCTTATGGTCTTGAACTCGAGGTTTTGTAATTTTATCAAGATCAAGAAATGCCTTTATTTTACCTTTTTCTAAAGCGTTAACACTTTCCTGAGTAAACAACATAAAGGAAACCCTAGAAATTGCCCAATACAAAAACTAAAACATATTGATTAAACTAGAAAAACATTGTTTTGGTACAGATATATTATGCATATATAGTTATGCATATATAATGTTTGTATATGAATACGTGCAAACTAATCCTGAAAAGTCCAGATGTTGTAAACCTACTAATTCTATTAAAAGGTTGATATTTCTTCAATATGTTGCTTCAGTATGAGCTCTTAAACTTACAGCTCATGATTTTCTTGCCTAGAGAGAAGACAATGGCCAGGTATTTGTTGCTAATAACAAAGGCAGCCACTTAATGATGGAACCCAGACATCTCATTTCCCATTTCAATTTTGTTGTACTAAAGAAGATAACACATTTCTGAAATAGGAAAGCAGGTATTTTTGAGACAAAAACCTTCTATGTCTGTGTTACAGATTGCCAAATTAGATTGACTTAATGGAAAGTGGTGTGGGGGGAGATGAGGGAAAGGGCTTTCAAAGAAAGAAAAATTGATGATATTAAAAAATGGTAAATTGGATTTTAAAAATTAAGAAACATTAGTCTACCTTTCTCCAGTTTTTTTTTTTAACACATTGCCGTTGTTTTCAAGGCAGGCAAGTAGTACGGTCAGCCATGTTTAATAACACCAAGATACCTGCCCTTCTTGAGATTTTTTACAAGCCTCTAATGACAGGCATTCTTAGTTGTCATTCTTACCCTCCACTCCCAGACATCCAGACTGTAAAATTTGATTCCAGCCAGTCAACTATTAAATGGCAATAATTATTTCTCAAATAGTGAAGGCGAAGTGTGACAGCCCTACCATATCAACTACCTTTCCCAAGGTTCATAAAACTTCCTCATATGTCTTTTTTTCTCTTTCCAAATATGTGCCAGTGAAGGGGAAAAGGAAACTAAAGAAACAAGACTGAGGATTTCTTTGGGTGTTATTTTCTTTCCATCAGACCAGACTTTCAAAATGAATCTTAGAAGCAAGCAAAACTAAAACACAACTTATAGTCTTCTAGCCTCTTTAAACACAATTGTGGTATTTTATTTCCCTCAATAAGACAATTCTTCTTAAGTTCTTTAAGACAATTTCAATCACAACCAGAAAACCCTGACATCTAGGTCCCAGAATACTTACTAGAAAGACATTCTTTAAATTAGTCAAAGTATTATATTAAAATTGTGGATGTGGCTTTGCTTCCTTCTACTATATCTGTTAAACACGGAAGTAGATTTATTTACCTAAGCAAGAGAAGGTAATTATACAATTGAAATGCCAAAATATTTTTATTTTTAAAAATTGAATTAAAAGATGGCCATGATGGGTTACTTGAAATGTTACATGTTTTGGAGGTCGGAGTGGGGTACAAAATAGGAATATCATAGTTCAAATCCTGCTGAGGCATAAAGCTATCAAGACCTCATCCGAATCCGTCATGTGAGTGTGGTGGCTCACATTTATCAGCCTAGCAAGGCAGGAATTAAAAAGCCTCCATAGCATTCACAATCAAGAAATGACCCAGCATTTACTCATTTCTTTAAACCATTCATTATAAGAAGATTATGTGTATGTGTATACACACATATATGCACATATATTTGTATGTATATGTGAGTTTTCAAGTGTACAGAAGTGCCATAACCAAAAGTAGATTTCTTGTGGTGAGAATGAAATTTGGTCAAACAAGGAGGGAGATGTTGTTTCCTAAAGAAATCTTCGGAATTCCCTGAAGTGATGTGCTGAGTGGGCTTAATTCATCCAAGGAGGAGCTATCTCTGGACCAACCACTATTTCAGAATGTCTGATGGCTGGTTGGGCTGACTGTCCCTGAAGTTATCATCTGAAATGGATGAGTGGAAGGCTGGTTTTTACCATCTTGGTACCTGCAAAGCACAAAGGAGAAATTCAATACCTCATTTTTATTGAGTGTTAGGTTCATGTCTCTGTAGCTCCTACCTATTCTGAAGGAACTGAGCACATCTGCTTTTAGGAAACAATGTAGTTGGTGTTTGGTATTAGCCACAAATAAATCACCCTTCTATTGCCTCAAATCAAGTAAGGTTGATAACTTGGAACACATACATACACACATACACACATCTTCATTTTATGAAAACTGGACTCAAATTGTTTTGCATTCAGGCAGCAACGTTTAGTATTCAAGGGCACAGATTCTATGCTGCAATGTCTTAATTTTTCCCCCAATTGCTTATAATATTATTTTTAGATACCAGTTTTACATATACAGAGTCTCATGCACATGAAAAAGGTTAAAACACATTCAGTGAGAACAGACATTTTCTTTAAAACTTGTTATATTCAGTGGATTTTTTCCACCCTTTCTATAAAAAAAGAGACACGTGGGAGGAGAAATGATCAAATCCCCAGCAGGAGGTAAGACCTGCTGAGCTCCTTCAGCAGTGGCAAGAATGCTCTAAAGCTTCCTAAGTGTGTGAGATCCCAGCTTCATAAAAATGAGTCAGGGCTTGCTTGGTGACAGGTACAATCTTCTATTTCCTAAGTTATTTTTAACTTTAGAACCTGATTTCTGTGAATTTTAGTCTTTTGAACGCACTTTCCCACTACTTGAACACAGAAGAAGTTTTGGGGAGGATGTAATGTGCCATTTACCTTTTGCATATCAGAGGGTATAATTCAGTAAGAGAGGGAAAATGTACCAACATGCTCACTGATTTTTACATTTCTCTTTTACTCTGATAGTATTTTATGAAATTGGATAACTAAAAATGTATGTGTATATGTATTTATGTGCATATGCCAATGGTCAGAAACTTGAAATTCATGGGGGAGAAGCCTTCTAAATCTCAATTCTTTAAGGTATAGGCAGATTTTTAAAAATCATATATATATATATATGTGAGACATATATGCATAGCACATATATATCGTATATATATAATGTCTCATATCATACTTATTATGTTTGTTGGGAGTATCATCTTTAATTCTGCCTTTCAGTAACCATCTGTATGGACCTGGAAGTTTCCCAGTTATCAGGCAAGTTAATATTTCCATCTTATTTCTTTTGCTCAATGATTTGTTAGCCTTTAATCTTGATACGAGAAAAATGTGGTTCACATTTTATAGTTGAAAATCCCACTAGTAACATCTGATAATTAAGCTGGCTTATGTGTCAGAGAAGTCAGGAATTTCATTAGCTCACTAGAATGCCACATAAAATTTCAGTAAAGTTTAGTGTCTGTTTATACAGGTGATTGGATTGTTAATTTTACAGGTCACTTACTAGAGAAGGAATAGTACGTAATTGGTCTGTTTCTCAGGGGTAGATTATTATGTGAGTGGAAATAAAACCCCACAACTCAGCTCTAATAAATTCATATGATCACCTGTAATGTAAGCCTTCATTTTCTATGTATTCAAAGCATTCTGGAAACTTTTGATCAATTATTTGCATGACCTGGATTGAAAGTTTTCAAAATGCAACAAGAATCCCACGTTAGCATTCATTTCCAAATGTCTCTAGATTTATCTACTTATTACCACCTGAAAAGATTTTTACAAGGCAGGATGGAACATGGTACAATCTTCTTCAAAAAACTTTCTCAAGCATTTCAAGCAGAGCTTCCTGCTGGGTTAAGTGCCAGGTTTCCTGTGCATCTAGATTTGGTTAGTCTATCTCTTCATCAAAATCAATTTACATTTTGTGATTTCGACTGCTGTCCAGGAACTTCCTCAGGAAAGTCATATGTTCTATTCTCTGCTACAATTTAGATATAACAGTGTTTACAGATGGTGGAAGGGGTCATGGTGGTCAAAAAACAAGAAACCTCAACATATGGGGGCTACCCACAGCAAGACTAGAGAGGACGTGCAATAGGTGAGATCTAGCAGGGGGATAATCATTCTAAGAGGAAGGAAGGTTTTAGTGTTGTGGCTCAAAGGCAGCACTCAAGGAAATACGGATTCACATGGCTGAGGTATTAGTTTGCAATTAGTTTAGGACGCCAACAATGATTTCCACTATGCCTTAGGGTCAGGGAAACCTACTGTAGCATTTCTCCACAAAAGTAAAATGTACGAGGAAGATTTTCTTCTTCACATTTGTGAGCTCTGTTTTTGCTCTGCATTGGGTGAGAGTCGGTGGTCAGGTAATGGCTAGGATTGAATGATCACTAGGACACTGAAGTTTGAATGCACATTGGAACACTGACCCTAGGAACCTATAAGAACAATTAAGACACTATTTGAAATCACCAGGAATAATTGGAGATAAGAAAACTGTCGGATTATTCTTGAGCACATGCAAGCACAGAGTTAACAAATAGTTCATGTATTTGGTTAGATAAAACTTTAGAGCTTGTGTGGTTTTGCTTGTTGGCAAAATCAAGACTTCAAGAATGTATGATCAGTTCACTGAATCTCAATCATACAAACTCTGTCATACATTTTATTGTAGCACATAAAGATGAAGGAATATCTTCTCAAACAAATGCATATGCAAATTGGTTTAATGTTTAAAACTTAGTAAGTAACGTATAACCCCTAGAATATTAGAAAAGTTTTCTTTTTAACTATTAAGTTCAAAATACATTCTCCTGATGGTGATACTATTTTCATCTGCTTTATAAGAATCATTCATAATATCTCGGAGTGTTTTGTTTGTCGGTAGTGGGACTTGATTTCATGGTCTAGTGCTTATATGGGAGGTGCTCTACCAATTGAACCATGTCTCCAGACCATCTTTATTGCTGGTTATTTTAGAGATAAAGTCTCTCAGACTATACAACCCATGTTGATTTTGTATGCAATCATCCATATCTCAGCGTCCCAAGTTGTTAGAGTTACAGGCATGAACTACCAGTGCCAAGCTGTTTAATATCTGAGTTTTAAAAAATTGAAACACATATTGAATATATTAGTACATATTTGAGAATGCAAGTCATCTATGGGCGAATGTTGTGACAAGCTTATTAAGTGGTTTAAAGCTAATCTGTAACATGTGATGATATAGAAGCAGAATCCTGGGAAAAAGTTATCTGTGAAAATTATTTGCCAACTTGGTTATGCTATTATGCTAAATTTTTTCTAGTATTTATTAAATTACCAGACAGTTTTGTTGAACTTCCTGGATAATTCCAAAACATTGTGTTAATTAATGTCAGGTTCTTTTTAATAGAAACCAAATTAGTTAGGCATGTTTTTCTTCTTTTCTAAAAAGTGACTTAAGTGACTGCATTCCTTCCTTCCTTCCTTCCTTCCTTCCTTCCTTCCTTCCTTTCTTCCTTCCTTCCTTCCTTCCTTCCTTCCTTCCTTCCTTCCTTCCTTCCTTCCTTCCTTCCTTCCTTCCTTCCTTCCTTCCTCCCTTCCTTCTTCCCTTCTTTCTCTCTTTCATGGCAGTTCTGAGGTATGTAATCAGGTGATAGGCAGACACTAACACTTTAACCATAGCCCCAGGCTTTTTTGCCTTATGCTATTTTTCAGCTAGGGTCTCATGCTCTTTGCCTGAAGCTGGCCTCACCTCTATTTCTGCCTTTCATGAAGCTGACATAATCCACCACTCAGCTTACTTGTTAAGATGAGATCTCTCTAACATTTTGTGTAGAATGGCTTCAAACCACTCTCATGTAGTTGGGATTGCAGACATAAACCACCACACCCAGTACATAAAGCCTAATTTCTGACTTTAGTATTATCATTTTTGTTATGAGTTGGATCTGAAATATCTCATAAAGCCCATATGCTAAATACTTGGTTGTCAATTGATGACACTATTGGGAGGTGATGGGAACTCTGTAGGTGAGGCCTCTTCTGTCTGTCTGTCTGTCTGTCTGTCTGTCTCTCTCTCTCTCTTTTGCCTTTCTCTTTCTGCTTTGTTCCATGATGAGGAGAGGCACTTTGTTCCAACACATGATACTGATTATGATGTTCTATGTAACCATTGGTGTAGAAGAAATAAAGTCAAGTGACCATGGACTGCAACTTCTGAAACTAAGTCATATTAAATCTTTCCCCCCCACCCCCTTTTTTTTTTTGCCAGTCCTGGGGCTTGAACTCAGGGCCTGGGCTCTATCTCTGAACCTCTTTGAGCTCAAGGCAAGTGTTCTTCAACTCTAGCCAAAGTGTCACTTCTAGCTTTTTCTGGAGATAAGAGTCTCATGGAATTTTCTGCCTGGGATTGGTTTCCAACCTCAATCCTCAGATCTCAGCCTCCTGAGTAACTAGGAGGCTGTTCATGAGCCACTGGTGCCCGGCTAAACCTTTCCCTCTTTTATGGTACTTTTCTCAATTATTTTGTGATATAAGCTAACTAGTACACATTTTATATTTAAAAAATCTGCAATTAACTTTAGCTTTCTCTTTCATTCACCCCTCTCCTGCACAGAGGATATTATCTTTGGGGTATGAATTAATTCTTTCTGAAATGTATTGAAAAGTGTCTAGCTACTAATGTATAATTAAAGGTAAAAATGAAAGTTGTACCCTAACAAAAAAAACAAAACAACAGCAACAACAAAAAAAGAATAGCTTTGGAAAGCACAACTGCTCTGTCTGTACAGATTCAATAAGGCAATGATATCCATATTAAAACTGTCTTAGAATTCAAACTCTAAGACTAATGTATTAAACTCTAAGACTAATGTTAAAACAAAGAAAAAAAACTAGGAAAAACTACCAGTATTTTGAAAACTAAAATGTAAAATGTAGTACCGTAGGTATTAAAAGAACAACAAAACCCAAGCAATAATATATCTTCTTTATTGCACAGGAAAGGAAATTCAGAGAGATGGTGACATATTTAAGGCAGTAAAATAAAATCTACCTGTAACAGAATTTTTTAAAGAGACTATTAAGTCATTAGAAACAAGGGAGCAACCATTTTAGTGGATAAGCTAGACGAAGATTTGAGGTGTCCTATGGAGTTTCATCATTCCTTTCCAGCTTTGATAATTGAAACGACACCCAGTATCAGACTAACATTCACTTAATCATGTTCCAATGGTTTGTCCAGGTGTAAATTACTCCGGATGAAGTCAAATGAATGTCAGGGTCATTCTAAAATCTGACCTGTGGTCAATACATTTAGATTAGAAACTCTTGTGTTTGCAACCTCGAGGAATTGCAACATCAAAGTAATGGAATCTGATGCCTTAATCAGCCAGTCTCTCCATCATGTGTAGTTTCCTTTGGGCACAGTTTCACTTCCTGCAAACACACATTTGGTAGTGTTAGTAAGAGGTCTGCTTTTGTGAAATGCCATCAATGAAACAAACAAAAAGTCTTTGTGATTTTGCAAAAACCAGTATATATCTGAGACAAGCAGAAAAGGTCAGATAAGTTGATGTTAGGTGAAATGAACCCCAAGATAAGTATTCAAATGTTTTTTTTTCTTTCATGCGATTGTTTCTAACATATTTATAAGATGATTTCTTTGTTGCTTTGTATGTCCCTCCCCCATGGTATAACCCCTGCTTTCATTTTATTTGATGTTGTTATAATTTGTGGAGGGGAAGGGCAAAAACAAATTGTTTAAATAGGGATACAGGTGGACCCATTGCAACCATGAGATGTACAAGTCCTTATGTCGAAAACGAACTTTACAACTTTGGCAGGGGGAGGGGGATGGGAAGAGATGGGAAAGGGAAACAAAGGAGGAGGCTACAATGCTTGATAAGAAATGTACTCATTATCTTGCCCATGTAATTGTAACCCCTCTGTACAGTATTTTCACAATAAAAAATAGCAAAAAAAAAGAAAATGTACTCATTATCTTGCCCATGTAATTGTATCCCCTCAGTACGGTATTTTCACAATAAAATAAATAAATAAATAAATAAATAAATAAATAAATAAATAAATAAATAAATAAATAAAAAAAAAAATAAAAAGAGATGGCTTAAACCAAAGTTTACAGAACATTTACCAGATGTGAGGCGGATCTGGCAGACACCTGATGAGCTAGGTATTTGAGCTGTGTATTTAATTCTTAAGAAACTTAGTGATAGAAGAATAAGGGAACATTCCCAATGTGACACGGCTGCTAAGGGGTACAGCCAGCTCTTGAATCCAAACAGGGCAGCCCCCAAATGTATGCTTCTGTATTCAATATCCACATCAGTGTCTACATGAGACCCCTAGCCATATGGTTTGCACATCAAAACAGCCGTCCCTTCTATGTGAATATTCTGTGCATTATTTATTAAATTATGAAAAGCAGATGTGCCACAGAAAGGTGCATAGTCTGCGCACAACTTATAACATTATATTAAAAATATACTGTTTAATTTTGCTTTTTGTTTCAATCTTTCTTTTTTAAGCCAGTTTTAGAGAAGGGATCATGTCTGATATTTACTATAGTCCTTCTAGCTGTAGTCCAGTTTTTCAAACATAGGGAGGCTCTATAAATACCATCGTATTGATATCTTGGTGTCTGTGACCTAAATCTTCATGGAGACTGCCTAGCCCATATAACTACCAGTGCTCAATACATAATTAATACCAACTTCTGACATTCTTGCTTCCCAGGTACCCTGAGCCTCACAGACTTTTTTTGCCTTGTATCTTTTTTTTTTTTTTTTGTATGCTTTATCCCTCCCAGGCCACTTTGATTCCTTGTTTATGATCCTCGTATTCACTGTTAGATCTGCTTTTAGATGCAAGTCCCTGTTACTAAAATCAACCATTTCATAGGCAATGAAAGCAAACAAATGAGGAAATATTTAAGTGAACAATCAAGGTGAAGCTCGGCAGTTTCTAAGATTTCAGCATTGTCTTACAGTCGCTAAACTTGAATACTAGAAGAAATAGAACACTGGAGTTGTGATTCAGTTGACAATGCTCAACTGATTGGTGCTCATACTTTAGAGCATGGCTGTTTCTACTTATTTGTTAAAAGAATCTCTTCTTATTTGCTGTCTTCCACACTACCTTTATCTTCTCCTAACTAGCCATACCCCAGACCACTGGAGGTATTCAGCTCTTACCGTGCCTGGGTTTCTTGTTATTTCATTGTCTGGGATGCTCTTAGTATGTTGTGCTTCTTCATGAAGTTGGTTCTTTGAGCACATTCGCCCTCAGGCTGCTGGATTTCAGATTCACTTTCATGCCTTCTAAATCTAAGATTTATCTTTTCAAGTCTCTGCTCATGTGTTTCTCTCTCTCTCTCTCTCTCTCTCTCTCTTCTCTCTCTCTGTGAGAGAGAGAAAAGAGAGAGAACATGTGTTCTTCATTCTCTTCTCTCCAAGATTTCCTTTTCCCTTGTGACTGCCCCACATAGACTTTTGCAAACAAAATGAAAATAGTAATTTTAAAAAAATCAATAGCTTGAAAATTCTTTTTTTTTAATAAAAATATCACAACCAGAACGTTTTCAGATGTCAGTTCTAAGAAGTTAATATGTTGAACAAGTCAATGGAGTGAAGTATGGAGAACTCTAGAAGTAACCAAGCTAACTAACCCAGGAAAGCTGCATAATCACCTATTCTGCTTTTGATATCTAGTGACAAAATTAACTTTCAAAATTCTATCTGACGAAAGGTAGTTTAATAGTGTATTTAGAGCAATCCATGAAAATTCAGAATAAAATATATAGCTTTGAAATTGTCTAAATATATCTCTCTGTGTCTTAGTGTCTCTGAAAGTATGATCTGAAAGGTTTTCAGTAAAATCAGAGAGTTAAATTGAGGGAAGGAAAGAACATTTGCTTCAAAGTGTAAATAAAGTCTAAACATATTAGTGTCTTAGATGAAGATTACTTTTAAGAAGATTAAAATTGGGCTGGGAAGGTGGTTCAGTGGTAGAGCGCTTGCCTTGCATGCCAGAGACCCTGGGTTCGATTCCTAAGCACCACAGAAGCAAAAAGAAAAAAGCCGGAAGTGGTGCTGTGGCTCAAGTGGTAGAGTGCTAGCCTTGAGCTGAAGAGCTGAGGGACAGTGCCCAGGCCCAGAGTTCAGGCCCCACAACCGGATCCCCCCACCCAAAAAAAAGAAGATTAACTGGATAACAATATGAAACAAATATAAAAAAACTTTTTCCACAATTCATGCTCAATATATCATTAGCTCTTATGAGCAACTAAGGAACAAATTAATTAAGAAACAATAGTGATTATTTGTCCTGATCTAGGGCTGCAGCTGAAGAAAAAAAGATTGCCGTAATCTTGAAAGTGTACTCTGGGAGTTTACAGATTTCAAACAAGTGTTTGAACTAGAAATTACACATAGAGAGAAGGAGTGCTTCAGTTTCTTTGCCAAGAATTTAGATCGGGGCAATCCAGGTAGCAGGCTGTCTTCAAAGAAAGAGAATGAGTCATTAAAACAAAAAACTATGCATGAAGGTGTTTTTAAAAAGGGAAGAAGGAGAAAGGGCAAGAACCAAATTGTTTTTGGGAAAGGAAGAGTTGGGGAGGAGATGGATTTGTGAAAATCTATAGGAGTAGAACATTCCCATTTATGAAAACCATAACTCTCACATGCAAACTACAAGATGTAACAAGTTTGATCTGATAGCTTTAAAAATTATTTTATTGTAAAGATGCTGTACAGAAGGGCTACAGTTACATGAGTAAGGTAACGAGTACATGGCTTTTAATGTATACTACTTCAGAGATACACATTATGGGAGACTTTGTACTTAGTATTTTGGTGGTGCCTCAAAATTTTCTGTCCTCTGATTTTTTTCTCATAATCTTGACATTAAATGGGTACAATTTTTGTGCCATTAGATGTGGCCCCTAGAGTTGAATACCAGGCAATGGTTGTTCATTGAACGTTACATTGGAAAATAAGAAGTGTCACAAATATTCTTGGCACTGCTGTGGATGTAGACATACAATGGAGAAATGGTTAGATGTTTTTTTGTTATTGCAGTAAGAACATCTGATTTGATATCCTTTGATATCCTTTGTGATGTATTCATTTGTTTATTTATTGTTATTAGAACTTGTTCTTTCAGCTGTTTCCTATTTGTCTATAAACATTATTTATTATGTCCAAATTTCTTCTTAGATCTCTGAATTTTCTTATAAACAGCTTTTTAAAGCTCTTGTCTGCCAGTTTTAACACTGGGCTTATTTTAGAGTCTGTTTATATTTTATGTCATTTTTTTTCTCACTGAGGTATGGGATGGATTTTCTTGTTTGGTTTATGAACAAGTAGTTCTAACTATGTCAGATATAGTCCAGGAAACCTGGAATATTTTTCTTGTTTTATTGGGTGCTAATTTTTGTTATGAGTGGCAATCATATAACTGGCAGACCTTTCAGAGCCTAACAGATTTGCATTTTGTTCTTCGATATTTTACATTTCACTAGACCCTGAAAAGTTCCAAAACTTAGATTTGCTTACTTGTGAGCTATATAAAATATGGAATCAGACATTGAGTGCTTTTGTGACCAGTCCCCTTTCTTTCCCATTGTTTAACAAAACTCATCCATGCCAATGGATATTATTATCATTTATTTATGTTTATCATTTTCCTCTTTAATGCAACCTATCTCTTCTTACAGCCTTTCACCTAAACATTCAAACAATGCTATGTATGATATACATCAAGGTTAGGCCAATTATTCCTATTAAAGTACCAGATTCTTTATATAGTCTTCACATTATGTCTTCATTCCACCTCCAACTTTCAGGCAATAGACAGGAAGATCCATGGACATAGTATGGGTTATGTACAGCTATACTGACACTATGAGAAAAAATATGCACATCAGTATGATTGTGAGAATCATGAATAGTTGTATATGTGAATAAGCATGTGTGCATGGATAAGAGTAGTATTCAAATGTACATTAGCTATTCTGTGGTATGTAGAAGCCATGGTTTGAGCAGGGGATAAGATATCAAAACTTTTAAGAAAAGTTTTGGTAGTTGCTTCTAAAGCAGATGTTCCAGAGAAAAGGATATCAATGGAATCTGGTTCTTGTCTCTAAAAGTTAACTATGGCTATGATATCTAGTCCTGAGCTCAGCAAAATTTCAGTTTAGACATGAGAGTAAGTCTATAGGGATGTGGGTATTTTTAAACACGTTCATAATTCTGGAACTTCTTATATCTTTCAATGTAGCATAAAATTGGTCATTTGGGAGAGGCCTTAAGTGAAATAAAATTCTTTCTTTTATTGCTACTAGAGATCTACTTCTTTAATTTTCTTTGACATCTTCTCTTATATGCTAAAGCATATTTCTTGAATTATCCAAAAGGGTCTTGTTATTTTTCTCATTTTAGTTATTAGTCTGGAAATTGCTACCATTCTGGGATCTCTGTGACATTTCTGTATTATAGCCAAACCCAAGGGCCAAGTTACTTATTAGTGGCAAGTGAGTGAAGCCACTATAAAGCTTTAGAGCTTTACATTAGGTTTGGGATTGGCGCCCAGAATGATCACCTACATGCAACAACTGTATACTATGTCTTGCAGATGATCTTTCCTTTGAAAATTAAGTAAAATCACTACCTTCCCTCAAATTGCCTGGATATTTTTTTTGAAAAAAGTACATTGAATATATTAATTTCCTTGATGACAATTTACTTTTCTTTGCTTTATTAGGTTAATTGAAAACCTTTTCCCACTTAACAGAGTGCTACTGAAGGTAATTGATATAGTTTTGAAAATAGGTCAAATTAAAAAAAAAAGAAATCTTGTTCAAGGTTGCCAACGAACAAGAAGAGGCCTACAAGTCACGTAAATGTAGCAAGAGAATGAGTCTACATCCATGGGGTTCATTAAGATGATGAAGTATAGTTTCAGTTGTCTTATCTAAAGCACATCATGAGATATTGTGTTCCAACCTCATGGCAGTAATTCAGTAGTCTCAGGATATGACTGTGATCCATTTCTATAAAATATCAGTGCTCCTTGCAGTCCTTGAACAGCCCAAACTGCTGGAGAGATATGGTATATTTCTACTGCTTCTTTTGCATGCTTCTGTTTTTTTACCAGCTGAAATATGACTGAGAACTGGTGATCTAGGCCAGGCATGGCTAGGCTGGACATGATGGCTCACATTCATAATACTAACTACTCAGGAAGTAGAGATCAGCAGAATTACAATTTATGGGTGCCCCTCCCCCCCAAATGTGGGATCCTGTCTTATCCAATAAAAAGGATGGTTGTGGTGATTGGTGCCCATCATCCCAGCTATTAATGAAACTTAAAAAAAGAGAATCATAGAAATGCAAGAAGAAAGCATTTTAAAAATAAAGCAAAAAGGACTTGGGTATGGGGCTCAAGTGATAGAGTAATAGAGCTTAGAAAGTTTGCGGCCCTAAGTTCAAACCCTAGTTCCACAGAGAGAGGGACAGAGGGAGGGAGAGACAGGGAAAAAGAGGGAGAAGAAAGGAGGGAAATAGAGAGAGAGAGATAAAAAACCATCAAGACCTGAATGGATATGAGCTCATAAATGTAAGACTCCTTCTGTTTTTGCAACTTCCTCAAAACCATCTTTGCACAGTACTGATTCTTCATGTGTAATGTGTGTGTTAGGGTTGTGTGGATGCACTAGTACTACCTTGGTCGATGCAAAGTGTGCTTGGAAGCATGATTTTATAAATGACTGACTCAACAAAAAGATCATTTTTGTGATTTCTCTACAGATTTAAGAGAAAGTATTTTCTTCTGAGGGGTTTATACATATGAGAATCAACACTTTAAAAAAATCTGAATGCAAAAATTCATAGCTGGTCATCTCCCTAAAAGCTACTCTCATTTTATTCAGGTTTCCCAATTTTATTTATGGCAGTAATAGTCTCATTTTAACCTTTTTTTTTTTTGCATTTTGCTATAACCCAATTATTTTTATTCAAGTGATATGAGTTTGCCTTAAAAAATATCCTAGGCTGGGTGGCTTATACATAACAGAAATGTATTGCTGGTAGTTCAGGATGTACAGATTCTGATGAAGGCTCAGTCAGATGTGATGGACAATAAAGTTTGATCCATATGTAGCCATCTTTTGTGCGTAACTTCCTGAAGCAGAAAGAATGAGCCATCTCTTTTGTAAGGGTGGACTACCATGCAGACTACAGCAATAGGGAAGCTGATTCCATCAATAAAAGTGCTATTTCAGAATTCTAGGTTGGTGGTTTAAAAATGAGGCAATTTATTTAGGAGTTGTAACCTTTGAAATTATCTTTTCTTTCCTTTATGCTAGAAAGGAGGATATGAAACCTAGTATTCCAACAGCACTCCCCCGCCCCCCCCCCCCCCCCCCCCCCCCCCCCCCCCCCCCCCCCCCCCCGCCGAAAATGTTTTCCAGTATAAGAAAGGAAGCTGTATGCGGAGATAGCAAATGGGGCTTGTGGAAGAAGATGGGTTTCTTAGTGAGTTTGTTGACATGGTGCCTGTTAAAGGCTGTCGACCAATTTCTTCACTTTTTCTAAACAAGCAAATGAATGTAGTTCACTGATACTTCAGGTTTATCTCTTTGCAGAAACCAAATGTGATCCTAACTAATATATGAGGGGACACAGAAATAGTGATAAATGCCAGAAAAATTCCCATCAAGGAGGGAAATAGGATATTTTTATTCATATTTATAGAATTGTTTTAATACTCTTTAAAGATTAGGAGAGTTCATGTTTTCCTCCTGCCATGTTAGGACAAATGCCTATTCCAGTCTACTGCACATATACTAGATTGCCTGTCTGCCTACACTTTTGCTCCAAATATACCAAAATACAAATACATTGAAAGATAGGTGAAAGGCGGAGGGGGGTGCTCAGCAGGGAGGGAGATGCTAAGCTACAGTTTTTTCTGAAATATTTTATTATGAAGTCAAAAACCTGCAATATCTCTTCCACTGTCAATTAGGGAACAATAACTGAAGGTGCAGACTTCGAATCTTGGCATTGCTGTTAATTAGATATATTCATGAATCCTAAAGTTCACTTGAAATAGATTCTGACTCCCAAAACAAAATTGTATTTAGACTTGTACTATTAATTATTCATTTTGCACCACTCGGGGTTATACTGCCTATTTGTGCACATGTCACAATTTGACTTACTTTTCTATCATAGTTTTTGACGTCTACTTGACTTCAGTCCTAATACACCCATGCATACACATTTACTGCATAGGCGGGGAAGCTTAAACATGGCTATCTACAGGTTTTGCCTCTTCGATGTCTTATCTTCCTAATTGCTCACTTTTAAATCAGTGGGTTTAGGTTCTCTACCAAGGGAGCTGCACTTTGCGTCGTGAGCTGAGGGAAAGGAAAATGAGGTATTTAATTTCCTCCAATGCTTGCCATGTATCCAGTGCTCCCCTCTGTATCTGAGCTCATGCAAGTTCTGGCAATACTATAGGTTGTATTTGTGCCTTGTTAATTCTACCTTATTCCACAATGGGGCTAGAAATTCCATGGACTTGTTTTGTTTTTTGGGTCCAGTCGTGAGGCCTGAACTCTGAGCCTGGGCGCTGTTCCTCAGCTCTTCAGCTCATGGCTAGCGCTCTACCACTTGAGCCACAGCACCACTTCCGGTTTTTTTCTTTTTGCTTATGTGGTGCTCAGGAATTGAACCCAGGGTCTCAGGCATGCAAGGCAAGTGCTCTACCACTGAGCCACCTTCCCAGCCCTCCCATGAACTTTTGTATTTCCAGTCCCCAAATCCTGGTGTGTATTGTAAGCATGGATAAACATTTTATGAATGGATAAACAAATTCCAGTTTCTAGTGATAGTGGTTTCTAATAGAAATGAAACATACTTTTAGACAATGATATATGTGGGAATAATTCCATGAGCTATCCAACTTACCCATCGTAACCACAGGACCCAATAATCATATTTTGAAAAGGCAACTTTCTGGTGACAGGTCATCTTGATTATACAGCAGCTTTTATTTTTCTTGAGAAATATTAGAGGTGACTATTACATGTTTTAAATGCAGCCATCCAAATAATTTGGAGAATGATAAAATGTAAAGGATAACGGAAAGAATCCGCCTTGCCTGATTGTCTTTGACTGTAAGAGAGAAAATGCAGTTTAGAGGTAAGTTTTTCTTATGTTCCTGAGGCCTTTGGAAATTACATGATGTGCTCCATTGGACTCAGTCACAGATAGCTAGTGATCAGAACTCAGACTTTCTGTAGAAAAGGTGAAGTTAAAACAGCCTATTTGGCAGGGCGCGGGTGGCTCACACCTGTAATCCTAACTACTCATGAGGCTGAGATCTGAGGATCGCAGTTCAAAGCCAGCCGAGGCAGGAAAGTCTGTGAGACTCTTATCTCCAATAAACCACCAGAAAACCTGAAGTGGTGCTGTGGCTCAAGTGGTAAAGCACTTGCCTTGAACTGAAGAACTGAGGCCAGGCCCAGAGTTCAAGCCCTACAACTGACGAAACACAAAAACAAAAACAGCCTATTTGAAGTCATAAGACATGATTTTTTTTTTCAATTTAAGGATTTTTTTTTTTACCTTGAAGAAGAAACTATATAACATTACCTCAACAATATGACTAAGACACATCATGGCATAGACATGAATAAAATACAAAGAAAGTTAGTAAAGCTTGTTACCCACATCTTTTACCCTCTCTGTCTTCAATTTGTCAGTGTTAGTTAGTTGCTGACTGTTTCCTTCTAAGGTCAAATTGAGAAGTTCATAAGCTTTTTGGCTTATTATAACAATTTCTACACATGAATCTACTCCTTGAGCATTATCCTTAAATTTTCTCATGGTTCAATTTTAAGTGAATAATCTGGAATAGTAGTAACCATGATACTAAGTACTGGAAATTTCCTATCATTTAGTATTTAACAGTACAGCTCAAATATGTATATTTCATTGTTGTCAAATGAGAAGACAGTGTTTGTTATATACTTGGCGAATGCTCTGAGAAAACATACACACTAAGGCTTCGTGACATAAGGATATGAGGCTATATTCAGTTTCCTTTGACATAGAAATTGAGATTCTGGGTGCTTATATTTATAAAATCTACTAGAGGTCAAGGATTGACTATTTCAGTGTATTTGGCCTTAAGGCCAGAAGTTGTCAACAGACATTTTTGAGTCCTTACTGACAGACTGTGCTGTAGGCCAAGACCACAGGGATGAGAGTAATAGCACCTGACCTCCTGGAACTCAGAACTCACTCAGGTGACCAAGGAACTACTGGCCATGCCCAAGTCTTCTTATGGAGTGACACTGGGAGGCCTGTCATGGTCATTTCACCACTGCAAGAGAATAAGGATGCTGTTGGCTGCAGTGCACAGCAGCAATGAGAGCAGTAGACAATTGCATAAAATCACAGGGAAGGATCAGGGTTAAAGGTGGCTTAGAGCCATGCACTGGAGGCTTATGTCTATAATTATAACTCCTCAGGAGGTAGAGATCTGAGAATCAAGGTTCATAGCCAGCCATGGCAGAAAAGTCAGTGCAACTCTTTTCTCCAATTATCGAGCAAAAAGCTAAAAGTGGAGTGTCTCAAGTGGTAGACCACCTGCTTGTGTGATTAAAAAGCCAAGTGAGAGTGGAAGGCATCAGAACCAGCACCAAAACCAAACAAAAAAGTCTTGCTTAGGGCTCAAAGCAGTGCATGGTAATAGTTAAACGTCTGCCCTTTGCTAAACCTTTTGAGATACCTACCAACAAAGAATCTCTTAGAAGATTCCCCAAGTAGTTATTGCAAGAGTGTATATCATATTTTAAATTTGTTTATACACAAAACTAATTAATAGAAAACTATATTTTCATCTTTCTCCCTTCCTTCCTTCCTTCCTTCCTTCCTTCCTTCCTTCCTTCCTTCCTTCCTTCCTTCCTTCCTTCCTTCCTTCCTTCCTTCTTTCCTTCCTTCCTTCCTTCCCCATCTGGGCCAGGTTCCTATTAAGTATTTCTACAGCAATCAAGCATTGTCACATACTATAATGACAACATGCTTCTATCCATTCTAATACAACCTCTAGCTCTTCCTGAATGGAAGCTAGGAGAGAAATGGAGCCTTGAGTAATAACTTGGTGAAGGTCATAAAATTAACCCTGCTTATACTATTTCTCACCTTTTTTTTTCTGTTACTTGACCAGTTTTACTTTTTTTCTGAACATAGAGAACTCTATTTAGAGCTATCTTTCCACCTAATATCTCTGTCTGTCTGTCTTCTGTCTGTCTGTTCAATGCTAGCCCCATATAACTGCAGAGAGCAGTTAGTGAATTTACCATCTACTTGTAGAAGACTGTACCTTCTCCTGTTCTAGGAGTTGGGACGTTTTTGTTCTCAAGAATCTTCCTGTATACCTGGAACTCAAAAAATTAAATCCCCCAACAACAAATCCTCAAAGAAACAACTGCCCAATAAATAAGTGGGCTAAAGACTTAAAGAGAAACTTCTTTGAAGAGGAAAGAATGGCCAATAGACATATGAAAAAATACTCAACCTCCCTAGCCATAAAAGAAATGCAAATCAAAACAACACTGAGATACCACCTCACCCCAGTTAGAATGGTTATAATCCAGAACTCTAATAACAACAGATGCTGGAGGGGATGTGGATAGAGGGGAACATTACTGCTTTGTTGGTGGGAGGGTAAACTTGTTCAACCACTTTGCAAAGTAGTATGGAGGTTCCTCAAAAGACTCCACATAGAGCTCCCCTATGACCCAGCAATCCCACTTTTGGGCATTTATCCAAATGATCACAAAGAAGACCATACTAAAGCTACCAGCATGACTATGTTTATTGCAGCATTATTTACCATAGCTAAGATATGGAACCAACCCACATGCCTCTCCGTAGATGAATGGATTAAGAAAATGTGGTATATATACACAATGGAATTCTATGCCTCCATCAGAATGAATGACATTGCCCCATTTGTGAGGAAATGGAAAGACTTGGAAAAAAATATATTAAGTGAAGTAAGCCAGGCCCAAAGAAACATAGGTCTCATGGTTTCCCTTATTTGCAATAACTAGTATATGTCTGAGTCAAGCAGAAAAGGTCAGATAAGTTGATGTTAGGTGAAATGAACCCCAAGATAAGTATTCAAATGTTTTTTCTTTCATGTGATTGTTTCTAACATATTTATAAGATGATTTCTTTGTTGCTTTGTATTTCCTCCACGGTATAACCCCTGCTTTCACTGTATTTGATGTTGGTATAATTTGTGGAGGGGAAGGGCAAAAACAAATTGTTTAAATAGGGATACAGGTGGACCCATTGCAACAATGAGATGTACAAGTAGTTATGTCGAAAAACGAACTTTACAGCTTTGGCAGGGGGAGGGGGAAGCAAGGGTGCGGGGTGCGGGGGGGTGGGAGATGGGAAGGGGAAATAAAGGAGGAGGCAGCAATGGTTGATAAGAAATGTCTTGCCCATGTAATTGTAACCCCTCTATATGGTATTTTCACACACACACACACACACACACACACACACACACACACACACACACACACAAAGTTACCTTAAAAAAATCTTCCTGTTCAAGACACTGTGTTGAAAACAAACTTCACAACTTCGGGAAGGGTGAGAGGGAGGAGTTGAGGAGGTGGGGAGGGAAGGGATTGTAGGGGAAAAACAAAGGAGGAGATAACAATGCAGGATAGGAAATGTACTCATTACCTTATTCATATAACTGTAACCCTTCTGTACAGTATTTTTACAATAAAACATACACACACACACACATATAATCTTCCTGTAGTCTATTTGTCTCATCCTCAGATAAAATTTGATACATTTAAATAAGGCCATGAATTGCCTAGTTAAACCTTTGAAAACTCAAGTTAAAATTGTATATATAATCATATAAATAGTATCTATGATTCTAATTTCATAAAATGGTATGATTCTATAGAAATGTATATTTTGATGCCTTACCCTTGGCATGACCTGTATTAGAAGTATGTCAATGTCATGTCATTTATTAATCCAAGTGAATCTTGAAAATAGATGTGAAAAATATGTATGATTGGGTCTTAATGAGTCAGGTTATTATTAGTCTGTGAAGAAAAGTGGTTTAAGATATATTTTGGGGGATTGTCTACTTTATTTACTGTAAATTGTCACTCATATCTGTCCATTTCTTCCATTTGCAGGACTTACAGTGCTTCCTTTCCAGAAATCTGCTCTGCTAGCCTCTTTTTCCTGTATGTCCTCCCTTATCTCTGCCAAACAGAAATGTAGTCATCCATCAAAGTTCATGTTCAGTTACTACTTAATTTAATCCTAGTATGTCTAATAAGGATTAACCTTTCTTTGTTGACATATCTTTATTTTATAAAATGTTAATTCTTTATAAAACCATCACTTGGTGTAATTTAATTCAAATAACAACTTACTTTTTTCATTTGTGCTATTGTTGATGTGCTGAGGTGGATGGAGAGCAGAAAATCATTTCATTATTTTGTGGGAAATTAAATGTGTGGATATTATAAGTAATCTTCAAAAAAAGTTAGGAATTTGTAATTTGTCATTCCAGCCTAAAGAAATAGAAATACTTCTTATAAATCCACCATAATCAACACAGTGTGGGGTTGCCATAGAAATATGCAAATACATCCATTGTTGAGAATATCACAAACAGGATACTGGTGCACATTACACCAAACATCTGTCTTTGTTCTAATATCTCAGATCTCTCTGTGTGACTGTCAATTTGCACAGCCATTAGAGAGTGGAATTTAGTGAGGAACACAGCAATGAATCAGCCTGAGTTTGCTACCAGGTTACATGCAAAATGGCAGTGTTTTGCTCATTTCCTGATGGCAAAAGTAAAGTTGAAGGAACTTCAACAACTGTGTAAAGCTTAACTAGAGATTCAGAGCTAAGTCCAGTCTGTCAAGCTCCAAAAGCGGTCATATTCTCTATATTTTTTCCTATCTATTTTTGTTTGTTTTCTTTTATCATTCAAGGAAGATTAAAGCCAAGGGCTGGAGTTATAGTTGGGATAGAGCTCTTGAAGAGTATATGAAATACTCTGCGGTTTTGTTCTCCAAGACTCCTAAAACAATAAACAAATAAATACAGTAGATACAATTCAAGACTTCTTCTATCACCATTGAAAATCACTTCCTAATTAGTACTTAAATTCTTTTATCCAATAACTTGATTTTACATTAGTCAAGTGGTTACTTGTCTTTTTCTGTATAATATACTACCCCCAAATTAGTAGTTTGAAAGGAAAAACAAAAATCCTTATTCTTATCACTTCTCTTGTATTGGAGACAGACTGGGATCAGCTGATTAGTTCTTGCTCGAAGTCTGTCCTTGGATATGTCTGATAGTTGCTTGGGCTGGAACCATAGAAATGGTGCAATTGAACTGGAAATTCAAAATCTCTCACTCATAAATGGCAGTCCATGGTTTCCTCGAAGCTGGGAGCTCATTCAGGGCTTTTAACCCAGAAGTCAAAATATAACATTTTACAGACTGGTGTTTGTAGTTTGAGAAATAGAGTCCAGAGAACGACCATCCAAGAGCCTTAGCAAGACAATGCAGGGGCTTTTGAACCCTCACTCTGTAAGGTTCTGTTGATCAAGTTCACTAATGTCTCAGTGTTAAGGGAGTGTGTGTGTGTGTGTGTGTGTGTGTGTGTGTGTGTGTGTGTGTGTGTGTGTGTGTGTGTGTGTGTGTGTGTGTAAATTCCTTATGAATACGGAGGACCATCTTTCGAAACTAGATACCAGAATTACAAATATGTAATGTTTGTAATTGTCTCGTTGTTTCTTTTTATTCTCCCTTCCTTTCTTCTACATGAATCTCCTTTACCCAAATAACTTATACTCATCTAATCTGTATCCTTTCATATTTTACTATACCTTATTATTATAAAATTATATACATGTTATGCTTCTGTATACACATGTTCCATCATTTATTTTGTTTTGCAAATTTCTCTGTTCAGATGAATATAAGGCTTGGCCTTATAAATAGGTAGGTTCACTTTGTTTCCATTTTGGTGATTATTAATGATAGTCCAAAAATGTGAGGCAGACCCATTGCAACAATGAGATGATGTTATGTTGGAAAATGAACTTTACAACTTTGGTGAGGGATGGGGAGGGCAGGGGTGGGAAGAGGAAACAAAGGATAAGGCAGCAATGTTTGATAAGAAATGTACTCATTATCTTGCCTATGTAATTGTAACCCCTCTGTATGGTATTTTCACAATAAAAAAGCTTATTAATAAAAAATAAGCTTAATACATCATTTAGTATTATTTTTGTGCTTTGGGCCCCTCTGGGCTTGGAGCTCAAGGCTTCGTGATTGCTCAGCTTGCTTGCTGCACTAGCACTCTGTAACCTGAGCCATGACTCCAGCTTCCAGATCTGCATTTTGCTAGGTATCTTGGAAACAGAGTTTCATATGCCTTTTTTCCAGGGTCATCCTCAAGCTACAATCCTCCTGTGTACCTAGACTACAGGCATCAGCCAGTGGCACCTCACTGGTAACAATTCTTTTCAAAATGTAGATTTCCAGGAGTATGTAAAGAATCTATCTATCTATCATCTATCTATCTATCTATCTATCTATCTATCTATCTATCTATCTATCTATCTATCTATCTATCTATCTATCTATCTATCTATCTACCTACCTACCATCAATAAGGACATATTTAAAAATTTAAAGATGTGTCCAAAATAATTTCTACAAAGTGTATCATATTTTGCATTTTGATCCACTGATAGGAGTATATATTTTTCCTCACAGATATTTTTGTTTTAAATTTTGCATTCTGCAGGATGCAAAATGGTATGTCACTCTAATTTTAATTTGTCAACTGCCATCCATTGCCCCCACCAAGAGGTGGTCACAGAGGCAAGAGCAGCGATAGTTTGGTGGAGATGGCATTGCTGGCCATTCGGAAGCTTTCCTTGTCCTGAAAGGGCAATGAAACCATGGTAGCAATGAGCAAAACTAGTACTCCAAGACTGGTATGCAGAGACCCTTGACCAATGAAAGTAAATGGAGTGTTTTGGGTATTGTCTTATTTCAGGACTGGGGGAAGCAATGTACAAAGTAAGATTATAACACTTGTCTTGACCCACTCCACCCCCCCCCCACCAAATAAAGAAGTGCTGGAAGAATAATTGTTCGATGAAAAATGTATAAAGAGGGGCTGGGAAGGTGGCTTAGTGATATAGTGTTTGCCTTGCATGCATGAGGCCCTGGGTTCTATTCCTCAGCACCACATAAGCAGAAAAAACCTGGAAGTGGTACTGTGGACAGCGTCCAGGCCCAGAGTTCAGGGCCCATGACCAGCAAAAAAAAAAAAAAAGAAAGAAAGAAAAAAAGAAAAGAAAAAGAAAAATTGTATTTATAAACCAATATAAGAAAAATTTCCTTCTAGTGAATATTACCTATGTTGGTATAAACTGTGATTTAATGGATTCTAACATGGTATACAATAGGTATCTATGAGTTGATGTTGATATAAACAAGTAATTGAGTGAGCACATTTAGTTTTTAATACAATGACTATTGGAAAACAAGACCAAATGAGGCTTGTCATTTGTGTGAATAACATATAATTATGGATGTTTTCCAAACATTACTTTAACATCTATTGTTCAATCATTATTTGGCAAAAATAGTAAACTGAGACTTTATTTTACAAATAAAAATTTAGACTTGCATTTTTTATTATTCATTCTTTGCACATCAGAAAACAAAGAAACACATTCAAACCCTTGTAGTTGAAGTTATTGTCAAGATGTCATAATTAACCTAGGCCTCTTCAGAACTTTTCTATGTCTAATATTTTTAAACATTTCCCAATAATTGCAGAGTCACTTAACAATTGACAACATAAGAATCTCAGTCATATATTTGACTTATAAAGCCTGTCATGATTATTCTTAAAAATATCAAAATTAAAAAAATTTTTACAGCTATGCTGTAAAATAAGTTGCTCACTTTTGTATTTGTTAAATTGTCTTTAATAGAATGTCAGCACTCATTCTGATTATTAAATGTTTACTTAAAACTTAATACATGGTTAACTAAGCTATTAGAAATATTTTTTTCATTATCAGGTATTCACAGTTACAAGTTTAAATTATTCTTTCTTATGATGGTTTTGATATAGTTGTAATTCATTTAAATATTTTACAGGTCATAGTAATTTCTTTCTAACTTCTGTCTTCTTGTGGCCTATTTTCTTCTTAGCACTTATAGCATTATAACCTGGTGTTTCCATTTACATAGAAATAACTTTATAATAATCTTTTGCACAGAAAACATTTCAAATTAAATTGAGAATGATTTGAAGTCCTCAAAAGCAGGCAGAATGTCATTTCATATAAAATAGGAGGATTTTCTCAAAAATCTCTGGCATTAAAGAGTCAACAAATACAGTTTTTCTATGACTAGAAACTGATGTGAACAGTAGCATTCATTGAATAGAAAAGTGAATATTGCACATCATCTCTGCATTTTTACAGTGTTTTGTATTTTATTTTCTGGTATTCCTTATGAATAAAGTTTCTAAAAGTCTATTTTCTAATAATCGTTTTGATAAATGGAATAATGTTCTTTCTATTAAACCTATAACTCCCTTAACTCAATCTCATCTAATCTTCAATTTTTTTGTTTTCCGTAATCTAAACCTGCTTTCATGTGGAGGGATTTGGGGCTTATTCAAAATTATTAAAACATAACCAAATTATGGAACTACTTGGGTGTATTCTTTTATTTATTTTTCATGATGAAAGAAATGGTAAAATATAAGCATGTTCTGTGTTCTACTTATTGCTTTGGTGAGAATGTGGACAAATATGAAATTTAAGAAACGCTTGACTAGGGGGATGAGGGACAACTAAATGCTTTTAATAGAAGTACGCGTGGCAACAAAGTAAAATTGAGGTCTGTTGTTTAAAGTTGCAGATTTAGCTTTGGAGTTACATTTAGACTTACTTGTACTGAAAGTAACTCCTCATTAGGGGAACTAGATGAGATAGAGGGAATTTCTTAACTTCTGTAAGTTTTAAAATAATCTAAGAGAGTTGAAATAAATAACAAAAGAGACAAAGCACCTACATAAGCATATAAAATGAATCCTTCTTAATTCAACATTTACTGAATGTTTTACAATACTCTTCCTAGCTCTGCAAAGGTAGAAGAAGCAAGAAGATAGGGTTTTAATTAGTTTTAAAATGTTTTTATTAAACTTTAGTCATAGACACCAAGACAGGATGATTTTATATGACAGCAATCTGATATTTAAAATACAGTTAATTCCAATTGGTTTAACAAATTCTGTCCAAAGAAAGTTTACAATGAGATGTACAAGACACTATGTAGAAAACGAACTTTACAACTTGGGTAGGGGAAGTTGGGGAGGTAGGAAGGGAAAGGATGGTAGGGGAAAAACAAAGGAGGAGATATCAGTGCTCAATAGGAAATGTACTCATTACCTTACTAATGTAACTGTAACCCCTCTGTACACTATTTTTACAAAAAACATAAAAATAATGAATATTAAATAGATAAAATTAGAGGTGAACATTTTTCTATACATCAGAATTTTAAAGGAATATAAGCAACTGAAGTCTCTAGCTTATCAAGTGTTATATATATGACTAAAACTAATTTTGTAACAACGTAGTTCTAATCAGAAATTCTATTTCATCTATTTTCTTGCACACAAATTCATTCTTCTTTATGGCTGAATAATACTCTGTTGCATATATAAAACACATCTATTGATGATCCATTCATCAGTTGTTGGCATCTATGATGTTTACATATTGTGGATATGTTAATAGTGATGCAGTGAACATAGATTTTCAAGTGTCTCTACTGTAACCTGATTTAAATTCCTTACATTAATTCCTTATATATACTAGGCACTCTCCTTATAATATCCATGCATGTATATTATTGTAACAAATTAATATAAAGAATGAAATATAATACTTTTTCAAAGCACACATGTAGAGGTACACTGAGAAACATAAAACTTGGATTATGGCTCTCTTAGTGGCATAGAATTTTTGAAAGTCTTTTGCTTTAACTTAGAGAAATCAACATGAAAGATAAAGGCAGAGCAATGATAAAATAGAAGACCGACATAAATAAATAAAAAATAATAAACAACAACAAAACAAAATAATGATAGAGGAAAAATAGCAAGGGAATTTACACATAATAGGTAAGAATTGTGTCTCCACACAATTAGAACCACCTTATTTGGCAATATAATCTCTATACATATAAATACTTAAGAGTCTGAAGATGAAATCATCTAGGATCTATTCTAGCCCCTAATTCAAATCCAGCTATGTTTCTGAGAGGGAGAAGGAGGTTTTGGAAACACAGGGAAGAAGGCCAGGTGGAGATAGGAGCAGAGACATAGAGTGAGATTGTCGCTCTAAGTAAAGGAATGTTAGGAGTGGGCAAACCCTAGAGCTTTTCCTAAGTGGGTGGCCCTGATGACAGCTTCATTTCCGAATTCTTCCCTGCAAAGCTGGAAGAAAATAAATCTCTATTGTTTCAAGACACACTCCGTGATAATTTATTGTGACAGCTGTAGGAAACTAATACATCATATAAATTATTTTCTTCCACGCAATTTGGGGATTGTTTTTAGTAGAAGTAAATAGAATAATTGCTTTCCATCTACAAAATAAAAAGAATATGCTACCTTTTATGAAACAATAAGAGGAAGTTTTGTTTGAATAATGCTCACACACATATACACACACGTGACTGGCAGGAAAATCATAACAATAACTTTTGAAAATTTAACACTAATTTGACAAGCACAATATCAACACTAATGATATATAATCTTTTTTAAGACTTTGCTTAGAATCAATCTTGAGATTAGATAGGTAAAATAAGATCTAACAAATACAGTTAAATCACTGAACATGCTTAGTCTTATTTAGGAGAAAGTTTTTCAGAAGAGGTGAAAAAATACAGAAGTGCTGAGTATTGAAAGACAAAGAACAAAGCTGTACATAAAATCTGGTTAGCAAAACTCGCATCAGAAACTTTGGCCCCTTTCATAAAAGGAGTTTCAGAGTTGGTGGCTCATGCCCGTAATCCCAGCTACTCAGGAGGCTGAGATCTGAGGATCATGGTAAGAAGCCAGCCTTGAGACTCTAATCTCCAATAAGCTACTCAGAAAAAGCTGAAAGTGGGGCTGTGGTTCAAGTGGTAGAGCACTAGCCTTGAACACAAACAGGCTCAGGGGCAGCACCCAGGCTCTGAGTTCAAGCCCTCGGACCACTCCCCGACCCCCTCAGAAAAAGGAGTTGCAGGAAAATGGTGGCAGCAGAAAAACACATACTAGGTTTAAGAATAAAGATCATCAAACTGCAGATGTTTACTTTGGAACAATACAAAGAAGCACACGGTGACAAAACATTCAGGAGAGTTTGTATAGATCAGAGAACCAGGATTTAAGCTAACATTTTCACTTAGAGAGTCAGAGAGAAGGATATTTTGCTCTGACAATGTATAATCACTGTGTCCACAACACAAACTGGGAGTCTGGTGGTAAGGGCAGAATCACCTGCCTGTGACAATTCTCATTGTAATTTGATTGCAATTCATTTAAAAACAGAAAAGGAAAAAAAAAGACTGTAGTTGCACATATGGTGATAGAAAAACAAACAAACAAGGATGTGGAAAATTCTGTGTTGCTTAAGAAGGGCAAAGTCCAGAGGTCAAAGTGATGAATGGGAAAATTAATGGAGAGGCATAAGCAACAGTCATTATGGAGGGATTAAGTAGCAACGGAGAGTCGTTTTACATTCAGTGCGCAGTGAATGCCCTCTGAGCAACTCATATTGAACAAGGTGTCATAGTGGAAGTAATGAAGGGAGAATTTGAGGTCTCAGATCAGACGCCGCCTAGATGCTGCCAGAAGTTGTGGACATTTGCTTTAAATGCACAGGAACCCCTGTAGGATTCTGAGCAAAGAGGGATTTTATCTGCTAGACTTTTCGTTTTTGAAAGCAGTTATCGTGGCTCTGTTGAGTGGGAGAAGAGGATAGCTTTCAGGATTATGTTGAAGGTGAAATCATCTTCTCTGCTGGATTGCCAGTGCGCTAGAAAAGAAAGAAAATAAGGAAGGAGGTCTCTTAAGTGTGTGTGAACGGTGTTCTGCCTGTTAAACAGAAATCAAGCAATCAAACACTCCATATTGAGAAGACACAGCAGAAGTTTGGTTCCTGGGTTGGGAGCAGGAGGGTTTTTGTTTTGTTTTGTTCTGTGGTTTTTAAGCATCTCCACGGAAGTCTCCAATGGGCTGTGAGTGGATGGGTGTTGTCTACAGGTGTCATTTTCCAGAAAGTGGTGATACCCATGAGAATTCTAGAACTTCTTTTTATGTGATTTATTTTATTTTATTTTAATATTCTTATTATCTTTAAGGAGTTGCACAAAGGAGTTGCCACTGAAGGCGTTCAGGAATGCAGGGCTTCTCAATCCAGGTCTCTCCTTTCAACATAAAACAAAGGAATTAGGATAAATGCAAATCAGACTCTGTTTTTATGGTTCAGTGATGAGGAGGCTCGGGTGAAATTGTGGACAAGGACTAGCTTGGGACAAAGAAGACTGAAAGGTTTCACCATGGTAGCTCTTCCTTCCCTTTGTTTCTGTATTCTTTCTTACTATCTTCCTATTTCTCCTTGTTCTTAGCTGACTTGCTTCCTCCTTCCAGTGTTAACTTTTTCCCTTTTAATTTCAAGTCTTTCCTTTTGTTTCTTTTCTGATCTTTTAATGGTGGCATATTTATGGTAAAGCTTTAGTTGTTGTATACCAGAGTTATCAGTAAAATTCCACTTTTTTTTCTTAAAATCACATTATGAATAACTATTGGGCTTTGGTTAGTCACTGTTGCTTTAATATGGTTTATGTTTAGACTTATCTCTAAGCATTTCATAGTATGAATTAGTACAGACCAAACTTCAACCCTCTTCAATTATTTAGCCTCATTCTAGCATGGCCTTTCAAAGTAATTAGAATGGTTTTGATCAATGTGATTAACTTTGCATGTGACAGAAACTTGGAATTGGAGAGGCAATCCTTAGAAAGATAAATTTGGGATGACACTATGACATAATTTGCGAATGATTGAAGATGAAAAGTAGTTTCCCTTTATGAAAAAGAATTGTTCTGAATATATTTAGAGAAAAGGAGAAAAAGCCCATAATCTACTAAAAAAAAAAACCTCACGAAATAGCTGACTGAGCATATAATTTTGAATTACTATTGAAAAATTTCCAAAAGCACCATTAAGCCAGCAAAGAGTATGTTGAAACTAGAACAGAAATCCATTCCTATGCTTGGGCGTCTTTATCTGTGACTCTTGCTTTCTTTTCTTGAGGGCTAATTTAACAGAGATTGAAGCTAATTTTGGAAGAAATATTCTGATTTGCCCATTATTCTTCCAAACCCACTAGGGAATATTTGACAAGCCTTTGTAAAAATTTGGTCTCTGA
Source organism: Dipodomys merriami (assembly GCF_024711535.1). Lineage (NCBI taxonomy): Eukaryota > Metazoa > Chordata > Mammalia > Rodentia > Heteromyidae > Dipodomys > Dipodomys merriami. The sequence goes on along the minus strand of NW_027202493.1, from coordinate 31,717,813 downwards.
GAACTAAATACATCTCACATATAAATGAAGTTATATAATGGTAATGTAGCACTGGAAACTGGTTATTAGAAATAATAATGTCTCTAGGGAGTTAAGTAGCCCATGGATATCTTTTGAAAAGTAGAATAGCTCAAGATATGTTTCTTGGCTACTGAACCAAGAATGCATTTTTATTCTCTTAAAACCCTCTTTCCTAAAGTAATGTAAAACTATGTTCAAATTTCAGCTCGAGTTCTGTTTTAAAAATGAGTAACATCAGCATGTTGCTATAAGAACAGATGCCAATGATTTATAAAATACATAATTTCAAATTAAACACATTTTTGATAAATTTAATTATTTTATAATTTTTTAATTTGTTAAATAAGGGTTTTCATAAGTTCAACAACTATACTAGGATCACTTCATAATTAATTATTGTTTATATTCTTGGACTTGTAATAGGAATTTCAATAACAGGAATATAATTTTTCTGAGTACTCTTTAATATTATTATCGACAATCCCAAAACAAAAGATAACTTCATAAGGTAATAGAGAATGTTAATTCATTTGAAAACTAAATGAAAAGACCTGACTTCTGAGATAAATAAAACTGAGAAGTCTTTACCAGGCCAAAGAAAACTGAAAGAAAATCTAACTGTATTAGAATGCGGAATGAATGAGAAGTATTTTAAGTGATTTTTAAGCATACTAAATGGTTACGAATAAATATCAGAAAACTGTGTGCCCATAATTTTGAAATGCTAAAGTGAAGAAATATCTTGAAAGAGACAAAGTATAAAACTGACTCAAGAAGAAGGAGACACCATGGGTAATTATACATCTTTGAAGTGTTTAAATTTGAGGTTCAAAACATTATGCCAAAGAAAATTCAAGCCCCAGTGGTTTGGTTAGAAAAATCCACTCTTATTTTAAAAAGAAAAATATTAAGTCTCCTGAAACAAAAGAGGAAGGCACACTTCTAAAATGAGTTTTTAATAAGTTTTTTATTGTGAAACTACTGTACAGAGGGGTTACAGTTACATGAGCATGGTTCATCTCACCTAACATGAACTTATTTATGAGTACATTTCTTACTTATCAAGCATTGTTGCCTCCTCCTTTGTTTTTCCCTTACCATCCCTTCCCTCCCACCTCCACAACTACATTCCCCTCCCTCCCTGCCTAAATTGTAAAGTTCGTTTTTCAACATAGTGTCTTGTACATCTCATTGTTACAATGGGTCAACCTGTATCCCTATTTAAACATTTTGTTTTTTCCCTTCCCCTCCCCAAATTCTCCTACATGAAGACCAAACTCTGACATCACCAGAAAATCTCTGGTACAGCCTGTGTTTTGAGTCTGAGCACTAAAATCCTGAGTAGAATGTTAGTATATCAAGACAGCACATAGTCTAAATAAATACATTGAGACTGAAAAGGAAGTTGTAAACTTCTATTTAAGGTGCTCAGTTGTCTGGGGTTTGTTTGTGGTGGCAGTTGAAACTAAGACACTTGTTTCCTAAAACACTACCAGGCTGAGTAAACATTTATATGTTGTATTAAACTAGAGTTTCTCATTGTCTCCAATAGACTACATCATCCATTGTATTATATTCTTATAAATGTGGCCTTATGTTTGCCATAAATCAGATAATATAGTTTATTATAAAATAGATTTTAATAAACCTTTGGAAGCTAAATGGAAAGCACAACATGGGACATTCAGTTAAAACAATTTGAATATAATTTCTAGAATAGAAACTATTTCTTAAATAAGAAAACAAGGAATCATAAAAGGTGGATGTTAATAATTAAGGTAAATTTAAAAATATAGGGTAAGCTTATTTAGAACCTAGGCTATATAAGGATTATTATACATGATGTATAACATTAAAATAATATGAAAATATTAAACAGAAAATTTAATGAAATCATTCAAATAAGCCCTTAAATGTCTTGGAAGATCAATAATCATTTGATGGATCCTTGATAAGAGAAAATTTTAAACCATAATTTATATCATTTTTAAAATTGGCTACATGGCATGCTGCTGTAATCTGAATTTCTCCATCAAGAAACTGAATTTTTAACAATTACTTTATTGTTATTTTAGAGGTGATATACAGCAGGATTATCTTTACATACATTAGGTGATAAGTACATTTGCTTTCTTTTGCATAGTATCATCTGTCCCCTCATTCTCTCCCATTCCCTCCCTCGCATCTCCACCCACAAGGTGAGTGCTTCACTAGCTTCAGTGTCCAGTGCAGTCAGTGGGCTCCGCTGATGCACGTTTTCACCTGTTTTCCACTGATTCTGTGCTCCCCTCCCTCAGGTGTGCACGTGTCTACACCATCTATATGAGCTAAGAATAGAGTCAGCAGAAAGCAAAAAGACAAATTAGAGAAGAGATCCTTCATTTTCTTATCTTTGGAATTTGTTTCAGTATGTATATTATATATATATATATATATATATACTATATATATGATACCATATCTATCTGTCTGTCTATCTATCAATCAATCTAATCTATCTATCTATCTATCTATCTATCTATCTATCTATCTATCTATCTATCTATCTATCTATCTATCTACCTACCTACCTACCTACCTACCTACCTACCTATCTATCTATGTGAAGAGACATTTGGGTGTTATAACTTATTGATTTTCTCCTAAGACTATCTTCTTTTGGTCTCACGGTATATGGCTGTCTAGGATCCTGTATATTTTATCATATCCTGTTGTGTTTTAAATCTAACACTTGCATATCAGGGAGAAAATGTGCCATTTGTCTCTCTGATCTTGGCTTATTTCACTCAGCATGATTTGATCTAATTCCATTCATTTCTCTTTGAATGGCATTTTTTGTCTTTTCTAATGGCTGTATGAAATTCTATTGTATATAGGTACCACATTATTTTGGATCCATTCATTTGTAGTGGGGCATCAAGTTTTTTTTCCCCCAATATCTTGACTATTGTGAACAGTGCAGCAATGAACATGGAGATGCATGTGTCCTTATATTTTGGCTCCTGTTGCTCACGGTAGATGCCTAGGAATGGTATGGCTTGGTCATAGGAAAGGTCTATATTTAGATTTTTTTTTTTTGGGTATGGTCGTGGGGCCTGAACTCTGGGCCTGGGCGCTGTCCCTCAGCTCTTCAACTCAAGGCTAGAGCTCTACCACTTGAGCCACAGCGCCACTTCTGGCTTTTTTCTTTTTGTTCATGTGGTGCTGAGGAATCGAACCCAGGGCCTCAGGCATGCAAGGCAAGAGCTCTACCACTGAGCCACCTTCCCAGCCCCTATGTTTAGATTTTTGAGGAACTTCCTGACTGCTTTCCATTGTGGTTGTATTTGTTTACATTCCCATCAGCAGTGCAGTAGTGTTCTTTAGAAACTGAATCTTTTAATCCTTCGCTAAGTAACACTAAGGATCATCTGGACAGCCCCAGAAGCAGATCTCTTTTTTCCCAGACATGAGAATACCATTGGCGTGTGAACTCCAAGTCTTACACTTGCTAGGTAGCCACGCTACCACTTGAGCCATGCCCCCAATCCTTACGGCTTTACTCATTTTCTCATAGAGTCCCACATTTATGTCCAGGGTGTAAATCTCAATACTCTATGTTTTCCATGAAACTGAATGACAGGCAAGAGCTAGTTTTCTTGGTTGAGATGGATCTCACTAACTTTCTACCATGTCTGGCCTCAACCAATTTATTCCTCCTGAGTAGGTAAGATTACAGAAATGAGCCTCTACTACATCCAGCTTAAACATTTGGACCTCTTTCCTCGCTCCCTCTCTCTCTCTCTGCATAAATATATATATGCATATATTCTCATCTATAATTGTATATATTATGTGCAATATATAGTATATAAACATATATTATGATCATCTATATGGATTTGAGTGTATAGATATTTAACCATTATGTATGTTTTTGAAGGTACAGTATATGAGAATATATTACATTATCTATACATTATTTTTTAATTATGATTTCTTTCTATCTGAATTTAATTTTTTGTGATCTTATTTTTTGTGTTAGGAATGTGGATGTAATTAGCTTAGGATCTTTCTCTCAAATTTCTCTCGAATATTAATTTTATATCTAATTTCTAGGGGAGAAAGATGAAAAGGCCCACAGCCCTTAGGTGTGCAGAGAGTTGTCTGGTTATGATTGATGTATGAGTTGTGCTTTCCCATTGAATATCACTGGTGTTTTACAACAATAAAAATGAATTTGGAAATTACTTTCATTCTGAATTGAATGTTATTACTTTTGCAGTCTTCTCAGCAAGCATTTTACTTGATCTGTTTTTGCTGAATGAGTATGATTCTGAATGATGTCCATGTAGTTTTGAACTCTGCTTTTATAGTGAGAAACTGAAGAACATTTTTTCCACACCAGGCATTATTTTGGACTTTGTCAAGCAAAAAATCAAATAATTTAACAGCATATTGATGAACTTATGTTGTAAAAATTGCACAAGGATCTATTCTTTATTCCACTATTGGATAAACTTCTTAATAGTTAGTGCACTGGAGAATGAAGGTCCAATAAAATCCATTTGTTAGATGCACCCAGTTCTTTTCCCTCTGCTTCTTTAAAACTGTAATTCTTTTACTCTCTCTCTCTCTCTCTCTCACATATTGATTCTCATTGTAGCTTTATATTTTTATTTAGAAATGTGTTGGTATAATTTGGGCAGGGGGAGAATTGACCCATTGCAACCATGAGATGTACAAGACGCTATGTCGAAAAACGAACTTTATAATTTAGGCGGGGGTAGGGGGGAGTGTAGCTGAGGAGCTGGTAGGGAAGGGATGGTAGGGGAAAAACAAGGAGAAGGCAACAATGCTGGATAAGAAATGTACTCATTACCTTGCTCATGTAACTGTAACCCCTTTGTACAGTATTTTCACAATAAAAAACTTAATTAAAAATGTGTTTCTCAGTTATATGAAATACTAGCAGTTACATTTATAATCAATTTAGTTTCACAAACAGCAATATTAAAATGAAAAGATTAGATTTTGAATTTAAAATATGGAAAAATACAGGCAAACAAAATTATATTTAATTGTTGTGTCTTTTTTCTTTTTTAATCCATCACTTGGAAGACTGAAGAATTTTTCTTATCATTTCAGTGTTTTGGTCCAACCCTTGAAAATGCTACTCAGGGGAAACATTTACCAATGCTCTGACTTCTTAGACATATGAAACATGGTTTATAAATGTGTCACTACACATATATGATTGGAAGGTCAAATCTATATTCTAAGAAAAATCAAGGCTATACACAAAGAGTCCAGGGTCAGTAGCATTGCGTGGCAGAGCAATCCATCCCCATGTGTAATGTGTGGAAGTATTCTATGGCATTGCTCATTACATGTACTAAATACCCTCTGCATAGCTGATATACATCCCTTGGAATTCTCTGCTAGCCAATAGAAATGGGTGGAGAGCTCCAAACTTGACTTATGCTAGGTGTCTTCGAATCTTTAATGAGCAAATGGGATGTTCATATATTTTTCCTTAGAAATTTAAAAATGTGTGTTTGTTTGATTATTTGTTTTTGTTTTTTGGGTCCAAGACTGAACCAGGGCTTGAACTTTATATCTGATCCTTTCATTCATTGGCATTCTACTACCACCTGATCCACTCTTCCAACCCAAGACTTTTTAAAATATGTTTATGTGTCTCACAGAATTTTTTTTTGCCAGTCCAGGGGCTTAAACTCAGGGCTTGCGCATCGTTCCTAAGCTTCTTTTGCTCAAGGTTAGCACTTGTGAGCCATAGCGCCATTTTTGGCTTTTTCTGTTTAAGTGGTACTGAGGAATTGAACCCAGGGCTTCCTGAATCCTAGGCAAGCACTCTACCACTAAGCCATAGTCTCAGCCCAGGAAAGATTTTGAAGCATTTACTTACCTATTTATATTTACCTATTTATATTCTAGATGTCTAGAAAAGAAAAATGTCATTAGACAAGTGAAGATGGATGAAAATGGGTAGAAAGTTATGAATAAGTAATTCCCTAATGTCTGAAGATTCATAAGTAATAGTACACTGAACTATGGATTAGAATAACCAAATTGTTGATTATGTGTATACATTCCATATAATTGTTCTTTTTAATACTTTAAGAAAAAGAAAAATGTCAAGATTACTTATACACAAACACACAATCTTTACTTAGTAGACACTAAGTAATAATTCATTTACTAAGCAAATAAATGGTTGTTGGTTAACAGTATTTACACATTTTTTAATTAGATACCTCAAAGATCTTAATCATGACTAGGTTCATATGTATTTCAGAATCTACCGTGAGAGTAAAAGAAACATATATTTAGGGTCTGGGAAGGAGGCTCAGTGGTAGAATGCTTGCCTTACATGCATGAGGCCCTAGGTTTGATTCCTCAGCAGAAAAAGCTGGAAGTAGCTCTGTGGTTCAAGTGGTAGAGCACTAGCCTTGAGCTGAAAAACTGAAGAACAGAGCCCAGGCTCAGAGTTCAGGCCCCACGACTGACAAATAAAATATTAAATGCTCCACCTAATATATGAGATTTAAATATTAATTTCATTAGGTCATAGTAAGGTGTTAATCTTTACATTTATGATATTAAGTGAAATACATGATTGGTTGAAAATAGTATTTAAATATGAATTAATATCTGAAATACATACATAATCTTTTTTTTACTTTTTATTTATTTATTTTTATTGTGAAAATACCATACAGAGGGGTTACAATTACATGGGCAAGGTAATGAGTACATTTCTTATCAAGCATTGTTGCCTCCTCCTTTGTTTCCCCTTTCCATCCCTTTCCATCCACCCCCCAAAGTTGTAAAGTTCGTTTTTCAGCATAACGACTTGTATTCCTGTATCCCTAATTAAACAATTTGTTTTTTCCCTTCCCCTCCACAAATTATACCAACATCAATACAGTGAAAGCAAGGGTTATACCGTGGAGGAGCGACATACAAAACAACAAAGAAATCATCTTATAAATATGTTAGAAACAATCACATGAAAGAAAAACACTTGAATACTTATCTTGGGATTCATTTCACTTAACATCAACTTATCTGACCTTTTCTGTTTGTCTCAGACATATACTTGTTATTGCAAATAAGGAAAACCATGGGACCTATGTTTCTTTGGGCCTGGCTTACTGCATTTAATAAATTTTTTTCCAAGTCTTTCCATTTCCTGACAGATGGGGCAATGATATTCTGTCTGATGGAGGCATAGAATTCCATTGTGTATATATACCACATTTTCTTGATCCATTCATCTACTGAGGGGCATCTGGGTTGGTTCCATATCTTAGCTATGGTAAATAATGCTGCAATCAACATAGTCGTGTTGGTAGCTTTAGTATGGTGTTGTTTGTGATCATTTGGGTAAATGCCCAAAAGTGGGATTGCTGAGTCATAGGGGAGCTCTATGTGGAGTTTTTTGAGGAACCTCCATACTACTTTCCAAAGTGGTTGAACAAGTTTACACTCCCACCAACAATGCAGTAAGGTTCCCTTCTGTCCACATCCCCTCCAGCATCAGTTGTTATTAGAGTTCTTGATTCTGGCCATTCTAACTGGGATGAGGTGGTATCTCAATGTTGTTTTGATTTGCATTTCTTTTATGGCTAGGGAGGTTGAGCATTTCTTCATGTGTCTATTGGCCATCCTTCTTTGCTCTTCAGAGAAGTTTCTCTGCAAATCTTTAGCCCACTTACTTATTGGGCAGTTGTTTCTTTGAGGATTTGTTGTTGGGGGATTTAATTTTTTGAGTTCCAGGTATTTAGTCATGAGACCCTTGTCTGTTATATAACTAGTAAAGATCTTCTCCCAATCCGTGGGCTATTGATCTTGCTAGCTATGTCCTTTGCCATGCAGAAGCTCTGCAATTTCATGCAATCCCATTTGTCCAACCTTTCTTTGATTTGTTGTGTTTCTGGGTCTCTATTAAGAAATTTTCAGCCTGTGCCAAGGAGACCTAGGGTTTCTCCTATTCCATCCTGTAATGTTTTCAGAGTGTCTGCTTTGACTCCGAGGTCTTTGATCCAGATGGTGCAGGATGATATATAAGGTTCTAGCGTTAGTGTTCTACAAGTAGTTAACCAACTTTGTCAGCACATTTATTGAAGAGGTTGTCTTTCTTCCATTCTATTTTTTTAGCACCCTTATTGAAGATTAGATGGCTATACATTTGTCTGTAGGTTCATTTCTGGGTTTTCAATTCTATTCCATTGGTCTTGAGAACTGTTCTTGTGCCAGTACCAAGCTGTTTTGATTACTATGGCTTTGTAGTAGAGTTTGAAATTTGGTTGATTTTCCTCCTTTCTGTTAAGGATTGTTTTTGCTGTTCAGGGTCTTTTATTGTTCCATATGAACTTTTGGATTGCCTCTTCTATTTCCTTGTCAAATGAGGTTGGAATATTGATAGGTATCACATTGAATTTGTACATAGCCTTAGTAAGTATTGCCATTTTCACAATGTTGATCCTTCCAATCCATGAGCATGGGAGGTTTTTCCACTTTGTAAGTTCTGTGTTGATTTCCTTTTTCAGGTTTTTAAAGTTTTCATCAGAGAGGTCCTTCACTTCTTTGGTAGTTAATTCCTAGTTATTTTACTTTTTGTGGGGCTATTACGAATGGAGTTGCTTTCCTGATTTCAACCACACTTTTCTCATTGTTGGTATACAGAAAAGCCATTCATTGCTTTTTGAGGGTTAGTTTTATACCTTGCTACTTTGTCAAAGTTTTCAATCAGCTTGAGCAATTTGGGAGTGGAGTCCGTGGGATTCTTTAAATATAAGATCATGTCATCTGAGAAGAAGGGAGAGATTTTTACTTCATCTTTCCCTATTTGGATCCCTCTTATGTTTGTATCTTGTCTTATTGCTGTAGCTAGACATTCTAAAACTAGATTGAAGAGAAGTGGAGAGTACATACATAATCTGAAACACATAGTGCTTGACTTTGGGACCTTGTGTTTACAAGGCAAGTCATCTCCTACTTGGGCCACAACTTCTAGGGTTTTTTGTACTTTAGTTTATATTATGTGAGGTCTGGAAACTTTTGCCCTGGCTGCTCTCAGACTATTATCCTACCTCTTCTTCCTACCTAGCTGTAATTACAGGTGTACATCCTCATGCCTATCCCCCAAATAAATGACTTTTTTTTTTGTCAGTTGTGGGCTTGAATTCACAGGGAATTCACAGGTCACTGTCCCTGAGCCTCTTTGCACTCAAGGCTAGTGCTCAACCACTTGAGCCGCAGTGCCACTTCTGTTCTATGAGTGGTTAATTGGACATGAGACTCTCATGGACTTTTCTGCACAAGCTGGCTTTGCACTGCAATCCTCAGATTGCAGCCTCCTGAGTAGCTAGTATTACAGGTGTGGGATACCGGCACTTGGCTGGAAATGTATTGATATAGTGAATTGAATATCCTTGTACAATTAAAGTAAATACAAAAACAAATGAATAAAAAGATTTGAAAAATAATTTTTATACTCTGTAAAAGGTTCATACTTCATGCTATAATTTGAGGATAATCCAATTGGGATTATGTTTATTTTGGAAGCAAATGAATAAAGATAATAACTTTTATCCTTATAAAACCGTAATACTAATCATATTTAAACTCTTTTAGATAACTATGATAGGGCTTAAAACATCATGCCAAGCATTAACAGAAAAAATATATGAATTTTATGTTGCTACTAGATGTACCTTGAGTTGTAAGAATGAATTAACTCGATATAAATTTAATTGTAAATTAACAAAATGAATTAAACATTAAAAATAACATTTCAAAGAAATACTGTACTAGGAATACCTAGACAGTACTAAATAAAAAACCACTTAAAATTCAGAGTTAAATATAAGAGCAAGCAAAAACAATTACTTTCAATTGACTAACATCTGACAGCCAAAAGACAATAAAGTGACATTAAGATGGTATCTTTAAGCTCAGTAGAATTGGCTCATATTTTTAATCCTGGCTAACGAGGAGGGAGAGATTTGGAAGGATTGTGGTTCAAAGCCAGCCTGAGCAGACAAATCTGAGACTCTATCTCCAAAATGAAAAGTGAAATGCCAAACTGAATGAGTGGCTTCAGGAGTAGAGTAGCAGGCTAGCTAAAAAGCAAGAAACTTCAAGGTTTTGAGTTCAAACCCAGAAACTGAAAAAAAAAGAAAAAGAAAAAGAATTGCCTTTAATCTGCTAAGAAAAAAATTTGCCTACTTAGATTTCTCTAATGAGCAACAGCATCTGTCAGTTTTAGAAGAAAAATAAAACCTGCATAAAGAAAAACTAAGATTGTTTATCATCAGGAGACCCATATGGAATAAAATTATCAAGGTTGTATTGCAGATTGAAGGAAAGTATCTCAATGGAAGGAGTTCTAAAGAGATAATAACAAGTCAAGCTAGATAAGGACAAATTAAAAAAATTACTCTGTTTACATGTATGGGGTAAAATAATGGTGATTTTGATAGTATTTATTTATTCTTATTTATTTGTAAAGATTAGGAAATGACAGTATTAAATTAAATCAAAGCTAAAGACTAAGCTATTCTGTAGAAAAACATCTGCCAGAAGTGTTCTGTTTTCCTTTTTAAACTTTTTGTCCATTTTTTTCTCTGATGAACATGCAAACTTTGTCTATAAAGTTTGTATATAAAATGGATTAAGCACTCAGGTTATTATCACCATTAAGAAGAATTAATTGAGTGCAGTCCTAGAATTTTATGAGTCACTCTGCTAAAGTGTTGTTTATAGTCATTTTTACAGCTTCAGATTAGTTTAGTACTGGGGATACAGCAAAATATGCAGTAAATGAACAAGGGCAAGTAATCAGCACACATGACCAGATTCTCCATCGACGTTCTAGTAAACTGGAACATTGATGGACTTCAGCAAAGAGCTTCAGCTAAGAACGGACTTTTAGTAAATGACAAATGTGATTCATTAAAAAAATAGATACTCAAACAAATCTAAGTTTTAGATTTACCTTCTACACTAATTATTTATATCTCAGTATAATTAGTGTAACAAAGAAAGCTTCTGCTAGCAAACGTAGGCATTTTCTCACAAATATTTATCCAATTAATGGACTTTTTTTTGCTACTTTAGTAGCTGTGCTCGCTTTCTGCAAGAGTGAGAACCGTTCTGTCCATCTCAGACACAGCATCCACAGGATGCACAGACAGCTCGTGATTAAATCAGAAACAAGAATTTCAGTTACATATTTCAAATATCCAAGGCTGATAAATGTAACAATATTACTTCATTACTATTTATGAGCCTATTTCACAGAATACTAAGCACTTGCTTGCACATGCAATTTCTCTCTTAGGTTTCACGATGATTACATTATGTAGCACCTTTTGAAAAGATTTAGAAATTTTGGTTTGGGTTTTAAGATACATTGTAACATTTAGTAAATACCAAGGTAATGGGAAAAACGTCTTTTGCAGAGTAGAAATGATTTTGAGTTGATAGGAAAATATAAATCAAAGTAGACTGTTAAAGTAAGTGGCATGTGAAAAGAGGGTATAATTTATTAAGGAAATAGCACACACTGTAGTTAACAATAAATAATTTACATACTACAATACTATATGTGATTTATAAGTCATGGTGTTTGTGCATGGTTTGAGAAGTAACAAAATTAACATTGAATCGATAGAAGATATAAAACAGAACAGATCTGGCAGATTAGAGCCAGAAGCGAAAGAACAGAGATAAAGCCTACTAAGAAATCTAATATATTAATCCAAGGTTGAGGAGGCATTCCCTGGAATAAATTATGGAAGTACTTGAAATGATATGAATAATAATGATGTTAGTAACAAGACTGACAAGAAGCGATTTGAGAATCAAGAAATATTACAGGCTTTTTTGGGGAACAAAAGTAATCAATGATAATTTCCAAAGGGATGTAAACGAGGGAAAACAAACAGATAATTATGTTCTTCAAATATGAATAATGGAAAGCGAGTTATCACTAACAAAAGTGAAAGATTTAATTAAAAATCATTGTTCAACATATGTTGCTTTCTTTCTTTCTTTTATTTTATTTTGTGACCCCCAGGACTGAACTCACAGGCTTACCATTGAAAGGTGAGTCTACAACTTGAGCCATAAAACATCCCCACTTTTTTCCTACTGATTAATTTTGAGAACAAGTCTCCCTTTATGCTGGAGCTATGATTCTCCTATTTGCTTTTTGTTATGTCACTAGGGGTGAAATGTGTATGTCACTGTGCATGTGGAGAGATGGAGTCTTGTGAACTTTTATGCCTGGACTGACTTCAAATTGCACTCCTGTAATCAACTTGTCTTTATTAATGACCATGAATATGACCATGTGGTGAGCAATCAAGTAGCAGATGAACCAACTCACTACATAGTTTACCTTTCCAGTCTTATATTGTAGAAGCAATTCTCATATATAAATGTGTATATTTATCATATTACAGACTACCTAGATGAAATAAATAATGACATTATTCTACAATTTCTATTGTAATGTAATCTCCCCGCCAAGCTTTTATATAAATTACTACAATTTTACCGTTAAATGTTATTCTAACACATACTTTTGGACTCCAGCATAGAACTATATTACTTACTTTATTGGCTCATTTACCACCTACTATGCGATATTACTAGATAATTCTTTGAATAGAGATGTTTGGGGTACTTTTGGTGGCAATTTAAGGACCCCTTTGGTTTCCTATTTACTCTCTCTTTCCTCCATAGCTGTTGCATAGTTGTGGTCTCCATTAAAAATTAAGCTAATTTAATCAGCTCTGATTATGACAACTGATAGAGTTTTTCAGATGAGGAATTAATTCCTGAGTGATATTATTATGTAATTTAACTAATTGACCCAATAGAATAAATTCCACACTTGAGAGGGATTATTTTGTGTTGTTATGTAATGCTAAATGGTTTGTACAATTGCATAGAAGAGTGTGTGACTTTATTCTTTTACAACATATTTATACTTCTGCTGTGATTGTATATCATGTTTTATTATGCTAAATATAAATATTATCAGTTAGCATACCTATTACTAGAAGCTTATAATGTTTTAATATTTTTTAAAGATATGAGTTCTAGATGTCTATAAAAATAGGCTTTTTTCTTGACCTATATTTAAATTTTGTTTTATGAATTCTAAAACCAGTGTCATTTTACACAAATTGTGTATGGGTTGAAACGATAAAAGCATTAGATAAAAGCATTTGGTGTTTAGTTTTATCTCATTTATAACATTAATATTCAAGGAATAATTGAATTCACTGAGATACTATTACTGATGTATTCAATAGGTAAAAATTCTCAAATTTAGAAACTAAAGAACCAAAATGAAGACACCATCATGAAATTAACAAGGACATTTAACATTATCTTAGAAAGATACCAATTTTCTAACTCTTTGAGGCAAGAATATCACTGTAAAAATGTACTATAAGTATAAATTCATTCTCAGAGGCATACAATTGAACCAATAAAACAAAAAAATGTAGGGAATTTCATAATTTCTTCTTCTTATAATAGTTACACAATACTGGAAGTAATCCTAAATCCTACCTTAGATTACATATATCATTACAACGAAAATGTATGCTGCTATAAATAAGGACAATGAAGATTTACATGAATTGAAGTTTCTTAGGATACACATAGAACAGAAATGCAGTTAAAAGTTAAGACTGGGAGTATGAATTTCTAAGCATTTATTTTTATTCTTGTATTTTGAGAAATAAAGTACTCTAAAAATCTAAAGAATGAATGAAATATATAACAAAGTGACTACACACTCAGAATCTATATTCAAGCATAAAAGAACTCTAATATTCAAAGGACAAAGGGTAAACCAATGCAATAGTAATACTCAGAAGATACGATGTTGAAAATGAACTTTACAACTTGGGGGGGGGAGGATTAGGGGGAGGAAAAGAGTGAGAAAATGATGGAAGAGGCAACATGGTTCAACAAGAAATATACTCATTAACTTATGCAATTGTAACCCTTCTGTACATAACCTTTACAATAAAATAACATTTAAAAAGAACTCTAGTCTTAATGATTTATTGTTTATATCATGAAACTATATGCTATGTGTATGCTATGTAATTTTGTACAGAATTCTTTGTACATTTTTGTAGAGACAGTTAAGGACAAAAAGAACTCTAGAGAGTATTTAATTGCTACTTAGAAGGTTGTTTGTATTCTAAATGTCTTTATTTGCTTATGAAGCTTAGATATGACCAATGCATAAAAACAATGTAGTTGAATTATGACAAAATCTTTAGTTGGAGAATTAGACTTTTCTGGGTTATCATTTACTCACAGTTTTTGATGTCTTCATTACATATAGGGAAATACCTTTGACTCAATGATTCTAGAGTATTTAAGCAATTCTTCATTATTGTTTTTGAACATTTTCTTCTTAATATATGACATTATTATTTTTTTTTTTTTGGGTCCAGTCATGGGCCTGAACTCTGGGCCTGGGCACTTTCCCCTCAGCTCTTCACCTCAAGGCTAGCACCCTACCACTTGAGCCACAGCGCCACTTCCGGCTTTTTTTTTTCCTGCATATGTGGTTCTGAGGAATTGAACCCAGGGCCTCATGCATGCAAGGCAAGCGCTCTACCACTGAGCCACCTTTCCAGCCCTGATGACATTATTTTTTAAGCTTCAATGGAGGTCTCTCTTGTGTCTTATCAAATAATATAAACAACATATTTTAGACAGCAACTAGTACTTATAATTCCTCCTTAAGTAATTTCCTACTAAGTGTTTTCATCAAAATGACAGAATTCCTGTTGTCCACTATAGGCTATAGTGAATGATAATCAAGTCACTCTGTTTTGGTGAGGTTATCCTTCTAATTGTTCATATTCATGTTCATTGAGTACAATAAGAGCTAAACACTTACTGGTTTATCTAGTTCTCTTGGATATCTAGTCATGTTGGATTATAACCAGTTTTATTTCTATTTCATATTTCCTGAGCTCTGGAAAAAATATTTTCATGTGAAAGAACTCATTTTCCCTTTCATGTTACTTTGAGAAGTTCTGAATGCTGATGTAATCATTTCTCTTGAGAGATGAAACATATACTGTGCACAAAACTGAATTTAAGTTAAATAATGAACTTCTATACCAAATTTGAGATTAAATAATATCACTAATTATTATAATTGTTGTTTGACAGAGATTTGTTGAAGCAAGCAAACATGATGATGTAGATCAAAACCTTATTATTTTAGAAATTATAAAATGTGCAAGCATACCATTTTAAGTTTATAAAATATAGTAGATCAAGTGTTAACTTTTTCATTAAAATTTGAAGCTTTATAGTCTGTAATCATTGTGACGTGTATATATATATATAAATTATATATATATGTTATATGTATATATGTATATACTAGCTTCCAGTTTCATTGTTTGGATTTTCCATTAGTTTTTACTTCAGCTATGATTTGGTTAGTATTTTTATAAAGAGTAGGTTTTTATCACTTCAATATTATTTTCACAAAGTACAGTATTTTCAGACTTTTATTCTAACATAGTATAGTTTTTGTTGTTAATAGTGAGATTTGAATTCAGAGTGTTAGGCTTATTAGGCAGTCACAAAGAAAATTCACTGAAAACTTTTTAGTTATAAAGTTTCTCAGATATTAAACTTTTGTAACATATACATTTAAGCTGACTTTAGAAGATAAGTTCTTGGCCATATTCAACATTGTTTTTGATAAGTATGTTTCACAACATGTATATTTGTTTTCTTTTAACCTAGATACTTGATTTTCTCAAATTTGGAAGTTAATTTACATATTCAAATTCTAGAGTCAACTTCTCTCTTGGTATGTATGTGGGCTGTCCCTGCAAGAGTTCCTAAAATTTGAAGAAATAGTGCCCTTTTCCTGTCTAGACAAGTGAACCTCATTGGCTTACAATAGTTATTCCCAATGTCCAAGAAGACTCAAGTTCATTTTCAATGATTTTTATTATTAATCCCTACATGCATCATGCCATTTACTTTTACCTGTTTAAATGTTACAGTCTAATGAGAAGCCAGTGTCTGTTAAAACCAGAGGCAAGTGGCTCATTACAATCTTCTGACGTCCTACCTTTGTTTCTAAATAATACCACTTTCTGCCAGCAAATCAGCAGTCAGCAAAATTCAGAAAATGACAGCTGTAGACTCTATTCCTTCCTAAATCCCTGCCTATAGCATCTGTTCCCTAAACCCCATTTGGAGGGCAAACATTTCTCAGGAAATTATTCATTTAGGAAAATATAGTGAGTCTTGCATTGTTTTATTTGGTCAGATGTTTGTTTTGCTAACTTGTAAATAGTTTCATGATGTCTTAAAATTTACAAGGTTCAGGTTTGTTTGGGTTTTTTTGAGTCTAAGATAGATTTTTCTACAAAATATATCACTCCAGCAGCTATTATATTTTTATTCTTAAGGTTTTATCCAGTGAGAGAACTGAAAATTTCTTTGCCTGAAGAGATTTCTCTCAATATGTAGTTCCCTTATTTAATTTTAGGTCATAAAACTACTTTCCTTTGTAATATTATATACTTTGATCACTAAGCTACTGTTCACTTTTAGATTTGGAAATCTTATACACAAAGTGTTCTGGGATAGATTGTATGATGTACAAAGTAAATGAAAAGCAGAGAAAGATCTGGAAGAATAGATGTAAGATGGTCCATGTAGATGCAAAACCTTAATGTGACCTTATAAAAAGCAAACTGTGCTTGACAAGAGCCATGTGTTTTATGAAGGATTCTGAAATAACTTCGCAGATTTCTGCACTTTGTTACATAACTCATTCACTGGAAGCTGAGACAATGAATCTGCATCTGCAGTGCAGCACTGAGTTCTTTGGATTCTGAACATTTGTAATTTTTTCCCAGGTACTGTGAACATTATTGATCCACTATATGGTGAGTGGTCTTACTATAGACCAGGGTGTGGGAAAATACTTTAGACTGAATTTATGGTATTTATTAGACAGCATTAGAAAAGCAATTAACCTAGTTTCACTCTAGTTGATAACTTGACTAGTAATGTAACTGCATTTTATTGTGACAGACAACAGCAAGTGGATGAAATCAGAAAACACATGTGGTTGAAAACCTGACTTGATATATTACATTAGGAATGTAACCAAGATAATAAATATTTAAAAGACAACTTGCACATATATTTTCCATCATAATCTTACTATTTTAGACAGCAGCATACATGCTCAACAGTAACTCAAATGATTACAGGCATTCAGTTATACTATTTGAATCAAACCTAATCAAGACAAGTCGGCACTCTACAGCTCCTCACTACTGATTAAAATGAAAACAAGTTGTAGATTTGGAGTGAGAACAAAGGAGAATATTCTTAGGAGAGGATCACAATGGCTCAATAGCTTTGTGCCCATAACCATATAAAATGCTGCTTATTAAAACAAACTCCAAGAAATGGAAGCAAGAGGCTTTTGATTGTACTGTTTGCAATTATTTCTTTTTTTTCCATTGGTTTAGTCCTTTTTGTCATTGTTTTTGACTTCTGTAACCTTTGTCTTATATATGTTTGTCTGATTTGGGGAGTGGAAGGGGAATCACAGGAAAGGTGGGATGAAGGGTGAATCAATTCAGCAGTGATACTCACTAGATACTATGTTGGAAATGAACTTTGCAACTTAGGGAGGAGAGGACTGAGGAGGGAAAAAATGGGAGAAAATGAGGGAGGGGGTTATATTGTTCAGAAAGAAATATTTCTTATTACTGACTCATGTAACTGTAACCCCTCTGTACATCACTTTTGCAACAAAATTTAAATAAAATAAAAAATGAGAAAAAGATATGCAGTGTGATCTAAATGATTCATAGAGTCTATGACATTATGTCTGTTTTCTTATTCAAATAATGCTGTTAGCACTCACTTCAGCTATATCTGAATGCATGTGTTTGAAATTTCAAGTTAAGTCACATAATTAATCATTGTTTTTTTGTTTCTTTCTCATTAATATTCTACACAATGAGCCATGAAACAGGTATGATACATAGAACTAATATTCCATCATTTAAATTATATATAACATGTTAAGACATTATTAACTATAGGGATATTATAAGTTTAATTTAATAACATAATAGCAAATAGAAAGTTTACATTTTGAACATTCCAAACCATATGATAACACTCTATTGCATTTAAGGTATACAAGCATCCTTTCTTGAGATTAACTTTCTTTTTTCTTACATACCACTGAGCTCTGTGCAGGCTGAGGGCTCTATATCTTGCTTCTATTCAAATTTTCTTGCACGAATTTGATCTTCTTTTGGTCCTTAATTAATTCTATTGCCTGAAAGATAAACACAAAAATGGAAGCATGTAAAAGAAAAATCAGTACTCTAAAATGATTAAGCATTTCTCTCCATTTTCGATTTGTCTGTTTCCTTGACTGTCCAGCATACATCCAATCGTTTGCTTTCATCATTTAATTTTTCCGGCTTATCACAACCTCCATGGCTTTGCTTACATCTTTGTTTTAATGCAGCACACTATGGATCTCAGAGGCGCCATTGTTTGTCCTAGCAGAGATGTTTTTCTCTTTCAAAGACTATAAACATCAAAATGTTATTTGATGCTGAACTGATATTGATGTTTTCTCCTTTCTCTGGAATGCCTTCAGATTCTATAGCTCTAAAAACATTCAATTCTTTATGAACCTGTTATGGTACATGGGGAAATGTAGACCACATAAAAATAAACCTACATATAGGAAGAATGGTCTAATAAAAAGCATAATTAGAGAAAAAAGAGATTTGCCTCTGTGATAGAAACTTGCTTTTGTGACTTTCATCTTTTCACCATCTGAAAAGGGAACAGAAAGGCATGTTGTATAGCAATATGCCAATATGTGCATAGAAAATTCAAATAACTAACCTATACAAACATTTGACCTTAAAATATATTAAGATCAGTAAATTCTGTATTCAAAATCTTTGTGTTGATTTAAGAGATCAGAACAATGAACAATAGAAACCACTGAGATTAATCATCAGGTATTTACTTTGGTAATTACAGCTCTTCATAAATATCTTTTACATGTCAGTATCAGTTAAACAGACTTCAGACCTACCTGGTTGCTGCCGAGAACTTGTGGAAATTTATGCTATCATGTTGTCCTGATAAGAGTCCTATAATAATGTTTTTTTTCTGTCAGGTGGAAACAAATTGGTAATATTTTACTTAATATGTGTGTTTTCAGAGGATCTAAAACTTAACTAAAGCTTAAGATGTGCTGATGTATATTCTATCACAATGAAATAACAGATACCTCTGAATTAGTCTAACTTTCAAATGTATCCTTTGCCTGAAAATTGTTTCAATTTTGAAAAATTATGTTTCTTCAAAAAGCATGCAATTTAGAAGACATTATGTATGGCTAGTCTATGCATAAGAACCCTTCATTTCTTAACTTAAGATTAATATTTATTGAGCAACTTCTCCAGTGATTGTTCACATCCTTGGTTAATATACAGATAAACAGGACAGACAAAGCCTGCCATTATGAAGGTATTCATAACTACATTCACTTGTGGTACTATGTTTACACTATTTGGTAGACACACAACAGAGTGATAGCTAAGGTTGAATTTATGGGAGAATCTAATGCAACGAAAGAGGTATTTTATTAGAGAAAATCTAAACTGTGAGAAACTTGAATTTTAATGCAAAGAATGAAATGTTTACCCCAACTGAAAATGATGTCGCTAGTCAGCACTTGTCTTAGTTTGTTTAAACTGCCACAACAACTATCACAGACTGCCTTAAACCATAGAGAGTTCATTGTCTCATAGTCTGCAAGCTCAAAATCTGCTGGGGAACAAAATGGTCCAACTGGGTTGAGAGCACGCATCCCGCTGTGCAGGCTGCCAGGACTAGGTGTGTCTTAGATTGTCAAAAAAGAGCAAATCCTCTAATAATCTCTTCAGGGAAGGGGTGCTGCTCACATTCATAGAACCCAATTTTCATGAGCCCATCAACACTTAGTTGTCTCTCATAGTTCAAAAACCGTTGCATTGGTTGGTAAATGTTCAGCCCAGAAATGATAGGAAGACATAGTTCATAGAAACATGAGGGCTTTGTAAAAGCAAATGTGAAGAGATATGACTGCCTGGTTTGGAAAGGCCCATAATCAACAAGTATTTTTTAACCTTTCCCCTCCAATTTTACATAAAAGGAATATCTCAAATCTCACTTAAGATGTAGGTTATTGGTGATTCACTGAAAGCAATTTTGTGCCAAGTGGATAAATAATGTTTCTGTTTGATGAATAAAAGAATGGTTGTATAGAAAATAGTTGTCAAAAATCCTCATCTATTATTATTATTAAGCTAAGTAGCTGGAAAATGCTGTCAGTTGCTCCAAGTCAATATGATGACTTTTCAAAAACACCTACTCAATAAGTAAATGAGAACCACATGCAAATTCATTCAATATTTCACTGTCTGAATAAAAGAGATGGACAATTACTTAGAGTCTCTCCATAGTTAAAGTAATTTTAAACTTTTGAAAGGTCATTTTCTGATTTCAGATATGGCCTGATTTTGTTATGAAGTAAGACCTTGATACCTGATGGACATTAAAGCCAATAACAATGTGCTGTGTGCTGTTTTTTGCTTGTTTTCCAAAAGAAATAACAGCAAAATGAAAGGTTGAGTAGTGAGCAATATAGGAATAAAAGCTCCTATAGGAGCTTTGGTAGAAAGGGAGTGGGAGTGAAAATATTTGTTTACTCAATGGTGAGGAGATTGAGGATTTCTTTTTTGTTCAGGTGAAGGTATGCATCTTGTCTCTTTACCAGTCACGATTTCATTCCGTTAGTATGTATTTGGTTGGTGGAGGCAGGCTTTCTGTTTCCCAGGGTAGAATTTGACCTCATACCATGAAAACTCATAGACTGAATGATCTCACTTCTAGTCTATCCTTGAGTAGATTCTGGAGGCATTTCCTGAAAAATAATGTAAGAGCTAGCAGCCAACTGCTTAAATGCTTTTGCTAAAAAAGCACTGATCTTCTATATACTTGGGCTGATGAATTAACTAAAAGGCAGAGAAAAGCGAGAGATTCCAGTTAGGATTGCAGGTGGGAGCCAATGGTGGCAGACTGTGTTTTTGATTTTTTTATCCACTAATGTGCCTGACACAGAATAGTCATTGGAAGAACATAAGAAGTATCTGTTAGTGTTGTTGTCATGAAAGTCATTTACCTTCCATTGTCTTGAAAAAATGATGGGTGAAATCTTTTTATGATACTCTGAATGGAGACAAATCTCACAACTTCAGTCTCAACGAGGTCCAAACCATTTAACTTAGATACAAGTGTTCTCAAACAATTTTCTACTGTTACATTATTTTATGAGCTATTTCCAATCACTTTCTCACCTCAGCTTGAAAAAAAATTTAAATTACCCTTTCATCTCTGAATAGAGAAGCGTTTTGACCCTGTTTGACATAGACAACTTTCTATTTTAAATCTAGAACAGGTTGGTAATACAGATCTCCCTAGACATTGCTAATCTTCAGAGAACTTTATTACCAATGTATATGTGTATAATAGAGAATTAATGCTAGAAGTCATAATTCTACATTTTCATTTTCCCCCTCTGATAAACATTCACCCTCTTTCCAAGGTGATTTGTCCTCTATTAAAACACACGTATTTTATTGTAGAGATTCCCAGCCTTACAATTCCCAAGCTTGTCTATATGTGATGAATCACATTATTCTTTGAAGTAGGAAGATGAAGAGATAGGATGGGGTAATAGAGAAGAGACCTTGGTATTATTACTTTAAAACTAAAATGTGCCCTATAACTCTAATGTAATAAGACATTTTGTAGGTCTCATGAAGATTAATTTTTTATGAAGGAAGGCCTTTGAAAGAAAAATTTTAAAAGCCTTTGAACAATATTAGCATGCTTCAAAATACACTTTGGGGAAAAACTTTCTTCTTGCTGTAAAAGATTCACATCATTACAAATGGATTATATTATTTCAATTATATTTTGTATTCAATACTTAAACCTTGAATGAACTATATTAACTTGGGTTAAAGAAGCCTTGAGGATTGTACAAGTTTTCTTGTTTCTATTATTTATAGTTCAATAAATATCTGATATAGAAGCAGAAAAACCCCCAGAGTAATAATATCTAGTTAATTAAATAGGTTAAAAAATGGGAGAGGTCTATCTCTAGAACCTATCAGCAATCCTCCAAAACTTAAAAGTCAGTGTTGAGGGGCTGATATTTAATGTTTGAATCTACTGTTATATTTAACCACCAACAAGGAAACTATGTGTTTTCTTTAAAAGTGTTGGAAGTGAACAATTCAGATGAGAGTTCAGGCGATTTCAACTCATCTGATCTATCAACCATCATCCCTTTGAGCATGGCTGTTAAACTTAAAACCCATGAAAGAGGAAACCTGGATATTTTCAAGAAGAAACTTGAACTTGACCTAAAGAATTTAGAAATAAAAAAGAATAAATAAAGCATTAATAAAGAAGAACCTTGAGAACACCAGAGCTGTAGGTTGAACTAGAAAATCTTCAAGACCTTCAAGACAGAAATGAAGGGAACCCTATTGCATTGTTGGTGGGAGTGTAAACTTGTTCAACCACTTTGGAAAGCAGTATGGAGGTTCCTCAGAAGCCTCCACATAGAGCTCCCCTATGACCCAGAAATCCCACTTTTGGGCATTTACCCAAATGTTTACAAACAAGACCACACTAAAGCTACCAGCACAACTATGTTTATTGCAGCATTATTTACCATAGCTAAGATATGGAACCAACCCACATGCCTCTCCATAGATGAATGGATTAAGAAAATGTAGTATATATACACAATGGAATTCTATGCCTCCATCAGAAAGAATGACATTGCCCCATTTGTTAGGAAATGGAAAGACTTGGAAAAAAATTATATTAGTGAAGTAAGCCAGGCCCAAAGAAACATAGGTCTTATGTATTCCCTTACTTGCAATAACTAGTATATTTCTGAGTCAAGCAGAAAAGGCAGATAAGTTGATGTTAAGTGAAATGAATCCCAAGATAAGGATTCAAATGTTATTTTTTCTTTCTTGCAATTGTTTCTAACATATTTATAAGATGATTTATTTGTTGCTTTGTATGTCCCTCCCCCACGGTATAACCCATGTTCATTGTATTTGATGTTGGTATAATTTGTGGAGGGGAAGGGAAAAAACAAATCGTTTAACTAGGGATTCAGGTGGACCCATTGCAACAATGAGATGTACAAGTTCTTATTTCGAAAACGAACTTTACAACTTTGGTGGGGGGGGGAAGGGGTAGGGGGAGATGGGAAGGATGGGAAGGGGAAACAAAGGAGGAGGCAACAATGCTTGATAAGAAATGTACTCATTGCCTTGTCTATGTAATTGTAACCCCCCTGTACGGTATTTTTACAATAAAAATTTTTTTTAAAAAGAAATGAAGTTACTATTTTTACTAATATGAGATAATTGAAATGTCTGCAATTTTTTTAATAAGTTTTTTTTTCTGGTCATGGGGCCTGAACTCTGGGCCTGGGCTCTGTCCCTCAGCTCTTCAGCTCAAGGCTAGTGCTCTACCACTTGAGCCACAGTGCCACTGCCAGCTTTTTCTGCTTGTGTGGTGCTGAGGAATTGAACCCAGGGCCTCATGCATGCAAGGCAAGCACTCTACCATTGAGCCACCTTCCCAGCCCTAAATAAGTTTTTTGTTGTGAAAATACTGTACAGAGGGGTTACAATTACATGAGCAAAATAATGAGTACATTTCTTATCAAGCATTGTTGCCTCCTCATTTGTTTTCCCCTACCATCCCTGCACTCACATCTCCACGACTATACCCCCCCTTGGCCCCCCCAAAGTTCTAAAGTTTGTTTTTCGACATAGCATCTTGTACATCTAATTGTTGCAATTTTTGTAACTCTTAAGACATACTAGATTGTGATTGGAGGATTCTTAAAGCATATAAATACTAATTACTTCCCCAATTTGTTTACTTACCTCTTCTTCAAAACCTATTGGCAATGAGAGGAATTCTTTAATTCATTTGCTATTGATGCAAGTTATTATCTCATAAATAAAATTGTTTAAAATTTTAATGCAAAGTTTCTGTTCCAGAACACAAAACAAAGACCTGCAATTCAATAAAACAATGCAGTGATTAAAAACCGAACAAATGATTTAAATGGACATTGCACCAATGTTTGAATGGCTATTAAGAGTAGAGCAAATTAAAACCATAGTGAGACACCATTGCGTAGCCATTAAAATGACCATCATCACCACCGTCATTATTATCAAAAGATATTTAATATCACACACTGGAACGAATATATATATTCGAATGAATATATATATATATATATATATATACATATATATGTATATATATGAACGAATGACTTCATCAGTTGCTTCTGGGAATACATAGAACATAATCACTTTGGAAATTGATTTAGCAATAAGTGATAAACTTAGATAAATGATAATTTTGCCACAGAATTTCCTTACAGAGTATTTATCAAATGAAATAGAAACATTTCTTTTTTATTTTGATGTTTTGTTGGTTGTGGGGCCTGAACTCTGGGCCTGGGCTCTGTCCCTTAGCTCTTCAGCTCAAGGCGAGTGCTCTACCACTTGAACCACAGCATCACTTCCAGCTTTTTCTGCTTATGTGGTGCTGAGGAATGGAATATATAAAGGAATGCAAGATACTGAAAAGTTACTAATACATGTTACAATAAGATTCACTTTAAGCCAGACTCCCCCCAAACCTTTATCTTATATGATTTCACATTTATAAACTGACCAGAAAATGCCAAGCTATTCCTCTTGAATTAGACACCAGACTAATGCTTAATTCGGGCTAGGCTAGAAATTGGTTTCAAAAGAGAACAAAGAAACTTTTAAGAGTAATGGAAGTTGTATAAAATTGGGTTACATTGATGATTGCACTATCTTCAATTTAATAGAAATTATTGAATTTTATAGTGACAATAGAGGAAATGATAAGTAAATTATATCTTCATAATGAGTAAAAAACAATAATGAGTGAGGGTAAAAGAATGAGTTGCCAAAATTTTAATGTACAAAGTGAAGTTCAAGAATCATTTTGTAGGTTGCAATCTAGAATAACATAAATGCTCCCAATCAATGTATAAAATGTATAGACATAAAAAAATCTCTTTGTATCCAGCATTAAGATTTATAGCCTAGAAACTTTGTTCATTCAATTTTTATCCAGTGGTTCAATAAATCATAATTTAGAAAGAAAGCAGAATTAATTCTTTTCTAAAATGCCATTTCCTCTAAATCAATGCATGTATGACATAAATTATTACAAGTTATGAGGGAGTAAATCAATTTTACCTTATTTTAGGTAAGCCAAGCACACAAACTATATATTTAAAAAAGTATCCCCAATCTAAACATACCTTGCACACTGAAATTTCACTGTTATTTTTGAAATGTCTTGATTTTTTATACATATGTGTGAGAATCCCACTGAGTGATTTAAAGGATTTTATTAACTAGGGTAAGTATTGTAAGTGAGAAGGAGAGAAATATTATGTCTTCAACCTGGCTTTCTTTATGCATAGATTTTCTAGAGTTCTCATCAGGCGGTTGTCTTCCTTTTTCTTTTTAGGTGATACTGAGGTTTGAACTCAGGGATTTACAGTTGCTAGGAATTTACTACTTGCGCTTTGCTTACAGCCCTGATCAGTTGTTTTATCTTGAGACATTTTCGTTTCCTTTGGAATTCAATAATCTGAAATATTGCAAATGCATTTGCTCAACATGATATATAAAGTACATGTATGCACTCATAGAAATGTAATATATGTATATATATTATATGTATGAACATAAATGTGTATATTGACTTAGTATTTTATTTGGAAGGGAACTTAAGAAAGCCCCTCCCTCAGGGAGGACTTTCCTACTTCAATCACCTTCACTAAAACAGATACAAACAGCACCATAAACCACACCAAATGTTACGCAAATAAAAAAGAGCTTGCCAGGCCAGAATTAAAAGCCAACTCTTTCTGCCACTTTTGACAGTGTTTTGTTCATGGATCATGAGTATTCCTTTATTGAAGCAAATAGCTGCTAATCTGGGAAGAGATTATAGCCAATTCAAGAGGTAGTGACTATGTAACACACATATATTACTCAAACATAAGACATAAATTCCTATGTATTTGGAAAATGTTGTGTAATGTAAAAATTGCACATCACCTGAGGGGCCAAACAGCATTCTAAAAATCCTAAAAATCTGCAGCACAATGTAAGCCTTACCTTCCTTATGATATTCTCACAACATCTACTCATTTGTACAAATTTTTCACTCTGATAAATGTATTACATCAAGTAAAATAACTTTTCAGAGGTATCTCCATTAACTATTATTTGAGGAAGCTCTTAGAGTGCCTTTTCAAAGCCAAAAAAAAATCAGAATTTCTTTGGCGATGTTCATTAATGCAAGAGAAAATTATGATGGACCATGAGTTGTGTGAGCATCAGCATTTGTATGAATAATGCTTTAAACATACTTTTATTTTCTTCCCCTAATACTTTTAGAGAGAAAAACAGGAGGCAAGCTTTTGCTTTTATTGACCAAAAGATTTTTTGATCAGTAACTGAGTCATGAGTGAAAATTCCAATAAAGATCAATTACATTGAATTAATCTTTATAGTTTGCTGTTAGCACTAAAAATGTATAATTTACTTAAAAAAACTGAGATATACTTAACAACATAAGTTTAGATATTAGTCAGGACAGGACACAATGATTTATTTATCCCTGTTCTTTTAAGTATTATTACCAAACCAGGAACCAATATGAGACACCAAAAAAGAACAAATATAGAAGAATCTGAAATGTGGGACAAGGAAGTCAAAACACTATGTACCCCTGAACTAGAAGAAGCACATAGTAGCAGGAGGGTGACTTATGCCTCTGTCATCTAGAGAAGTAGGTGATTTAGTTTGACAGTGAAGATGACTCCTATTCCATCCTTGGGCTGAAATGGAGTACAAGCTCCTGTTAGAGGAATGTCTATAGATCTTCACTGAATGTCTATAGATCTTCATTGAAAATAAATGGACAGGCTGTTCTCTCCTTTAGTGGACCTGAAAGCTCCTTCACTAAACAGAGATACTGCGTAGCTGGTTAGCACCAGCACAATGAACACCTAGCTCCTTTCGGTTCTTTTCCTCCACTGACTTGAGATTCTCTTTCCTTATTCAGGAACACTGGGTATTTATCCACATGATCACAAATAAAGCCACACTAAAGCTACCAGCACAACTATGTTCATTGCAGCATTATTTACCTTAGCTAAGATATAGAACCAACCCAGATGCCCCTCAGTAGATGAGTGGATCAAGAAAATGTCATATATATGATCTTATATGATGATGCTAAGTGAAATGAACCCCAAGATATCGACACAAGAGGTGTTTCTTTGTTGTTGTTGTGTTTAATGTAATATGTAATTTTTTGTTTCTATTGTATGTTCTTCCTGCTATGGTCACTGAATTAGATTTTGGTACCCTGCCTCTTGTATATACATCTACCTAATTCGGGGAGGGGAAGGGGAATAACAAAATGCTGAAACACGGACAGGATGACCCATGGCAGCGGTGATACTCATAAGACACTATGTTGGATATGAACTTTACAACTTCAGGAAGTGGGGAGGAGCGGGGGGCAGTTCGGGGAGAGAAGGGATAAGGGAGAAAAACAAAGGAGTGGGTAACTATGTTTGAAAGGAAATATAGTCATTGTCCTACCCATGTAACTAAAATCTCTCTGCACAGCATCTTTACAATAAAGTAAAATTTAAAAAAAATTAAAAAGTAAAGACTGTGGTGAAATTCTAAAAATTAAATTGTCATTTGATTACAACTTACAAAAGTAGATCAGGGCCTGCAGAATGATTGCCTAATAAAATAAAATATTTAAATAGGACCAATTTTCTTCCAATAAGAAGAAATAACTAGGACACTGGAAACCAAAGATCACCGGTCTTATTAAGAACCAGAAATATCACAGTTTGAGTGAGAAAATACAAATATCTGTGATGCAAACACCAATGTTTAACAGATGTTGGATTTATCTGGCAAAGATTTTAAAACAATCTTGATTGCAAATGCTTCTATGAAAAATTTCAAATTACAAATTCTCTAGGGTTACATGAGAAAAATCTCACCATATATACACACATATGTATATATACACATACATACATACTTTCTTTCTATAGTATATGAAATCATGACACTGAAATATATAATAATAATGAAAAACCCATCTTGCTGGATGGGCTTAATTGTGTCATAGAAAGGGCAGCAAATTGAATCTATAGAGTTGAGGGAGATGAATAGAATTTACCCGAATTAATACAAATAAACCAACAGTGATGAAGATAGTTGCAGGGACTGGTGGGAAATTAATAAGAAATATATATTTGATACATAGCAGAAGCATTCCAGAAGCAGAAAAAAACGTTTTGTCATTGAAGGAATATTTTTATTTTAAATCTTAAATTCGTCAAAAAGATACCAAACCACAGAATTAAGAGAGTTAGAAAATCCCACATGAAAGCTAAGAAATCTATTCCATAACACATCAGGGTTGAACTTCTGAAAGCTAGAAGCAGAAAAAAAGTCCTGAAAGCAACAAGGCAGAATGACTGCTTGCCTCCAGGGGATTGCTAATTTGAGTGTCGGTAGATTTTTTTCCAACCGACCATGGAAGCCAGAGGAAGCTGCACATTTTTCAAGTGTTAGAAATGAAGAACAGTCAGCCATAAATTCTATGTCTTTCAGGAATTAAGGGGAAAGACAAATAATTTTTTTGGTGAAGTAAAACAGATACAAACTTCTCACAAGCACAACTATTCTTAAAGAATGAAAAGAAATTCTTGAAACAGAAAAAAAATATATAAAGGAAACATAGACCATCATACTGGAAGAGAAAGAAGAAAGAGCAGAAACATGGCTACATATTAATTTTGTAAAACATATTCGATGCTTGAAACAAAAAAAAAGGATAACCACTATTTGGCATGGAAAAAAAATGGCATTCAAACTAGAAGACACAAATTTGGCATACTGTAAACGTCTACTGAAATGGTGAAATGTCGATTCCAGTTACTGTGAAATTGGAAAGGTTTTAAATTTAATTAATTAATTAATCAATTGTTTTCATTCTAATTTCTGTGCTTCTGGGATTTAAATTCCAGACCTAGTTTTCTAGACTGTGTGACACCACTTGGCTATGCCTTGTTTTTCTCTTTTATTTATTTTTTTTTGGTTGGGGGGTAGCTGGGGAGGAGTGCTTTTCTTGGAGCTTGAACTCAGGGCCTACACATGGTCCCTGAGCTTTTGTGCTCAAGGCTAGGACTCTATCACTTGAGCCACAGCCCCACTTCTGGCTTTTTTGGATGATTAATTGGAAATAAGAGTCTCAAAGTCTTTCCTGCCCTGGCTAGCTTTGAACGGTGGACCTCATATCTCAGTCTCTTAAATAGCTAGGATTACAGATAGGAGCTACAGACGCCCAGCATTCATTGATTATGTAGTTATGCATTTATTTAGGATTTTACTTCCCTCTGTGTGTCTCAGCTATGATTCATTTGGGTTAATTTGGCTTCCCAGTTTCCCTCCCTAGAGTCGGGGTCTGTAGGACTTTCCTGGCAAACCTGGCACCTTCTTCTCCATGTCAGCCTCCTGTGAAATTTGGATGACAGGTTGACAAGCTGCTGCATCGAGCTATTGTTTTCTGGATGTGATTTATTTTAAACTTTTCTGTCTGGATTGTCCTTGAAACATAATCCTTCCTTTCTTGGCCTGACCTCCCAAATTTCAAGAATTATAGACATTAACCATAGGCCAGAAAATGAAACAAAGAGCAAAACAAACCAACAAAAATCATGGCAAGTGGTGTATGATTTTAGCCTTAGTTCCTGGAGAGGCAAACAGAGAAGGATCACTTGAGCTTAACTGATAAAAGTGCTTGACAAAACAAGACCATTAGGGAAGTTCCTCATGCTGAAAAAGGAACATCTATGGAACGCACCCATCTATGACATTTGACATATTTTTGGATGTTCTGTTGAATAATTGGGTAAACAAAAGAAAGAAACATCCATGCAGAAAAGAAATAAAATGTACCTTTATGTGTAAGCAATATTATTTGCTGTATCAAAATCCTAAGTATTATACAGAAAGAGAGTATGGCGAAATAAGAAAAGGAAGAAACAAAGGGAAGAAAGGGAGGAAGGGAGAAGGAAGAGGGGGGATAGTAAGAAGGGGAGAAAAAGGGAGATTGAGAGGGAAAGAGGAAAAGAAAGATGAAGAGGGAAAAGGAGAAGAGAGAGGGAGTGAGAGAGAGATAGAATTTTTCTCTCAGGAGCAAGATGGCAGATTAAGATTTGATCTCAATGTCCTCAATCACCTGGCAATTAAACTTTTTTTCTTTTCCTCAAAGCTCTGCTCTCATTATTTGTAAATGGACACCAATTTTACTGACCAAATTTTCTGTAACATTAGAGATAATAAGTGACTTAAGTAAGCAATAGCACATAGATCAATTTGAAAAATCAACATATTTCTATAACTAACAATGAACTTTCTGGAAACAAAGTTAAGAAATCAATTTTATTTAAAAATATCTTTAAAGAATTAAAGATGTAGCACCTATAAGTGTGGACTTAACAGACTAAAATCACAAAATATTTAGAGACTTATAATTGGCTTCAATAGGTATTAGATTGCTTTAAACATCCTATTTATGATACATATTCATATATGTATATACTTATATATATACATATAAAGATAAAAAGAGATAAATAACTACATATAAAATCTACTGGAGATTTTATTTTATGGCCTTATAGTTGCTTGCCTGGAGTGACTGAATTCTTTCTCTTTCTCTATAGATTTCTTAAGATTTCTATAAAAAAGATAATATACAACTAGTTACAGTTTTTACCTTTTAAAACTTAATAACATTTAGTTCTTTGGGTTACCTAATTATGCAATAGAATATTAGAAAAATGTTAAGTGACACTTCCTATTTTTTCTGGTTATTTTGGAGATGGTATATAGTGGACTTTCTGCCTGGCCTGACTTTGAACTATGAGCTTTCTGACTAGCTAGGATTATAGACCTGAGCCATCCAACACTTCTCTCTCTCCCTCTCTCTCTCATCCTTTCTTTCCAAGTTCTAGCCTTTTGGAAACTGACTCCATTCTAGTAGCTAAGTGAAAGATCGCGATTGTCTTTGATGGCACTGTCACTTTTGTCTTCTCTAGCTGTTAATGTGTTTTGTTTATACACATCCATCAAATGCTGTCAGCTGGTTCTGTCTCAACCTTAGTAACAGGAGCATCCTAGAAGATCTCTTTGGTTCAAAATACCCTAGCTCCAGAGGTATTTTTGCTGTACATTCTTTCACTCACATCCCTCTTATTTATGACAGTTAAGATTTTTCCCTTGGCCTTTGCTGTTCTAGATGTTTGTCTATCTCATGGATACTAGGGAGCCTAGCGCCTTGGCTGCATCTCCTAATTTCAACCTTAGCCAAGAAAGAAAATCCACCATTGAGCTTCAACAAGAATGCAGTGTAGTCTAGAATGCCACCATGAACAGACCCACAGGTGAACTGAGTTTGCAGGCCACACAGGATCATCAATTGTGTTGCTTATTTTCCCATCCCTTTGCAAACTTATAAACCATTCCTAGACACACAGAATCAGATTCACCTCGGAATTTGGCCCTAGGCTAAAGTTTATAGAGCTCCACCACGAAAAGCTGAGAATTTAACTGTTGATGTTTTTTTCCAGTCTCACAGGATATATGGCTTTTATCATCCAAATTATTCTCTGCCTTCTGCTTTGTCCCTCAAGCCTTTGCCAATTGAATTCTAGTATTCTCAGTTTATTTACACTGGCATATTGGAATCCAAACTAAGGAGCCATCAACCTGGGATATTAGGACAGATTGTGGGTGATTCTTAGAGATTGTAGCTGTTTCTGGATCTCAACAATGGGAGATTGTGCCCACACTAACCCCCCATCATTCTGTTTCCATCCCACCTTTCTCCCCTGGACCATGAAAGTGGACTTTCATCTGAGTTTTTCTTGTTTCTCTTGGCATGTTTTCATCCAGATTCTTCAGTTATTTCACAAGCTGTTTTCTTGGATCAGGCACTGTATTTCTTTTCTTGCATTGAGCTGACCCTTTTATTAGTCTGCAAACAACAACAACAAAAGAGCTACATTTGTGGGGAGATTACCAGGCAAGGTGAAAATAATATCCAATGATAAAAAGTATTTTGGACCAAAGACTTCAAGAAAATGTGAGTGTTCAAAGTTATCAAATAGTGTCTTCTTGTCTCTCAATGAAGCATTCCTCTTTTTAATGCACTGACTTACAGCATAGAGTACTGTACATTTAATTTACTTTGCTGGCTTATCTCACGTGCAGTTAAATCATGGGCCTTATTTTCTGAAGAGTCTACCCTTTAGATATAGTAAATGCTGATTCCTTTAAACACTCAGCATTTGATTATCTAAGTCTACAAGTTGCAGTGACAGTAGTTGGATACCTCAGCCTGTAATTTCTTTAGTTAAAGATTTCTATGGCATTTAACAAAATTTAGCTCTTTTTATAATCTTTTGATAATATATCATTTCAACTAGTTGAAGTATTTTAATAGTAATAATGAGAAGGTTATTTCTGGCAAAGAGGTGTTTCTTATCAAGCTACTTCAAATGATTATGTTAATTAGTATGACACTATACTATACAGGCTATTAGCATTATGATGTTTAAAGTCAACAATGGGGTCTTGATTTCCCACAGACACATAGTGAATTATTCTTCCATAATACACTCCTGAGGCTCTGCATTATAGGGTCATGTTGAATACCACATACTTCTAAGTTAGGTTTTAAAAACCAAGATTTGATTGCATTTGCATTTTCCAAGAAATAGAGATGACAGGCTAGGAAACCAGAGACAAAGCAGAAGGAAATATTACTGCAAAACGTTGAAAGTGAAGTAACTTCAGTGAGGCACCAGCGGTTCAGCTGAAATAAAATGCGTTAATCCACATAAAGAATGTTTCCAAGAATTGACCATCTGATATGTGAAAGACTGGGCCTCAAGTCTACTCTCTCTTCTCTATTGATGGGTAGATTTTCTATTCATTGTTAATGTCTCAGTGGAACAAACACCAAACAGACCCCAGTGGTTGAGAGACGCTCCTGAAACAGAAGGTAAAATTATGTGCTTTGACAGTTTGTGATGATATACCCAAAAAGGAATTCTGAGCTAACTCAAAACAATCCACTGCCACTGTGGCTGGTGTAAGAAGAAGACCAACGGGCAGTAGTAAGGATTAAAGAGGATTAGAAATTCTAGCACTGTACTTATTAATAGGAAACTGTTGAAGGGTTAAAAAAATACAATCCTGTATTCTTTCAGTACTGATCATGTTTACTGCAGTATGTAATAATGTAATATTGTGTATTGGCTCATTTTACTATTTAATTCATTTTGAAATATCTTTTTGAGTAGTTGCTGATGATTTGTATTGACTGGTAAGGATTCAGGGGATCTCTTATTTTGAAAGTATAAAATATGTACATAACTCTCATGCTGGAAACCTATAATTCCTTCATAGCACATTTTATGTTAGCATTTTGTGCAAGAAAAGCCAAGTATAGCTTAAATTTCCTCAGAGCCTTTGAAAATATTGAGAACAGTACTAAGTAGTCAACAACCTTTCAAAGGTCAATGAAATTCAAGGAAAAGGTGTCTTTAAAGATAAGGTAGATAAAAGACCGTACTTACCCCCTATTTTTATGATGGCAGGATAGCACTCAGTAATATGAGCCAAGCTGACATATTTGTAAGACTTTGAAAGGCCATTTCACCAGGAAAAGTAGTCAACAGGTTTTATATCACTCACAAAGGGCAAATCTACACAAAGAGCTCTTTCAGGGCAAGAGACTGAGAAAAATGTGACAGTTATTGTTATGACTCTAGATTTCATTTCAAAGGCTGCATACATTCCTTGAAGAATTATTATTTGGGTCTTTCATGTATATCTGAGGAATGTCTCAATAAATGTGCACACTATGATATTTATACATCCCAAACTGTTTTTCACTCAAAATAGCTGTATTTTCAACAGCTACCATTTGTCCACTTAATTATCTGCCTTTACTTCCTGCTTTATAACGTGAATGC
The DNA here is from genome assembly GCF_024711535.1 of Dipodomys merriami. NCBI lineage: Eukaryota > Metazoa > Chordata > Mammalia > Rodentia > Heteromyidae > Dipodomys > Dipodomys merriami. Next base: position 31,683,411 of record NW_027202493.1, on the reverse strand, counting down.
ATGCTTGTTATTTAACTAGATCACAAACAGGATTCTAGTATTGACAATACTACTTGCAGATTTATAATTTTTCCATTTGAAGACATCTACAAATATAACACTGGAAACAACTTGGAGAAAACAATTTAAAATTTGTCAGATATGTTATAAAACAAATCATCAGTAGATAAAAATGGATCCTTATAAAAGAAAGGAGTTATGTTTGCACTTACATTTTCTATTTTTAGGTCAGCATTAAGAAAGCCAAAGGTTGGATACTTGGTCTTATATGTATAAAACAAAGACCACAAAGTATAAATAAAAATTAAAGGGGAGGAAGGCCAGAAGACTAGGAAATCAACTCTTGCTCATATCACCCTTGATAAGTAGTCAATGACACAGGAAAAAGGAGGGATGTATTGAGAACACAGCTTAGAATTCATACGAAAGCAATGCAGCTTTAAAGGTTAAAATAGTGGAGGCTGAACAAGAGTCTAGTTATGAATACATTTCATTTATGGCTATGCCTATGCTATAAAAAGATCTCAACCATCATTTGTCTTCATATTGCATCTTTCATGATTCAAAGCTTTGGAACTTTATAGGGTTGACCCTTATCATCTATAAAGCATTGAATCCAGAATGCCTCCTCGCATCCACAAAGCAGTACATTCTCAAGTCTTTTAAATCAATACTATCTACTATTTGTATATAACACATACAGATTCTCCAGTATACTCTGAATCATCTCCATATTACCTGTAAGACCTAATACAATGTAAATGCTGGGTAAATCATTGCTACTCTGTATTAGTTAAGAAATAACAAGGAACACTTACTATATGTGCAGTATAGATTGAATTCTTGTCCATCCAAGGTTGGTTGACTTTACCATAGTAGAATCTCTGATTCATAGGACTAGATGAAATTGATTATCTGTGAATCAGCTCATCCCTACATTATTTCAGGCAGAAGTGATACTTTTATTTTTATACTTTTTATTTCTGCAGTAGAGAATGTACTCAAAGTCAAACATACTGGGAATATAATTTATACCTGAGGATCAAAAAGGAAAAACAATGCTAGACATTAAATGTTTACAGGAAAAAACAAACAAAAAGTAAAACAACAACCCAATAATATTTGTAAGCAATAACAACTATGACTGAAATATAAAACATTAAGATTAATTATTTCTAATAAAGACTGTAGTTTAAAAAGTAATGATTACAAAACTTGACCGTTAGTAGATGCATGAGATTTGTACAACACCATCTCTTTCTCATATCTGTCTGTCATTTATAAATTCAATAATTACAGTTTGAGTGTTCAGTGTCAATCATACACAAATCAGAAACAGACCTAACTATGATCCTGTTTTAAAGATTGCAAAGGGGCCTAATTTATTGTACATCAGAGTGATTGATAATCAAAGTGACAATTGTCTAAAGTGGCTCCTTTAAAATTATTGAAGTGCATGTTAAAGTGTAATGAGAGCACTGTTAATTGGAATTCAATTTGTGGAGTTCAATTAATAGCTCATCTCAGATTATTTTAGGCTCAATTTGTGATGTATGAAAACAGGAAGACCACTAAATGAGAGCAACTCAGAGCTTTCTATAGCCAAGGAGCCATTGCTGTCACTTCTCTTGGGAAAGACGCAAAGGTAGTCTAAACAATGTGAAAATTTATGATGAGAAAAAAAATGAGTAACTGTTCTAGGCCAGTGTAGAAACAACTCAGAATACTATTCTTAATGTTTGGAGGTATTAGTGCAAGGCAATAGCAACAGGTTACAAAGGGATTGTAAGACTGATGATATTACTTATAGATTTATACTTCTTCAACTTGTAGAGGTTTATAAATAGAAGGTAATAGTTTATAGTATTATATCCGATGTATTCTGCATATCTATTGTTCTTTATAAGTGACTAGTTGGTGATTGGTTTATTGCTTTATGAAGGGTACTCAAGTCATATTATAATTATTCCTATTCTAATTTTAAAATTAAATTAAAACAATCCCATTTCAATTCAAAATTAAAGATTCTTGAATTTAGAATCTGATCAGTAGACTGTTATTAAACTTGACCTAAAACTTCCTCCATGCATAGGTTTTTCTGTACATTCTCAACTGTGTCCTAATTTGATGTATAAATAGATTATAATGTGCTCTTTCAGCAAATCAAAAGTGGCCAACTGTTCAATCTATATGCAAATATAATATGAACTATAGCCAGTTGGGTTGTCTGCTTCATTTCCATTTTTGGTTTTATTTTATTTTGTATGGCTGTTAAAACAACAGGAACATGGAACAGAGAACTGGTTATTAAGGACCATATTTTTCCAGCTACCTGATGAATTCTCAAATCAAAAGACAAAAAGAATTAAGAAGCTTTCTCTTTGTCGCTGTTGTTTCTAATGTGCTATGTGAGTTTTTTTTGCTCTTTTTGTATATTCTTCCTCCATGACATATCCCCTGTTCTCACTGTATTTGATTCCAGTGCCCTGCATCTTGTATATACATTTTTTTAATTTGGGGAGGGGAAGGGAAATAACAAAATGCTGAAACGAGGATACAGGTTGACCCATTGTAACAATGAGATGTACAAGACACTATGCTGGCTGAAAACAAATTTTACAACTTGCGGATGCAGGAGGGAGGAGTTGGGGAGGCAGGGAGGGAAGGGATGGTAGGGGAAAAACAAAGGAGGGGGGGTAACAATGCTCGATAGAAAATTTACTCACTACCTTACTCACATAACTGTAACCCCTCTGTACAGTATCTTTTTTTTTTTTTTTTTTTTTTTTTTGTCGGCCGTGGGGCTTGAACTCTGGGCCTGGGCGCTGCCCCTCAGCTCTTCAGCTCAAGGCGAGCGCTCTACCACCACTTGAGCTACAGCGCCACTTCTGGTTTTCTGGTGGTTTATTGGAGATATGAGTCTCACAGTCTCTCCTGCCTGGGCTGGCTTTGAACCCCGATCCTCAGATCTCAGCTAGGATTACAGGCGTGAGCCACCAGCGCCCGGCTTGTACAGTATCTTTACAGTAAAAAAAAACTAAGAAAATACCAATTAATAGCTGAGAAACTATATTTATTATGACTATTTCTTTTCTCTATTTTCCCTGAGAGAAGGATGCTAAGAAGTTATAAATTTGATTTGTTTAAGGTCATTTACAAATAGAAATTCCATAGACTTTAGCTCCATACAGCTGGTGACAAAATGGCAGAAATCAGCGGGTAGTAAGTTTGAGGGAAATGGCCCTTGTGCATTAATCTAAAAATGGAATTGAACTAATATAAGATCTAATGTAACAGTTATAGTAAAAGGAAAGAAACAGTAAAAATGTCACATGGATGGGTTAAAACAATCAGGAGTCATCAGGAAATATAAGTGCCTATCATAAACTAACAGATTAAAAAAAATCCACCAAAACCAAGATCTAGACAGTAGCCTTGCTAAAAAAGTTTTAAAAGGAAGTTACCCATTATTCAAGTCATCAGCTTTTTCTTTTCTTTGAATTTAATTTCATTGTGAAAATGGTGTACAGAAGGGTTTCCTTACATTACAGTAAGATAGTGAGTACATTTCTCGTCCAGCCTTGTTACCCCCTCCTTTGTTTTTCTCCTACTATTCCTTCCAGTGTAAGGCAGTCATGAAACAAGCCTTCTACATGTGGGTCTTATAAGAATCAAAGTATAACAGCGTTCCAGAATCAAATTATAACAGCATTTCTATCTAGCTTAGGAAGCCTCTATATAGATAAACTGTTAGAACCACACTGGAAAACAAATCAGTGCTGAGTGAGAGTGACAGCAATGACTTGGGAGGAGCTGGGTGTCTTTCTTCCACTGCCTTGATGCAAACATCTTTTCAGAATACCTCAACTACCTTGCCACTTGCATTCCAGCCCTTTAACATCAGCCTTTTCTAAGGTTTTGAATCAGTTATGTGCTTCTGAGGTACTGGTACTCTACCATAGACATTATTTGAAATTTTCATCATAATCATCATCATAGTTAGGATTTCTTGTTTGCTTATAGCATCAGTTGGAACAATTTCCTGAATAATCCAAGATAAAAATTTAGGATGATTCATGTACATGACCCATGATTCATGTACCTTTCGCCCTTGGCATGCAGCTATGCTAAGTGGTATGTAAAACCAATTAAGTTCCATCACTGTTCTAATGGTGTCACCTCCTTCTGTGAGTTCTCTAGAGCAGAGGAATGGTTTTAGACTTAGTATCTTCTTGGAGTCTGAACAATTCCAGGGGCTTCCCTTGGCCTTTTCTACCTGTGAGTCTGTAATCCTGACATCATTTATTTCCTCTGAAATTGGAAAGTTCCTGTACTTTCTAATCATACTACTGAGTTATTGTCTAACTTCTTAGGCCCATTGAGGACTACTATCATAAAATTCTTTGAAGATTCTAATATAGTCCTTTACCATGACATTATTAAACACCCTTGAGATAGCATCATTCAAACTGAAAGAAAGTATGGTCAGCAAATGTATGAGCAAATTAAAGTAATATACCCATTCCATTATTTTTATCTTTCTGAGTTTTCATGTCTACCTTTATGAAATAGTTGAAAAAGTTGGTTACTTTAACCATATTCATTATATCCTGCCCCAAATCAAGAACTTAATTATCCAAACAGATTATAATTCTATTTCTGAAACATAGAAGTTAATATAGTAAAATTATTTATTCCTAATTAATGCGCCCTTTCCATCAACTTTATCTGGTTTGAGCCATAAATTTTATTTCTACATACATTGACATTGATTGATATGTATGCAATTGATATTGATTGAAATCATAACTCCATAAATGTATGTAACTGATATTGTTTGACATTGTAACTCCATAAATGCATACACTATTTCCTTTTTAACGACACCTAGAATCATCATATCCTGGCCCTGTTAGTATTTATATTCCATATCCCTGAAAATTATGAACTTTGTTTTTGATATAATGACTTGTACAACTCATTGTTGCAATGGGTCCACCTGTATCCCTTTTTAAATGATTTGTATTTTCCCTTCCCCTCCACAAATTATACCAACATCAAATACAGTGAAAGCAGGAGTTTGCTTTGTATGCCTCCCCCCACAGAAGAAGATGAGACCTGAGGGGAAAACAATCAACTTATAAAGTATATCTAGACTGAAAATTTTTTACGCTAATGATGATTCTTTAAGACTAAATCCAAGAGACAGGACTGTTTCTCTTAGCCAAAGAACCTGAGGGGAATTTAGAGAAACTGGTTCTACAAACTATTTCTACTAAAATATTCTTATTCTATATCTCTGGATCTTATTTTTTTTGCTTCCAATATTTTCCCCTAGAAAATGCCATGTTTGTGTTAAAAATTTAATGGGATTTCTCCCCCACCCCCGAAGTGAACCATCATAATCTTGGCTTAATCCTGAGCCCTAACTTGTAACTACAAAGGGACTAATATGCCTTGGAGTTGCAATTTTATTACAATTATTATATTGTTCCCTATAGTAGGAAGCAACATGATTACACAATCTTTTAAGTTCACTATTGCTTCCCTGGAAACTATGGCATAGACATACACTTTGTGCTGACAGTTGTGATAACGTTAGAAAATATGATGACACTGGATCAAATGGATTAGCCAATTCCCTCAGCACTTCAGCTATCCTGGTGCTCTTCCAACACGAGAGCAGCCCTATGTTTTCATTGTTTACTCTGATTCCAATTTTTTTTAAAAAAATGGTCCCAGCAGGAGTATATATATTTGCTCTCACAAAAGAATACTTTCCAGTAGATTTATTAAAAAGATGTTTAATAAGTTATTTGGGAAAGGTGTAGATGTAAAACTATTCTCACATCCTGGAGCTTGGAAAGTAGAGTTAAAACTAAGGATAGATTTGGAAGAACCAATGGAAGTAACAGATTCTGAGCTGCAGAAGAGGAGAGATGCTTGCAGAGAGCTTGGGGAGCTCTCTGCTTCCAGCGGCAATGGGGTAGGGAGGAAGTTGAGAAAACAACAACAAATCAATGTTCTCAATCCCTGGAGTCTTCTGTAGGATTCTGAATGGCAAATGGAAACTAAAAGAAAGAATGAAATGGAGCTGGGAAGGTGGCTCAGTGATAGAATGCTTGCCTTGCATGCATGAGGCCCTAGGTTTGATTCCTCAGCACCACATAAGTAGAAAGAGCCAGAGGTGGAGCTATGGCTCAAGTGGTGGAACGCTAGACTTGAGCTAAATTGCTGAGGGACAGTGCCCAGGCCCAGAGCTCAGGCCTCACAACTGATAATAAATAAATAAATAAATAAGAAAGGAAGAATGAAATGAGCTTGAGGTAGTCCCAACAGTCCATTTCCTGACTCACAAAACAGGTTGGCAAAGGCAAAATAGGGTCTTCAAGGGAAATTTGAGAAAATTTTGAATTGTTTTTAGCTACATTTTACACAAGCCTTCTAGAAATTCCAAATGTTGTTTGAATTAAATTAATCACACAGCTACACTGAGTTCGTGGGTAAGTTTGACCCTTAGAAATGTGAGAACTCTATAAATTGCTTCCATTTTATTCTTTCCCTTCCCTAGAAGAGGAAGCATATATGGGACACAGGCCAGCACAGAGCTAGCACAGTCAGGATAGAGAATCGGCTTTGACTGGATCAGAAAGATGATCAGATAGACAAGGATTGCATGGGTCACATGACCAGAGCAAAGAAGGGAGGTGTCTGATCCGAGGTCTAATCACAGAAAAGCTAGAGAGATCTGTGGGATCAGGAGTCAGTGGTCCCGTGATTTAGTGTCTCTTCTTTCTGGCAGTTAGGATAATGATGAAGAGATGCCTAATAATATAAGTGTTCTTATTGAGGTTATAGCAGAGATCCTATACAATCCAAGTTGTATAATATTTAACCAAGTACAAATGGAATCTCAGCTGAATTTTGCAGTGCCATGAAATATATGAGAGCAAGAAGCCTTCATAAAAATCTCCCCCAGCTTTTCTCTTCCTCATGCCACAGAGGGGTGATGGTGAACTTGCAGAATGACATGTCTGCTTCTTGTAAAAAATGGAGTAATCTTTTTTTCTTTGTGTTTTCAAGCTTTCTATGATATGTTTAAATAACCCAGCAGCATGAGCACTCTGATTCCCCCCTTGCTGGAGCTCTGAGAGAATGAATTTCAGAAATCAGTGAACCATTGGTTTTTCTCCTGGATGTTCCCAGATCTTCTTCCTGGGAAAGTGTGCTGCATCATTTTATGGTCTGTTTTCCCCTCCTCCGTTGTCCCTGGTTCAATTATGCTTAGTTCTTGGTGTCTGAGAACTTTAGTCAGTTCTAAAATATCTGGACAGGTGCCAGGCAAACTATGTAGTAATAACTAACAAAAACCTCTGAGCAGATAAAGATAGTACTGCTTTATTTAATCTCTTATTGTCTGTGGCAGTTATTAATTTCTGAAAATACTTTTTTTATTTTTATTTTTTGCTGGTCGTGGGGCTTGATCTCAGGGCCTGAGTGCTGTCCTTGAGTCAATTTGTGCTCAAGGCTAGTACTCTACCACTTAAGCCACAGCACTACTTCAGGGTTTTCCTGAGTAGTTTATTGGTAATCAGAGTCTTATGACCCTTGCTGCCTGGGTTGGCTTGGAAATTCAATCTTCAGATCTCAGCCTCCTGAGTAGCTAGGCTTACAGGCGTGAGCCACCAGTGCTCCGCTAAAATACATTAAAAATTTTTTTCTCTTGTTTTACTAGTATTTTGGCAGAGACATGAAAAAATACACCTCCTATCAAAGTGCCAACTTTGTTTATATTGCTATGTCGATGTTTCGCCCAGTAGCACTGAGGTCAAAACCCTGTTTTAAAACAAAACACTGGATCTTGAACTGAACTTTACTACTAAGAAAAACTATAAATTTATCACTCTCTTTTCCTGGCTTCTTTTTCCTCTTTCTATCTTTGTTTATTAATGAGCTGCCACAAAGTTGGTGTCATAGTGAGCGGGCCGATCACTCAGCTGTGTAGGTTCAACCATTCTCAGTTCACAGGGGAGAAGCATCGTATTAGATTTTGACATTAAATAGTCCCCGAAGAATAGTTCACATATTCCTGTCTGGAGAGGAATTACTTATTATTTTGATTGTAATCTTTGATGCAGCTCAGATCAGCAAAAGAATTGCTTTAGAAGTGAAGGATGGAGTTTGCATGAACATTGTCTGACACTCGGTCAACCTCAAATGGACAGTGATAGATTGTTACAAGAGTATAAGAGTTCAGTGCAAAGAATTATGTGTCCTTTTTGTCCTTGGCTGTGAACTTAGACTCCCTGTACAGAATTCAATTTTTTGTTAGCTTTCCGGACACAGTTAAAAACATATCTTGGGGATATGGGGGGTTTACTGGGGTTTGAACACAGGGCCTTGCTATTAGTTGGCTTACTTACTTTGTTGGCACTCTACTACTTGTGTTACAATGACAGCCCTACTTTTTTATGATTATTTTGGAAACTGAGGTGCATGGACTTTTCTGTCCAGGCTGGCTTTGAACTGCAATTCTGCAGGTCTCAGCCTCATGTGTAGCTAGGATTATAGCCATGATCCACCAGTACCTGGCTAAAGAACATCTCTTACTCTTTAATATCTGGAATATTTTTGAGCCTTTTATTTAATTTTCTTAGTTTTTAAAATAAGGAAAAAAGACCTAAATGCTAAATATTCCAATTGTTGAAAGATTTTTATTTATACCAATGAAGAATCTTGTATAGAAGACTGCAGTTCATTCCATTCTACCACATGCGATAATGCACAGTGAATATTATGGCCTAACTTTATTATATCTCTATCTATCTGTCTATCTATCTATCTATCTATCTATCTATCTATCTATCTATCTATCTATCTATCTATCTATCTATCTATCTATCTATCTATTTATCTGTTTTTTTTCTGATGGGCACAGGGCTTGAACTCAGGGCCTAGAACTGTCCCTGAGCTCTTTTGCTCGACTAGCATCCAACATTTTGGGCCACGGTGCCACTTCTGATTTTCTGGTGGTTTACTGGAGATAAGAGGCTCACAGACTTTCATGCTCAGCATGGTTTTGAACCTTGATCCTCAGATCTCAGCCCCCTAAATAGCTAGGATTACAGGTGTGAGCCACCAGTGCCCAGGCATTTTCTATATTTTGATTTTCAATGTATTGTTTTGCTTTTACCATGCTTACTCTTTATGCATAATAGCAAAAATCATATCATTTGATAATAGTGATAGGTATAAACACTACACACATAAAACATTTATTGATATATTATTTACAGTTCAAAAATCAATTTAGTACCTTATGAGTATTGACATTCAGGTGCTCAGCAGAGTCATTTAGATATATATTATTTAGATTTATACTTGTGTGTTTGTAATTTAAAAGTCGTTATCCTAATGTTTATATTGGTTTTGTTTTCAGAATTAAGACTGTTGAATATAATCCTTTTTATTCACTTGACTTACGGTGAAATATTGAATTGTTAATGCAATCAATTTTACTCAGTGTCTTATTTAACTTGAGAATAAGCTGAATAATACTAGGGAAACTATTGCTCAAATGACAATAAGTTTTAAATTTTATATTCATTTTATTTCTATAAAGCATCTTTATTTTAATGAAATGTGTTCAATAAAAGCTAAGTTCAGTGATAATTACCCTTAAATTTTAAGTCATATTAACTCATACTCTGTCACACTTTTATTAACAAACTTTGGCAAATTATATCACAGTATAATATAATATTACAGTATAATATACAGTATAATATAGATAGTGTGGCAATTTCATAAACATTAACTTGTAATTTTATTTTAGGAAGGCTGATTAAGTATTACAGAACCTTTCATTGTTCTTATTTTAGTATTTTAAAAATGTTTTTATTTTTGTACTTTAAAATATGTATTACAGAATCATGTATCAAGCCTTTTATATATTTATGTGTATGTATATTATGTGCATATATAAACAAATTCATTGTAGTACAGTGATTCATTCTTGTAATCCCAGTACTCATAAGGCTGTAGCCGGAGGATTGAGAGTCTGATGCCAGCTTGGGCCCCAGAGCAAAACTTGGTCTTATCTGAAAAACCAGAGAAATATTTATCTTCATAAATATATATATGTGTTTAATAAAAGTATATATGATAACTAACTGGGAATAAGTAGAGCTCTCTAGTATACTTTTTCTGAGAAATACTGAATAATATCAAATACAGTTTTGAAGTCTGTGTGAATGTCTGTAGAAAATCTATTGCAGTACTATTGTATTGTAATCTTTGAAGTTAATTTATGTTTTTTGACATGAGAAAAGCACATCTACATACCGATATGTTATATTGTAATAGATTGGGGAAAGAAAGCATTTCAGTGTGATGGCAAACTGTATTTGCTTCATGTGTCCCTACCACATATTGTTTGGAAAGCAAAAGTGCACATTCTGAAATGTCAAGAAATGGAATAAATCAAGGAGATGAAACCGAAGCAAGAGACAGAGGGTTACTAGCTTGAGAGAAATAGGTTAAATGTGATAAAGGACGGAAGGTACAAAGCACCTTCAAAAGAGCAAAACCCAGAAGTTGGAGGCCGGGTCAAAGATGTGACCTTAGCAATTTCAAAAGTAGAGAATATAAAGCAATATACCTAGAAAGGTCTCAAGTGGCCGCAGAGGGCAAGGCAGGGGAAAGGGCCATCAATATGGCCTGTATAATGAAGTCCCCAGAGACACAGAATTTGAAAGAGAAATGACAGAACCAGGCAAAGCACAACTACAGGAAACAGAAATTACTTAGAGAAGCAACATTTAGGATTCACTGCTAACCCCAAATGCCCCTGGTCAAATCACTTTTAAAAATTAGACAATACATTGTATGTGATTTATTGCCTTATTTTTTTCAGATTCTGGATCAGGACGTTTATGAAGGGGGGGGGGGTGTTCCTTGGGGCAGGCAATGGCCCTAAGCTGAGTTCACACCATTAGCTTAGATCTCTGCCTTTCTTAGGACCGTAGATTCGCAGAGATGAGGAAGGAGGTGGGAGGTTTCTGCAGACAGGACTAATGCATCCTCCATAATTTCCAGGGTCCAGCTGGTACCGAGTTAATGACGAGCAGAAGAGGGAGCTCTTATAACCCAACTCCAGTCCCAGACCCAGATGTGGTCTAACTGACTGATGATATTTTGATCTCTACACCTACGGGGTCCGCAGCTGAATACTGTCAGGACTGGAGGCTCGGTCAGGATGATTTGCTTGAGGCTTCACCTGACCTGAGAGCTTCCGATCCGAGCAGCTCAAGTTCTTTCAGAAGCTCTGCTTCTTATGCATTGTGTTTCAATGCATAGGAACTGTTTCACAGTGCCAGATTGGCATTGTGTCTGGCATATCAGAGCCAACAAAAGGTTTGACAATTACATGCCTGATCTAGGAAGGCCCAGCCCCGGAGAACACACACACACACACACACACACACACACACACACACACACACACACACACACACACACACACACACACACACACAACACACACACACACACCCCACTAGGAAATACCCCAGGAGCACCACTACTGCATCCCATGACTTCCAGGTACTGGGCACTAGAGGGCAGTATTGAGAGACTGGAAAAAATTAAATAGAATGATTTCTATGAATGTTTTTAGTAAGATAAATTGCGACAAAATGCTTTTGTTTTATAGTCTGACATTCTTCCACTTAAAAAAGAATGATGTCGGGGCTGGGAAGGTGGCTCAGAGGTGGAGTGCTTGCCTCGCAGGCATGAATCCCTGGGTTCGATTCCTCAGCACCACATAAGCAGAAAAAGCTGGAAGTGGCTCTGTGGCTCAAGTGGTAGAGCGCTAGCCTTGAGCTGAGGAGCTGAAGGACAGCGCCCAGGGTCCACGATCAACAACAACAACAACAAAAGATGTCTGTTACAGTCAGAATTTTGGAGTTGGTGGATGTATTAGTTTCTCTCCAGGCCCCCAGTCCAGAGGTCCCTTTCTATTCCATGTTTCTGACAGGCCCCCCTCTGCAATCCACACCTGAACCTGATAAACTCCTTAAACAGAAAAGCTAATCACAGCTCACTGCTGACTTCTTCCTCTTAGTCAGAAAATTGAGAGAAAGCCTTTGGAAAATATGATTCTTTTTGAATCATTCTTTTTGAACACATTTTTATTATCTTTAAGTAGTTGACAAAGGAGTTGCCAGCCAACAAAGCAGTTTATGAATACCACGCATCTTGATCAGTCTTCCCTTTCAACATTCTCTCCCATCTTTCCCAACTTACTCCTTCACTCACTTTTCTTAATTTTGTAAATATACATTGATTTTTTTTTACTGCACTCTACTCCCTCTTCTTCCCTCCATTCATCTATTCCTCTCCTCTTGACACCATCCCGTTCTTTTCAAATGCCAGTTTCCTGAGGTTTATGTTTTGAACTTTGACTTTGCCTTTCTAAGAGATTCTGCTATTTGAGTACTCCCCTGAACCTACTGTATTTCAGTTTCTAAGTTTGTGTACATTTGCATACAATCCAAAGTATTTACTTATATATTTATAAATTAATCCTAGCTTCCAAGATCGTGATTCTTAAAGATTTTCTTAACCTAATTTCTTCTACAGCTTGTGTTGAAAAGGTAAGAACTGAGCTCTATTGTCTCAATCCATTAGTTTGCTTTACAGTATTTCTGCAAATATTTATATACATTTTCTTGGAATTGTTATCACTATCATCTCTGCAAGGTTCTATTTGCTAGTAATTGACTCTCTTTTATCTTTTATATCTACCTGTCTTCAACCATTTTAAGTACTCATGATTGCCTGAAGACAGTAGGCACAGTGTATTGATTCTGAATAAATCAACCTCAGTCCTTGGTTCTAAAATTTAAAGGAGAGTCATGCATTGTTGGCTCACTCCTATAATCCTAGCTACTCCAGAGGTTAAGATCGGAGAATTGCAGTTTGAACCCAGCCTGGGCAAGAAAGTGTGTGAGATTCTAATCTCCAGGGACAGCACCCAAGCTCTGCATTCAAGCCCCAGAACTGATGCCTGCGCGCGCGTGCGCGCACGCGCGCGCGCGCGCGCGCGCACACACACACACACACACACACACACACACACACACAAAGAATGGAACATTAAACACAATCTTAAGAGAACTAACTCACACCTGTGTTGGAATGTCCATGTTCTGTTTTAAAACTCTTAATGCTTCTGTCAATATTTGGTAATACAAAAGATTAGTTTTTTTCTTGTGTTTTGAAACACGTAGAAAGGATATAGCTAGTCCATGAAAAATTTAGCTAAAATTTAATTAAATGTTGACTAAATTTTGTTGAGGGCTATTCGATATAAAATATAACATATATAATATATATGTAATCTGAATAAATATTCCTAGCTGAAGTGATTGTTAATTTTTACTAGGAATCTCCATGCAAGGCCTACTGCTTTTATTTTGTGTTGTTAGTTTACCAGTATCAAAGTTCAAACACCAAAGGTAAAATTCCATCTTTTAATTGGAATTGCTGTATTTATTTTTGCTATCACTTTTTCAGCTACTGAAAAAATTGTACTATTGATGCTCTTGCATTTGTTTGGGGGAACGCCTCCCCTCACCCCCCCTCCATCTCACAAGCCACCGCATATTTCTTGGCCCCTTCTCAGGATTTCTTAAACATTGAACTTCCTGTTAGAGACAAAGTAATGGTCGATTCTCCCAGAGAGTTTCACTGCAAGTTACCTTTACAGATATTTGCTTTCTCACCTTATCTAACCTCTGTATAATTCCTTTTCCTTTGCCATTACCTTAGTCATGCTTAACAAAAAAAACAACACTGAAATGACATTTTATATTAATGATTAATTTATATTAATGTATTCTGAGCTGGGTTGCTTTTGCTATATGGCTTATGCTTTTCCCCAAAAGTCAATTCAGCATTCATTAGCTTCAGATCTTTTTGGCCCTGGTTGCTGGGCTTTCTCAATGATTCCAACTTCTCACCACAGGTCTTCTTAGGTTGGCTGGCATCTTTGATTTCCCCCTCTCCTCTCTGTCATTCCCCTGACCCCCACCCCCTACCCCACAATTCCTTGGTTGCCAAACGTTTTCTTTCCTTGACTAATGAAAAGTAGTGTGTTGGCCATCTTCAAAGATTTTTTTCAATCAGATCTTAAGTTCAACTATTGTCTTCCAGACTTTAGGATTATGAACTTTAGCCAAAGTCTCTCACTCCACTCCAGATAACCAAGCAAAATTATCTATTCTCTCAGCTAATTCCAAAGTTTAAAATAATAAACTGAAACCTCCATACCTACAGACTTGAACATCATTGTAAACTCTGTGAGGGGAAAAATAATAGGGTTTCATGAAATTAAAAAAAAACACCCCAACAGTTGTGAAAAGTGTGCATGATTTGGTTTGATGGATCATGGAAAACCCCTTTACCAAGTATGGTATTCTGAATTTTCTGGACAATGCAGACTTTATAGAATTTTTTTTCCACATTAGCAGATATTAAAGTGTCTGAAGTAAGCAATTTAAAAGACTTTTTTTCTTTCTCTATGGAATGCCTTTACCTTTTCTATAAATTGTTTTCCTCACAATACACTAGTCAGGTTCTTTGCAACCTTAAACAACTAAGCTGAAAAAAAACCATTCCTTTTGGTGTTTTTAATTTAATATTTTGGGACTAAGGAGAAAATTCTACTCATGGAAGAAATACTACTACCATTAATACTTCTGTTTGTCTAATTCAGAGTTTCTGTTCAGAGTTTCTTTTACTCTTAAGATAATTTATACAGTTTATAATTCATTACTCACAAGTTGCCTTTCTCTCTGTTTATTTTGAAAGCATATGGTTTTTAAATGATAGTTTTAAATCCATAAATGTAGTTGACTAAGTATAACATATGAGTTACTCTATTCAGAGTTTTGAGATCTGGAAAAATAAACCTATTCTGATGTTTATCAGAACTTCCAGTAAGCTGATATGAACCCAAAAATCAAGACACAGTGTGTGTGTGTGTGTGTGTGTGTGTGTGTGTGTGTGTGTGTGTTTTATCTAAACAGATCCTTTTCTTTTTCCTTCTTAAAAGTCATCATAATGATTTGTATACAGGTAAAAATATTTCAAAGTTGATGCAACTTCATAGCCAGGTAAATATAGTTTTATATACAGATAAATATGATCAACTATGCTTATTTTATTTTATAGCTACTATTCTCTTTATGGATACTAGGTATAGCAGGATAAATTTTAAGAGTTCTAAGCATTCTTACTAAAATATTTAAAAAGCGTGTGTGATACTTTGTGTCTCCAGCATCTCATGTATATCAGAAAACCTACATCCCTGAGGTGATGGGATGAGGGGTTGGACACTTTAGGGGAAGATTAAGTCATAAGCTCTCACAAATAAAAGGGACCCCCAGAACATTCTCAAACACTCTTGTTGCTTCAAGAGGACCCAACAAGAAGTCAGCACTCTAGCAAAAATACAATGTGATTTTTGCATTTATTTGTTTACTAGTAGGAAAGTTGAGAAATAATGATACAGGAGAGTTAGTTGTATTCTTTTGTCGACTGAATAGATCCCTTAGTTGTCTGGCCATAAAATAGCAGCAGGGAATTTTTTGCTTTCTAGTTTACAAATAAAGTGTTGTACAAATTCGTTTTTTATTCTATACAATTCAGCACCCACTTAGAGTGGGCTTAAAGGGTCAAAGCCCAAATACATCAGAATATTTATTTATTTGCATCAAACAAGACAAATACATGCTATTATGGGAGTAGAAATAGGAATAGGAATAGAAATTGGCAGAGTCAGACACTTAGTTTAAGATACTAATGCTAAATTACTCTTATTTAATGTGCTTTAAGACTAAACCAATAATGTATCAAGTTGGATGAAATCTGTATGATCTGAAACACTGATTTTGAATATTTTCCTCATATTCATATATTATCACAGAGGTAGAGGAACTGGAAGATTTTGATGGCACATTTACATAAATCCACGGTGTTTACATTCATTTTAATAATCATGGCATAATTCGTTGCTATTTTCATATTTGTATTGAAATTTTAAGTGATCCAAAGTAAACCTTGATTATAAAATGTGGTAGTATTATGGAGAAATCAAACATTTGAAGAATTAAAAAATATAAAACTTGAAAATATAAATAACAAACATAATTAAGGAAGCTCTAGTAATTTGTTGAATAAACATATAAACTATTATCAAAACATCCTGTAAATGCATTATATTACACTTACTTTTATTAAATTTAAATGTTTAATTATTTTTTACTGGGACATATGTAAAGAAATTTTTCTTTTCCATGTTCCAGTAAAATTGACTTAATACAAGATCCTTCAGTAGTTTAAAGACAAAATAAATACACAAAAAATTTTTAAAAAATTATAAAAAATAATCCAACTTACTTGTCTGATAATAGCCTACTTACATACATTTCAAAATACCTGTTAAACTTATATATAACAAATTGAAACTATGATATCAGATATTGCTCAAATCCATTATATTTTATAGCTAGTACATCATTTAAAACACATTGTCTTCATATGTGTCTGAGATATGCTATACATTCTTGAA
The DNA here is from genome assembly GCF_024711535.1 of Dipodomys merriami. Lineage (NCBI taxonomy): Eukaryota > Metazoa > Chordata > Mammalia > Rodentia > Heteromyidae > Dipodomys > Dipodomys merriami. The sequence goes on along the minus strand of NW_027202493.1, from coordinate 31,666,775 downwards.
CACTGACAGGCTAGAACTGTAATGGAATATCAGAAATAAGCAAAGAGATTTCTATACAATAAGATCATTCTTAATTTAGTATCAGTATTTTTAGAGTGGGAAACACTATTCAGAAAAATGGTAAGTGGCTGAAATAATTTGTGTAGGGTTCTTAGTGGTCGCAAAATTTTGACAAAGCTAATTAATTTAACTTCACACTGAATGTTGGTTTTGGATAGCAACTTGCAAAAAATGTAGAATCAGTAATATTCTAAATATTCAAAAATACAATTGAGTTCATACTAGTATTAAGCATGGTAAGTTCAAAAACTTTTCTTTTTGCCAGTTCTGCAGCTGAACTCAGGGCCTGGTGCTCTCCCTGAGCTTTTCCCCTCAAAGCTAGCACTTTACCACTTGAGCCATAGCTACACTTCTGGCTTCTTTTGGGGGGGGGATGCTTAGTTGGGAGTGGTGCTTAATTGGAGATAAGAGTCTCATAGACTTTTCTGCCAGGGTTGACTTTGAAACCTCAACCCTCAAATCTCAGCCTCCCAAGTAGCCAGGATTACAGGTATGAGCCACTGGCACCAGGCTTACAGGCATTTTTATAACATAGAGATCCTATTCCCAAGGGTCCCCTACTCTAGTAAGGTACACTAAATTAAAATAAATGCATTATGAAATTATTATTCCAGTAATGGAAGAGAGAGAACATATTTCTTCTTAATTCATCAATACTTAGCCACCCCTATGCAAACACTTACATGGCTAATATAGTGTAAGAAATTATTGCAGCAAAGACTACTTATCACACTATTTATTTAAATTGTTATGTCTCAAAAACAACAACTGCATTGTAATCAAAGACTAAAAATTTATAAGAGCCAGAAATTTATGTTATAATGTCGCAGAATGGTTTATTGTTATTTAATATGCTTTGCACAAGCTAATACACCAAACATGGTGAACTCTCTGTAAGATCTAAAATAATCAATAATTCAAAATATTTTCTTTATACTCTTATGACTCTATTTGACCTCAGCACAGAAAGAGGCACAGCTGAAAGTGCTTGGGATTTATCCACACAAACATAGCTGTTTATTGAAGTTGGAATATTCCCAGAGGGAGAGAGATGATAAGCCATGTGTGAACACTGAACACGTGATTTGGTAGTATGTCAGAACACACAGAAATAGGGAGCTGGGAGTTCTAGGAAGGAAGTAGAATGGAGTTCTTAGGCTCTGCCTTCGTTTTTTTAAAAAATTGTTTTATTATAAAGATGTCATAAAGAGGAGTTACAGTTACATGAACATTGTTACATACTGCATTGTTGTTCTCCTACTATCCCTTCCCTCTCCTTACTCCTCCCCCCCACAATCAAGTTGTAAAGTTCATTTCCCATGTAGTGTCTTGTGAGTATCATTGTTGCAATGAGTCATTCCTTTGCACTTCTTTTATCATTTTGTTATTTCCCTTCCCTTCCCCAAATCAGATAAATGGATATACAAGATGGAGGGTACGAGAATTAAAGACAGAGATTGCCAGGGATAAACCAATAGAAAGAGAAAAATGAAATAAAATAAGAAGAAAGAACGAGGTACAGTACATTGGCGACATCAAGGTTGACATCTGAAATAAAGACGTGTGGTTTCTGTGTTTTGGAGTGCATTTCAATTAGCATCATTTTGTGTGGCCATTTGTACACAGCTCTTGAGCTATTATGATACTCTGCCATGACTATCCTAGGCATATAATAATTATTACAAACGAGGGAGGCTCTGCCTTTCTGAAAGGTGTAATTTGCCAAACAGAATTAGTCAAGCATAAAAGTGGAAGAAAAGCATTTTAGGGAAAACCCTAAAATTAAAGGAAGGGAAGAGGGCTCCAGAGTGTGTCTTACCACACTGAAGAAGTACAGTGTGCTGAGCAGTAGGAACAAAGCCATTCAGAGAGATTTGTTTCTTTGCTGGAAGAGTTTTTTCAACTTAGACGATTTTTAAATAAACATACCATGTAAGAAATAGACACAGAACGCTTACCATTTCCTAGTGAACTGTGTTAGCTTGTACCATTCGAGGAGTTATCCATTTTATCTGTTTATGAATTTATGCGTCTTAAAGGTGATGAAAAGTTACCCATGATAGTCCTGTAAAACTATTTTTAAATGATTCTAGGATTACCCATGATAGAATCTTTCACTCATATTGGTTATTTGATTTTGAACATTTTTTTCCTACTCGTCTTATTAATCTTTTCAAGAATCAGAGCTAGTTTCATTGATTTTTCTCTATTATTTTTCTCTTTGCCACTTGATTGATTTGTATCTTATCTTTATAACTTTCTCCTCTACTGGCTTTCAAGGGCTTAACTTACTTTATCCTTTTTTTTCCAATGTAGGAATATAGAAAATTGGCTCCGAATTTCTTATTTTAAAATTTAAACATTGTTATGAACTTCCAGTATGCTTTACTTGTATCTTAAAGAATTTGCTCTGTAGCATTTTATTTCATTTAATTCCAAGTCTTTTCTAATTTCCCCTTAGAACCGTTCTGCTTTTTTGAAGAAGTAGGTTTAGTTTTTCAATGTTTAAGGATCTTTAATGTCACTCATATATTTGCAATTTAGTTCTATTATAGTCAGAAAATATGCTTTTTATTATTACAGTTCTTTAATATTTTTATGGATTATTTCATGATCAAGTATAAGGAGATCTATGGATTTGGGTGTGTGTGTGTGTGTGTGTGTGTGTGTGTGTGTGTGTGTGTGTGTGTGTGTGTGTGTGTGTGTGTGTGTGTGTGTGTGTGTGTGTGTGTACTCCAGGGTCTTGAACTCAGGATCTGGATGCTATCCCTAAGCTTTTTCCACAAGGCTAGAACTCTACCACTTGAACCATAACTCAACTTTTGGGTTTCTGGTTGGTGAATTGGAGATTAGAATTTCACAGATTTTCTTCCAGATCTCATCTCCTGAGTAACTATGATTACAGGTGTAAACTATCAGCACAGCTAGAGATCTATCTATCTATCTATCTATCTATCTATCTATCTATCTATCTATCTATCTATCTATCTATCTATCTATCTATCTTATTTATACCTTATATAATATTGTTACTTCCTAAAAAACTTGCTTGAAATTTCACTAAAGTTTATTTCTGCTAATTATGAACCTCCTCATTTTCAACATGTTAAACAAGCATCTTCCTTCATTTCTGAAAAACATTTCACAAATATAATTTGCCTTCATACTTATTTATTTATTTATTTTTGGGTCCGGTAGTGGGGCGTGAACTCTGGGCCTGCGCGCTGTCCCTCAGCTCTTCAGCTCAAGGCTAGCGCTATACACTTGAGCCACAGCGACACTTCTGGCTTTTTTCTTTTTGCTTATGTGGTGCTGAGGAATCGAACCCAGGGCCTCAGGCATGCAAGGCAAGCGCTCTACCACTGAGCCACCTTCCCAGCCCCTTCATACTTACTTTTGATCCAGAAATTTGAAAATGTGTCTGATGAGACATCATCCATATTTTTTATATTTGTTCCCCTAGTTGTGATGCTTATCCCTGTCTAATTGCCTTCAAGATTTTCTGAATCCTCTTTTTGTGTATAGCTGATAGATTGGGGCAAGGAAGTGTTACGGATTTTTCCCCTCCTTGGTGTTCTTTCATTTCTTTCTTTTTCTTTTTTTCTTTTCTTTTTTTTCGGGGGAGGGGTCTGGTCATGGGCCCTGAACTCTGGGCCTGGATGCTGTCCCTCAGCTCTGCGGCTCAAGGCTAGTGCTCTACCACTTGAGCCACAGCACCACTTCTGGCTTCTCCCCCCGCCCCCCCCCCCCGCCCCCGCTTATGTGGTGCTGACGAATCGAACCCAGGGCCTCGTGCATGCAAGGCAAGCACTCTACCACTGAGCCACCTTCCCAGCCCCTCTTTGATTTCTTATATCACAGTTTCTTGTCTTGTTGCATGTTTGAAAAATGGTTTACATTATGTCTTCAAGTAATTTTTCTATCTCCTATTTCTTTCCTCCCCATCAGTTTCTAGTCACAGATGGGTTAGACTTCATATTGTAGATATTACATTGTTTTTTCCATGATTTTTCCCATTACATTTTTTTCTCTGTGGCACCGTGAAACACTCATGTTGGGTAAATAATTCCTCCTCCTCCTCCTCCTCCCCCTCCCCCTCCCCCTCCCCCTCCCCCTCCTCCTCCCACTCCTCCTCCCCCTCCCCCCTCCCCCCACCCCCTCTTTTGTCGGTCGTGGGGCCTGAACTCTGAACCTGGGCACTGGCAATCAGCTCTTGGAACCTGGGCACTGTCAATCAGCTCTTAAGCTCAAGGTGAGCGCTCTACCAGTTCAGCCACAGTACCACTTCTGGCTTTTTCTGCTTATGTGGTGCTGGAGAATCTAACCTAGGGCTTCATGCATTCAAGGCAAGCACTCTACCACTAAACCACTTTCCCAGCCCCGGGTAAATTCTTCTTGCTATCATGTTCTAGAAGAGAAACTGCAAGTGAGGGTGGATTCCTCCTGAGTCTTCACTGTGTTAGAAAGGCCTATTTTGAGGCACACAGACCTATAGTCAGTCTTTAGCAACTCACAGACCCTTACCTTATTTCCTGCTCATTTGAAGGTACTGTGCTTCCCATTTTCTACCTACAAAAGAGCAACCACATATGTTTCTTATGGGATAGAGATGGGAAGAAAAAAGCCCTCTAGTTAGAGATTTCCTACTGCTGGAGGAAGAGGAAAACTAATGAGGAAACCCTATCTACTCTTTTTTTCATATATATGTTTTTATTGTAAAAATACGGTACAGAGGGGTTATAGTTACATGAGCAAAGGAATGAGTGCATTTCCTATCGAGCATCCACTCTTGATGCCAAAGGACATAGGTCTTGTCTATACTTGAGTTTGCACCAAGAGATCAGAGAAATCCCTCCACTGAAACTATAACAAATAGCTTCTATTATGAGCAAGGAAGCTGCAACATTAAGATAAACATCTTTGCATCATGCATGAGATAATTTCAGAGCAATTTGAAGCTAGTGTTATCTATACAACACCTAAAGCAAATCCACTTCAATTCTCCATTAAATTCACACATTCCTCCAAACTAAGGATAGGTATGCCTGGATTCCAGGATAAATATTAACCACAGACTCTACACCTGACAAACTATCAAAAGTTCTAGGACACAGAAAGAAAACAAGAACCAAAACACAAGAGTTATAGGATGGAGAAAGAAGAGCAAGAACTAAAATATACTGTCAAGGGATAAATAATGTGATAATATCAGAATCAGGTATAACTCAGATGCCAAAACCAGGGGGAAGATATTAATATTGATTAGTCAAATGCCCTAGTTTAAAAACTGGGAAGCATACACTAACCTGGTATTTTAGGGAACTGTCATACATGCACTACAAAAGCTCACAGAGATGCCTTTAACTGGCTCATTAGTAATAAAAACAGCCAGTGACTTGAGAGTCAGTCAATAGAAATGACTCCCATTAAAAGTTAAAATGGACAATGTTGAAAAATGCTCTTGAATTATAAACTCTGCTTTACACACCTTCATATTGGGAAATTTATTTATTTTTGTCACTTGTAATGTGTTTGTATACATTTTCAAGTATACTCTTCATCAGGAAAATGGGCAGACAAATTTACTGAAATTGAAAATTTACGAGGAATGATAGCCATAGAAAATTGTCAGCAATGTGCGTCTGAGGGGTGATCCTTTCAGGAAGACATCAACAGTGAAGGTGAGAGGTAGATATTTGGTGAGGGACAGATACTTGTCACATCTCCGAGTATCACCTCACATTGTTCGTTACGGATTGTAATGGGAAGCAAAGAGGAACTATAGTGGAACTGTCCCATAGATTGTCTGCAACAAGTATGCATGACCTAAGAGTCTGGTCATCCGAGGACATCTGAAGTGATCACAACTTGAGAGCCAAATTGAAATTTTTAAGAGCAATAGAAATGTAATAGGACTGAGAAACTTTACAAACTGACAATACCTGAAAAGTCCTAGTCAGTGCATGTGCCACATACTCTTGGACACGACTTGCACTGGAAAACCACAAAGAAAGCTTGGTGGATGGATTGTGAGTCAGCATGGCATTTGTTGATTGGTTGTTAGTGTAGTTGGTGTCAGGATTGACTTTCAGCATTGGATCACTATCTGATGGCTACTTATGGGAATTTTCTTTGACACTTTCATAGCTGGGTGTGTAGACAATTGTCTCACACAAGGATGGTATAATGTCATGTTAAGTTTAGCATTTTCTCAAAAATGTTGCCCCCAAATGAATATATTAGATGCAATAGAACACTGGCAGTATTAAAACAAATGATGAAGAATGATTTTGAAAATGTAAAATGTTGTTTCATTCTAGCAAGACTAAGGGAGAAGAAAAAAATAACACTGAAGTATGTTACCTGTTAATTAAATTGGCAATAGTTAATATATGAAATGCAGAATCCATTCATTATTTCAGTGTCAACTCTTAAATTCCCAATTAAAAATATTTGAAGAATGACACTATCGCTCTGTGACTATTACTAACCTTCAAATTTATCATATAAAACAACTTTCTCTTATGATTAAAGCAGTATGAATACAGAAGGTCAAAGAGCAAAGGCATACGTAAATATTCTTATTTTTAAATGCATCTGATTGGTATAGGTATTCAGATAAACACATTTATTCCATTTGTTTTCTTCCTAGATGATGTATCAACTCTTCTTCCTAATAATCAAATATGAAGAGTTCTGTGTTAATAATGAGGATGCAGGTGGACCGCAGCAATGCAGGTGTCTGAAATGAATGGCTAAATATGAGCCATTTGACTAAGCCTCTGTGGAAGCTGTCAATTTCCTTTCCAGCTGGAATCAGGGCACAATGTGTAATTACTGTGACACTTTCAGCAAGAAACAGACATATCTCTGTGAATGTCAGTCATCCAAGTGGAAATTATCAGAGTCAGAATCAGTGCCATCTAGAAGGAAAATGCTGGAAAACAGATGGAAGTATTTGCTTTTTACTCTTGTGAAAGGAAGCCTTTTATGGAGGAAGCATAATTGACTTATCTTCCTAAATAATAAGCAGACATATTCTTTTAAATTATGCCTTTCACCTTTTATGAAATCTACTTGCCTTTCTTTGGGATGCACAAAAGCTATTATGTCATAATTTCATCTTCCATACTGTGATCCGTTAGTGTATTATGACCCCCAATTATCCAAACCAATGAATGTTTTCTTTGTAAAGATAAATGTGTCTGAGTAGTACCATAAGGAATATATTACTAAGTGGTGGCAGTTATAGAGTAAGGAGACATACCCTCACAGTTGCTTTTAAATTAAGTCATAAAAACATTTTTACTGGATGCATATAGGATACCTGTCATTAATGGCATAAGATTAGACAATGGTTTAAACAAATATTTACTGAATAGTCAGTTTTATTATCTTTGCAATGTGGATAATAATAGCACATGCTTCACAGTGGTGAGGAAAGATGAGTTAATACACAGAGAGTAAATACTTAATATAATTTAAATTATTAGTATTACTGCTAGAGATAAAATACTCCCTCTCCGTGAGAGATTCTACATAAGATTTGTTATCTATGAACTCACATAAGCATATTTAATTATGGCTCAATGCTCTATAAAACTCATCAGAAAATTAAGGCTTGTCTGATGAATATAAATGACTTAAAGTTTTAGGATTTTAGATGAAAGTATGAAATTATCAGTTTGTAGTACAGAATTGAGGGAAAAAGAGATGTGGTTTTAGTAAAGCCTTTCTACAATCCCTAAAAATATAGAATCTAATGGAAAAGAAAAATAAGAAATCTTACCAAAAGATAGCAAGATGTATTATTAATACTTTGTTTTGAAGATTAAAATGGCAGCTAGAAAAATGAATATTGAAACTTGGAGAAATGGAAAGAGCTTGATCAATTCTTATTAAATAATGTTCAGAGACATTACCCTGTTCCTGTTTGAGTATCTTGTCATCACATAAACATGAGCTTTTGGTGAACTGGATGAACTTATTTGTTATTTCTTTATTGAAGTCACTAATGAAACTATTGAACAAAGCAAAGAATGAAACTGAGAAAGTACTTCAGTAGCAAGTGCTTTGGTGGACCAGGTCACAGCTTAGCACATGAGAAGCCTAGGGTTCCATTGCCCTCATCCTCTGTCCCTCTAATAATTCATCAATTGAAGGACAGATGATTAAACAGCTATTACATCTTAAGTACGACAGTGATTTAAAAGCAAACATAATGGATAGACAAAGCAAGTGTGCTCAAGGAGCTTAAAATAATCATAAAAGACAATGATGCAAGTAATTACAAAAATGCGAAGTCAGACTGAGTTAATGAAATGTTCCCTGAATAGAAACAACTGGCATAGGAAATACTTTCTGCTGAAACAAAATGAAGGAGTCAGTGTTCATTTACAATTGTAGAGAACAAGTTTAAAGCAAAGAGAACAAGGGCTTGATGACCTTGAGAAGTCAAAAAAAGGTAAGGCAAAGGCAGTGTGGAGACAGTGAAGACAAAGGAAGAGACAGAAGAAGTAGTGAGGAATGAAAACTGAAAGAACTTTGGCGGGGAAGTTCAATAGTTGTCTCTTTTTAAGAGCAAAATGGAAAGCCATTCGAGAGTTTTAAGTAGACGATGGACAAAACTATTCCACATTTTATGAAAATCAATCTAACTTCACTGTAAAGATGAATTAGACACGAAACCCTCAATATCAAAGCTTAGCCTCTGTTAGGCTCCATCTGTGTCTTCCATTAATATCTCTGTGAATACTGTCTACCTTAGATCTCAATAAAAGTTCCAATAAAATCTCAAGCAGAAACCATATAAGATACAAATTAAATGTTAATACCATGACTTTATTCCAAGCTTGAGTTTTAAAAAAATTGAATAAGAGAAACGAGAGGGAAAGAAAAAGAAGAGATGCATCACTAAATATCTTATTTACGTATCTTAGCCTCCATTCATAACAGTAAAATTCAAGGAGCTCAACAGAAAATAATGAGAGGAAATCAAGTTTATATATTCTAGAAGAAACATTATTAATAATAATATTCAACCTCAAAGCTGTTGGCAATGCATGGACAGGCAAGCATCCATTTACATAAAATACATATGTAATCGTCATGCTTCAGTTGTGGTGTTAATAAATTCTTAGTCCTGATAGAAAGAAACAATTAGCATAAGTATCTCATTACAAGGGATATTTTCTATGAGAAATGAGCTAAACAAACCAAGTAATTTGACAATGACCATGGAACAGCTGTCAAAGGAAAACAACTTTTGGTGAAAATCAGTGGGGGTCTCAGACTGATAATATGGGGATTAAATATATGTGACTGACTTGTCACAGCCCCATATCCCTATTATTTATGTAACACTTTCAGGCAAGATAAGGCTATGATAATTCTTTTTGTATGGCTATTAAAACTATTGTCCTACGGTTTAGGGTAAATGACTCTGCTTACCCCAGATACACATAAATTTCCTGATGGGTGAAGCGGAATGGCACAAAAGGAAGTCACTGAAATCCAGTAATTTACACATATTTACACAGATTCCTTGAAGAGGATGATTTCAACAAGACATGGGTCAAAGATACATAGTCAATGTTAATTTGACTATGTAAAGTGACTTGTATGTCCCTCCCCCACGGTATAACCCCTGCTTTCACTGTATTTGATGTTGGTATAATTTGTGGAGGGGAAGGGAAAAAACAAATCGTTCAGGTGGACCCATTGCAACAATGAGATGTATAAGTCATTATGTCGAAAATCATACTTTACAACTTTGTGTGGGGGGGGGGTAAAGGGGAATGGGGGTTGGTGAAGATGGGAAGGGATGGGAAGGGGAAACAAAGGAGGCGGCAACAATGCTTGTAAGAAATGTACTCATTATCTTGCCCATGTAATTGTAACCCCTCTGTACGGTATTTTCACAAAAAAGTAGTAAGTGTATCAAAATTCTATGATTTTCATATTTTATTTCTGTTGAAAAAGTTACAAAGTACATCAGAGAGATTAAGAGTGGAAGAAAATAGAGGTCAACAATGAAATACACAAATTTTAAACATATCACAAATGGAGGTGTGGATCAAATGATAAAGAGCCATCCTTGAGCCAAAAAAAAAAAACCCCAGACAAACAAGAGCTCGAGGACATGAATTCAAGCCCTAAAGCTGATGAATAAATAAGCAAACCAAAACTAAAACAGGGGCTGGGAATGTGGCTTAGTGGTAGTGTGCTTGCCTAGCATGCATGAAGCCCTGAGTTTGATTACTCAGTACGCATAAAGAGAAAAAAAAAACGGAAGTGATGCTGTGGTTCAAGTAGTAGAGAGCTAGCCTTGAGCCAAAGAAATTCAGGGACAGTGCCCAGGAAGGGAGTTCAAGTCCCAGGACTGGCAAAACAAACAAACAAACAAAACCACCAAAACAAAGATAATATATATATGACAAAGATTTTAGTAATTTTTAATACATTATTATTTATTAAATGGAAACGCGTATTTTTCCATTCTCCTAACCATTTTGTGCTATTTTGTTTCTTCTGTTTCTCTCCTTGTTGTCCTCCTCATCCTCTTTCTCCTATCAATGTCACAAATAGAGTTATCCAATTTTATGATGTCAACATTCTTCTATTGATACTACAGTTTATTTCTTGCTCAGAACAACTTTTTTTCTGCTTCAAACACTGCCATTTACTGGTTTGAGTTATCTTTTTTAAAAATTTGTTTTTAAATTTTTATCATTTTTTATTGTGAAAATACTGTACACAAAGTAATGAGTACATTTCTTAACAAGCATTGTTGCCTCCTCCTTTGTTTCCCCTTCCCATCCCTTCCCATCTCCCCCTCCCAACCCCCTGCTCCCCCTCCCTCCCTCCCCGCCGAAGTTGTAAAGTTCATTTTTCTTTTTTTTTAATTGTGAAAATACCATACAGAGGGGTCACAATTACATGGGCAAGATAGTGAGTACATTTCTTATCAAGCATTGTTGCCTCCTCCTTTGTTTTTCCTTCCCATCCCTTCCCATCTCCCATCCATAACCCCCCCCAAGACCTCCTCCGCCAAAGTTGTAAAATTCATTTTTGGCATAACAATTTGTACATCTCATTGTTGTAATGGGTCCGCCTGTATCCCTATTTAAACAATTGTTTTTTTCCCTTCCTGTCTACAAATTATACCAATATCAAATACAGTGAAAACATGGGTTATACTGTGGGGGAGGGACATACAAAGCAACAAAAAAATCACCTTATATTTATGTTAAAAACAATACAAGAAAGAAAAACTATAGCTAGCAAGATCAATAGAAAGCTCAGGGATTGGGAAAAGATCTTCACTAGCCATACGATGGACAAGGGTCTCATATCTAAAATATACCTGGAACTCAAAAAATTAAATCCCCAAGATGGCGGAGGAGAAGCTGGAATCTGAACAAGCTCTCGCATAGAAAGTAGGTTTAGAGTTCCAGTGAACAGTCCTAAGCCAGAGAATCACACCAAGTGTACCATCACAGGACAGAGAGTTAGACAAGAGAGGGGAAGCCAAGGAAACGCACCAGCTGCCGCTCCGGCGGCGGGGTCGCGGCGGCGACCACCGCCGAGGGAGTCATACCTGAGACACAGAGAGTCGGGGACGAAGGAGCCAGACGCAGCGGACGAGCGGATTCTACTCAACACCAACAAGAACCAACAAGGAGCGAACATCTTCATCCTGCTGTTTGCAGACCAGAGACGACCCAGGATCCAAGACTCGGCGTGAGTACAAGCCCGACATCCTCACTCCTCAGGGAGCAGAGGAGGGAAGGCCACCCCTCCCCCCCCCAGCACCGGTGATCTCCATCTTGGATACCGACAAAGCTCGGAGTTGCTGCTAGCTCCAGCTCAGGCCTTGGAATAAAACGAGTCATTTAGCAGGTCACAAGAACTTAACGCCGAAGTGACCTGCCAGACTCAGCTCCATCCAGGGAAAAGTCACCCAGCTCAGGCGCCAGCCATCGGAGTGCCTAGCGTCACTGGGTAACCAGAGCCAGAGGCTGCCCCTCCCTCTAGCAGCCACCACAATCAATTGAAAAACAGAAACCCTGAGAATGGCTCTAGGCTGGGCGCTGTGAGCTCTATCACAAAATAGCCCCAGGGAAAAGCTACTGTTTGTTGAAAGGCCTCAACCCTACCCAGAACCTAGCCTCATAACCACATCCCCCTCTTTTGTGACTCTCAAAGCAGACCACCCTCCCAGAAAACTAACCTGGGAGGGGGATCTCAAAATCTTGGGTAAAGCAGAGCATTTTTCTGCCTCTTCCAACCAACCGACTTAAGAAACCAATCAAGCCACAGGACCTCAAGCTGACCAGAGACTACAACAAGAGACTGGTCGCAGACAAAAGGGAGATACAGGATTCCTCCCACTCCTCCCCCCCCCCAAAAAAAAAATCAAAAGACTTTTTTTTCTTTTTTTCTTTTTTTTTTTTTTTTTTTTTCTTCTTCTTCTTTTCTTTTTTTTGCTTGTTTTTTGTTTTTTGTTACCTTATATATATATATATATAAATTTTTTCCCTTCTAAAACTTTTATTAATCTTTAATTTTTGCCTCTTCTGAAAAAATAATTGTTTTCCAGTAATTTTTTTTTCTCATCTTATAATTTTTATTTTAGGAATACGTGAATGAGAGTTTTCCTTTCTTTTCTTGTCTTCTTTCTCTTTTTCTTTCATTCTTAATTATCTTTTTGTTTTTTATCTAGCTCTACTGAACTTCTGATCTTTTCTTCTCCCTTTCCCATCCTTAAAGCTTTCCACATCTCCTCTATGTCCCTCCCCTTCTCTGAACATATTCACATTCCTCTCTAAATAGACGGTCTTTTAACCTCTATAATAACATTAATTTTTACGTTTCTATTCTTTTTCTGGTCTCTCTTTATTCCCCTTTCCGTCTCTTCTTTTTCTCTCTCTCTCTACTTGCATCCTACCCAACCCATTTCCTGCACTGTGATTAGGACATAGTTAACTCTCCCTGTGCCTCCCCACACCAATCTATTCCTATTTTTTACCCACATCTCTCCCTAATCCTAATAATTTCTGGTTTTCCAAATTCTTTTCTGCGGTTCGAAGTCCTTTAACATATAGTCATTTGATGTTGAATAGATGTATCTGTTGAACTAGATTGTATCTGTAGACTATTGACTGTACAAATGCAAACTTTGGTTGATGGTTGCCTTAAGATAGTGTTCTAGCACAAAACTGGTGCAATCTGTATCTCAAATGGGCCGAGTAAGCCGGAAAAACACAAGAAAAATGGCAAATTCGGGTATCTCAATTCCCAACCTTGATAATCAGGGATTAGAACAGATAAAGAATAATCCAGAGGAGAGTTCCCAAATAGCTCTACAAACACTAATAGCAAACATGATAAATGAGAAGTTTGACAATGTACAAAGGACTCTGTATGAGCGTGATAGGGAGAGAGAGGAGGCATCCCAGAAGTTTATACAGGAACATCATAAGCGTGAGGAAGCTTCTCAAAAACTGATACAGGATTTGCGTGAACAACTTGAGAATACTCAAAGAGAAAGGGAGGAATGGCGTGAGCAGGCAGAGAACACTCAAAGAGAACTGCAGGAATCCCACAGAAGGGAGGAAACTAATCAAAGAGTAATTCACGAATTAAGAGACCAGGTAGAGAATACACAAAGATCACTAAAGACATTCATGGAATCCATTAACAAAGAGCTGAAGGAAGTCAGGGAGACCACAAAGGGAAGGCTGAATGGAACCCAACAGAAGGAATGGGAGTCCAAAGAAACCATAACCAATCAACTAAGTGATTTGAGAACAAACACTGAACACCAAATTAAGGAAGTAAAGAAATTCATACAAGACCTAAAACAGAGCTTCAACAAAGAACTTGAAGCCATCAAAGCTGACCAATTAGAAGGAAAAGAGATAAAAAACAAAGTAGAGAGTCTTGACAGCAGGTTAGACCATGCAGAAGATCGAATCTCAGGGATTGAAGACAGCCTAGATATTATAGAGAAAGAACATACAACCATCCAAGACAAGTCCAAGAAATATGATAGGTCTATCCAACACCTGGAAGACACCATCAGAAGGCCCAATCTAAGGATAATGGGTGTAGAGGAGCACCTAGAAACAGAAGTTAATGGTCTAGGAAATTTGTTTAACAGGATCCTAGCAGAGAACTTCCCAAACATACAAAAAGATAGGCCTATTCAGATACAAGAAGCTTTTAGAACCCCAAATAGACCAGACCAGAATAGGACATCCCACCGTCACATTATAATCCACACAGGATCAACCCAGACCAAGGAAAAGATCCTTAAAGCTGTCAAGGAGAAAAGGTTAATCACCTATAAAGGGAAACCAATTAGAATTACCTCAGATTTCTCACCAGAGACAATCAAAGCAAGAAGAGCCTGGAATGATGTATGCCATGCCCTAAAAACAAACAACTATCAACCAAGAATACTGTACCCAGCTAAACTCTCCTTCATAACTGAAGGCCAAATAAAAACCTTCCATAGCAAAGAAAAATTGAAACAATACATCTCCACCAAACCAGCCCTGCAAAAGATTCTTAAAGATGTCCTACACATAGAAAACCAACAAGAACGCAACAAAGGCCAAGAAACTGCACCCAAACTGAGAATCCAAGAGCCTTAGGAAGAACCCAGTTTTCACAGCCCCCAAGAAGGTGGATAACATGGCAGGAACTCCCAAATACCTCTCAGTCCTATCTCTTAATGTTAACGGACTGAACTCTCCAATTAAGCGACATAGACTGTCTAGTTGGATTAAAAAACAAGACCCTTCTATCTGCTGCCTGCAGGAGTCACATCTTGCCCGTAAAAACAAACATATTTTCAAGGTTAAAGGCTGGAACAAAATCTACCAAGCAAACGGCCCTCATAAACAGGCGGGAGTTGCAATCCTAATATCAGATAAAATAGACTTCAAATTAAAATTCGTGAGAAGAGATAAAGAAGGTCGCTACATACTAATTAAAGGATCTCTCCTTCAGGAGGATATTACAATTCTAAATATCTATTCGCCAAACAATGGAGCACCCAAATTTATCAAAGAAACACTACTTTCCCTCAAATCCCAGATAGATCCAAAGACATTAATCGTTGGGGATTTTAACACACCACTCTCCCCACTAGATAGATCAACTCGGCAAAAACTCAACAGAGAAACCGCAGATCTAAACAGCTGCATAGATCAACTAGACTTAACAGACATTTACCGAACATTTCACCCAGCAGCATCAGAATACACGTTCTTCTCAGCAGCACATGGGACGTTTTCTAAAATAGACCACATTTTAGGCCACAAAGCAAACTTGTCTAAATTCAGAAACATTGAAGTTATACCTTGCATTCTCTCTGACCACAAGGGAATAAAATTAGAACTCAACACCAAAAGCCACCAAAGAAAGTCCGGTATCACATGGAGGCTGAACAACACACTGCTGAATCATGAGTGGGTCATGGAAGAGATTAGAAAGGAAATTCAAATGTTCATGCTATTCAACAAAAATGAACACACAAATTACCAGCTCCTCTGGGACACAGCAAAGGCAGTACTCAGAGGCAAGTTTATAGCTCTGAGCTCCTACATCAACAAATTGGAGAGATCGGAAACTAATAATTTAATGACACATCTAAACCTCCTTGAAAAAGAGCAGCAAGATAAACCCCAATCCAGTAGACGGAAAGAAATAATCAAAATTAAATCAGAATTAAATGAATTAGAATCCAAAAAAACTATAGAAAGAATCAACAAAACAAAGAGTTGGTTCTTCGAAAAACTTAACAAAATTGACAGACCCTTAGCAAACCTTATCAGAAAAAGGAGAGAACACACCCAAATTAATAAACTCAGAGATGAGAATGGAAACATCACCACGGAAACAACCAAGATTCAGAACATTATAAGGGAATACTTCTCAAAACTTTATGCTAATAAGTTTGAGAACTTGACAGAAATGGACCTTTTCCTAGCAAATATTGACATGCCAAAACTAAACCAAGATGGGTTAAACCAGCTTAACAGGCCCATATCAAGCATCGAAATAGAAACAGCAATAAGAGACCTCCCAGCTAAGAAAAGTCCAGGACCAGATGGTTTTACAGCGGAATTTTACAAGGCCTTCAAAGCAGAGCTCACACCAATACTCCTCCAACTCTTCAATGAAATTGAAAGAGAAAGCTCACTACCGAACACATTCTATGAAGCCATCATAACCCTCATCCCAAAACCAGGCAGGGACTCATCAAAGAAAGAGAACTATAGACCCATTTCTTTGATGAACATTGATGCAAAACTTCTCAACAAAATTTTGGCCAATCGACTTCAACAATTCATCCAAAAAATCATACACCATGATCAAACAGGATTCATTTCAGGGATGCAAAGCTGGTTCAATATACGCAAATCAATTAATATTATTCATCACATCAACAGGAGCAAGAATAAGAACCACATGGTTATCTCAATAGATGCAGAAAAAGCATTTGACAAGATCCAACACCCCTTTATGATGAAGGTTCTGGAAAAATTAGGAATCCATGGAACATTCCTCAATATAATAAAGGCTGTATATGACAAACCTACAGCCAGCATTATACTCAATGGTGAAAAACTAAAGCCATTTCCTCTTAACTCAGGAACAAGACAAGGATGCCCACTCTCTCCACTTCTCTTCAATCTAGTATTAGAATGCCTAGCTACAGCAATAAGACAAGATGCAGACATAAAGGGGATCCAAATAGGGAAAGAAGAAATAAAACTCTCCCTCTTTGCAGATGACATGATCTTGTATTTAAAGAATCCCATAGACTCCACTCCCAAATTACTCAAGCTGATTCAAAACTTTGGCAAAGTAGCAGGTTATAAAATTAACCCCCAAAAATCAATGGCTTTTCTATATGCCAACAATGAGAAAAGTGTGGCTGAAATTAGGAAAGCAACTCCATTTGTAATAGCCCCACAAAAAATAAAATACCTAGGAATTAACTTAACCAAAGAAGTGAAGGACCTCTATGATGAAAACTTTAAAATCTTGAAAAAGGAAATCAACACAGAACTTAAAAAATGGCAAAACCTCCCATGCTCCTGGATTGGCAAGATTAACATCGTGAAAATGGCAATACTTCCCAAGGCTATCTACAAATTCAACGCGATACCTATCAAAATTCCACCCTCATTCTTCAAGGAAATAGAGGAGGCAATCCAAAAATTCATATGGAACAATAAAAGACCCCGAATAGCAAAAACGCTCCTCAACGGAAAGAACACTGCTGGAGGAATATCAATACCAAATTTCAAACTCTACTATAAAGCCATAGTAATCAAAACAGCTTGGTATTGGCATAAGAACAGACCTCAGGACCAATGGAATAGAATTGAAAACCCAGAAATGAACCTACAGACCTATAGCCACCTAATCTTCGATAAGGAAGCTAAAACAATAGAATGGAAGAAAGACAGCCTCTTCAGTAAATGGTGCTGGCAAAATTGGTTAACTACATGTAGAAAACTAAAGCTAGATCCTTATATATCACCCTGCACCAGAATCAACTCCAAATGGATCAAAGACCTTGAACTCAAAGCAGACACTCTGAAAACATTACAGGATGGAATAGGAGAAACCCTAGGTCTCCTTGGCTCAGGTCGAAATTTTCTGAATAGAGACCCGGAAGCACAACAAATCAAAGAAAGGTTGGACAAATGGGATTGCATAAGATTGCAGAGCTTCTGCAGGGCAAATGACATAGCTGGCAAGATCAATAGAAAACCCACCGATTGGGAGAAGATCTTTACTAGCCATACAACGGACAAGGGTCTCATATCTAAAATATACTTGGAACTCAAAAAATTAAACCACCCAACAACAAATCCTCAAAGAAACAACTGCCCAATAAATAAGTGGGCGAAAGACTTAAAGAGAAGCTTCTCTGAAGAAGAAAGAAGGATGGCCAATAGACACATGAAGAAATGTTCAACATCCCTAGCCATAAAAGAAATGCAAATCAAAACAACATTGAGATATCACCTCACTCCAGTTAGAACAGCAAAAATCAAGAACTCCAATAACAACAGATGCTGGAGGGGATGTGGACAGAAAGGAACCCTACTTCATTGTTGGTGGGAATGTAAACTTGTTCAACCACTTTGGAAAGCAGTATGGAGGTTCCTCAAAAGACTTCACATAGATCTCCCCTATGATCCAGCAATCCCACTTTTGGGCATTTACCCAAATGTTTACAAACAAGACCACACTAAAGCTACCAGCACAACTATGTTTATTGCAGCATTATTTACCATAGCTAAGATATGGAACCAACCCAGATGCCCCTCAGTAGATGAATGGATCAAGAAAATGTGGTATATATACACAATGGAATTCTATGCCTCCATCAGAAAGAATGACATTTCCCCATTTGTTAGGAAATGGAAAGGTTTGGAAAAAATTATATTAAGTGAAGTAAGCCAGGCCCAAAGAAGCATAGGTCCCATGGTTTCCCTTATTTGCAATATCTAGTATAGGTATGAGTCAAGCCGAAAAGGTCAGATAATGTGATGCTAGGAAAATGAACCCTTAAATATGTATTTTAATGTTTTCGTTTCTTTCATGCATGTATTTCTAATGCATTTATAAGATTATTTCTTTGTTGCTTTGTATGTCCCTCCCCCACAGTGTAACCCCCGTTTTCACTATATTTGATGTCAGTATAACATGTGGAGTAGATGGGGACAAACAAGTCGTTTAAGGATTCAGGTGGACCTGTTGCAACAATGAGAAGTACAAAATGTCATGTCAAAACCAGCTTTACAATGCCGGTGTGGGGGGGGGAGGGGGGTATAATTGGGTGGGGGGAGGGGGGTAAAATTGGGTGGGGGGAGGGGGGAGGCGGGGAAGGGAAGTGAAGGGTAAACAAAGGAGGAGGCTGCAATGCTTGGTAAGAAATGTATCCATTATCCTGCCCATGTAATTGTAGCCCCTTTGTACAGTATGTTCTCAAATAAAATAAAATACAATTTAAAAAAAAAAAAAATAAAATAAAATAAAAAAAAAAAAAAAAAAAAAAAAATTAAATCCCCCAAAAACAAATCCTCAAAGAAACAACTGCCTGATAACTAAGTGGGCTAAAGATTTACAGAGAAACTTCTCTGAAGAGGAAAGAAGAATGGCCAATAGAATATGAAGAAATGCTCAACCACCCTAGCCATAAAAGAAATGCAAATCAAAACAACATTGAGATACCACCTCACCCCAGTTAGAATGGCTAGAATCAAGAACTCTAATAACAGATGCTGGAGGGGATGTGGACAGAAGGGAACGCTACTACAGTGTTGGTGGGAGTGTAAAATTGTTCAACCACTTTGGAAAGCAGTATGGATGTTCCTCAAAAGACTCCACATAGAGCTCCTCTATGACCCAGCAATCCCACTTTTGGGTGTTTACCCAAACCATCACAAACAATACCATAGTAAAGCTACCAGCACAACTATGTTTATTGCAGCATTATCTACCATAGCTAAGATATGGAGCCAACCCAGATGCCCCTCAGTAGATGAATGGATCAAGAAAATGTGGTTTATATATACAATGGAATTCTATGCCTCCATAGAAAGAATGACATTGCCCCATTTGTTAGGAAATGGAAAGACTAGGAGAAAATTATATTAAGTATTAGAACAACTTTTAAGATAATTATTGTTGTAGCCAGGAACTTGTGGCTGACGCCTGTAATCCTAGCTACTCAGGAGGCTGAGATCTGAGGATCTCGGTTCAAAGCCAGCCTGAGAAGGAAAGTCCGTGAGACTCCTATCTCCAATTAATCACCAGAAAACCAGAAGTGGTGCTTTGGCTCAAGCAGTAGAGTGCTCTCCTTGAGCTGAAGAGCTCAGGGACAGTGCCCAAGCCCAGAGTTCAAGCCTCACGACTGTCCAAAAAAATTTATTTTTGTTTTCATTGTTTTGAAGTAAGAATAATTTGAATGGTTTCATAGACTCCCCTAGTCCAGCTATACAGTTTGTCATTCATATCAAATGTGTCCCTACAGATGCTAGAATCCAGACACTTTAGTGTTCTCAGAAGATTTTAATAAGGCTAAAATTAAACAAATATTAGGAGAAAGTGAATGATCTCGAAGTATAACTGGAAAAACACCTGCATTAATTACATTACTGATGATTTGTGTATGCTCTGTTTCATTCATTTCCTTTAATTATTTTTCATAAAAGTTTGGTACCTCAAGTATTAGGGACTTTTTTTGTCAGTAGTGGGGTTTGAACTCACATGAGCCACCAATACCCAGCTATTAGGGAATGTTTAAAAAAATAATGTCAATAATAAAGAGCATTTGACAAGATAATGATTCTCCTGACATTGGAGGTAGGGAAAGGACATGAAATTGCTGTATGATTAAACATGCAAAGATAATGGCAACACAGTTCAGAGTTGATAAAAGAGTGACCCATAGATATAACAAGTTGAATATCTATTAAGCAAGAACAATAAAATAATCAAACAATCTAAACGCCTCAGAATAAAATGTCAAATCACCAGGGCCACAGAGGTTTTAAGAAGCTAACATGGAAAGATACTTTTAATGAATATCAAAACACTTCTCAGAGGCAACAATAAAAATACCTTAAAAAGGTAAACCAGAATAATATTAACTGAGAATTGAGTCCCCAAATATACCTTAAGTAAAACCTATGGATAAAAGCAAAACAGAAATATTGAGTTTAAGATCAATTTGTCTTCACTAACGCAACTTTCAAAACAGGCTATTGTGTCCTTCAAACAAGATGAGAAATTACTCTAGAAGTAAGTATTAAGATTACAAATAACTAAGGTCAAAGCTAATATTGCATTTTGCACGTAGATGAATTTGAACTAACTTCTGTATAATTATTATCAATAAAATACATGTGTTAAATGTGAGGATAATTTCTAAACTGAGAACTTAAATACAAATTAATGTTGATACTAATATTTGTTAGCTTATATTTGAATAAGAGATTAACAGATTTACTTTTTATAGTCTCCTTATACATACCAAGAGAAAATAAAGTATTAAGTTTTACTAACTTACATTTGCAGATAAAATATTTAGGAGTCATCATTGAAAGAATAGGACTTTTTCCTTATTAAGTAAAAGGACTCAAAGTAGCATGACTATCTAAATGAACAGCCAGAGAGGAAATAAAGCATAAAATTGTGGGATAAACATAAAACAAAATGTAAGATGGAAAACACAATACTAAATATACCAATACACAGAAATACAAAAAGACCAAGTCAGAGTTTCCAGAACTGTATTAAATTTTATCTTGACAAATGCTTTTTATGTCTGAAATCCAAAGTCAAGTCAGACAGTGAATGACAACTTTTTTCCTGTCAACACTCAAAATAATTTGTTTTTGGGTTTTGAGTTATGTAGTCTCAGTTGCAACTATGCAACTTGGCTATGACACATGGTTTGCAGATATATATATATATATATATATATATATATATATATATATATGCGTATATGTATATAATAGGTACATGAATGAACATGGCTTACATTTCAATAAAACTTTATTTTCAACCACAAGAAGTGGGCCCCATGAAGGAAAGTCTGTGAGACTCATATCTGCAATTAACCACCAAAAAGTTGGAAGTGGAGCTTTGGTACAAGTGATAGAGCCTTGAGCATAAAACCGTAGGAACACTGCCCAGGCTCTGAGTTCAGGCCCCAGGACTGGCATCAAAATTAGAGAGAAAAAGAGAGAGAGAGAGAGAGAGAGAGAGAGAGAGAGAGAGAGAGAGAGAGAGAGAGAGAGAGAGAGAGAGAGAGAGAGAGAGAGAGAGAGAGAATCTCTATATAGAGAGATCTATCTCTCTCTCTCTATGTGTGGTAAACACAAGGTTGAAGGTGAAAAGCAGAGAAAGGTGATATTAAAGAGAAACTGAGTCCCTGCTACAAAAGCATGCCAAAATGTCCTAGAAAAAGCATTGACTTAAGAAGTTAACAACATTTCTTTCCGCCCAACTTTACTAGCTATGACTACAGAAATGATTTTAAACAGTAACTTTCTATCTTTTGAAGCTAAGAGAAATTATTATTTTATTATGTTGAGCTCACGCTGTCCATTTTCGTTTATTTTTCTTGGCATATAAACTTCATCCTAAAAGAAATTTCTTTATAATGTTTATCAGCTCTTAAATTCAGTTCTTTATATGCAGGGTTTTTTCAAGGCTCTCTCCCATTAATAACCTATTAGCATAAAATTTTACCTCTGATACTTAATTTAAAAGATATACTATCTGTTCTTGTCTAAATCTTCATATATACCAGCTAAAATAATTAGTTTTCTATTAAAATGATTTTGTAATATCCCAAGAGTTCTTATCACAGGGCTCTTAACACTTACCTCTAATACTTGATTGCTTGTTATAAAACCATGTACTTGCTCCCCATTCTGAAAAATGAATGAGGGACTCAAATTCTAATTATAACACCACAAATGGAAATGCGGTAAAAGATAAATGAATTATCTCAAAGAGAGACTTAATCGACAATCACAAGAGTCATTTATTTCACCTACAAATGCCTTTTTTTCTTACTTGATTATCTAACTACCTTATCTTCATCTTTGGGATGAATCAATTCTATGTTCTCTAATTCTGTCTGTGACTTGTAAAAGCAGGTAGACATTTACTTTTCTTTTTAAAAAATTTTTATTTTATTGTAAAGGCGATGTACAGAGGAGTTACAGTTACATAAGGAAGGTAATGAGTACATTTCTTGTCGAACAGTGTTATTCCCTCCCTCATTTTTTCCTGCTTTCCTTCCCCCTCTCCTCTCTCCCGCAAATTATCAAGTTTCTTTCCAACACAGTATTTGTTAGTATCACTGTTGCATTGGTTCGCTCTTTGTCTCACCATTTTGTTATTCCTCTTTCCTTCTCCAAGCCAGATAAACATATATACATGCACAGTATGCCAAAAACCAAAAGCAGTCACAACGGGATAAACCAAAGGGGAAAAAAAGAAAAAAAATAACTTCACAAAGTATATTTAAAAACCCCTCTTTTTTTCTATATCTTGGAGGTCATTTTGATTAGCATCATCTTATATGGTCATATGTACATTGCTATTGAGCTTGTGATCCTCTGTTAGGACTATCCTAGACATATACTAATTATTACAAATGGAGGAAACCACAGAGCCTATGTTTATTTGGGTCTGGCTTACTTCACTTAATATTATTCAATCAACTTTTTATTACACAAGGGAAATGGATTAAATACAAGTGGCTATCAAAATTGGGCCCATTAGAAAGTAAAAATGATTGTTGAAAGTACAGTGTGTATGTGGCATCGTGCAAGATGCTCAAAGACTTTTTATTACATCTTAGTCCCTTTAGCTATTGATAGCTCTTACCAGTTGTGTGCTCCTGTGCTTGTGTAGAGCTGATAGATGGATGTGTCTTTACACAGGAAGCAATCCCTCTTTACACCTTTGTAACTTAAAATTCTGTATTTTTACTTTTATTCTATCTGTATTTTATAATTACAGAAATAATGCCTGAATATAAAAACTGGAGGACTAAATGACATATTTTACCTCATTTCTGCTGTGTGTTTTTCTAAGACAGAGGTGACATCCCTTTGAGATAAACAAATGAGCCTGGAGTCTTGTGGCCCCAGTATCTTTGCAGCAGAAACTTCTATGGCAAATTCCTTCTTTTGGAGAGACTGAAGAATACAGAGCTGCTTCTGTTAATGAGTAAACTGAACAGACTTGTCAAGTCACGTAGTTTCAGACTCAATCTCTTTGAAATATTTTTTCCTCTTTCCATATTAGAAATGGTGTGAAAGGACCAGAAAAGTTTTGTAACTTGCTGTGGTAGTTTTGTGCTGTTTAAACTGTTCCTGGAGGGAAAACAAAGCTCTATTTTTCCATCATTTCCTCCCGTCCATATGTGGCTGTAGATTGGTTTGGCAATGGGAAAAAGATGTTCATACGATCTAGACGGTGGGACAGAGTAATAACCACAACCCTGTGAAATCTGGTGCAGGGGTTCAGGGTTTGCTGAGGCTCAGACTTGGGTGTGTAGCTCTCCTGCTTCACTCGGTAAGCCTGGAAGCAAACTCAAAAAGTCACTTATCTGAAACCATGTGCTGGCCTTTATGCTATGGCCTAGGGCAGCGTTAATGTAGGTCGTTGGTGAGTAGCTGTTTCTTCTGTAGATCAAAGGAGGTTGTGGATAATGAAAAAGATGAGTGCAGTCTCCCATTTGTCTTTGTGCATTTCAGTTTCTCTATTCTGTTTCCAATTGGTTTTACTCTTCCCAATTCAAGTCCCGCCTTCCTTCATGATTGGCAGTCTTTCTGTCCTTATGTTCATTCATGTCCCACTCTGAACCCATAGACCACATCCCTAGGAACACCCATAACAGCGTCAGCTCTACTTTCCCTAGAAAATTCACATTCCTAACCACTCACTGTCATTCTTCTTCCTGTTTTAACCCTCAATCATATACAGTTGACATAGACCTTTTTCAGAAATGCTTGGGACAACGAGGGTTTTGGATTTTAGATCCTGAAGTATTTGCACATCCATAGTGAGATTATCATGGATATAGGACCAACGTCAAACATAAAATTCACTTTTATTCCGTACAGATAGCCTTTCTACACAGCAGGAGAATGGAACGTTGCAATGTTTTTATTGCACCTGTGTTTCGACTGAGACTTGTCATGAGATCAAGTCTGAATACGTCCAGGTGGAGCATTGTGTTGAACCCAATAAGTTTTGGAATTGGGAGGGGTTCAGATTTCAGATCTTTGGATTAGGGATAGTTAACACGAGTTAGTGTCTACACAGCTGATAATGGCTGATAGCCAAACGTCAAAGTGGCTGTGTAACACATGCACTTTCCCTATTGGCAGAATCAATATTTAAGATGGAGTAGGAAAGAAGATGGAGGAGATGCTAATTCCTCTGCTCATTAATGATTGCATCACTATCGCACCTTTCTAAGGTTAAATTCTTTATTTCGTGTTCACTTCAAAGGGAATGTGTCATTAGTACTCTACTCTTGGGAGGACCAGGAAGGACTGGGCATTGCAAACACAACTCGTTTGTTATCCCTCCTTAATATAGTGAAACCATCATCCCAGACATGTGAGCTTTTATTATTTACCACGCGTCACAGTATAACATTTTCATACCAATTATATAGCTCCTCAAAATAGGCATCCTTCTTTAATGCACTTTTTGTAGCTATCATCTCTCTCCACCAAGATGATTCTGGTCTTAGGAATGATTGAGTAACTTTTTCGCTGGGTAGTTAATCTCATTTATGTTCTGAATGACCAATTTGTGTGTTATATTGCTTGCCATAATATCCCTATTGTACATAATGTATATTTCATTGAAGAGCCATAATCTCCCCAAAAGGCTGTTTCTCAGTTAAGCACGTTCATGGACTTTGACTTTTAGAGGGGATCTTCATGACACAAGCGGCCAATAATATTCTCAGGGTACCATATGTCTTGTAACATATCCTTAGCTCTTACCAATAGCATTGTAATGTTGTCAATATTGTATATGAATTATTGGCTTAACCATGTGGAATTTTATCAAGTAAATCTGGTTCTTCTCAACCCCAATATAAAGATAAGAACATTACTCTTTACTTACTTAATAACTAATAGTTTCCTTTAAACCTATATTATAAATATTATTCTCCAAGATATAAGAATTTTTATCACCAAAAGACTCATCATTTCCCTTCAGTACTAAAAGCTGGTTAAGTTGTAGTCCTCTCGTTTACTGACAGTTCATAAACTGATTTCTTCAGAATGTCTACATGTACACTAAAACAGATTTCTTTTTTTCTTTTTTTGGGGGGGAGGTCCTGTTGTGGGGCCTGAACTCTGGGCCTGGGCACTGTCCCTCAGCTCTTCAGCTCAAGGCTAACACTCTACCACTTGAGCCACAGTGCCACTTCCAGCTTTTTTCTTTTTGTTTATGTGGTGCTGAGGAATTGAACCCATGGCCTCAGGCATGCAAGGCAAGCACTCTATTACTGAGCCACCTTCCCAACCATGATTAAATATTTTTTGAAAACCAAATTCTCTCACTTAAAGTTAGAAATTATGTTCAAAATTCTTGAGAATATAAACTTTATATATATATATATATCTTTGTGAACACTTAAAATTCATCATCTAAGTATATGAGTCGCATAATGTGTGGTATATAGAGACTTATTAATCACACTTTACAAAACTATGGAAATACTTTTTTAAAGAAACTTCTTATTGTCTTCTGTAGATTTCTTTCTCTTTTTTTTCTATAGGTCAATAAGGTTTTCCTGAAGCTTCTCCCTTAAATCTTCATAAAATGTATTCAGCACATTTCTGTACTGCTTTCTTTCTCTCCTTCTGCTGTTGGGAGAGGAATTTATCCAACTGGACCCCTGGATAAAAATGAAGGACCTGACGACAAACTTAAATAAACCTGGGCTTGGAACAGAGTCAATTAATTGCTTCCAGGATGCTTGTCTCTGTTTTACTACATAAGAGAAGAATAGCATCCTACATAGCACAATCATTTCCATTTTAGGGTATTTGTAATCTACTTTACATAATTCTAGGGAATACAGTAACTACAAACTTAGACTTAATCAGTGATGTCTTTGCTATTAATATACCTAAATTTATGATTAGTGTTTATTAGTTCATGTAATGTGTGGATTTATAGCCAGAACTCACTGTAAAATCAAGTTTCATGGAAATAAAATGAAGAAATAAACACTTTTCTGTCAGCTACCTGTAAAATCAATATGAATTATTTCTATAAACTAATGAATAGAGTGTCTTTCTTCAAACTGGTTTAAAGTTGACCCAATTTAGGTTTCAAATTCTTAAAAAGGGTTTTTAGCATTATATTTATGAGGATATCTGACACAAAATAAATATTAAGTTGTAATAATTCTACTACATCATATATACTTTATGAGATATGTTCCATTCTGAGGGTTTTTACTTAATAACGTATTTAATCTTCATAAAATATTTTGGAATTGCAAGTACAAGTGACTTTCTTCCTCTGATAAACTCCCTAGCCACATTTTCAGTTCTTATTTTTTAAATCTATTTTCTTGGGCATGATGTTATTTCTGGTCAGCTTCCCACATGAAGCCAACTCAGAGAGCTAAGTAGCAATTCTTCTGCTGACTTCTGCTAACCACTTTTAGGAGCATGTTGATTTTTATAAAGTCTTTGGGGGTGGTTTTCTCTGAGAATCCAGTACTTAAAGGAGGAGCAAGTTCCTATTTTTTCTATTCCTCTCAACCATCTCTATGATATAGCCAAGAAGTAGAGAATGCGGTACTTATCTCACTACTGTTTTACTAAAACCCTTGACATCCTTCCATTTCCTTGGGCCATTAATTATTAATGATTATTTTTCCCCTTTGCTTTCTCTTGCATAGACACTTTATTGGCCTCTTATTCTTTCTGAGTCTAGACCAATGACATCTCAGAAATGAGTGTTCTCTATAAGAAGATTACACAATCTTGAGTGCGGATGTATTAAACGATACAGATTTAAAATATATAAAGTAAACCTTCATAGAGATGAAAGGAGACATGGACAAACAATCATTTAGGGACCTAATAATTTTTCCCCACCAACTAATCGAAGAGCTAAGCAGGAAAACAGCAAATACAATAACCTTCAGCTTCTGTTCACACATGCAAAGCACTTCACCCAATGGGATCAGCAAGATTCAGCAAGATTCAGAAAAATATTAGAAGACACAATTATCACTCTGAATAAAGCAAAGAATGTCATTACGGGTCTTTCACCTGTTAAGAGGATAAATAAGATAATCCAATGAACATCATTTGTTTTCAGAAATTCATTAATCCTTGAAAATCATGGCATTCATAAACCCTATAAGAAGGAAAGAGACAACCTAAATAGTGTTCCATGAAGCAAATTTAACTTTCAATTAATGTGTTCCAGATCTGGATGCTTTTCCTTGAAGGTTTCCAGTAAACATTTGAGAAAGAATTAGCATTAATTTGTACAATGTGTTTAAGAGAGGTGTACACATCAAACTCAATTTATGAGGCCAGTAGGAATGAGGCAGAGATTGTACAGAAAACAAAAATACAGAATAATGTATTTCATGTCTCTATAAACAATAATCCTCAAGAAAGCTATGGCAAATTAAATTCAAAATGTATTATAAAATTATATTCATTAAATGAGTATAATTTGTTTTTTTCTTATTTTTTATTGTGAACACACTGTACAGAGGGGTTACAATTACATGGGCAGGTTAATGGGTACATTTCTTATCAAGCATTGTAGCCTCCTCCTTTGTTTCCCCTTCCCATCCTCCTTTCCCCATCCCATCCTCGCCCCCCCCACCAAATCCTCCTCCCTCCCCCCCCAAAGTTGTAAAGTTCATTTTTCGACATAATGTCTTGTACATCTTATTGTTGCAATGGGTCCACCTGTATCCCTGTTTTAATGCTTTGTTTTTCCTCTTCCCCTCCACAAATTATACCAACATCATATGCAGTGAAAGCAGGGGTTATATCGTGGGGGAGGGACATACAAAGCAACGAAGAAATCATCTTATAAATATGTTAGAAACAATCACATGAAAGAAAAAAACATTTGAATATATATTTTAGGGATAATTTGTTCCAGGGATTTGAGACTGGTTCAGTGTTCTAAGTTAATCACTGTGATTTGCTATAAGTTAAAGTTCTTGATAAAGTAGGAATGAAAATCATTTAAATTTTATGAAGGAAATCTACACATTTATTCATGTAACATTATTTTGATGCTGAAAAGGTGAATAACAACCGATTAAGATTTGGAACCAAGAAAGGGTATTTATTTTGACCACATTTTTTTTTTTTTGTCGGTCATGGAGCCTGAGCTCTGGGCTTGAGTGCTGTACCTCAGCTCTTTAGCTCAAGGCTAGCACTCTACCACTTTAGCCACGGCACCATTTTGGCTTTTCCTGCTTATGTGGTGCTGAGGAATCAAACCCAGGATTTCATGCATGCAAGGCAAGCACTCTACCACTCAGCCACCTTCTCAGCTCCTCATCACATTTTTTATGCAACATAATATTACAAATTCTACTTATTTAAAGAGGTACACAAGAAAATATATGTGGTCCAGAAGGAAAAACATGACTGATTCTATTGGCAAATAACATAGTTGTTTATGTAAATTACATAGAAAATTCTACAAAAATCCCCAGAACTTAAGATGAGCAAAATTTTAGGAAATGAGATTTAGTAAAAAAAAAAAAAATGAATTACATTCCTATAGGAAAAAATTATATTAAGTGAAGTAAGCCAGGCCCAAAGAGACATAGGTCCCATGGTTTCCCTTATTTGCAATAACTAGTATATGTCTGAGACAAGCAGAAAAGGTCAGATACGTTGATGTTAGGCGAAATGAACCCCAAGATAAGGACTCAAGTGGTTTTTCTTTCTTGCTTTTGTTTCTAACGTATTTGTAGGGTGATATTTTTGTTGCTTTGTATGTTCCTCCCCCACAGCATAACCCCTGTTTTCACTGTATTTGATTTTGGTATAATTTGGGGGAGGGAAGGGAATAAACAACTTGTTTAAATAAGGACACAGGTGGACCCATTGCAACAAGAAATGTACAAGACATTATGTCGAAAAACAAACTTTACAACTTTGCAGGAGGTGGGAGGGAGTGTAGTCAGGAAAATGGGAGGGCAGGGATGGTAGGGAAAAACAAAAGAGGAGGCAAAAATGCTTGATAAGAAATATACTCATTACCTTGCTCATGTAATTGTAACCCCTCTGTAACGGTATTTTCAGAATAAAAAATTATTAATAATGAATAAATAAATAATAAATATGTAAAATATGTAGAAACCCATTAAAATACAATAGAATACACAAATGCTCTTAAAAACAATGTATCAGATACACCCTAAACAGAACATATATGCAGTTTTTACAGTTTTCAAAATATAGGTTCAAGAAATCCAGTAAATCTTAAAATAAATGAATGAAGCACTGTTAATGGTTTGAAGAATCAACGGATTAAAAGTGTCACTTCTTTAAAAATTATCTTTCTTTATAGTCACAACTAGAGTATGTTGTTTTAAAACATGCACAAGCTTAATTTAAAATTTATATGGAAAAGTATAAGTCTTATAAAAGGTAAAACAATCTGGAAAGAGAAAGCTAGAACTATCAGTATAGATAGTGCTAAAGTTAGTACATGATTTTCATCTTCAAAGCAGTGTGGTGTTAGAAGAGTGATATGAATATAGACCCATGAAATAAAAAAATAAAAAATAGGATCACCTAAATATGCCCCCGTTTTAATTGTACTTTGCTATCTTAAACTAGCACATAATGATTGCATACATTATGAGTTCTATACATATTTTAATACATATATGTATAGTTTGCTGTTCTAATAGGGGTAAGTGTATAAGCTTCTTGAACATCAATAATTTCTTCTTCTGATTAAAAACATTTGAAATTCTTTCTTCTGTCTTCTTTGAAATCTAGAGAAACTTGTTTGAACAGTTCTTGAAGTGTTCTCTCCCTTAAAATGATCACCAATAGTACATGCAAAGACTATTTGAGAGACTTATTGGCTGAACCTGATATATGAGACTATAAAAGATATCGGGGAGTTCCAGGAAGATGGCGGAGGAGAAGCTGGAATCTGAACAAGCTCTCGCATAGAAAGCAATTTTAGAGTTCTAGTGAACAGTCCTAAGCCAGAGAATCACACCAAGTGTGCCATCACAGGACAGAGAGTTAGACAAGAGAGGGGAAGCCAAGGAAACATATCAGCTGCCGCTACGGCGGCAGGGTCGTGGCGGCGACCACCACCACGGGGTCATACCTGAGACACAGAGAGTCCGGGACGAAGGAGCCAGACGCAGCAGATGAGCGGATTCTACTCAACACCAACAAGAACCGACAAGGAGCGGAAATCTTCATCCTGCTGTTTGCAGACCAGAGACGACCCAGGATCCAAGACTCGGCGTGAGTACAAGCCCGACATCCTCACTCCTCAGGGAGCAGAGGAGGGAAGGCCACCCCTCCCCCCCCAGCACCGGTGATCTCCATCTTGGATACCGACAAAGCTCGGAGGAGCTGCTAGCTCCAGCTCAGGCCTTGGAATAAAACGAGTCATTTAGCAGGTCACAAGAACTTAACAGCGAAGTGACCTGCCAGACTCAGCACCTTCCAGGGAAAAATCACCCAGCTCAGGCGCCAGCCATCGGAGTGGCTTGCCTCACTGGGTAACCAGAGCCAGAGGCTGCCCCTCCCTCTAGCAGCCACCACAATCAATTGAAAAACAGAAACCCTGAGAATGGCTCCAGGCTGGGCGCTGTGAGCTTTATCACAAAATAGCCCCAGGGAAAAGCTACTGTTTGTTGAAAGGCCTCAACTCTACCCAGAACCTAGCCCCATCACCACATCCCCCTCTTTTGTGACTCTCAAAGCAGATCACCCTCCCAGAAAACTAACCTGGGAGGGGGATCTCAAAATCTTGGGTAAAGCAGAGCATTTTTCTGCCTCATCCAACCAACCGACTTAAGAAACCAATCAAGCCACAGGACCTCAAGCTGACCAGAGACTCCAACAAGAGACTGGTTAGAGACAAAAGGGAGATACAGGATTCTTCCCACTCCTCCCCCCCCCCCAAAAAAAATCAAAAGACTGTTTTTTTTTCTTTTTTTTTTTCTTCTTCTTTTCTTTTTTTGCTTGTTTTTTGTTTTTTGCTACCTTATATATATATTTTTTTCCCTTCTAAAACTTTTATTAATCTTTAATTTTTGCCTCTTCTGAAAAAATAATTGTTTTCCAGTAACTTTTTTTTTTCTCATCTTATAATTTTTATTTTAGGAATATGTGAATGAGCGTTTTCCTTTCTTTTCTTGTCTTCTTTCTCTTTTTCTTTCTTTCTTAATTATCTTTTTGTTTTTTGTCTAGCTCTACTGAACTTCTGATCTTTTCTTCTCCCTTTCCCATCCTTAAAGCTTTTCACATCTCCTCTATGTCCCTCCCCTTCTCGGAACATATTCACATTCCTCTCTAAATAGACGGTCTTTTAACTTCTATAATAACATTAATTTTTACGTTTCTATTTTTTTTCTGGTCTCTCTCTCTCTCTACTTGCATCCTACCCAACCCATTTCCTGCATTGTGATTAGGACATAGTTAACTCTCCCTGTGCCTCCCCACACCAATCTATTCCTATTTTTTACCCACATCTCTCCCTAATCCTAATAATTTCTGGTTTTCCAAATTCTTTTCTGCGGTTCGAAGTACTTTAACATATAGTTGTTTGATGTTGAATAGATGTATCTGTTGAACTAGATTGTATTTGTAGACTATTGACTGTACAAACGCAAACTTTGGTTGATGGTTGCCTTAAGATAGTGTTCTAGCATAAAACTGGTGCAATCTTCATCTCAAATGGGCAGAGTAAGCCGGAAAAACACAAGAAAAATGGCAAATTCGGGTATCTCAATTCCCAATCTTGATAATCAGGGATTAGAACAGATAAAGAATAATCCAGAGGAGAGTTCCCAAATAGCTCTACAAACACTAATAGCAAACATGATAAATGAGAAGTTTGACAATGTACAAAGGACTCTGTATGAGCGTGATAGGGAGAGAGAGGAGGCATCCCAGAAGTTTATACAGGAATATCATGAGCGTGAGGAAGCTACTCAAAAACTGATACAGGATTTGCGCGAACAACTTGAGAATGCTCAAAGAGAAAGGGAGGAAAGGCGTGAGCAGGCAGAGAACACTCAAAGAGAACTGCAGGATTCCCACGAACGGGAAGAAAGAGAACTGCAAGAATCCCACAGACGGGAAGAAGCTAATCAAAGAGTAATTCAGGAATTGAGAGACCAGGTAGAGAATACACAAAGATCACTAAAGGCATTCATGGAATCCATTAACAAAGAGCTGAAGGAAGTCAGGGAGACCACAAAGGGAATGCTGAATGGAACCCAACAGAAGGAATGGGAGTCCAAAGAAACCATAACCAATCAACTAAGTGATTTGAGAACAAACACTGAACACCAAATTAAGGAAGTAAAGAAATTCATACAAGACCTAAAACAGAGCTTCAACAAAGAACTTGAAGCCATCAAAGCTGACCAATTAGAAGGAAAAGAGATAAAAAACAAAGTAGAGAGTCTTGACAGCAGGTTAGACCATGCAGAAGATCGAATCTCAGGGATTGAAGACAGCCTAGATATTATAGAGAAAGAACATACAACCATCCAAGACAAGTCCAAGAAATATGATAGGTCTATCCAACACCTGGAAGACACCATCAGAAGGCCCAATCTAAGGATAATGGGTGTAGAGGAGCACCTAGAAACAGAAGTTAATGGTCTAGGAAATTTGTTTAACAGGATCCTAGCAGAGAACTTCCCAAACATACAAAAAGATAGGCCTATTCAGATACAAGAAGCTTTTAGAACCCCAAATAGACCAGACCAGAATAGGACATCCCACCATCACATTATAATCCACACAGGATCAACCCAGACCAAGGAAAAGATCCTTAAAGCTGTCAAGGAGAAAAGGTTAATCACCTATAAAGGGAAACCAATTAGAATTACCTCAGATTTCTCAGCAGAGACAATCAAAGCAAGAAGAGCCTGGAATGACGTATGCCATGCCCTAAAAACAAACAACTATCAACCAAGAATACTGTACCCAGCTAAACTCTCCTTCATAACTGAAGGCCAAATAAAAACCTTCCATAGCAAAGAAAAATTGAAACAATACATCTCCACCAAACCAGCCCTACAAAAGATTCTTAAAGATGTCCTACACATAGAAAACCAACAAGACCGCAACAAAGGCCAAGAAACTGCACCCAAACTGAGAATCCAAGAACCTTAGGAAGAACCCAGTTTCCGCAGCCCCCAAGAAGGTGGATAACATGGCAGGAACTCCCAAATACCTCTCAGTCCTATCTCTTAACGTTAACGGACTGAACTCTCCAATTAAGCGACATAGACTGTCTAGTTGGATTAAAAAACAAGACCCTTCTATCTGCTGCCTGCAGGAGGCACATCTTGACCGTAAAAACAAACACATCTTCAATGTTAAAGGCTGGAACAAAATCTACCAAGCAAACGGCCCTCATAAACAGGCGTGAGTTGCAATCCTAATATCAGATAAAATAGACTTCAAACTGAAATTCATGAGAAGAGATAAAGAAGGTCGCTACATACTAATTAAAGGATCTCTCCTTCAGGAGGATATTACAATTCTAAATATCTATTTGCCAAACAATGGAGCACCCAAATTTATCAAAGAAACACTACTTTCCTTCAAATCACATATAGATCCAAAGACATTAATTGTTGGGGATTTTAACACACCACTCTCCCCACTAGATAGATCAACTCGGCAAAAACTCAACAGAGAAACCGCAGATCTAAACAGCTGCATAGATCAACTAGACTTAACAGACATTTACCGAACATTTCACCCAGCAGCATCAGAATACACGTTCTTCTCAGCAGCACATGGAACGTTTTCTAAAATAGACCACATTTTAGGCCACAAAGCAAACTTGTCTAAATTCAGAAACATTGAAGTTATACCTTGCATTCTCTCTGACCACAAGGGAATAAAATTAGAACTCAACACCAAAAGCCACCAAAGAAAGTCCGGTATCACATGGAGGCTGAACAACACACTGCTGAATCATGAGTGGGTCATGGAAGAGATTAGAAAGGAAATTCAAATGTTCATGCTATTCAACAAAAATGAACACACAAATTACCAGCTCCTCTGGGACACAGCAAAGGCAGTACTCAGAGGCAAGTTTATAGCTCTGAGCTCCTACATCAACAAATTGGAGAGATCGGAAACTAACAATTTAATGACACATCTAAACCTCCTTGAAAAAGAGCAGCAAGATAAACCCCAATCCAGTAGACGGAAAGAAATAATCAAAATTAAATCAGAATTAAATGAATTAGAATCCAAAAAAACTATAGAAAGAATCAACAAAACAAAGAGTTGGTTCTTCGAAAAACTTAACAAAATTGACAGACCCTTAGCAAATCTAATCAGAAAAAGGAGAGAACACACCCAAATTAATAAACTCAGAGATGAGAATGGAAACATCACCACAGAAACAACCAAGATTCAGAACATTATAAGGGAATACTTCTCAAAACTTTATGCTAATAAGTTTGAGAACTTGACAGAAATGGACCTTTTCCTAGCAAATATTGACATGCCAAAACTAAACCAAGATGAGTTAAACCAGCTTAACAGGCCTATATCAAGCATTGAAATAGAAACAGCAATAAGAGACCTCCCAGCTAAGAAAAGTCCAGGACCAGATGGTTTTACAGCGGAATTTTACAAGGCCTTCAAAGCAGAGCTCACACCAATACTCCTCCAACTCTTCAATGAAATTGAAAGAGAAAGCTCACTACCGAACACATTCTATGAAGCCATCATAACCCTCATCCCAAAACCAGGCAAGGACTCATCAAAGAAAGAGAACTATAGACCCATTTCTTTGATGAACATTGATGCAAAACTTCTCAACAAAATTTTGGCCAATCGACTTCAACAATTCATCCAAAAAATCATACACCACGATCAAACAGGATTCATTTCAGGGATGCAAAGCTGGTTCAATATACGCAAATCAATTAATATTATTCATCACATCAACAGGAGCAAGAATAAGAACCACATGGTTATCTCAATAGATGCAGAAAAAGCATTTGACAAGATCCAACACCCCTTTATGATGAAGGTTCTGGAAAAATTAAGAATCCATGGAACATTCCTCAATACAATAAAGGCTGTATATGACAAACCTACAGCCAGCATTATACTCAATGGTGAAAAACTAAAGCCATTTCCTCTTAACTCAGGAACGAGACAAGGATGCCCACTCTCTCCACTTCTCTTCAATCTAGTATTAGAATGCCTAGCTACAGCAATAAGACAAGATGCAGACATAAAGGGGATCCAAATAGGGAAAGAAGAAATAAAACTCTCCCTCTTTGCAGATGACATGATCTTGTATTTAAAGAATCCCATGGACTCCACTCCCAAATTACTCAAGCTGATTCAAAACTTTGGCAAAGTAGCAGGTTACAAAATTAACCCCCAAAAATCAATGGCTTTTCTATATGCCAACAATGAGAAAAGTGTGGCTGAAATTAGGAAAGCAACTCCATTTGTAATAGCCCCACAAAAAATAAAATACCTAGGAATTAACTTAACCAAAGAAGTGAAGGACCTCTATGATGAAAACTTTAAAATCTTGAAAAAGGAAATCAACACAGAACTTAAAAAATGGCAAAACCTCCCATGCTCCTGGATTGGCAAGATTAACATCGTGAAAATGGCAATACTTCCCAAGGCTATCTACAAATTCAACGCGATACCTATCAAAATTCCACCCTCATTCTTCAAGGAAATAGAGGAGGCAATCCAAAAATTCATATGGAACAATAAAAGACCCCGAATAGCAAAAACGCTCCTCAACGGAAAGAACACTGCTGGAGGAATATCAATACCAAATTTCAAACTCTACTATAAAGCCATAGTAATCAAAACAGCTTGGTATTGGCATAAGAACAGACCTCAGGACCAATGGAATAGAATTGAAAACCCAGAAATGAACCTACAGACCTATAGCCATCTAATCTTCGATAAGGAAGCTAAAACAATAGAATGGAAGAAAGACAGCCTCTTCAGTAAATGGTGCTGGCAAAATTGGTTAACTACATGTAGAAAACTAAAGCTAGATCCTTATATATCACCCTGCACCAGAATCAACTCCAAATGGATCAAAGACCTTGAACTCAAAGCAGACACTCTGAAAACATTACAGGATGGAATAGGAGAAACCCTAGGTCTCCTTGGCTCAGGTCGAAATTTTCTGAATAGAGACCCGGAAGCACAACAAATCAAAGAAAGGTTGGACAAATGGGATTGCATACGGTTGCAGAGCTTCTGCAGGGCAAATGACATAGCTAGCAAGATCAATAGAAAGCCCACCGATTGGGAGAAGATCTTTACTAGCCATACAACGGACAAGGGTCTCATATCTAAAATATACTTGGAACTCAAAAAATTAAACCACCCAACAACAAATCCTCAAAGAAACAACTGCCCAATAAATAAGTGGGCGAAAGACTTAAAGAGAAACTTCTCTGAAGAAGAAAGAAGGATGGCCAATAGACACATGAAGAAATGTTCAACATCCCTAGCCATAAAAGAAATGCAAATCAAAACAACATTGAGATATCACCTCACTCCAGTTAGAACAGCAAAAATCAAGAACTCTAACAACAACAGATGCTGGAGGGGATGTGGACAGAAAGGAACCTTACTTCATTGTTGGTGGGAATGTAAACTTGTTCAACCACTTTGGAAAGCAGTATGGAGGTTCCTCAAAAGACTTCACATAGATCTCCCCTATGATCCAGCAATCCCACTTTTGGGCATTTACCCAAATGTTTACAAACAAGACCACACTAAAGCTACCAGCACAACTATGTTTATTGCAGCATTATTTACCATAGCTAAGACATGGAACCAACCCAGATGCCCCTCAGTAGATGAATGGATCAAGAAAATGTGGTATATATACACAATGGAATTCTATGCCTCCATCAGAAAGAATGACATTTCCCCATTTGTTAGGAAATGGAAAGGCTTGGAAAAAATTATATTAAGTGAAGTAAGCCAGGCCCAAAGAAGCATAGGTCCCATGGTTTCCCTTATTTGCAATATCTAGTATAGGTATGAGTCAAGCGGAAAAGGTCAGATAATGTGATGTTAGGAAAATGAACCCTTAAATATGTATTTTAATGTTTTCGTTTCTTTCATGCATGTGTTTCTAACGCATTTATAAGATTATTTCTTTGTTGCTTTGTATGTCCCTCCCCCACAGTGTAACCCCCGCTTTCACTATATTTGATGTCAGTATAACATGTGGAGGAGATGGGGACAAACAAGTCGTTTAAGGATTCAGGTGGACCTGTTGCAACAATGAGAAGTACAAAATGTCATGTCAAAACCAGCTTTACAATGTCGGTGTGGGGGGGGGGAGGGGGGTATAATTGGGTGGGGGGAGGGGGGAGGCTGGGAAGGGAGGTGAAGGGTAAACAAAGGAGGAGGCTGCAATGCTTGGTAAGAAATGTATGCATTATCCTGCCCATGTAATTGTAGCCCCTCTGTACAGTATGTTCTCAAATAAAATAAAATAATATTAAAAAAAATAAAAAAAAAAGATATCAATAAAAGATTGTAAAAATATAGTAGAGAAACAATACACTTATTGTCCTGTTTTCTGTTCCACATGGAAGCAATGGAAGATTTTTGTAGAGTTTAAAAAAATTATAAAAAGCAAAATAAATTCAGAACTTGGTGCAAAGCTACACTTATTTTGCTTTTAAATTTCTCAGAGTTCTGCAAGTTGATTGATGTTGGCTAGAGGATCTTTGCTTGATGCTTTTTATGTTTGTGTCTGGAGATATCCAAGGACTTGATTGCACAAGAGTGCTCAGGCACTGGCTGACAGTTGAATTGGGCTGGGGCTTGGAAATCAGTTGCATCATCTACCACAGAAACTAAATTGGCTGTGAAAAGAACATCCTAAGGATGAGGCTTCCTTGGAAGGGAGCAGAACTTCATCATTTACTGTCTGAAGTAGAACATGGAACATTATTAGTCCTACCAAACACACACACACACACACACACACACACACACACACACACACACGCACACACACACATTACCATGCTTTCCAGGCCACAGACGATACAGGTAATTAAATTCAAGAGAATAGAAATAAACTCCAAGTCTTAGTAGAATAGTGACAGAAAAATGTGCAGCCCTCTTTAATCCAACCCATAGTCAAAGATAAGCACAAGTCAGCTCCATTACATGAAAAGACATCAAGGAAAGAGAAACATAGCACATAATGGCTGTTGGAACATTTTAGCATCACCTTCTTCTACTTTTTGTGTATTTAAGTGTTTGTTGAATGGACTAGAAAAGCATCCTCCTTGTCTCATTCAAACAAATGGATGTAGAAATAGAAAGGAGAAGATGACAAGGGAAAGAGTCTCATTTATTCACAATTCCATATCATGGAATTGAGGGTGAATTGGAACCTTCTTACTAATCAGTAACTATTACAGTACAATTATGGTACTCTAATTGCACTTTTATATTTAATATAAGGCAAAATAATTCTGCCCACATAAATATGACATTGTAAAACAATTATTTGAAGAAAAGTCTTGTTAGGAATGCATTGTTTACCTAATCAGATATTGATATAAATACATATCTTAAGTGTGTTTTATCAAAATCAGAGCATCATCAAGCATGCAAAGAGAAATGGAGTAGAGGAAATTTGCACATACTCACACACACACACACATATGGCAAGAACAATTGAAATTTTATGTCTAGAAAAGACAGGTGAGAAGATGTGGCAGAGACTAAATTAGTATACACACCTTTATGAGCATAGGAACTCTGAAAAAAAATGACAGGCGTGAAATGCTATCCAAGACTTTTAGTCCTTAAAAATAAGTAACTCACTTTTTGAACCTTTGAAACATATAGAAGGAAATCAACAAGTAAGAATTCTTTAATCTCTGAATATAAAAAACATTTTTTAAAACACACTAAATTCTTCTTTTCTAATGCATTGAGTTTTGCCTTACATTTGTCTGCACCCCATCCATCAAGTGCAGAGATGAATGGGAAGCACAGCATCCATACAGATGTTAGATGGGATTGAATTTAGTTCTACTTTCCCTACAAGAGTTGACAGGTTCTTTTTACATTCTTTGAGTGTTAATGTCCCTGTCTCTTTAAAAAAGATTACACATTGCAGTGCACTCTCCTTATCTAGAGTGTGACAAGTCTTTGGTGTTAACAGCTATCAGACAAATAAAAGCTCTGCACAAGTAAAGCAGCAATGCTTCATACAAACTTGAAAGCTCTTATTTTGATATGGTTTGTATATATACTAGTGATGAAAATATGAAGTATAAAACCAGATCAATAGAAAATGTAATTTATAGTTACACACATAGTCTCTCCTAATTTGTTTAAAAACATGGTTATGGGATAGGCAGTGTAGTTCATTGGTAGATAACTTGCCTAGAATGTGTGATGCCATGTGTTAGATCCTCAGCAACTATAAAGGAATGATGAATGAGTGAATAAATAAGCAGCTGCACGTTTTGGGATGTTTGATATCAGATACTAATGTAAAGGTCACATTACTCCATACTATCAATTTGTGTCCAAATAACAACCCAAATGGGCTAATGCCTTAAAGAGAGACTTCTCAGAAGACAAAATGATAATGACCAATAGACACAAGAAGAAATGTACATCTCTGGCCATAAGAGAAAGGCGAAACAAAGTAATAGTTTTTTTTTTTATTGTGAAAATACCGTACAGAGGGGTTACAATTACATGAGCAAAGTAATGAGTACATTTCTTATCAAGCATTTTTGCCTCCTTCTTTGAGTTTCCACCTCATTTCAGTTAGAATGGCCATTATCAAGAAAACTATCAAAAACAGTTGCTGGCCGAGATGTGGCCAAAAGGGGATGTTACTACACTGTTGGTGGGAATGGAAACTTGTTTAACCACTCTGGAAATCAGTATGTAAGTTCCTCAGAAGACCAGACATAGATCATTCCTATGATCCAGCAATTCCAGTCTTATTCAATAGACCACAGGGCCACACTAAAACTACTGGCACAACCATGTTCACTGTAGCATTGTTTACCACAGCTAAGATATGGAACCAACCCAGATACCCCTCAGTGGATGAAGAGATCAAGGAAATGTGGTATACATATACACAATGGAACTCTATCTTTCCACCAGAAAGAATGATATTCAATTCATAAGGAAATGGAAAGACTTGGAAAAATTATATTAAGCAAAGTAAGCCATAACCAAAGAAACAAGTTCCAATGTTTCCCTCATTTGTTGTAATTAGAATATGCCTATACATATACAAGTAAATCTATTCTGGATGGTAAAAGATAAAAAATTACACTTGTACATGATAAATTTTACAGGTCTCTAAACATTTAGACGGTGAGGCCAGAGGAAGATATTCTTAGGAAAGGATCACAAAGGCTCAATAGCTATGTGTATATGATCTCATGATGTTTATTAAAATGAACTCCAAGAAATGTAAACAAGAGTTTGTTTCTGTCATTTTGATTTTTCATTTCCCACTTTATTGTTTTGTTTTCTGAGCCTTTTGTGTTCTACATGGTTATTAGTTTTGGTGAGGGTAAGTGGCAGCAGAGAAATGGTGGGAGAAAGGGTGAACAAATGTAGCACTAGACACGATGTTGAAAATGAACCATACCACTTGTGGGGAAGGGGAGTCAGGAGGGAAAATCTGGGAGAAAACCAGGGAAGAGGTGACACTGTTCAAAAAGAAATGGACTAATTATTGGACTTATGTAACTGTAACCCTTCTGTACATCACCTTTATAATAAAATAAAAGTACTAAAAATAAGATCCATAACAAAATTGATTAAGCTCAGTTCTTCAAGAGACACCTTGTAGGAAATGATCCAAATTGTATCAAATATCCACTCCTCTAATTTGGGGAGGGGAAGGGACAAAATAAAATGCTTAAATAGGGATACAGGTTGATCCATTGTAACATGAGATGTACAAGACGCTATGTTGAATACAAACTTTACAACTTCGGTGGGAGGGCGGGGAGAGGAGTAGCTGTAGAGGTGGGAGGGAAGGGATGGTAGGGGAAAAACAAAGGAGGCAACAATGCTTGATAGGATATGTACTCATTACCTTGCTCATGTAACTGTAACCTGTCTGTACGGTATTTTTTACAATAAAATGTACAAAAAATAAATAAAAAAGTTAATTATGAAAACTTTAGTTACGCTGCACCCAGCTATGTTTACACACTATTAGAATCATTATATGTGGAAGGAATGTGATTGAATTATTATTTTATTATAATTTCAGATCACTCCGATATCCATAACAGCAAAACTGTCTAAATGCTTTCGGTTACAAACACATTTTCTAATAGATACAGACTTTGAGAATATAAATTAGCATGCAGAGATTTGCTTTTTCATTAATTTAGTGCTACATTTTATTAAAAATCTCTGAAAGTCTTCTGACAACATGGCATCTTCTTTATATTGGCAGTCAAATAACAAGGGGCACTCAAGAAACAGCTGCAAATTGAATGCCTAAAATAAAATCAAATAAAGCAGCAAGCCCAAGCTCAGACCCTCTGATTTTCTTCTATAATATAAGGATTTGTATTTTATGATTTGGCTTTACAGCAAATAGAAATGGTTAAATAACTCATGGCTCTCACTGCAAAGCAAATTCTTCCTGTCTGAAAACAAATAATTTTGAGAGAATTTATTATGAATTAATGGAGCAAGGTTCTCCCTAGTTCATCCCTCTTGTTATTATGCTTCCTTTAAAAGTGCCAAGAAAGGATTTAAATTTATCACTTCTCATTAAACTGTAAAAGCTCATGTTAATTGGATGTCAACCATTTTTACTTACCTACAGGCTGACTGACATTAAAGATCAGATAATTTAAAAGCAACCTAAAGAATACGAGTAATATTTACAATACTTAGCAGCTGAAAGAGAAATAAAATTTAGGTTATATCTCTCATTAAAACCACACACATTCAATGTGCAATAAGAAATGAATCTGTGTT
The DNA here is from genome assembly GCF_024711535.1 of Dipodomys merriami. Lineage (NCBI taxonomy): Eukaryota > Metazoa > Chordata > Mammalia > Rodentia > Heteromyidae > Dipodomys > Dipodomys merriami. Next base: position 31,623,870 of record NW_027202493.1, on the reverse strand, counting down.
TTGCAAGACTATATAAAGGCATAATTGAAAGCTCTTAACTTTAAACCACAAATATCTGTGCCATCTTTAGAAATGGCCTTATAAAGATTGTTACCTAAACCACTATGTCAGTAGATGTCTTTGCTTAAGTCAGATTAAGAGAACAGAAATCAGGCTGGGAAGTAAAGAGCATGCTTAGCCCATGGAACCTCCTAGGTTTGATTCCTCAGTACAAAAGAAAAGAAAAAGCATAAAAGAACATAAATCAAAAATTATTGTATACATAATATTTAAACATGCAAATAGTCTAAATTTTCTAGGTCTCAAAAGTCTGTTATTCTCCAATATAATTCAACAATGCTTTACTTTCCAACTGTATAGTGTTTTTCAACTGTAATTACCTTCAGGAAATAAAACAAAGTGTAATTGTTTGAAACTGTGGTAAATAAGGGTTTAGAATTTACTCCATCCCGTCAATTTCTCTGGAGCAAAGTAAGAAATGTTTTAAGTTCAATGGGAATTATTTTGTTGGTGAAAGCCTTTCATGTACATTCTAGGTTCCAGAATAGGCTAAAAACAAAGCCTTCAGGAGTCTAGGCAGTATTTTATACTTGCAAAATAGACATAAATTATACAACAATGACCAAAATGGGCTGTAATTAGATGGGGGAAAATTTCCCTTTCACTTTGGGGACTTCTTAGTAATTCTCAGTAGTTTGAAAAGTATTTTTAAATTTAAGTTGCTATTCAAACTATTGTATTTCAGACATAGTCTACATTTATGCAAGTATTGTTTTGCTTTTCCTACTGTGGCTCTGTAGTATAACTTTACGTAAGATAGTCTAGTATCTTCAGCATTGTTCTTTTTCTAATGACTGCTTTAGCTTTGCAGTCTCTTGTATTTGTCCAGCATTACATTACCTATTTGTATGAAAATGACATTGGGATTTCAATGAGGGTTTCATTAAATCTGTAGATTGCTTTCAGCAGTATACCCATTGTAGCTGCAATAATCCTGCCAATCTGAGAATAAGAAAGGTCTTTTAATAGTGTCTTTAATACGTTATTTTTGTTTTGTAGTTTTATAATAGAGATTTTTCTTACTTCCATAGTTCAGTTAATTTCTAGATATATTTTAAGCTATTGTGAATGAAAGTGTTTTCTTGATTTGATGCCCTTTGGATCAGAATTGACTCATTATGCCAACATTTCCAACAATTTTCTAAGCACTCAATACCATTATTAAATACTTTGGTTTTAAACAAACCTATGATATTTTCTCTTTCTTGTTCTGAAGAGTTGTCTGACAGATAATAAAATTATAAAAAGGTTTTTAAATGAAAAGTTCCAGAGACTTTAATAGAAATCTGAATGCTTCAGATACTACAATCTTGAATGAGAAAGATAAACATGAAAGAGTAGGGTTGACCAAGCTTCATTCCACAAAGAACATTTTGTGAGTTTCTAAGTTATTTCCTTAAAGAAATCATGAACAAAACTTTTTATTTAAGATAGTGATATATGATGACACTGACACTGCTAGAAAATGATGTTTTCTTATAAGGACAAAAAAATTTGTCTTAAGTGAAGTTTCCTATCATCTCTTAGGTAGAAATAAAATCGATTATAGCTCTTTTAATTATCCTTCTATTATTTTTATTAAAATAATTTGAATAATCTATAAAAGGAACAACAAAGACAAAGTGGCATTTCATTATCTATATTTACATATGTATTTAGAAAAATATTCAATAGAAATAATTTGAAAATCTATCTAAGCACTTTTTATATCAGATCCTATTTAGATTATTCTATTCAGTATCTGTTTGATTCACCATTAAGTTGTGGCAGCAATATGTACTACAGAAACGGAATGAAAATCTATTTGTGGTTAGTAAAAATGTCTTACAATATTACATTTTATAATGGATACAATTTATTTAGGAAAATATATAAAATGACAGTTTTTGATTCTTTATATCAATAGTAATTAATAGTTAGATTGGCATAAACTATGGTCAAGTCTAGTACAATGTAAAAGTTTCTGTAAGCTATTAAATAATATACAATTATCCTTCAAAAGCATTACATCTGAAATCATGTTACTACTAATAAGTGTCAGTATTTCTCCACTTCTGTTGATATTGCAAAACAGAAAAAATTAAACATTTTCATTGTGTCACAATGCATAGATAACAAATTATTGTATAGATAATTGCTAATGCTTGTGATTTAAGAAACATCAGTTCCATTATGTTGATTGATTCATGAGATAGACAATTGTCATCCTCAACAAGGCAGCATGTTTGATAGCAGAATTTCAATTGCCTTCATATGTATGTATTTTGCATGTGTATATAGGAATTTAAAACATATTTTACATATTTCATATATAAAAGTACAGATGGTTTTCAAAAATAGACTCCTCATTTTATTGCCACTAGCATTATGAAGGGAAATTGTGACAGTCAATGCCAAAATATAATAGGAAATATTTTCATATTTCAAAATATTATATGACAACCTATGGCCTGTCCATATTTATTTTACCATTAGGTATTTATCTTAATGGTATAATAAAAACATTACACTTGCAAAAAATATTAGTTTCATTACTGGATAAACATATGGTATGCACATTCCACTGTCCTATTGAATCATTTCTAAAATCTGGACTGATTGTTCAACGCAGTCATGTGAAGATGCTGAAAATTAAATAGCAGCAGGTGAATTAGTGAAGACTAAAATTCAAAGTACTAAAAATCCCACAGTGAATGTATCATTTGCATCTGCTTTGTTTTCATCAGGCTGAAAGCCACAAAGCAGGTCTAGGAACTTCCTTGTATCTAGGTGAGGAATAAGAGTGAAAAATGTCCAAAGCCCAGAGCATGAAGAGAATATCCTTGTTTTTTTCTAAAAAACTATTTTTTTTGTTTTCCTAAAAATAATTTTAAAATTTATTGACTGAACTAAGTGTATCCTGGTCTCTAAGCAGTTTCATAGCCCATGGGGAGTCCATGGGTGTGGAGCATGGGAGACCTTTCCTAGACTATGAAATGCTGTCACACCATTTTCTTCTCTCTCACTTGTCCTGGTGCTCTTAGAAGAGGATGAAAATCACAGAGACACATACCAGGATGAAGTTTGCTTCATCTTAGCTCTCTTAGTGAAAGAAAGAATAGGAAGGGAGTGAATTTGGGCAGCATTATTATGAGCATGTATGTAACTATCACAATGAAACTCCTTTGAACAGTTATGGATGCTAATACAAAATAATCGTCTTTATTTGTTCTGCGAGAAACTCTCTTGAAAACAATGTGTGCAATTCTCTTGAAATATTTTGTATAAAATTTTTACACAATTTATTTATAAATGTTTAACAGATAATAAATTTGATCAATATATATGTATACATATATATCATAGTTTAATATTCAGGAAAGTTAAAGTACAATTTCTTCTAACTATATATTTACGAATATACATAAGGGTAATATAATCCAACCCTACACCAAACATCATCTGAGAAAGTGCAAGAGAAAGCAATTGAAATATAAAGGAAAAGAGGAGTGGTTGAAATTGTTCGAAGCACAATGTTTATGTCTATGAAATAACCACAAGAAATCCCTTGTGTTATTACGATGTGTTAATTCAACACAAAAAGAGCGAGGTCCTAGAGAGATTTCATAAGCGTCCTGAGAGCTTCAGGACCTATCAGGTTCCTCCTGGATAGAAGCACTGTCATGGAAAGAAGGCAAGTTAGAGAATCTGAAAAGAAGAGGAGTGATTTTTTTCCCCCTACTTCCCTCGAACTCCATCGGGAGGTTTCCAGATAGAATTTCCATGGACAGCAGAAATCAAATACCAGGGACCCATGGCAAGACATTCCAAGAGAGATGGACAAGAAGGATTCCAATCCCATTGACCTTAACGTAGCCAATAACAGGGTGTTCTCTGCCACTGTGAGTTCAAGACATTGCTCCTTCACTTCCAAAGAGTTCTGTGATGCAAAATGATCGCACTTTCTAACCAGAGGCCTTGGCAGGGAAAAAACAGAAACAGTGGACACCAGTGCTTGTGTGTTGCTATGCGGGCACTTCCTTGATCGGCGACTGGCCACCAGAACTGAGGAACAAATGTGTGTTGGAAGATTCCTTCAACGCCACAATGGGACATGCTTTCCCTTACACCAGTAGAAAGAAATGGAATTAACAGGAACTATAAAAACCAAAAAAGAAGAAAATCCCTCCAAATCTCGTTACTTTATTTCTCCTAATATTGATTGGATGGAAGCCAGAGAGAGAGAGTTAGCAATTCTATTAGACGAATGAAACAAAAAGCATTGACTTAGCAAGCCAAAGAAGAAGGGGAGGAAGGGGAAAGAAGAGTCAAGGAAAGAAAGTATGCACACAGCTGATCCAGGGGTTCAAATTTTATTTATTTTTGTTTGTTTCTATATATACTTTTTTACTTTTTCTTTTTTTGTAGGTCTTGTGGCCTGAACTCTGGGCCTGGGCGCTGTCCCTCAGCTCTTCAGCTCAAGGCGAGAGCTCTACCACTTGAGCTACAGCGCCACTTCTGGTTTTCTGGTGGTTTATTGGAGATAAGAGTTTCATGGACTTTCTTACCGGGGCTGGCTTTGAACCTCCATCCTCAGGTCTCAGCCTCCTGAGTAGCTAGGATTACAGGCATGAGCCTGTAATATATATATATATTACTTTTAAAAACATATAGGCATTATTTTCACAGAAGAAATTTTCATTAAGCTTTAAAAGAAATGGTAATCATCCCTGAAAAAAAATACATGCAAGTATATGGAAATATTTGTGTTCTTCTGCTGCAAATGTTTTGGAAAACAATGTTGATATAGCTGTGATGGTCTAGTAAGAATTCTAGAAATTATCATATATTAGAATAACAATTTTGGTTACATTTTCCATGTGTTAGGTAAAATTATATACATCTAAAATGTGAGGTGGACTTAGTTATAAATATCAAAGTATTACTTTAGTCTGAACAGAAAATGCATGGTAAAATAATTAATGCTATGTTGTCATTACGAAGTATTTGTGAAATTAATTTTATTAGATGTAGAGCAATAAATATTTTTCATATTAATCACAATAAATTTAATTTGGAAAGTTAGCAATGAAATAAAACTAAGTAACTACTTGCCTTGCAGATATTAGTAGAGGTTTTATGTAGTTTTATCTCAGCTTCTTCAAATGTACATGAAATTGTGGGAGATTAAGTCTATAATAAGCATTCATAAATTATGGAACATTTAAAGCTCAAAACCACTGTGATTATAGACTTAATTTCCTTTCAGCTTGGTGGTTAAATACCAATATGTTGTGTCAGCAATTTAAGGATTTTTTTCTCCTTTCCAATGAGACATATGCCAATTTTTGTGTGCTCTGAATAACTGAATAAGGAAAATATATGACAGATTTCTACCTGGCTAGATAATAATTGCAAGGTTCCTTTAGATCAAAAGCATAATGAGGTCACACAGAGGATGCTTCCTCTAGTCAAGACATTCAGTATCCCCAAAGGAGGAAAAAAGAGGTCAGTAGCTGTTTAGAGTCCTTTAGAGACTTCTCAAAATATTATAGCTGTTAATCAATGCTCAAGATCACAAAGTTAGTGTAAATGAATAGTGAGAGAGAGTTTCTGAGTCAATGACTATGAATAAAAAGCGTATTTATAGAGAGAAAGAGAGAGATAGGGAAGGGAGGAGAGAGAACATTAATATTCACCTTAACAGAACAGAGGATAAAACAGCTGCATTACAAATTTTTCAGAGAGCTAATACTCTGATGAGAGTGATGAGACCAGAGAAGAATGATGGAAGGGGAGACAGGGAGCAAGATCTACTGGACTGTACTGTTGAATTTAAGTGATTGGAAGCTAATAGAAAACTAAATCTAATTTCCATAGGAAGTTATTTCATAAACGAAAATGTCAAAATGGTCAGTAGTCAAGATATACCAGTTATTCATGAGACATCTGACCAGAGACTCCTGACTACTATTCTACATAAACATAAAATCTTGGAAAATAAAAATATGGTATTTCCTCATGAAAAAAATAGTCACTGAGGGTATTTTTACGCGTGCGACTCCTTTAGTAACTTCCAAAAATAACAATATTTCTATTTCATGGCATCTTACAACAAATTATAGGCCCTCAAAGGAAGATGTTTTATCTTCTTCAAGTAATTTCCTTGAGAGCACTGGATCGTCTGTTCAATCAAAATGCAGTTTTAAGTGATGGATTTTTTGGCAGGCTTTTTGTTTCCTCCCTACCCATGGATATGAAAGAGTTGACTGTAAATTTCAAGTTTTACATATAGTTTACAAATCATCAGGCAGATTGCCATTTTTTTTAAATTGTATTTTATTTTATTTGAGAACATACTGTACAGAGGGGCTACAATTACATGGGCAGGATAATGCATACATTTCTTACCAAGCATTGCAGCCTCCTCCTTTGTTTACCCTTCACCTCCCTTCCCAGCCTCCCCCCTCCCCCCACCCAATTATACCCCCCTCCTCCCCCCACACCGACATTGTAAAGCTGGTTTTGACATGACATTTTGTACTTCTCATTGTTGCAACAGGTCCACCTGAATCCTTAAACGACTTGTTTGTCCCCATCTCCTCCACATGTTATACTGACATCAAATATAGTGAAAGCGGGGGTTACACTGTGGGGGAGGGACATACAAAGCAACAAAGAAATAATCTTATAAATGCGTTAGAAACACATGCATGAAAGAAACGAAAACATTAAAATACATATTTAAGGGTTCATTTTCCTAACATCACATTATCTGACCTTTTCCGCTTGACTCATACCTATACTAGATATTGCAAATAAGGGAAACCATGGGACCTATGCTTCTTTGGGCCTGGCTTACTTCACTTAATATAATTTTTTCCAAGCCTTTCCATTTCCTAACAAATGGGGAAATGTCATTCTTTCTGATGGAGGCATAGAATTCCATTGTGTATATATACCACATTTTCTTGATCCATTCATCTACTGAGGGGCATCTGGGTTGGTTCCATATCTTAGCTATGGTAAATAATGCTGCAATAAACATAGTTGTGCTGGTAGCTTTAGTGTGGTCTTGTTTGTAAACATTTGGGTAAATGCCCAAAAGTGGGATTGCTGGATCATAGGGGAGATCTATGTGAAGTCTTTTGAGGAACCTCCATACTGCTTTCCAAAGTGGTTGAACAAGTTTACATTCCCACCAACAATGAAGTAAGGTTCCTTTCTGTCCACATCCCCTCCAGCATCTGTTGTTGTTAGAGTTCTTGATTTTTGCTGTTCTAACTGGAGTGAGGTGATATCTCAATGTTGTTTTGATTTGCATTTCTTTTATGGCTAGGGATGTTGAACATTTCTTCATGTGTCTATTGGCCATCCTTCTTTCTTCTTCAGAGAAGTTTCTCTTTAAGTCTTTCGCCCACTTATTTATTGGGCAGTTGTTTCTTTGAGGATTTGTTGTTGGGTGGTTTAATTTTTTGAGTTCCAAGTATATTTTAGATATGAGACCCTTGTCCATTTTATGGCTAGTAAAGATCTTCTCCCACTCGGTGGGCTTTCTATTGATCTTGCCAGCTATGTCATTTGCCCTGCAGAAGCTCTGCAATCTTATGCAATCCCATTTGTCCAACCTTTCTTTGATTTGTTGTGCTTCCGGGTCTCTATTCAGAAAATTTCGACCTGAGCCAAGGAGACCTAGGGTTTCTCCTATTCCATCCTGTAATGTTTTCAGAGTGTCTGCTTTGAGTTCAAGGTCTTTGATCCATTTGGAGTTGATTCTGGTGCAGGGTGATATATAAGGATCTAGCTTTAGTTTTCTACATGTAGTTAACCAATTTTGCCAGCACCATTTACTGAAGAGGCTGTCTTTCTTCCATTCTATTGTTTTAGCTTCCTTATCGAAGATTAGATGGCTATAGGTCTGTAGGTTCATTTCTGGGTTTTCAATTCTATTCCATTGGTCCTGAGGTCTGTTCTTATGCCAATACCAAGCTGTTTTGATTACTATGGCTTTATAGTAGAGTTTGAAATTTGGTATTGATATTCCTCCAGCAGTGTTCTTTCCGTTGAGGAGCGTTTTTGCTATTCGGGGTCTTTTATTGTTCCATATGAATTTTTGGATTGCCTCCTCTATTTCCTTGAAGAATGAGGGTGGAATTTTGATAGGTATCGCGTTGAATTTGTAGATAGCCTTGGGAAGTATTGCCATTTTCACGATGTTAATCTTGCCAATCCAGGAGCATGGGAGGTTTTGCCATTTTTTAAGTTCTGTGTTGATTTCCTTTTTCAAGATTTTAAAGTTTTCATCATAGAGGTCCTTCACTTCTTTGGTTAAGTTAATTCCTAGGTATTTTATTTTTTGTGGGGCTATTACAAATGGAGTTGCTTTCCTAATTTCAGCCACACTTTTCTCATTGTTGGCATATAGAAAAGCCATTGATTTTTGGGGGTTAATTTTATAACCTGCTACTTTGCCAAAGTTTTGAATCAGCTTGAGTAATTTGGGAGTGGAGTCTATGGGATTCTTTAAATACAAGATCATGTCATCTGCAAAGAGGGAGAGTTTTATTTCTTCTTTCCCTATTTGGATCCCCTTTATGTCTGCATCTTGTCTTATTGCTGTAGCTAGGCATTCTAATACTAGATTGAAGAGAAGTGGAGAGAGTGGGCATCCTTGTCTCGTTCCTGAGTTAAAAGGAAATGGCTTTATTTTTCACCATTGAGTATAATGCTGGCTGTAGGCAGATTGCCATTTTTTGACAATTGGTGGTGGTTGTCATTCTTGGTCATTCCCTGCCATTCCTTGGCCTTTGTTCTAGGGCATAATGATGTCTCCTCTGTCATTAGAGTTGAACTCTAGGAAATCTTGCAGAACTTTTGGGTAAAAGAGAAAACTATCCCCTGAGTGATTCAATCTGAAAATAAAACACATCTTTGTGAAGACACACATTTGATTAATTTAGTTACTCAATCTTTGAATGTTAACATGTTAGGTCGTGATTCACAGATTTGAAAGCCAGAGCTAAAAGATCACGTGTTCCCAAATATTTGAAAAAAAAAAGCCAAATAACATAATCCCACAAGAACTTTAGGCTTCCGATATAAGTTGTGATTAAGCTATTACTTACATGGAAGAGATGGTTTTTCCTTTGGTGGGACCAAGAGGTTCTAACAGATCAAAAGGGGATTATTTCTTTTTTGTCTACTAACTAGGGATGAAATGCTGAATTAATTGATTATTTCATAAATCAAAGACTTCTAGTTATATCATTTTGGAATTATTTAAAATTGATCTACTCATTGAAAGCACTGCTATTCGTTAGGTTTTTTTTTTTTTTTTTAAAAAAACCATAACTGTTTTATTACAAGCAAATCAAGAATCACATAATTTTAAGGGCCAATCAAAGCTCGCCAATCTTGTTTAGAGTTCACAGTCTGTTCTATATAGCCTGGCAGGCAGCAGAATGTTCTGGAAGAAGATGCACTACCTGCTGCCAGTGTATTTTCATTCATGCCCCATACTCTCCACAAATGTGTTCCAAATGCTACAAGCAGTCTGAACACTGCAACTCACTGGGAGATTCTCTATTTGTATGACGAATTCACAAAGAATCCTCTTTAGCTCCAGTTTTTCTTCCTCTGGCTTTTCAACTGAGTGCCTCACTCCAGTGTAACTTAAAAAAATTTCAACATATCAGAGGAAAGAATTGGGAAATTGCTGCCACCATGTATTCGTATTCTTGATCATTGTGCAGTTTTAAAGGGTAGATTGCCAAAATTCTGTTCTGCACCAGCTTCTGTGTTCTTATTCAAGCAAGTTCCTTTATCCCCCGCTCCCACCTCTCCCCTGCACCTTAAATGTATCCAATTCTGGAAAATAATCAAAATTGATTTGCTTCTTTTTTTAAAAACCCATAACAATAGAAATATTTTTATGTATTTTAATGTTTTCGTTTCTTTCATGCATGTGTTTCTAACGCATTTATAAGATTATTTCTTTGTTGCTTTGTATGTCCCTCCCCCACAGTGTAACCCCCGCTTTCACTATATTTGATGTCAGTATAACATGTGGAGGAGATGGGGACAAACAAGTCGTTTAAGGATTCAGGTGGACCTGTTGCAACAATGAGAAGTACAAAATGTCATGTCAAAACCAACTTTACAATGTCGGTGTGGGAGGGGAGGGGGGTATAATTGGGTGGGGGGAGAGGAGAGGCTGGGAAGGGAGGTGAAGGGTAAACAAAGGAGGAGGCTGCAATGCTTGGTAAGAAATGTACGCATTATCCTGCCCATGTAATTGTAGCCCCTCTGTACAGTATGTTCTCAAATAAAATAAAATTAAATAAAAAAAAAAAAGAAATACTTTGCCCTCTTTTTCCTACTACCAGTCACTTCATAGTGATACAGATAAAACCAGATACATTATCTATTTCCAAATTGCCTTCCATGCCTCCGTGGCAGTCAATTTGCATGGCATATTTTACTTGTAATTCCACAAAAATCTGCTTGTTAAGGCCAACAATGATTTTCGTATTTCCAAATCTGTCATTCAAGTTTCATTCCTTTACTTTCTTCTTGCACCTAATATTTTACACAGCTTATCAACAACTCCCTCCTCAAAACATTTTCTTGAAAAAAGCATTCAATGTCTTGTTATTCCTTTCTTATTCCATTTTAGTACCATTCTCTCTCAGGTCCTTCTAATAAATTTCATGTACACAGATGATATTCTTTTTTTTTTAAATTTTATTTTATTTTATTTGAGAACATACTGTACAGAGGGGCTACAATTACATGGGCAGGATAATGCATACATTTCTTACCAAGCATTGCAGCCTCCTCCTTTGTTTACCCTTCACCTCCCTTCCCAGCCTCCCCCCTCCCCCCACCCAATTATACCCCCTCTCATTGTTGCAACAGGTCCACCTGAATCCTTAAACGACTTGTTTGTCCCCATCTCCTCCACATGTTATACTGACATCAAATATAGTGAAAGCGGGGGTCCCCCACACAGATGATATTCTAAGGCTAGAATGTTCCACGATCTTCTCTGTTCACAGTTGTTCAATTTCTCATCTGACCTAAGGATTTTTACCAACTATTTACAGATTTATTTATTTATTTACAGTATTACATATTCTGCTAAGACATCTCCCTTACCTTATTCCAGATTGCATATTCAGTTTTCTGTTTGGTCCGTCTACTTGCATTCTTGTCTGTACCTAAAACTTGGAATGCACAAAACTGTTTCTGTAATAGATTCAATTGCCTTCTAGGTCTTTCTCCCCTTATTTAGTTCTTACATGAGTAGCTAAACTACGGTTATAAAATTTTAATTAGATAATGTCACATTTCTGATAAATATCTTCCCAGGGTTTTCGCTGCATGGAAAATAAAGCTAGAGCTAGTGTGAAGCCTGTAATAGTGTCATTTACATCTGACCTCATCTTCCAATGTTTTCTGCTCTCCTCTGTGCTTTGGCCCCAGGGGCCCCAGGGCTATTGATTGAACTCTTCACATATGTTTCCACCTCAGAGCCACTGAACTTGTTTGTTTTGCACTTGAAATATTCTTTCTCCAGATATCCACCTGATTACCTGTACCACTTGAGTTTTTGCTCACATCCTCATTGAAAAGTTTTCTATTTAAAATTGAATCCTCTTTCTCTTTATTCAGTGCACTTTATTTTTCTCCAAAACATTTCTCCCCATCTAAAATAACAAATGTGTGTATACAATTTATTGCCTGTAACTATGTTCTCCCACATGTGATCTTATTACAGGAGGGGGTACTTTCATTTAATATTTCTGAACCGCATCGACCATTTCTAAAAAAGTGCTCAAGACATAGTATCATCTTTATAAACCATTGCTAAATTATTTGTTAATATAGGGAGGTGTGTTTCAAAACGTTCTCAAGTACTGGTACCAAATATGAAGATTTTTGCTTTTAGAGAGAAACAATATGTTCTATGTTGAATTAAAAAAAAACAATATTTTGAGAATCTGATCATTTCATGAATATATTGGGTATTAATCAAAGGAAAATGCAATTATGCCAGTAAAAATATGTGTATTAGAGGAGCTTTGCCATTACAAAGAAAAAAATAGACTCAGAGCCAGTTATGAAGTAGTTTTCTTTTTTGTTTCCAGCAGAGGAAATTGCTTCATCTAAGCCTTCATTTCCTTTATTCTTGGCAATGAATATTATATTGGATGATGTGCAGAAAACCTTTAATATACATTTAGCAAGCAAAAAAAGGTATACAAAAAGAAAAGAAGTACATTTTACTTCAAAATTTACAATAATTTTAAACTTTTTTGTGAACTTCCCTATTAAGTAATTTTAGGTGACCATTTGTTACAATGTTTGGATTGGAGCCAGGCCTACGTGGTATGTATTTTATGATGTGGACCATGTTTTCCTCCAACACTTTTATAGTTTTGTATGAATTTTTATATGCTAGAAACTTTAGAACCATATTAGTTATTTTTACATCTTTATTTCCATTCATTGCTTCACATGCTGAAGCCATTAATGTACTGATGCAGATATAAATACAAAGAATTCCTGACACCTTTAACAATTGCTCTTTATAAATTGGTGATAAAAATCCATGCACATTTATGATAATATCGGAGGAAAATTCAGATTTCTCCAACTTCAGAAATAAGGCTCTATAAACCACAACAATAATATGAGATGGTAAAATTGAATTCATATCCTGTGCGGTACGAACATTTCTGGGGCCTGTAGCTTTTTCCTTTTTCTTATTAATGGGTTATGACTGAGAAAAAATGAAGTGTTGCTGTGAGAAAATATATTTCCTTAACTTAAAACTTTTAAGTAGAAACCATCTACATATTAATTAATTTATGTTACAGAATGGTCTTTCACATTTAAATATGAATGTCTATTACTAGGCTGTCCATGGTGGAAGATGCCTGTAATCCCAGATATACATGAATAGAAGTAGGAGGATTGTGGTACAAGGCTGGATCTGGAGAAAGCGTAGCTGACATCTGAAAAATAAACTAACAGCTATGGTCCTGGGGACATTGCTCAAGTGGTCAAGCAATTACTTTTCAAGCATGAGACCCTGAGTGTAAACTAATTTACTATAAAAAATATCCATAGGTGTCAAAGACTGATAACTTGCAACATTAGAATCCGTTTTCTTATCACACATCTTTCTGATGTGTCATAATTGCAAAAGTCCCTGTACACACTACTTTCAGATCTCATAAAGTTCTATCAGCAAATGTAAACTCAGAGGAAATTTATTTATGCAATCCCTTAACCATCAAAAGACAGTTTGTAGAAAAATATCATTAGAGATGACAGCCTAGCATTACCGGTGTCATAGATTTCTGACACTCTACTTCCTTAGAAGTCTTTTTGACTTACTATACTGCATGCTGAGTAGTACTAATGGTGAACTGACAGGTGCTTTTCTGAACAGACATGGAAGTGAGGGAGAAGACCTTTGTTTCTTCCTTGAATCAGTACCCGCCTGTGTTTGGTATTCTACTACCACACCTCCACCCCATGGTCCTCCATCCCATAATCCTCTCTTCTTTATCAAGTCACATTGCAAACCTGCAAAAAGAAATGATGGAAAGACATTTTCCTGTGTCACAACATAAGATCTTTCCAGAAGCAGATGAAAGTGAAAAGATATACAGCATTCACAGACACAACATCCACCTAGAAGAAGCCCATCTCTTATTGATCTTTATAGTAAGTAACAAGTAACATTCAATAACTTTTGAAGATTTATCTTCAAGTATGCAAACATAAGTATTCATATATACTGTTTATTCCTATATATGTTTATTTATTCACATGTATTACATATAAATATGTATGCCTACATATAAACATATGTATAGATACTATTTATTCATATATATGCTCATAAACTAACTACAGTAAGAGATTAACAATGATAATAATAAAATATAACAATACTTTGTTATATCTTAAATAGAAGTTATTTAAGCCATATGATTTGTTTCTGGAACTTTTCATGTACTATTTTCATATGACATCTAACTGGATAAAACCACAGAAAGTAAGATAACAGATGAAAGGGAAATATATATTTATGTAATATCTTTTTCTACAATTGATATTAAATGCCTGTTTCCTAATCTATGTGTTAATTTATTAAAGAGCATGCTTAAGTTGCTTCTAGTTCTAGTTTCGTGTGATTACTAATAAAGCTGCTATAAATATTTACATTGTAGTTTTTGTATAGCTATAAGTTGTTAAATAAGTTGAGTGAATATCTTGGAGCTCATTTACAATTTTATGGCAAGAATATATATATATATATATATATATATATATATATTTATAAAAGACACTGTGAAACTGTCTTCAAAAGTTATTGTGCTATTACACATTTCATGATGAATAAATTTACTTTATCTGTTTTGTAATGTCTATTTTTCTACCAATATGTATCACATTTTTAATAAAACCAGTCATTTCATAATAGAACAAAACACACTATACGAGAATTAAGTGGAAAGTCTGAATTGTGTATATTTTATTTTATTTTATTTTTTATTTTTTTATGTTTTGAATTGTGTATGTTTTAAACTAAAATTCTATGGCACCGAGAGAAATATTGATTTGCTATGAAAAAATGTCACTTCACAGAGAACTTTGTGGAATTAGTTTAAAGAAAGGTAAAGCTAAGATTAGTTCACCATCTGTATATCACCTCATTGCATACAAATAGATGCCCATAAAATCCTGGAAAACATTTTGCTCTCTAAGAAATTTGATAGCTGCCTCCCAATTCAATTCATGTACTGGTTCTAACAGTAAATACTTTTATTAGTTGAACATATTATGGTGTATCCTGGCTAACATTCAGAATATCATCAGCCAATACACAGAAAAATAAAAGTAGCTATTTAATGTCAATTTTCATGTAAATGCTGTTTTTTACTCTGAAGCAAATTTTGCTCTGCAAATAAATAATGTATCTTTCCTTGAATTTGAAATCTCAGCTGTCTGTCTTACATGAGTTCTTTTCTAAGAGTAAAAGTTTATTGGTAAAATTTATGATAAGCAAAATACCAGGCTAGCAAAAACCTCATGAACTTTAGCTTTACTGTGTCTGTTAAATTTTCAGCTATCACCACCATAAGTGATCCTCTAAAGATTTTGTTTTTATAAAAAAATACTCACGTTGCAAAACTGTGCCCATTTATACTTTCCTTAGGCAGTCTTTTTAAACTTCATAATAACCACATAACCTCAGATCACTGACAAGAGGTGAGTAACCGAGGCTATAAAAGCCTATACATTTATTTTTTGTATCCATAAATGAAGGTTTGTTTTAGCTTTGATCATTCCTTTGTGCTGACTTAGAAAGGGGCTACTAGCAGCCTATTCGCATGAGGGTCCTCTAGACCATAGCCTTTCAAGACAGAATCAAATGTGGCTTTATTAAAAATGATTTATATTATGCATTCAAATCATTGCTTGGGAAAGAGGTGAGCCCTGCCTTTTGAAGAGAAGACAGAACAAAAGGAAATTTTATTAACTTTAAGCAGTTGTACAAAGAGGTTATCTTTAAATGACTCAGTTGATCAGTACCATGCATCTTGATTGATGTCACCCTTTGTCATTGTCCCCATCCCTCTCAATGCTCCGCCCCTCCAATTTCCCTAGGATATGTTTGAATATTGTGACTGCATTCCCACCACCTCACCTCACTAGCCACTTTTTCTCTTCATTCCACTAGAATTCCTCTTTCTAGTGCTCATTTACTGAGATTCTTTTGGTTGGACTGTAAGTTTTTCTAAGGAATCACACCAATCTCCCATGCAATTACCATACATCAGTTAGTGTGTTTGAATGCATTTCCATGTGATATGGTCTCATACAAATGTGCATACTTATGTGTTTACTTGTATATATATAAATTCGATTTAGCTTCCACAGATGAGAGGAAACATGCATTCTTTGTTTTCTAGGCCTGATTTACTTCACTTTACTTCATTTAACCTTTTTCCAGGTCCATTCATTTCTTTGGGAATGATGTAATATCATTCTTCCTAATGGGTGAGTAAAATTCCATTGTGTGTGTACACCACATATCCTTGATCCATTCATCCATTCAGAGGTATGGGGCTGTGTCTCTACCTTGGCTATGGCTAACAGGGCTGCAATGATCAGGGTCATGCAAGTGGCTTTACTGTATTCTGATTTGTATCATCTGGTTAAATGCCCACGAGTAGTATTGCTGGATATTAGGGTATTTCTATGTTTAGTTTTTTTTGAGGACTATCCAAACCGCTTTCCATAATGGTGTTATTTTTCTTTTGAAAGTTAGAGTTTGTATCAAACTAAATATTTTTGTCAAGCAAAGGGTCACAAAATTCTCCACATGTTTCAAGTTGTTCATTATGATTCATTTTGAGTTAACATTTTATATGTGGTGTCATAATGGATCGTAATTACATCTTTTGCACGTGAACTTATTGAGAAAGACACCTTCATGTATATGTGGAACCCCCCACCCCCCTGCACTTGGCCAGATTAGAATGGATCTTGAGTTTTGGAATGTGTCCTTACTGGAAGGCTACAAGCTGACAAGTGTTCATCCTGGGCTATGGCTTTAGTCTAACGAATGGCAAAGCTAAAGTCAGCTCACAAGCACTATGTCACCCCATTGCAGATAGAGAGTGATAAAATTCTTGAAAATGTTACTTTTTAGAAAATTTGATAGGTGCTTCATAACTCAACTTTTGTGCTGATTCTGATATTAATTATCCTGAATAATTAATTATCCTGGATAATAAGAGTAGACACACACAATTTAAGAATAGCTATTTACATATTTAATGCCTATCTTTATGTAAATGTTGTTTTTCAGATGTATACTCATAGGGAGTTTTATTGTTTTTCTATTTCTTCCTTCCTTCCTTCCTTCCTTCCTTCCTTCCTTCCTTCCTTCCTTCCTTCCTTCCTTCCTTCCTTCCTTTCTTTCTTTCTTTCTTTCTTTCTTTCTTTCTTTCTTTCTTTCTTTCTTTCTTTCTTTCTCTCTTTCTTTCTTTCTTTTTTTCACTTTTACTAGGATTTTTTTTTTAGTTTTGCTATCCAAGATAACTTTTTGCCATTTCCTTTTGATATTACCCCTGAATTTGAAATCTCAGCTTTCTGGCCTACACGAGTTCTATTCTAAGAGTAAAAGTTCACTGATCAAATTTATGGTAAGCAAAATACCAGGCAAGCCAAATCTCATGAACTTTTAGCTTTACTGTGTCTGTAAAATTTCAGCTACCATCACCATAAGAAGTCCTCTAAAGAATTGTTTCTATTAAAATTTTGCTTGTGTTGGAAGTATTGTAAGTTTAGCATATGCTTTTTTGTTATGCTTAATTATGTGTGTCACATAACATCTATCTACCCACATGGCTTTATCTGTCCTGCACAGGAAGGCTAGTGGGCTTGGGGTTATTCTACATTGGTACCTGACAGATGTGGAAAGCTAATGAAAGCCTTGGCTGTGGAGGACTAACATATAATACTGTAGCTGATACAGTTTAACTGCTCTTTTTAAAAGTAAAATGTGGCTGGCGCCGGTGGCTCATAACTGTCATCCTAGCTACTCAGGAGACTGAGATTGCAGATCAAGATTCAAAGCCAGCCTGGGGCAGAAAAGTCCCCTTGTGACTATTTTCTCCAATTAACCACTCAAAAACCAGAAGTGGCGCTATGGCTCAACATGGTAGAGCACTAGCCTTGAGCAAAAGAAAAATGTGGTACATATATATATATATATATATATATATATATATATATATATATATATATATATATATATATATATACACACACACACACACAATAGAATTTTACTCCTTCATGAGAAAGAATGATATTTTATCATTTGGAAAGAAATGGAAAAATTATGTGAATTAAGTGAAGTAAGTCTGGCCCAGACAGACAAAGCATGCATATTTCCCCTTATATGTGGAAGCTAGATTTAGCTTTTAAACTCATAAGTAAATACATTGGGTGATAGGCAAGTGTATACAAATGTATTGAATGAAATATGGTAGATTCAAGGAAAAATTTAAATAGTGTAATTCCTTAGAAAGGCAGAGTCAAAGTTCAACAAAATGAAACACCAGGAAGTGGGTACTTGAAAGTAGTGGGGTCAGGGGGAACGGAATAGAGGAATGAAGAGGAAAAGGAGGAGAATGCACTCAAGAATCCAATGTCTACCCTACAAAATTATGAGGAGTGAGGGAAGGGGTGAGTAGAAGAGAGATAGGAGAGAATGTTGAAAGGTGTGACATTGATCAAGATATATTGTACATATAAACTGTTTTGTTAAATGGCAACTACTTTGTACAACTACTTAATGATAGTAAATAAAAGAAAAAGAGAAAATGAAAATGAAAATAAAGTATTGTAAGTAGAGTGCTGGTGGCTCATGCCTCAATCATAGCTACTTAAGAATGTGAGATCTGAGGAACATGGTTCACAGGGAAGGCCGGCCTGGGCAAGAAAATCTGTGAGACACATGTTCAATTAACCACCAAAACCCCAGAGAGATGAGTCTGTGGCTCAAGCTGTAGAAGTCTAGGCCTTGAGCAAAATAGCTCAGGGACAATGCTCAGACCCTGAGTTCAAGCCCCAGGACCAACACACACACACACACACACACACACACACACACACACACACACACACAAACACACACACACACACACACACACACACACACACACTCACACAGTGTTTTGACTACATTGTGTTTTCTCACCTCACCCTGATACCATATGGACTTGGCATGGCATGGGTGTGTAGAGGATTATTCCTTGGATTGGATGAGCAGCACATACTACTCATCAATTTTTTAAAAAATCAAACCATTGAAAAAGGTTACAACATAAAGAGAAAAGTGGTGATAAATAAGAATAAATAGAGTATACAAAATATTGTCAAAATATAGAAGTTCTACAACCGAAAGAAAATGTGGTGCTATGGTGTTATTTACATTGTAGAGTGCCTGCCTAGCAAGAGCAAGGATCTGATTTCAAACCTCACTTCTACCAATAAATAGTGACAGAAAGAGAAGAGAAAATCTGGACCAGGTGATAGGATTACAGATGTGAAACAATTAATTGGATAGATTTAATATATAATGGTATAGATATCTGATCTGCTTTGTGATTAACCTAGTGTTCTATGCTGCTATTCTAAAATAAATGAGTGACTCTCTATTCCTCTACTAAACACTATTACAATCTTACATAATGGAAAAAAAATCTATATAATAAAATACAAACCACCTCATTATTAACATTATATGGAACATAAACAATTTTAGTTATAGATATGCAGTCATAATGGTGTCTTTATACATTGTTAATTTGTTTTGATTCAATTTAAATTATTAAGGAATATTGAGATCAATAAAGTAAAAATATTTTTTATCTATTCTGAAGCATTAAAGTTTTCTTAAATAAAAGGATGATGGCAATGTAGACATATACAAATCTTTATAAAGCAAATGACCTGAATATTATTAAATTCACATACTAAATGTGTCATCCCCTGTAAAAAGCAATGTCTGTGGAAACAAGCTATTAAGAGATACTCAAAAAAGTGAAATGAAAATGCAAAGTCAGGCCTGTGTCTACATTTTATATCTGTATCAATTAATAAGAAAAGATAAAGTTGGTTTGTTTATCTTCATATGCCATTTAGAGAAAATAACCTTATGTAGCACGTCTTATTGAAAAAATATTTAGTAAATTATCTTTCAGAAGATAAAGGTCATTCTGGGAGGGTGAGTTGATATTTCACAATAAAAGCATATTGGTCTCAATAAAGAACATTCATTTGCTTCTTGTTTTGACAGTAATACACTTTTTTTTCTTTGAATTCACAGCAATTTTGTTTATAAATCATGCCAGAATTAGACTAAAAGTAGGATGATGATCAGCCATACATTTTGAGAATGACATTTTGTTACAGGAGCTAGCCTCTATTTCAGCAATCAATCTATTCAGCACCTTTATTTCACTTACGCTTTTAACAGGAAAAATATTCCCATTGTTTTTCCTCTGGAAATGTAATTCAGTGAATAGTAACTACTTTAGGTGGATTGCAGTCCTTCCTTTTTAATTGATGCTATTGGTACATTTGGGGTTTGAACTCAGAACCTTGCGCTTGTTAACAGCTTTCTACCACTTGAGCTAAGATTCCATCCCCCTTTTTCATTGGATTAAAAAACAAACAAGTAACAATAAGTCGTCTTTCGATAGCTATGAACGGGTTTCACTCATCATGTCAGTTTGTGTGTACAGTGCCCCTTGATCAGTATTATTCATCAATCTTCCACTCCAACCCACCCCGCCCCCACTCCAACCCACCCCGCCCCCACGTCTCACTTATGCTCATGTTCTGGGCTGTCATCCTTGTGCCTTCCTGTGACACTGGAGTTGACAGGTGGGCTCCACTGTGACCAGCCATTGAGATGACAGGAACTATTCTACTGGGTACAACCATAAGTTGAGGTGGAGAGTCATGAACTTTTATGGACAGGCTGGTCTTGAACTGTGAATACCTCGTTTCAGACTTTCAAGAGCCGTATGTCGAAAATGAACTTTACGGGCTGGGAAGGTGGCTCAGTGGTAGAGCGCTTTCCTTGCATGCCTGAGGCCCTGGGTTCAACATTCCTCAGCACCACATAAGCAAAAAGAAAAAAGCCAGAAGTGGCGCTGTGGCTCAAGTGGTAGAGCGCTAGCCTTGAGCTGAAGAGCTGAGGGACAGAGCCCAGGCCCAGAGTTCAGGCCCCACAACTGGACCCCACCCCCCCAAAAAAAGAAAATGAACTTTACAACTTTGGTGGGGGGTGGGGGGGAGAAGGAGGATTGGATGAGGTGGGGAAGGATGGGAAGGGGAAACAAAGGAGGAGGCTACAATGCTTGATAAGAAATGTACTCATTATCTTGCCCATGTAATTGTAACCCCTCTGTACAGTATTTTCACAATAAAAAAAAGAAATGTTAAAAAAAGAGCTTAAACACTCTACACAGTGACTTTCTCTCTTATTTTGTCACCCAGACCTTAAAAAAAAATCTTAAAAAAAATCTTTCACCTTCACCCTATCTGAAGACGATGGGCTATCTACTGCAAAGCAAACATATAAATTGGAAATATTACCAGTAAAAATTTTATATACAGATATAAAATGGAAACTTTTGATAAACATAATTGATTTCTATTTAATAAACCAAGGCATGTAAAATATGTACTTCATCAGTCCATACGCGAGATATTTTTCTTTCCCTAATGAATTACTTAAATTACTTCTAAATATAAATGTATAAAAATAATTAAGTAAAGGAGTGAAAACATTTCTCAGAATAATTTAACCACAGATCTGTTAACAAAATTCATTTGTGAAATAATTATCAGCCTTCCTAAAAATGTTTTATCTAATTTCCCACTGAAGTTTACTGTATAAGTGCATAGTTAGGAAATGTTAAAATTCCAATTCAATATAACAAGGTTGGATGCTAAATCTAATGAAATTTGTTGAGCAGAATTCAGAGGATTATGTTAAAAAGCTAGCTAGAAAAACCTACAAGTTTTGTATACCCAGGGATATTGCCAGCTGGGCTTATAATGTGTAAAGTTCTCAGTTTGAGGGTTTGTGTAGCATACATAGTAGCTCAAAGTGGCACTCTTTTAAAATAAGACTGTAAAACTAGTGCTACTTTTCAGGTTGTCTGAAGAAGTATAATGAGACTTTAAATTTAAAATTTGTTTCAAACTCTCTCATTATTTCAATTTCTTGCAAATACTTGAGAAATCACTCATCACAAAATAATTAAGCACACAAAATTAAAGTGAAAAAAAATTAAAGTGAAGACAAGACAAGGGATGATTTGTTTGTTCTTTATAAGTTAATTTAGCTTTTCTTTTTGTTTGTTAATAAATCATGAGCACTCTAGTCTAAATAGTAGCCATACATCAACAACAGAACCTAGATAAATCCAATTTTCAACTGGGGCTACAGCTTTGGAGTATACATAAAATTGTAATAATGTTTATTATTGATACAAATATAGCTATTATATCTTTACACATTTTCCTATTATCACAATAGGTTTTTAATCTGTTTTTTCAGTGTTCCTTTATCCCACTTTTTATCATATCAGTCAATGAGTGACAATGTAACTACAGGTGATCTCTAGATTCATGAATACATGATTCACAGTATTATAAAAACATTTAAAAATTATTGACTATATAATCGGTAGAAGATGAAATACTTATTGATAACACTGGTTTTTATTAATATGCAAATTTTCAATGAATAATTTTCAAGTATATAAGCACTTGCAGGTTAAACCTATTTGATTGTTTTGTTTGTTTCATTTTTGCTGATTGTGGGGCTTGAACTAAGTGCCTGGGCACTGTTCCCAAGCCTTTTCAAGCTCAAGGCTAGCACTGCACCACTTGAACTACAAAGCCACTTCTGGTTTTTGAGTGGTTAATTGGAGATAAGAGTCCACAAGAACTTTTCTGGCTTTGAACACAATCCTCATAGTAGCTAAGATTACAGACTTGAGCCACCAGCACCCAGCTGAAAGAAGTTCTTATAAACAAAAGTTCTTATAAATAAAACACCAATACATTTGATGTTAAACAAATTTATTAAATGTGAGAAATGCCTGTGAAGTGTAGAAAGTTCATAATTCACTGATTTTAACTAATGCAAATTAGTTACATGTTTTCAAAATACTCAGTCCTGACATATAAATAAAATTTAGATAATTGGAAAATAATTTCTGCAAGGGCAAAGGCATTAGTTACCATGTGCTATTAGTGTACAAAATTGCAGTGATCAGAAGACTTCTGTGTTATGTATGAGATTTGTCATAGGAAATTTTTATGATTCTTCATGTACTACTAATCATTCTAAAATAATTCTAATTCTCACATTTCTTAATAGTACTTATTACCAATACTCCTTTACTAAGCATGGATACCATTAAAAAAAATCAGGTACTGGATTTTTGGTGTGTTAAATTATGGCCTAATGTCTTTTTTATATTGTGAAAATACTGTACAGAGGGGTTACAGTTACATGGGCAAGATAATGAGTACATTTCATATCAAGTATTGTAGCCCCCTCATTTGTTTCCCCTTCCCATCCCTTCCCATCCTCTCCCCTCTTCACTAAAGTTGTAAAGTTCGTTTTTCCACAGAATGATTTGTACATCTCATTGCTGCAATGGGTCCACCTGTATCCCTAGTTAAACGATTTGTTTTTCCCCAATAAAGGCCAAGAAACCTCACCCAAACTGAGAATCCAAGAACCATAGGAAGAACACAGTTGCCGCAGACCCCAAGAAGGTGGATAAAATTTGGCCTAATGTCTTAAAAGAATTTGTGTACCTCTTCTAATCTCCATCTTTCCTTTTAGATGATCATTAATTGATAGTCTCTTGAGCTTGACTCCCTAGTCCTATAATAAACATGGTCTCTCCATACCAAATCCAATAACTAGAAATAGATGGAACAAACAAAATATATGCTTCATTTCATTGTGGCTCTTAAGTATCTAAGATATGGGATTATTAAGATTCCAAAGTGCTTGCTTCATTTCTTTTGAGAAATGCAAAAAATATAGTGTGTCTATAACAGATGTTGTGTATTAATAAAGGTTTTATTTCTTTTCTTCATTTTTGTGTGATTTGGAGTGAGAAATATTTTGTGATGAGATTTTGCACAATACTGAACACTGTAAGAGTTTCTTCCTTTAAATAGCTTTACTTGAAGATGGTAAAAATGAAGTTCCAGAATTTCCCAGTAGTATTGCTAAGGGCATAGGAAAGGCCACCAGCTGCCGGTGGCCTCTACATAAAAAGACTTTTTTTTCATGTTCACTCTTCTTCCAATACCTAATACCTCAGTTAAAACACTGGGTATTGAAAAGAATTTTAAAAATTGCATACTGTTTGAAAAGAGTATGTGTAACAGTAGAGTAAAACCTAGGACTGGCAAATTAAGTAGAATTTGCACTAATAAAAGTGAATCAAAACTGTAGTTAACAAGATTCAATAGTATTAATGCAGAATAATCATGTTCTAAATGCTGCTGTGCAAAGCATAACTTCAAAGTACTTTATTAAAAATGCAATTAGAATCATGATGCCATTCTTTCTTGTGATTTTAGTACCTTAAAAATGGAGGTGAGTTTTTTTGGATTTTCATAGAATGTAAATGCATATATGGGTCAGATTTTCCCCCTTGAACAAAAGTAACTGATCTAAACAGGGGAGGAAGATTTACTTTGGCTCAAAGTTTTTTTTTTTTTGGTCGGTCGTAGGCCTTGAACTCTGGGCTTGGGCCCTGTCCCTGCGTTCTTCAGCTCAAAGCTAGCACTTTTCCACTTGTTCGCTGAAAGTTTTATAGCTTCAGTCCATAATCTTTTCTTCTGTTGGTTCCGGGCTTGTGCTTAGGAAGAACACAACAGTGGTGGGAACACATTGTAGAGACTATGTACTTTATGGTGGACAGGAAGTCGACTAGAGAAACTTGGAAGCCTCTGGTGACTCATTTCCTTCAGCTGGGCCCTGCCTTGTTGGCTTTAATGATCTCTCACATTTGAATTGACTTGATCACTTCCTCAAGGCCATCATTAGCTAGCAGTCATACCAATATATGAGTTGGTAGTGGATAATTTATATTAAAACTACATAAATATATACTCAAATTCAGATTCTAGTCCCATGTTAGTGCTAGATTATAAATTACTTCCATAAACTCTAAAAAACATAATGTCCATCATCAACACTAATGGATAGTTATGGAAAAGTAATTTTTTCTAGATCTGGAATTCCTGGTATAATAGTGATTAGATTGTAGCAATTTCTATTGTGCAGTCTAATTAACATCTTAATCATATCTCCTCTGTGATAAGGAAGCCACAAATCACAAAAGGAAAATGATAGTAGGAAGTCTTATCTAGATAACAAATAATCTGTATATATGCTTTGCAGTCTATGGATATGATACCTAATGTTTTAGATTTCCATCTGATGACACTTATGTATATAAATGATGCTGGCTCACCTAAAGAAAGTTTCTGTTCTAGTAGAGAAGGCAGAGGACTTAATAAATTAAAGTAGCAACTGTAAAGATACGGTTTCAGATTCCAGGGATAGTTCAGCAAAAGCAACACTATAAACCTTTATAAGTAATATTCTCTTTCCATCCATTTTAATTAAAATTATAAATCTTGTATTTTCATGTTTCCTAGGTGGCTACAAATATACTCACTAAGTCTAGATGTATATTTTATTTCCTTACAATTTATACTACGGCTATAATAATGTAATCAAAACCTTTTAAAGGTTACCTAAATTTCAGTAAGAATAAATTTCTCTTTGCAAATGATACTAGCGAGAGACTAAGGAGTACATAGTAAGCTTATTATAATTAAATTTTTTTAGACAGTAGCTGATTTTGTAATCTCACTGTGAATAACATTGCAAAGCAGAAAAAAAATACTAATAGAAAACTTTCAGTGGGTTTTCTGTCTACAGGATTCCTTTACTGCTTAAAGATATATAGTTTCTGCCCCAAACCAAATTTAAACCTAGATGAGAAAGCTTTATAATGCTTTATGTTTTGTTAGCTACTGCAATTACATCAATAATGTTTCCTTGAAATAACAATTTACAAGAAAATGGGAGTTTTGCTAACTTATTGCCTAAGATATCTTAATGTTCTCAAATGTTTACTATCTCACTCCATTTAATTATGCTCGATGCAGTTGTTCCTTGTCCTCAGCTCATTTTTCACAGAGATTTTTGGGCAACAAGAAACAAGTATTTGAACCTCTTTTAAGGAATTTTTTTGTCATATGCCAATTCAAGGTTCATTACAGGATTCATTACAGCTATTAAAGCCAGGAGTTAGATAGCCAAAAGATGGCATTTTATTCCACTACCAGTTTCCAATTGTAGAAAGAAAAAAAAAGCAATTTAAAATTTAAAAAGCCATTTAAATTCCTTTCAAAGAAAAAGAATTGACACAACTAAAACTCAGTAAAGAGAAAGGTCACCTGACTCTTACTGGCCAAATGAATGATGAAGAGCTATGAGCTTCCAAAGTCATTAGTTTAACAATATGGTTTTGGAGATAATAAGCCCTCCCCATACGTATAGACCCCTGGGCTCTGTCATTACAAGTTGCATATACCAATACACAAATACCCACACCATTCCCATGCAAAGAAGCCTACCTCAATCAAATGTCATACACAGTAATCCATACCTGGCTGAGTCTCAAAGACTTGCAAAATTAGAAAGGGAGAAGCAAGTATAGGTAAAGAACATACTGCAAATGTAATCTTTATTTTAAAGAAGTAGTGACTAAGGAAAATGTAACTTATTAAATAAAATTGCCAAAAGTATGTCTTTTTCTTTACCTCCCCCTTGACAGAAGAAGGGTTGTGAAACATGTTTTCACTGTACAATGTTCATCCAGTTCTGATATGAAATGAAACAATCAGACTCAAAGATGTTGAGTTACTTTCCTTTTTCTATTCTACTTATTTCCATGGTATATGTAACTAGATTTTCAGTTATTCATTTTATTCATTGCATATCTTCCATGATATATGTGTTAAAATTCATCTAATGACCTTTTAAATTATAGCTTATAAAAATCTTAGAGAAATATGAAGTATAAAGTAATTTTGTGATTTATAATTAATTTATAATTAATTGTACGAACAGGTAATTTTGCTTTGTTTAGTGTGGAAGATGATGATGATGATGGTGGTGGTGATGATGATGATTTGCAATACTAGAGATTAATCTCAGGCCTTCATACTTGTTAGCCAAGCACTCTTATCACTTGAGCCATGTCTCCAGTCTTTGTTTTTTTCCTCTAGTTTCTTTATTTCAGATTGGGTCTCATACTGTTTTTCAGACTGTCTTTGTATCCCAATCCAATTAACTCTGTCTCCCCAGTAACTGAGATTACAAGCATGGACCACAGTACTTAGCTTGTTTTTAAAATCTCTTTCAAGCAACATAAACTTCCTTCGTTCTGCCTTCCTTCCTTCCTTCCTTCCTTCCTCCTTACCTTTTTATTTTTATTTTTTCCATTCTTGCATCCTCTTAGGTTTTTACTTTTTTGTTATTTTTCTAGGATTTGGGGTCATATTAAGTTTTCAATGTGACCATTGTATAGAAAAATCAACCAATGCTTTCCTTTGATGTTATACAGAATCATTTAAATGCATTATGTCTGACACTTGGATCTTAGGCTTAGAAGGTCTAGAATAAAATAAATTTGTCATTGAGTAT
The DNA here is from genome assembly GCF_024711535.1 of Dipodomys merriami. Lineage (NCBI taxonomy): Eukaryota > Metazoa > Chordata > Mammalia > Rodentia > Heteromyidae > Dipodomys > Dipodomys merriami. Next base: position 31,596,461 of record NW_027202493.1, on the reverse strand, counting down.
TGGTTCCTATGGAAGTCTGAGCCATGATCAAATCTCTCTTTGCCTATACAACTAATAACTTTGGATTTAGCAGCTTCACTTGCCAGAAATGTGCTGAGAAGGATTTACATTCTCCCAGCACAGCTTCCCCTGCTGTTGCAGTGTTGGGTTTGCTAAAGGTAGAGGATGGCTGACCACTGGTGAATAACTATCTTTTATGCCAGGTGTTCTCTGAGCAATTTGTTTTCATGTACCTTTTTCTCCAAATTACTTAGATACATTCTCTCAGTGTAATTCAGTAACCAATCACTTGCTGTTTACTATTGGCTAAGAGAGGTTTTATACCTTTCTCTCAGTGTACTTCTTATATGATGTGTCTGGAGGTGTTTGGGGGGAGGATTTGTCGTCTCATTATTCTCTATTGAAGTTATCTTTAAGTGGAACTTAATACAACTTCATTATCGTATCAACTTCGGTGAGTTGGTCCACAATTTAGTCCAAAGAATTAGAAGGATATATCATGAATCTCTAATTTGGGCCTTGCCATCTGACTGGCAAGTTGCTTAGTTTCTGGTTTGCACTCTGATGGTCTTCTTTATAGAGGTATTTATGCCATTAAAGGCCTGTTTAGGTTACCTTTAATCACAATGGCAGATTTCATACAAGCCACTTTTTTGGGATGAGACATTAGATAATATATGTAAAGAATTACAAGAAGTGAGACAAGGAAGGAAATTAATGAAGTAAGCCAATGAAGTATTGGCTAACCAGAAAGGTATCTGTAGTCCAGTAATATACTAATCAACTCTTTGAAAATCATAATGTACACAGAAGACATTATTTCCTGGGTACTGAGAAATTTTACCACTAACTTTGACTTTTCTCACAAGAGAAGATGGAATGAAAATTCCTCTCCTCTCGCTGATGACTATTACAGAAAGCCAACTAAGATGGTTGATCTAACAATAATTCTGAGCTTCATATAGAGGAAACAAAATGTCCAGGATACAAAGGAATTTCATTATACCCAGAGATGAAAATCTCTCAACTTGAAAGAGAAAGAAAAGCAGATGCCAACCTAAAGCTGAAACAGGTATGTTTTCTCTGTTTGTGCGATGTCACGGGAGCAATGTGGAAATGGGGAAACAGAGACTGGCAATGGCCTGGAGACACTCATCTTTAGTGATCACCTCCAACTGTCAGCAGGCTCCATGGCCTCGCTGAATTTTGCCCTCAAAGCCTTAAGACAAATACGAAAGTATTAAGAACATGAAAAGAGCAAGCGAAAGCATTTAATTGAATACGGAAATGTTACTAGGATAACAATTAGTAGACATGTTATAAAGAAATATATAAGCCTCCACATTTTATGATATTCCATAAGCTAAAAACATGACATGTGTCCTGACTCTATTCAAGGGGAATAATTATACAGGATATGAAATATAGAAGGGAACTACAAAGGTCACCAACTAAAGATCTCTCTACCACATTTGTGTTGTGGATCTCTACTCTTTTATCTATCTATCTATCTATCTATCTATCTATCTATCTATCTATCTATCTATCTATCTATCTATCATCTACCTGTCAATCTACCTATCATCTTTCTCTCTCTCTGTCTCTCTCTTTCTCTATCTGCAAGGACACTATATTGACTCTGGAATCTTACCCACTGATATTTATCTTCCCTTTGTCTTTGTGTTATTGGTTGATGGAATGAAAACAAAGAGTCCTACTAACTCCTAGATAATTTTAAGGCAAGGTGATTCACTGAAAATGCTTTTGTAGAATAAAATATTTTAAAAATGAGTCTGTGATTTATATTTGTATCTCATATCACTTATTGTAGCCATCTGGGAGTTGTGTTCAATTATGAATCATTATGACCTTTTCTTACATAAGTCTTAATAATATTGCAGCACCAAACTAATTACTCATAACAAATTCTTTTTTATTGTGGAAATACCATACAGAGGGATTACAATTACATGGGCAAGGTAATGAGTACATATCTTATCAAGCATTGTTACCTCCTCCTTTGTTTCCCCTTCCCATCCCTTTCATAACAAATTCTTATAAGTAATCATTCCTTTAGTAAACCTAGTCATGAAGATAAATCTTTCTTTTTTGCATATAATTATACAAGAAATTGCTCTAAGAAAATTTTATTGGTATTCTTTTATATAAAGATTGTAAAAATACAGATTAAAAACTTATTTGTGGTTAAACAGAATTGAGAAGCTGTAAATCTGTTAATAGTGATTTATTTTGATCCTCTAAAAGAAACAGAAATTTTTTCCTCATAGTTTATACTTGATGTGGAACTATTCTGACTCAATGAAATATATTATTCAAATAGATTACAAAAAATGTTTCAGAATAAACTCATGATGATATTTAGAGAACTTTTGCATAACTTTTGTTGATTTTCATTTGCCTGCTGTTTTGCTTCGAATAGGAAATCTCATTTTGTAAAGCGCATGATGGAATATTCTGGAATGAAAATAAAGGAATATTTTGACAGTGTTAAAATGGAAAAGAATAGAGAGCTATAAAGAAGCTGAAAATAATACAAAGGCAGTTCCAATTTTTAGATAAAAATGATGGAAATTCCCCCACAAAGAGAGAAATGTAAATCTAGCACATAAACCTTATCTGCTAGCCTCCGACTTGCTATTCAATTATAAAGCTGTCATTTGCCATCTGTTACAGTCTATGTATGGACACTTGTGTATGTGGGGAGTCATTGCAGGGGTATCAGCCTTACTTTCTTAATGAAGACCCTGTCTATGTGCAACCTCTCCCTACAGCTTGTGTTCATGTCATTCATTGTTATTAGCCATCACCAAGTAAACAGAGATTGTGGCTCACAAAATCACATCATTTAGAATATGTTCGAACATGCTAATGTCTAATCAGTAAACTGCACAGAGAGTTCATTCTTTCTCTAGGTTTACTCCAAAGGTTATTTTGCATGATTTTGCAATATCATTGAAAATTCACTCATTTTGAAAATATGATAACCCAGATGATAGTTATAAATAAAGTGACCTAGTGATGACTCAGTTTGAGTCTTTCCTAAATGAACAAGATGGCTTTTCTCTCATTTTCTTTCCAGTAATAGAAATGTGGATATGGAACCTCCTGTAATTCCAGTCAATTAATTATAGCCTTTTATGGGTATATGTATGTGTGATCCAGTAAGAGCACTGGTGAAATGCGAAGTTTGTTAGAAGAGTATTTTAGAAAGAGTTTCTTCAAAAGAGAAAGCAGGGTTTGCATGAACTTAAAGATTGTCCTGTCTTCCTTGTACTTCCTGGCAGTAAATAAAAAATGGTGTTCCTGAAAGACACGTCTGCATCCATGTCAAATTTTCTGTTTCAACTACATCATGTTGTAGAAAAGAAACACATTTACACATTTTCATATCTATATTAGAAAGGGTGGGAAATGCCATCCCTAATCTGCCCTTTCTATGTGAGACCCTACAAATTTCAAAACTTGCCATATCCTCAGTTTTCTTTTCAACTCTGTAATTTTCTCCTGTCCTTTTTTTTTAACTCAGATTTTCAAACTTTTAGCACCATAGTATCCATCATGGTATTGTGTCAGACCTGGAAGTGTGGCTAGATCATAAAAATGTTATATTTTTGCATAGTTGTACCTTCAGGAAAAATAGGAGGAAAGGAATGTAGGAAGGAAATATGGTAAGAAGGAAAGAAAAAGAGAGGAGTTTAAATGACATAATCTAGTATGTGATTTATAATTTAGCCATTCTAACAGCCAGCATACTATTTTTCAATACTGTTGTACAATCACAACAAAGTATTTCCTTATTTCTAGAGTTCACAGAAAAAGCTACCATTTGATCAATACCATTACAACTAAGCAATATTAATATGTATTACCAATTAGAAGAAGATTAACATGGGATGTATTATCTTACACCATCTGATTAGTTGTTAGGTGCATAAAATCATTGCCATAGAATATGACCTTGAAGAACACGAGACACAGGTAAGGAGAAAAGAGAATAAATACAAGGAGAAAGACACTGCTTGAGGAAACTGGTGAATGCATCCTGTGTTCATTCAGTAATTTAATTTAGTTGTTTAATTCGTGAAAAAGCTTTGAGAGTTAGAAAAAGCTTTGAGAGTTAGAAAAAATTAGTGCAGGGCTTTTTGTTTAAAGGGGAAACCAAATTGCTACATAATTCTTGATGTTTAGGAATGCTGGAGATGTACTTTTGTGTTCTTTTCAATTTAATTTAATTTAATTTTATTGTCAAGGTGATGTACAGAGGGGTTACAGTTACATAAGTAAGGTAATAAATACATTTCTTGTTGAACATTGTTACCCCTTCCCTTGTTTTGCTCCCATCCCCCTCCCCACTCTCTTACCCCCAAAGCTGTAAAGTTCATTTCCAACTTAGTATTTTTATCTGTTGCATTGATTCACATTTTGTCCTTTGTCTCATCATTTTTTTTATTCCCCTTCCCTTTCCCAAATCAGATAAATGTGTATACAAGACACCGGGTACCAAAACAGCAAAAACGGGATAAAACAAAGGAAAAAAAAAGAATACAGAAATAACTTCACACAGTACGTTTCGATTAGCATCATTTAATATGGTCATATATTCATAGCTATTGAACTACTGTGCTCCTCTGCTAGGACTATTCTAGACCTGTACTAATTGTTATAAATGAAGGATAGCATGGAATCTATGTTCCTTTGGGTCTGGCTTGTGTTCTTAATAATTAAAAATAAATATACTTATGAAATCAGGAAGTAGTCATATTGTTTTTATTTAATGCATCCATGTTAAATATTTAATGTCTATGAATTAATCATTGGTTTAAGATTAAATTAACTTTAAATAATTAAAATAGTTGAATTTCAAGGAAAAAGTCAGTTGAAAGGCTTCATCATCACTAGGGCATCCAGAATTAATTAACTCTGTTGGGCTTTGATTTTAAATAATACAGGTCAAACGTTGTCATAAAATGAGAATGTTCTGAAAAAATGAGGAATTCAATCACAGCCTTTAAATTCCTATATTTTACATGGATTCTTTATATTATTATGTTATACATATATAATTATATATCTGCATTATATATGTTATGTACAATATAAACATATGATATAGAGATGTGCATTTCTCTCCAGAAATCAGTATAGTTATATTATTCACAAAAACAGAATGAAATTTTAGAAAAAACTCACCTATCAATAAGGTGCCAGTAGGAATATTCATAAAAGTATTGTTAGAAGTTATCAAATCTGAAAGATGAATCTATTGAAGAATAGAGGCTACTACTTCATAAGACAGTAGCTTAGTTAAACTTCTAATTAATATGGAAGTATTAATGCATTTTACTATATATATATATACATATGAATATGTTGATGATTAAATACATTTGTTTTTATGTATATCTATAAACATGTGTACATATAAGTACATATATATGTGAAGTATAAATAGATAAATGTATGTGATGTCTCAACTTTCGTGGGTGTATCAAACAAATACATATGTGTTTGTATACATTCCTGTGCATACATGTGCATACATACACATACATGCATAATCGACTGCATTGGACAGTTCTGCAGATCTGTGGATATGGACTGATCTCAGTTTGACTCCTTCTCGTCTCTGTTTATGGCAGATTTTCTGGAGTCTCCATTCCCTCTCATCATCCTGCAGCTTGGGAATGTCTCATTCTCCTAGTGTCTGGGAGGCAGTTCAGGAGAATGACAGAAGCAAACAAGAGCCCTTTAGGACACATGCGATTTTCAGTGAATTCCAGTTCTCAAAAGAGATCAGAAGACAAGCCTAGACACAAGAATCATCCAGTTTACAGATTTCATTTCTACATGGGTAAATAGGAAAAATCACATTTCAAATATGATTACATGGTGTGGAGTCATTTCAGCAGCTTTTACAAATAACATTGCACTTTATGTTACTGAATACTTATGTCATTGTTAAGGTTTTGCAAAATGCTTGAAGTATGTAGGCTATAAATTATAATAAAATCTTATCTTTCAGATTACTACTGTAATTTATGGGATATAAGAATAATATGATTTAAAAACTTAAGGTGTCCTTGATTGTATGAACTTATGTCTAAAATGATAGATTAACTCTCAAAACTTGAAAAACTACAAATATAAAATACAGTTTGGAAATCACTGCCTACGCACTCAACTAGAGACAAAGAAAGCAAAAAAATCATTTATGTAGACATTGTAATTGTAGTAAAGAAAAACTGTACATTTGAAAAAGTGTAATAATTTTGGAAATAACTATGAATTTGCAAGTAGAAACTTGTAAATTATGAGAGAATGCATAAATTTAGACTCCTGAATGACATAGTTTTCAATCAATTTAGATTAAACTAAGCTTCACCCAGATGAAGGGTGTAACTATTTTGTACTTTGTGATCATAAGCAGGAATTGAATGCTAAATTATGTGAGTTTGAAAGTGAGAATGAAGGGATTATGTCTTTTATCAGGACAGTTTTTATTGAAAGAAAGAAATATTTATATTGTATATAACATGATTGTATATTGTTTATTTTAAATATTATCAAATTATTAATAATCATTATTATATCACATTATTAAATATTAATAATAAAAATCATTAAACTTTATTTACTTTAAATTATTTCATATGGTATTTATAATGCTATACTGGAAAGAATACACTGGTTTTATTGAGCGTTGTACTTTTCGATATGGTGATATATACGGTGATCATATTAAAGATGGACAATTTAGTTGTCTATATGTCATTCAAGAGTAACTTAAATCAAGCCTTACACATGTACACATTTGTAACTATTAAATGGTTAGTAATCACGAGTATTAGTCTTCAAATTTTAGCAAGAATATTCCTAAATCTCTACCCCTAACGCAAATTTTGTAACTTTTTTTTTAATACTACGGTGTATGAACTAATCAATTATTTATTTTGGTTTTAGTTTGTTTATATTCAAATTTGACTTCAAAATGACACTAGGAAAAATAAGAAAATGGAGCTTGTACAGTCAACATCCTGTTGCTAATTAGCAAATGAATAAACACATTCTGAAGGAAACATGGCATATCCACTGTACTTTTAATTTTCCTTATTCTGTCTTTTCTCCTTTATAAACTACTGTACCTAAATGTTATATTTGGTATCTTGTGTGTGTGTGTGTGTGTGTGTGTGTGTGTGTGTGTGTGTGTGTGTGTGTGTGTGTGTGTGTGTCCTTTTCTATTGTGTGCTGTTTTTCCTGATTCTCTATTATATACTTGACTTTCTTTTGAGGTCTGGATTATTGGTTCTCCTCTGGCATCTGTGTCTCAAAAATATTTACCGGAATAATCTAGGACTTAAATAAAGATGTATTCTTCCAAAGTTCACATTTGTTTCTACAAAATTCCTAAAGAGCTTATGAATAAATGTGTATATAACATGAAATTCAAACTTGATACCCCAAATTTGGTGCAGAGTTTGACAAATTCAGACTTCTGGGTAGGCTTTTTTTTTTTTTTTTACTTATTTATTCTTGCATTGAGAATATAGTCTTTAGCTGCCTAAAACTACTGCAGAGAGGTTTTCCTGCTAGACTCCTTATTGGAAAGAGCTCTAAGATAATATTTCAATTACATTTTCCCTCTGAAGCCTCTCTACCACAGGCTCTGCTTTTTCTTCATATGCAATGCCTCCCAGCAAAATAAGGTGCTTGTGGCCAGTGCTCCTTAACTTTTTAGGTACTACTGTACTGTCATTACTTTCAGGTTTCTGTAATTATTTCAAGAAAGATTTTTGGTTGTTGGTTTAGTTTTCAGTAATTTTTAATTTGAAATATATTTTAAATTACTGATATGCAATTTCTGTAAATAAGTTGTTTCTCATTGCATCTAGTGACAAAGGGATCAGAATTCTGAAATATCTGAAAAATAGAAATAGACTACAAAAGAAAGACAAGACTAGGTTGCTAATTAAATGGACATATATAGAGAGAGACAATAGCAAAGGGAAATAATAATAATATTTTTTCCAGTTCTAAGCCTTGAACTCATGGCTTTAGTGCTATCCCTGAACTTCTTTGTTTTCAATGCTAGTACTCTAACACTTGAGCCACTGTGCCACTTCTGGCTTTTTATTAGTAGTTTATTGGTGGTTAGAGTCTCATGGACTTTCCTTCTGGGGCTGGCCTCAGGCAATGATCCTGAGCTCTTAGCCTCCTGAGTAACTGGAATTACAGGCATGAGCCACCAGTGCCCAGCTACATCATCTTAATAATTAACTTCATCTATGCTTTGAATATTTCTTGGATTTATATTTTCCCTGGATCTATCAACTTTTTGGGGAAATATTTGGAATTTAATAAAGTAAAATGCGCTTAAACAGAACTAGGTGACTAGAGCTTTGCTCTTGTTTGAATGTTGTTTTGTTTCAGAAGTGTTTTAATGAAACTTGATTGTTCTGATTAGCAAACTACATTGGATCCAAAGGGTGTTTATTCACGTTGTTGTCAAATGTTGAGAGTGAATATAACCTGGGTCATATATACAAGAAATAGTTTGAAAGTGTATGACACCAACAGTGTTGATGCTATGTTGTCCCCCTGAAACACAGAGGAGCCTGGCTCTATGCAGGAATTTCTAGAAAAAAATTTATATTAAATGCTTTTATATAATCCTAAGGCTTTCACTCTTTTGAAATTGATCATAACAGGTCAGAGTGAATAATTTTAAACAAATTAGAAGAATTTTTCCCAGTAAGTTCATGCAAGTCAAAGTTTGGATAAAGCCCCAATTCTTCCTAGGAAGTACAGTTGTTGAAACTATGGGCCCCCAAATGTCCTTAGACTGAAAGTAGTTGGTGGAAGAGTGAATAATTGGGTCTTTATTTTAACAAGTCTATAACTGAAATTGTACAATTTTAAGGAATCAAGGCTTTTGGTCAAGTTATGATGAATATCTGTAATTTTACTAAGACTATAAATTACAGGAACATTTATATCATTATGCTTATTCCAGAAGTTTGAAATACAATTACTTTTACTACTAACCTAAAATTATCATTATTATTTAATTGGGTATCAAAGATGCAATGCTACTATGTAAAAAACTGGTGTGACATTTCTTTGTAATAAACATAGCTACTTTTATATTTTGATTGTTTTCTATCTATCCTCTATCATCTACTTCTGTGACAATCTTGTTATTATTTTTTTTTCTGAGATTCTATACCAGGCTGTTAAATGAATCCATACCAAAGCATGAAATGATCACATCTATTCACCAATTTCCCTTTCTAGAATGTACCTTGACTGTTAAAAAGGTATTACATTTTACCAATTTTTGGTCCATGCTTCATTATGTTAAAAGTAAAACTTTTTCACTTACAATTAGTTCTTAAGCACAGCCTATTACAACTTGAACAGTTTGGTCTTCATTAGAGAGGTGAAAAAATACACATATAAAAATGATAAGTACCCATGTGGCAAGACAGATATTAAGTAAGTATTTCCAGACTTATTTCTCTGATCTTAATAACTAGCATTAATCATTGTCCACTGAGCATTATAAAAATCCAAAAAAAGACACATGGTGATAAATTGTTTACCAAATATGAGATAAAATAAAACATGACATTCTACATGAAAATGACAAGGTTATTGATATTAGGATATGGACATGATTTTAGGTATATAATTATTTTATACATAATCTCCAATTAATTAATTATGTACCTATAATCTCCAAAATGTTAATTTTTTTTTTTTTTTGTCAGTCGTGGGGCTTGAACTCTGGGCCTGGGTGCTATCCCTCAGCTCTTCAGCTCAAGGCGAGTGCTCTACCACTTGAGCTACAGCGCCACTTCTGAAAATGTTAAAAATTTTAAGCACAAAGTGCCTTGATTTTATATCATTTATAACCCTGTGTCAAATATTAAACTTGGCCTAGGAACACAGGGCAAATAATATTTGATGATGGTTATCTAATCCCTAATCAGGCATTATTTAATCCCTAATCTCCTTTCCAAGAAATAATTTCATTGCTTTATAGTAAAAGTCATTCATTGGACAATCTCATGTAAAAATAACCTGGTAAAATAAATAGCACCTTTCTTTTTTAAGGCAAATCTGTAAGGGAATCGTTAAATTAATAGAAATCCTGTTCATTTTTTCCTCTTACATGCATATAGAAAGCATATAGAGACTATTTATTTGCACTTGGCAAGCTGAGATTACTATGAAATTGATTAAAAACAGTATCTGGATTTTTTTTAAGTTCCTCTCTTTTTTTTCTAGTGCTCAGGGTAGAGAGATGAAAGTGTCCAATAAAATGTAGAAAAATGAAATATGAGGAAAGCTTAAAGAGATTGAAGTCATTTTAGCAAGGAAATATTGAGATAAAATCATTGTTTTCAAATGGGCAATGAACAGGCATTAGGTAAATACTGGTCAGCTGGTTTTAATAAAAATAGAGCTGTTGTAGTTGTCTGCTTTCATATAAAAATATAATATATGTGTCTATTGGCCATCCTTCTTTCCTCTTCAGAGAAGTTTCTCTTTAAGTCTTCAGCCCACTTATTTATTGGGCAGTTGTTTCTTTGAAGATTTGTTGTAGGGGGATTTAATTTTTTGAGTTCCAGGTATATTTTAGATATGAGACCCTTGTCTGTTGTGTGGCTAGTGAAGATCTTCTCCCAATCCGTGGGCTTTCTATTGATCTTGCTAGCTATGTCCTTTGTCATGCAGAAGCTCTGCAATTTCATGCAATCCCATTTGTCCAACCTTTCTTTGATTTGTTGTGTTTCTGAGTGTCTATTAAAATTTCGGCCTGTGCCAAGGAGACCTAGGGTTTCTCCTATTTCATCCTGTACTGTTTTCAGAGTGTCTGCTTTGACTCCGAGGTCTTTGATCCATTTGGAGTTGATTCTGGTGCAGGGTGATATATAAGGATCTAGCTGAAGAAATGTTCAACCTCCCTAGCCATAAAAGAAATTCAAATCCAAACAACATTGAGATACCACCTCACCCCAGTTAGAATGGCTATAATCAAGAACTCTAATAACAACAGATGCTGGAGGGGATGTGGACAGAAGGGAACCTTACTGCTTGTTGGTGGGAGTGTAAACTTGTTCAACCACTTTGGAAAGTAGTACGGAGATTTCTCAAAAGACTCCACATCGAGCTTCCCTATGACCCAGCAATCCCACTTTTGGGCATTTATCCAAATGTTCACAAACAAGACCACACTAAAGCTACCAGCACGGCTATGTTTATTGTAGCCTTATTTACCATAGCTAAGATATGGAACCAACCCAGATGCCCCTCATTAGATGAGTGGATCAAGAAAATGTGCTATATATACACAATGGAATTCTATGCTTCCATCAGAAAGAATGACATTGCCCCATTTGTTAGGAAATGGAAAGACTTGGAAAAAATTATATTAAGTGAAGTAAGCCAGGCCCAAAGAAACATAAGTCCCATGGTTTCCCTTACTTGCAATAACTAGTATATGTCTGAGTCAAGCAGAAAAGGTCTGTTAAGTTGAAGTTAGGGAAATGAACCCTAAGATATGTATTCAAATGTTTTGTTTTTCTTTCATGCACTTGTTTCTAACACATTGATAAAATTATTTCTTTGTTGCTTTGTATGTCCCTCCCCCACGGTATAACCCCTGCCTTCACTGTATTTGTTGTTGTTATAATTTGTGGAGGGGAAGGGAAAAAACAAGTCATTTAAACAGGGATACAGGTGGACCCATTGCAACAATGAGACGTACAAGTTATTATGTCAAAAATGAACTTTACTACTTTGTTTGGGGGGGGAGGCGGGGTGGGGGTGGAGGATGGGATGGGAAGGGTAAACAAAGGAGGAGGCTACAATGCTTGATAAGAAATGTACTCATTATCTTGCCCATGTAATTGTAAACCCTCTGTACAGTATTTTCACAATAATAAATAAATAAATAAATAAATAAATAAATAAATAAATAAATAAAAGATCATATAAATGGGACCCATTTTCATTTTATTTTCTTCCATATATCTTGATCAGCTTCATAAAATGTCTCTGAAGGAGATGGATTAATAGGGTATTTATGACAACAGAGTATGTGTAGTAAGAAGATGTTGATTGAATCAAGTAGGTTGACTGCCTACACCTCAAATCTTCTTGGTTATTAGTAATGGCATTGATTTCTCATTCTTTTTTTTGGCTCATCGCCAGAATTCACAGTAGCTACAAAGTTGTTGAAATAAGTACCCAGAGATTCATTGAGAATCTAGTGTCTCCTCACTGCGTTCTGCTGTTTTCTGCATGACAGCTCACCTCTTTCAAAGAACAGCACATGGCTGTGCCTTTTCCAGGTTCACAGTTAGATGTGTCTTTAAAATACTGCTGTCAGCAGGGGGAGGGCGAGTGTCTCTTCTCTTTGCCCTTCTTTTCTAAGCAGAACTTCTCAGAATTGCATGGCTTGCTTGCTTATATGTGAGTCAACGAAAGCCAAAGAAAATTCAAATTCTACTATTGGTTTATATTATGTTTGCTGAAATGTATCTTTGATGAGAATAATCCAAGATAATCTACAAATGTAATGAGCCATACTTTTATATCTGCAAACTCCCTTTTCTTTATAATGCATTCATAGATTACCGTGATTAAAGTGTGGCTATTCTGGAAGCCATTTATTTTCTTCCAAAGTAACTGAAGGCAGAAATATTTTTATTTGAAAGTAAGTACATTAAGTCATAGAAAAACAAAAGGATGTAGCTACCTGTTGTGATAGTAAACACCAAACAAAATCAGTTTAGTGGGAGGAATTAGTCCTTTATGGATGTAGCAGTAGGAAACAACAAACTGAAACAATTGAATGGGAGGAATAATTCATATTTTTGGTTCACGATTTCAAAGGTTTTAGCTCATGGTCATTTTAGGTTCTGGCAACTGTGGGCTGGTGGTGTGGAAGAAAATCATGGTGGTGGGAGCATGTGTCAGTGTCTACTAGCCTCAAGATAGACAGGAAACAGTGTGAGAGAGAGACAGAGAGGGAGGGAGGGGGAAAAGAAGGGAGGAAAGTCTGGGACTAGATACTGCCCCAAAGGATATAACCCCAGTGACATGCTGAGGATAATGGGGGCATACCACCATGTCCAGCTTTGACTTAATGATTTAGGGTTTGATGAACTTTTTTTCTCAGGCCATCCTGTAATCAAAATTCTCTTGGTCACAGCCACACTATGCAACGTCCAGCTATTGGTTAATATTGGATTCCGTTTTTTTAACTACATGACCTCCAATCATAATAACCCCATTGGGACGCAGAGTCATGCAGAAGATGCATTGTACTCATAACCTGAATTATGGAATTGTAACTGCTCTGTACAAATGCTTCAGAATACAATTTAAAAGAACAGAAACCACAACCTCTGAATCGCTACCTCCCAAATTGCTTGGGGTTATAGGCATGAGCCAACATGGATGGGCTTAAAAGAGAAATTACATTCAGAGAAAGGAAGAGAGAAAGAACATTAGCGGTTATGAAAGATATGGTAGGATAGCATCAAAGTGTGGAAGAACTAAGTTCAGAAAGAAGACCATCAAGTTCAAGGCAGTCCTGAATTTCACAGGAAGGGACTGAGAGGCTGATGTTATTATCGTTAGTAACTGATGGCCTTCAAGACAGATTGGCAATCCTAGCCCAAACAAACCTACCCAAGCCTTAAATTCAGCACAGAGGTTTGGTGAGACAATTCTGGTATGAAAGGGAAACCACAATGAGGAAAGACACCTTGTCATCCTCCTTAATTTGGAATGTTATAGCAAGACGTCAGCTTGAGAGTGCATCTATGATATGTGACAGATATACACTGGAAAATCTGGAAAATCTGATTGCACGGTCTCAAAATACAAATTTGAAGGAACTGCAGTTCAGCTTACATACTTAGAAATGATACTTTTGTTCTCAGACATTGAATATGAATTTGGATTAATATATACATCTGGATTATTATAGATGAATGTTATTATAGATGAAATGTCCCTTTTGTGTCTTTGCTGGATGCAACTCACTGAAAATATTTCCTGAGCAATTATAACTGCAAACAAGCAAGAATCATTTGACTTGGTCAACTGATTGTCAACAAAAGATTGTCCCAGAACTCCTGTACACAAAATTTACATGCAGTTTAGTGAGTTTTTCTTCTCATGATGTGCATGAAATTTTTATGACATAAAATAAACATGAGTGGTCAAATTTTGATTATAGTATAGTTACAAAGAAAATATAATTATAGAAAATAGAATTATAAATCTTATGAAGTCCACAATTTCAAAGAAGGTATATAAAATACTATGTGAATATCTCATTTTACCATATGACCATATATTTAACCTTCATTATTAACCTAATATTTCTTATTAAACATTTTTATCCTTTAACAAATATTTATTATATGCTAAATACATTGTAAGTACTGAGTTTAATAAAAAGGTCTTTAACTTTATAAAGCTTAACTTTTACTTTTTGAATAATGACTGAAAGTGTTATTATTAGAAGCATAAAATATTTGATTAAATTCTAGTTTCTTTTTCCTACTTTAATCATTTTGACATAAATGAATAATGGCATTCAAGCAGATGAAGAAAAATGACTTTAGCAATAATTTACTCATTGTATAATCAACTGCATCTGTACTAAATATGAAAATAATTCTGTGTTTATGTAAGCCAACATAATATGTATAAATCATGAATACTCTATGTAAATACAAATTAATTATAGACTATACAATTAAATGAGTTCATGGTGATAATCTATCTTCATATTTATGAAGTAAAAATTCTTTATCATTCTTGGAAGAGGTCATTCACATCTTCTTGAAAACATTGTCACTCATAATGAACTCATATTCTCCTGGGGAAAATTATTTTAAAGTTGTGAATGCCTGAAGATACTATTTTAAAACATTGTGAATAGAGTTAAAGTTATGAAATGAAATACTCAAAATTTAAAAGATTAAGATGATCAGAGATAACATTTTATAGGGGATATAAATGAACTATTATTCCTTTAGAGAAAACAAAAACAAAATTAAGAGTCACTTGTGTATCATGGTTGTACAGATATCTGATTTTATAAAAATGTCATGATATTGTCAGGTTCTACAACTGTTTACAAATTCTTAATAGTTTCAGGCAAGGGATATAAGTAGATTTTTTAAATATCAGAATGTTAAAAATTACATAGCAAAGATGTAAGAATGGCCAAAAAGACATTAATTAATCAAGCTCTTGTAAGATGACTTTGATACAATAAAAATCATAACCTTGGCACTTTTATTCAGTCCATTTCATATTTTGACAAATGAATTTTTTGGGGTCCGGTCGTGATGCTTGAACTTTATATAATTTTATAAACCTTATATAACATTTTTATTTCTATTTGAATATTATGTTGAATTTTTCTTTATGATAGCTTCCTGTGTCTCAAACATTTTGCTTATCAAAAAATTGTTTGAAGAGAAATGATAATAATTCTAGTCAGTTGTATTTCAGAATGAGATTATAGTGTTAGGATAATGATTTGAAATAAAACGAGTACTTGTTTTGACAAAAAGAGAAGACAAAAGGATATAATAAAATAAACAGGTGAATTGTTGTAGTAGGTACCAAGGCTTATTTTGTGCTAATTACTCGATTTTCATTTTATAATGATAAATTCTATGGCCAAAGTAAATTATCGTTATTAAAAGATTATTCTCCTAACTTAATAGCTGTTTACAAACTTGGCAACTGATGTGAATTTCAATTGTAAAGGTAAAACAAAATATGATTAGCTGAAATCTTGAAATAAGTGACATTCTAAATTTTGAACTTTAATTCAAATATTAGTCATAGACTTCATGCTAAAAGCCTGTAGTAATTTTTAAGTGCCTGAAGTGGCTCATACCTTTAATCTGAGATACTTTGGGGTTTAAAAACCAGAGGATTACAGTTTGAAGCCAGGCAAGGGAAGAAAATTCTTTGAGATTCTCATCTCCAATTAACCACCAAAAAAAACCTGGTAGTGGTGCTGTGGTTCGAGTTGTAGAATACTAACCTTAGAGAAAAAGCTAAGAGTCATAGCCCAGGCCTTGAGTTCAAGCCCCAGCACCACCACACACAGACACACAGACAAAGACACAGACACAGACACAGACACAGACACAGACAGACAGACATACTCATACACATACACATTGAAAAGTCAAAAACAGTAAACAAAAGACAACATAGACAAAATATTTAATATTTTAATATTAATGCATAGATATCTAAATTGACATTAAATTTATTTAACTTTCCTTAGTCACTAGAAAAACTTCAAGTGAAAAAGCTCGAGAAATAAGTTTATCTCCATTGTTAGGATATACAGATTATCTCATATGGTCATTGTTGATATATCATGTATTTACTTTTTTGTTTCTTGAATTTTTTGATATTTTCCTTGTGAATATTCATCAAATATGTAATAATATAACAATATACCATGATAACCAACATAGCAATAATTAGAAAATTTTTGAAAAATGAATTATTAATACCAAGATTGGTATCTCCCATTTTCTTCTTCTTTACACTGTATACAAAACTGAAGTGTAAATATTTATTGGAAGATATGTCCTGATAGGAGGAGAATTATGAAGAGAAGAACAATGAAGCAGTAAGATTAGTTTATTTTTTCTTTCTTTTTGTTTTTTGTCAGTTTTGGTGCTTGAACTCAAGGCTTGTGTGTTGTTCCTGAGCTTCTTTGTGCTCAAGGATAGCACTCTATCACTGAGCCAAAGAGCCACATCTGGTTTGTGAGTGGTACATTGGAGATAAATGTCTCAATGGGACTTTTCTGCCAGGGCTGACCTTAAACTGTGATCCTCAGATCTCAGCCTCCTGAGTAGATAGGATTACATGTGTGAGCCGTTGACACCCAGCAAAATTGGTATTTTTTAATTTTTGACTTCTTCCATAGAAGTTTCCTGCAATAAGGTAGTGTCTCTCATTGCAGATTAAATTTACAGCAATGTAGAATTTTTTTTAAGCCCCATTTGTGCTTGCTAGTCTTAGATGACTGTCACATATCACAGGCCTTATCCTAATCTTCTCTATCAATCATTCTTGATAAAACTCAAATTATCCAGGTTGAGAGTACTGTGTAGGTCCAGTTACAACTCAAAATACTTATAGTCTTTGTATTCAGGGTATGTTTTAATCATTTTCCTATACAATTTTTGTATCCACTCTAAAACTTTGTGGGAAGTATGATTAGCATTGAACTCAGTGTTAGATCACCATAGCTTGTGTCCTTCCTATCCATAAGTATACTAATGGTGGACTTTCAAACTTCCCTGTAACAAGAAGGGTATCAGGAACTTCACACTGCAAATTCATTTTAAATTTTAGTTACTCTGAAATACATTAAGTATTTATCAATAGAAAATTCAATATGTAAATCACAGTACTTAATCCTTACCAAACTAGGCTGCACTTGAATTTTCTATTTATTTATTCATGTATTTATATATGTATGTATGTATGTATGTATGTATGTATGTATGTATGTGTGTATGTATTTATTTATTTATTTGTCAGTCATGGCACTTGAACTTGGGGCCTAACGGCTGTCCTTGAACTCTTTTATTCAAGGCTAGTGCTGTACCACTTTGAACCATAGTGCCACTTGTGGTTTACTGGTGATTAATGGAATGATAAGAGTCTCATGGATTTTCCTTTTCATGACTTGCTTTGAACTGTGATCCTCAGATCTCTGCCTTTTGACAAGCTAGGATTACAGGTGTGAACCACCAGCACCCAGTATATTTTGTACTTAAAAATATGCAATTATATTCTCTAGATCATAATTACTTATATAATTATTTAACTGACATAAGTAATTATGTAAACTTTGATTTCCTTGCACTGGTGTGACTTAATAGTTTGTTGACAGTCCTACAGGGTACAGATAAAGGATATGAAGAAATTTTTCTTGAGTTAGTAGCTTTACACAAGTGATCATACTGGTTTTTCTAAGCCCATTGAAATATCAGGTTTATATTTAAGCATTTTTATTTTAAGCATGAATACTTTCCCCCAAGGAATCCTGTTTATATTGCTATCTAGATTCTGGTTATTACAGTTGTTTTGAATTCTGACACAAAATACTGACCTCTAAAGCCCTTTTTTATTAAAGATACTTTGAAACTTGTTTCTTCCCATTATATTAAATTAGGATTTTCCTTCTTCAAATATAATGCTGTGTGTGGCTGGCAGTTAAGATTCTATTCTAGGCTCAAAGGATTCATAACTTTAAAGAAATAAAAAAAACACCAAACAAAACAAAATTGGGTATCAAGGGACAACATATGCAGACTGAGAAAAGAATCTTTATTACCATTCTTTGCTGCCTTTTTCTAGTCATCTAGGAAGGATAGAGGACCTATCCAGACATGATTATTCTGTTTGTTCATCAGTAATTTAATTTGCCTCTCTGAACTAAAATGGGGAGAAATAAGAATCTGAACAACAATGAATTTTGAAGATACTAGCACACAGTAAATCAAGTCATTTCAAATGCCAATCTGATTATAATAACACTTCCGTCTTTAAAATGTATCAGTGGTTCCTTATGTTAAGGTAAAATAAAATCTTTGCCATGGACTTTAAACCATTAAGGTATACTATGCATTATCTTTATTTCTGATTTTTCAGCTCTGGTAATTTTCCTGATTCAGTGAGTTCTCATTCCTCTCTGTCTCAATGGCTTTATACTTTCTCTTCAATTAAGTCTGATGCTTTCTCATTTCAACTCAAGCTTTCTTTTCTTCTGTATTGGTAGAATTAAGCTATATTTGTATAATATACCTGTATAATTTATATGCACATACATTTCATATTTATGATTTACAATGTAAAGTTCACATGTAAATATAAGTACAAAATATAAAGTTCACATTATATGTAAATATAAAAATGAATATGCACATGTAAATATATAACATTCATATTATATTTACATACAACATGAATATGCATGCCTATGAATATATATCTACCTGTATATATAATGTACATATTTGTATATATAAATTATTTCTGGCATCAGTTTCTGAGGAAATTAGAAAAGTATTAGGCAAATATCAAATTATTTAAATGTCAGTATTTTATAATTGCAAACATTACTTCCTGTTGACATAACACAGAACTGAATTTTCCAAAGCTTAAATAAATGACCAGTTTTAAAAATAAGCATGTTTAAAGAATATCCTATCATTATTCTAAAGGAAATATTGCAAATTAAAATCATAGAAAAAACATGACTTCTGTTCCTGGCATTTGCATTATATCTGTTTGAAAAACAGAAGCATAATTTTGTACATATTGTATAACATATGTGATTTTAAATCTCCAAGCCAGAAACATTACCAAGCTGTCTGCAAACACTTTTTTTTTTAATCCTGAGAAAGAAATGTGTTAAAGATTTTAAATTACACATAAATAGACACTTAAAAGCAAAAGTCATTTCTGCATTTTTTCCTTCCTTCAAACTTTTACTTAAATAAATAAGTATCAAACATAATTGACGTATCCATTTCCTGACTCCCTGGCTAGGCTTGTAGCTCAGCATGAGAGCTCATGCCTACCAAGGGCAAGACTCTGGGTTCCTTCCCAGTACCACTCAAAGATATACTCTGGTTCTGGATCAGGTTGGTGATTTTCCCATTGTATTTGTTATAAGAGATGATTTGGAGGAGGCAGATTAGCTTAAAGGAGATAGAAGGTAATTTTGTGGTTTGGTGGATGTTCTGTCCTTTAACAGTTGTCAAGACTGTCAAAACTGAGTGGATGTATGCTTTATCTGTAAATCACAGCTAAACAGAGGGATAATCAATAACATTGAAGAGCCAACCAATGTTGATAAGTTCAGATTTGCAAGTTTATGAATTTATCCAGCTGGACTGAGATTCAATGTTGAGGAAAAGCTCTTTCTGCTCCAGCTTTGCATTAACAAGCATTAACAATACATTTTCATTTCAATTTTTTCTATTAATATGTTTTTATTGTGAAAATACCATACAGAAGGGTTACAATTACATGAACAAGGTAATGAGTACATATCTTATCAAGCATTGTGGCCTCCTCCTTTGTTTCCCCTTACCATCCCCGTCCTCCCAACACCCACCCCCCCCACCCCCCCCCCCGCCAAAGTTGTAAACTTTCTTTTTTGACATAACGTCTTGCACATCTCATTGTTGCAATGGGTCGGCCTGTATCCCTATTTAAACAATTTGTTTTTTCCCTTCCCCTCCCCAAATTATACCAACATCAAATACAGTGAAAACAGGGGTTATACCGTGGGGGGAGGGACATACAAAGCAACAAAAAAATCATCTTATAAATATGTTAGAAACTATGTTTTCCTGATGAGTTAGTTAATGAAATCTGTAGTCACTCTCAAAAGTGTCCCTGTTTGGAAGATAAATAATAGGGTCATATTAGAAGCAATTAACCACAAGAGCAACTGGAAGCCCAGGTGAACTGACAGAGGTAGTTAACTTGATATGCTCCTCAACAAATGCAATATAATTTACATAACCACTTCATCTCCATTTACTAACTTCTAATCCCTGGTGCACCTTATTAAAAAAAATACCTCGGAGACATTCTCTTACACTTTTCCCCAGCCACCTCTCTATTTGTTTTTTTCTAATAGGTATTTGCAACTCTTGTTCAATTGAAACACACTTCCCTAAAAATCTAGAACCAACAATCCAATAATTACAGGAGGATGATTCCCCAAGTTATTAAAATAAATCAATTATAAAACATGACTCACATCTTCCTCCAGAAATCAGCTTTCCCTGTAACAACTAATAATAACTAGTGATGTTTATCACATGGATTTCAAAGATAACCACTTGACAAAAAGTGGAAATGCCTCAATCATTTCTTGGTTTATGATTACAGGGGAAATTAGAAGAGCTTTGTGATACTCTTCTCTATTAGCTGAGAAAGACTTTGTTACTTGCAGCATAGAACTTCTAAGGCTTTCTTGGACATGACCATTCCAGGGAGTCAGAAAGGAGGAACCAGTATGGAATGTGACACATGGGAAAAGGAAGGGACAGTAGCAGTATTGAGGTGGTAGGTGTTTCCAGGATATAAATTGCGTCTGCTTACTTGTATTAGCTGGAATGCAGTCACATGTTTAGACACAATTGAAAGGGATGGTGGATAATCTGTTTTAGAAGTATATAAGAAAGGAAGAACATAGATTTTACTAGATAGGACAGTGTCTGCCAGGTGGTATTGGAGGTGGTCCTAAGAAACAGGCTTTATGTGATTGAGTAATAAAATATTCTGCCCATAAGTTTTCTAATTCTTTGTTTTCAAAATTTTTATGTATTATCTAATAGAATTTTTAGCAGATATGTCATTGCAAAATAAATGTTGCTGGATTTTGGGGGGCTCACAACTGTATCTTAGCTACCCCAAAGACTGAAACCTAGAGGATCTTGGTTTGAAGTCAGCCTACCCAAAAAACTCTGTGAGACTCTCTCTTTAAATTAACCAGTAAATAATCACACTGAAGGACTGTTTCAGATAATAGAGTGACAGTTATGATTGAGAAAGTTATGTGAGCACAAGGTCCTGTGTTCAAATCCTCATTCCAGGCAGAAAAAAAAGAAATGTTATAATATATCACATTAAAATTCTTAGAATTTATATTTGACTTATATTTACATTAGCATATCCAAAATAGTGATAGAACTGATGATAAAATGATCTCTGTGGACATGTGATTTGATGAACTTGTTTTAAAGCCCCAGCCTAAAATTATTTAAGTAATGTTTTTATATTTATTTTCATGTTGATAAATTTCTCAAAATAATGATTGTCATGTAATTGAATCTCAAAGAAAAATTTATTCACTGACTTACTAGTGAGTTTTAGACCAAGAAATTTATTTTTCAATATGAATTTTATGCTATATTTGTTTGTATACTAATTTCCAATTAATGAAAGACATTATTACACAATTCTGTCTCAAAAATATCATTAAGAAAATTGTAGGCCCTAGAGTTATTTTAAATACTTTACAGAAAACCTGTAAAACTATAATTGTTTTTCTTTTGGCATGAAGACCATGTCTCAGTCACTGGTGAATGATGCTTCATGTTCAAATCAGAGGGATGAGGTGCTATGAACTGAGGAGCACCTGCTTTGCACCTAACTCTAAGTAAAGTGCTTAAACTTCATTACTTCATGAATTTTTAAAAAAGTATGCTCGTAAACAACCCTGTACATAATTATTTGTATACTTATAAATTAGATCTGATTTCCACATATGAGAGAAAATATGTGCACTTCATCTGAACCTGAGTTTTTGATATATGTAGATAGATAGATAGATAGATAGATAGATAGATAGATAGATAGATAGATAGATAGATAGATAGATTACTCGATATACACTCAATTCATGCATCTGGGCTATTTCCATACCTTGTTTATATGCTTCATTAGTGCTACAATGAACATGGTTGTGCTGGTGGCTTTATGGCATCCTGATTTGAAATCGTTTGTATAAATGCCCTAGAGTAGTATTGCTGGATTACAGGGTAATTTTGTGTTTAGGTTTTTGAAGAATCTTCAAACTGCTTTCCAGAATGGTTGACCAAATTTATATTCCCATCAACAGTGTTTACAGGTTCCTTTTTACCTACATCTGCACCAATATCTGCTATCATTTATACTCTTGATGATGGCCATGCTAACTTGGGTGAGATGGAATCTCGGTGTTGTTATGATTTGCATTACCCATGGCCAAAGATGTTGAACATTTCTTCATGTAACTATTGGCCATTTTTAATTCTTCTGAGAAATCTCTATCTGTCTCATTCACGTATTTATTAATTGAGTTGTTGATTTTTTGAGAGTTTGGCCTCGTGAATTCTTTGTATATTCTGGATACTAGGACATTGTCTGGCATATAAGTAGTAAAAATATCCCGTTCTTTACGTTGTCTTTTTAGCTAGTTAACCATCTCCCTTGCCATGCAGAAACTTCTTAGTCTATTAAATACCATTTCTTAATTTTTTAATTTATTTTACAGAATCCTCTGAACTCTATCCAGAAAGTTCCTGCCTGTGCCAAGAAGTTGTAATGCTTCTCTTACCCTTTCCTGTTGCATTGAGGTCTTTGATCCATTTTGAATTGTTATGTGTACAGGGTGAAAGATAAGGATTCAGTCTCAGTTTTCTGCCTGACTTATGAAGTCACTATTACTATTGGTATGTTGTAAAAATGAAGGTGTCAGTGTGTGGCTCAGGCTGTAGGGCACCAGAATCATAAAGCTAGCATTGTCTAGTACTATCCAGTACTGCTAAAGGGGGGCGGGGGTATTTTCTAGAAATACGGAAATGAGTGTCAAGATTATTTAATTAGGGGGCTGGGAAGGTGGCTCAGTGGTAGAGTGCTTGCCTTGCATGCATGAGGCCCTTAGTTCGATTCCTCAGCACCACATAATAAGCAGGGGAAAAAAAGCCGGAAGTGGTGCTATGGCTCAAGTGGTAGTGTGCTAGCCTTGAGCTGAAGAGCTGAGGGACAGCGCCCAGGCCCAGAGTTCAGGCCCCACGACTGGACCCCCCCCCCAAAAAAAAGATTATTTAATTAAACAAATAAAAGCCCAGTGCCTCAAAGGTGCTATGAAACATTCCGATTCTCTTGTAACTTCCAAGTGCTCTAATTGTAATAGCTATTCAGGGAAAAATATGGCAGAGCAAACATTTTAAGTCAAGGAGGTGCAGAACTGAGTAAAATCAAGTCATATCAGAATTGTGGTCCAAGGTAATCCTTCATGATTTGTCCTTGAGGCAGAAAAGCAGGCAGGTAATAACTTATAGCTTAATGGATGAAAACATTTTTTCATAGTTTTCCTCTTAAGAATTTAAATTTCAGAACTTAAATTTATTGCTCCACAGTTAGAGAGGATAAGGAACATTTTTCCTTGCTTGATTATAGAAAATGCATTGCATCATTTTACTTACTGTCAATTAGACATAAATGAAGATGTGAGTATTAAATCTGCAAAATCTGATTTTTAATTGGAACACTAGTTTGCCTATTTAATTCATGTCTCTGACAAACTTTAATTGATATATTAAAAAAATTAAAACATGTCTGTGGGATTCCGTGAAGTAAGATCTTAGTTAATTGTGAAAATGAAATATCTTCCTCATTGAGCTTCTCTTGCTTGTTAACAGACTTGATGACAAGTAGAGTACTTTATTAGTTTCATGGATATGTGTTCATTTAAAGAGTAAACCAATAATTAAAATGTTCATTCTCATTCACAGAACCTACTTATTTATATGCAGCTCTGGCTGTCAAATTTAACATTCATTCAGTTGAAAACAATTCATTTGAGTATTACTGTCTAATTCACAACAATAATTCAGAAATTAGCATGGGATTACATTGTCACAGTTAGATATTTGAGGACAAAATTGGGATATAGCTTATACTTTTGTCATATCTGAACACAAAGATTATCATATTACAATTGACTACCTTTCAATGTATTTGCAGGAATGATTTAAAGTAAGTGTGATATATTTTCCAAAGTAATGAGATGTAGACTACTTAAATATTGACACGGCATTAGAAAACTTGGAACAGATTTTAGTTT
Source organism: Dipodomys merriami (assembly GCF_024711535.1). Lineage (NCBI taxonomy): Eukaryota > Metazoa > Chordata > Mammalia > Rodentia > Heteromyidae > Dipodomys > Dipodomys merriami. The sequence continues at coordinate 31,571,731 of NW_027202493.1, read as the reverse complement.
TTCTCTCTGAAACTTGTTTGTATTTGATGTATAATGTATATATTACATAATATATATTATATGCTAACAAATAATTGCAAGAGAAAAATCTTTGCAAAATGGAGGAGAAATGTCTTTATTAAACTGACACTTGATAATTTGCTCCTTTTGTATTTTATATTCATCTTTGTTTTCTTTTCTGTCTTTTTTATTTTTGATGATTATTAAATTTTTTACTTCAAAACATTAAGATTCAAGCAGAACTTAATATTTTCCATGTATATTTATCAAGATTGTAAGACCTTATTCCAGAGCAAAGTCAATTTTGGAGGTATTTAAAATTTTTTGAAAACATAATTTTCCGTAAAAGACTATATTTTCTAGGAGCTACATTTGCTTATCTTATAATACTCAGCCAAGGTAATATGCATGTGGTGGATCAGTGACATTTTAAAACTAGATTTACAACTTGAGTGATGAACACGTTTTCTACTAAGTGATTATTGTGTTAAATTAAGCCAGAAGCTATACCTCCTGAATTCCTATGAAGCTATGCAGTACAAAGCAAGGAGACCAATTGTATGGAACCACTAGTTTCCATTCTGTCAGCAGTGACATCAACTGTAAGGGTTAACAAATCAATTTCACCTCTCTAAATTAATTTGTTATATTACCTTCTATTGATCTGTTCCAATGCAAATGTGTTTGCTGACAAAACACACTGGAGATTTGTTTGACCTCTTTATTGTTGTAGGATGTGGCAATTAATTTTTTATTGAGAATCCAATTAGCTTTCTGCTCTTACAATGTTTTCCTTAAATTCTCCTTTCAAGATCCCTTAAGGTTACCAGAAAAGATCATCTAAGCATGACTGTATTAAAAGGTAGAAATGAAGAAAACATTAGTTATGTTGTGTACAAAATTGAGGTGACTCTAGGTTAACTGAATCAGATTCCTTGAAGAGATAAAGATGCTCTAAATCATGAAGAATTAATCAGAAAATTATAATTGAAAAACAGGACCACAGTAGTCTATTATAAATAGAGAGAAAGTGTCAAATTAGCACAACAGAGAAGGGAAATCTGAAAGGAATTTTACAGCCTGTCAGCACCATGACCCTTGTAAAAGTGTTGTTAAAGAGAGAAAAACAAAAAGCCCTTAGGAGTAGGACTTAATGATTAGTTAGGACTGTCCAAAAAATTGATTTCCATACTTGGAGGTGGTCTGCATGGAAAATATTCATGTATTCCTGCAGACAAGTAAGACAAATGGGGGACCATGAGTGATTACTGATGGAAAACGAGTAAATATAACGACCACATCCCAGACCATCAAGTGAGCAGACAGCAAAGGAGCTTGCAAATACATTTCTGTAACCATTCTGGTTGGCACCAACTATTCAAGTTAAAAACAAAACATTGAAGTCCATTGTCCTTCTACTGCTGATTTAATAACCTTGAATAAGAGGCGGATAACAGAATGGCTGGAAAGGAAAGATCAGAGCAAGCCAGTGAGAACCATCCCAGACATGAAGCAATGAATCTATGCTATATTCCCAGCTGAAGGGAACACTGCAAATCACCAGGGCATTTTGGTCGTACATGACAAAATTGTTAGGTTTTTTGTTTCACATACGTATATACTTTGGCTCCAAGCATTTGGAAGAAAGAAAAAGAGAAACAAGAGGAAGAATATGAAAGGCCCATGGATTCCATTTGTATTATTAAATCTCTATTCCCTGCTCAAAAGCAATATTTGGAAAATGAGAATGAAATAAGATTAAACTAAAAAATTTACCATGTCAATGTTTCATTTATTTGATATTTCTCAATATTAAATACTGAGTGAAATGTTGCTTGTAGTGAGAGTCATGAAGAGCCCCTTGACAATTCCAGAAGTAATTCTGAGGTGATTTCATGGCCATGCAACTATTCTTTTGGTATGTTTTGGTCACCAAAACTACTAAAAATGCTGGTAACTTTTGGTTTCTCTATACTTGGTCATAATTCTGCTTGTTACATATTTCTTTATAAGGTGATATATTTATTTTTCTGGTATATAATTTTTTCTTTTGGTGGAACTGAGGCTTGAACTCAGGGCCTTGTATTTACCAGGTAAATGCTCTACAAATCGAGTGATGTCCTAGCCTTTTCTATTGAGTTGACACATATTAATTGTATCAAGGCGTTTCATTCATATTGTACTCTCATCAAAGTCACACCTTTTATTGATCTTTCTTGTGATCACTTTCCCCCTTTTATACCCATTTAATGGCTCCATTATTCTATATTCATACATAAGTTAAAAAACATTCTCTGATTAGAACCCCCCTGCCATTCACTCTTTCTTGCTTCCCCCCCCCCACTGCATCCTGTTTTCTGTTAACAGTCCTCAATTTACACTCACATTCTTTCCATTTTTATTTCCTTCTGGCTATCATCTGTATTTGAAGGCGGACATGTGATGTATTTTTTCTACATCTGGCTTATTTTGCTTGACATGACTATCTCCAGTTCTGTACATTTTTTTGTGCAAATGACATGATTTAATTCTTCTTTATGATCATTATATTCCATTATAATCCCCCTTTGTTTCTTTTGCAGATGAGGCACTGTAATTTTGTCTTGGACCAGCATTGGGCTGAACTTTTCCTTTCTACTTCTATCTCCTGAGTAGCTGGGATTAAAGATGTGTGCCATTGGTTCTGACTCTTGCCTATACTTTTTCATATAGGAATTAAATAAGTTGATTTGAACTCTTAATATTTTCCTTAGAATTTGAAGTCTACCTGCTTAATAGCTATGTTTATATCTTCCGTGTTACTATAATGTTCTGATAATTGTTACTATTCTTCCATCAGTTGCCATGTTTCCAGGCTCTAATTTCAATTTGCTCATGGGCAGTCTGCCGTTTCTTCTACCTTCACTATTCTCTTGTTTGTTCCCAGCTTCTACCTTGAACTTTGTTCCACTGTGGGGGATGGGAGGGATAGGGAGAGAACCCATGTTTTCAAATTGTTACATTTCCTAATTCTGTGTGGATTATATATTCTTGTGAAATGACTGAATTGTAGAAGGATTATGTCATTAAGTGAACTGGTAGGTATTTAAAATAGAGCTACAAAGTGTCCTGACAAGAAGTACAAGAAAATTGCTTTAGCTTATATATACTTTATGCTTATTTCTCATTATGGCCTCAAACATTGCTCTATATGACTATTGAACAACAAGAAGTTAACAGGTCTTCTCTATAGACATTCAGTATATTTACTTATTAGAACTACTATGTTATTGCATATCTGCTTTAGGAAATCTATATGTAAATCAGTCACATTTCAGCCATCTTCTATGTTTATCATATTACGTTTTATTATTTTTCTCTGTTACTAATGTGTACCTTAGTTTATTCTGTATTGAACATTTCTTATTTTGAAAACAAAAAGAATTCAAAATTCAAAATTTTGATATAGAAAAAAGTAGATAGAACAGTATAACCATCTCTGTTCTATCCCTTAGTAATTATGAATTAATGGCCTTTTTTTTTTCATTCATATAATCACCAGAGCAACTTGGACTGCTTGGATGCAAAGGAGTGGTTCTGTCTAACAGTTCTTGTTTTCACTTAATGATCAGTTATCAATGGTTTAAAATTTGCAATGATTTTCAGAGATAGAACCTCATAGCCAGACTTGACTCTCATTAACTCTGATCTGGGAATCTCTTGATCTTTTTAGAGCATACAGTGATGGTAAAGTACAATTTAGTCTTTAAAGATAGATAGATAATCGTATTGATAGGGAATTAGAAAAGGAATGATAATATTTCCATTTGTTGTTTTTCCCACACACTCTCTCATTTTGACTTATAGCCTGGAAGGAGACAAATTATCAAATAAGTTTGCAAATTTAAAGGAAAAAAAGATGATATAACTTAAATTGTATTGAATTAGGAATAAAAGGCTCTCATTTACTTGGTTTCTTTATCAGTTACTGTTGCAGCAACTCTTTCTTTCTTGTTCTCTATCCTCATATGGAAAATAGGCAAAATAATTTTTACAATGAACCAGTGCAACAGTGATACTCACAAGGCAATATGTTGGAAATGAACTTTACAACTGGGGAGGTGGATCAGGGGGAGGGATAGTGGGAAAAAACAAGGGAGGGGTAATAATGTTCGGCAAGAAATGTACTCACTACCTTACGGATGTAACTGTCATTACTCTGTACATCACCTTAACAATAAAATTAAATTTAAAAGTTATTAGATATCCATGTATAAAATGAATAATATTGCATATGTAGATTATGATTCTCCTTAATTGACTGTAATATCTTTTTGACAATAGTGCATGTTAAATTGTTTGGATATATTAGAAAATTTAAAAAGACAGAATTCTTTAATAAGATTCAATATGAAATCAATTTTGATGGACACTGTTAAGTATTACTGTTACTAACAAAATATTATTAACTAGAGGGAAATCAAATGTGCAGACTAGTGTTCTCATTTACCTGGTATTTTCTTTTTCTCCATTTTATAGCTAAACACTGAATTGAGAACCTAGAAAAAAAACAGAAAGCAAATGTTGGAAATACAAAAAGAAGCCATAACTAAATAATTATAAGCACTATTTCTGCTGTTAAGGAAAGTATAATTTAGTTTTTACTTGAGCATAAGATAGCATAACATTAGTAGAAAAGTATTTTAAAGCTTACAGAATTCTTTTGGGAAGCTAATAAAATGAGTCTCAAAACAAATGGAAACCACGAAAGATTGGCACTTGGGTATCCAAGAGCACATGCTAAAAAAAATGAAACACACAAACAAAACAATAACATTTCTGGTGTATAATATCAAAGATAATTCTAAGCTTTGTCAAGTGGCACTCGAAGCCATAATTATAAACTGTGTCACAATTATTACCCAAATGAATTAGATTCTGTTAATTCTGTATCAACTGCATTTGTATCTACACATATTCATATCTATGTGTGTCACACTACAAATATTTATAAATATGTATTTATAAATTTTAAATCTGATAGAGTGCATAAAAATACTAATAGATTTTCTCCCTAAGTGATGTAATCTCATCAACTGTACTTACTGGTAACATTACGTTATAGTAACAAAGTGCATATGAAGTAGGTTACAAGAAACAGGGTATCATACTTATAAGAGGTAGGTATAATGAAAATTTGTCATTTATTTGATAAAATCCATTTTAGCATTATTTTTTCCCCTTTTGTGGTACTACAGCTTTTTGTCTATTTTCTTTTTTAATTTAATTTTATTTTGAAGGTTATGTACAGACAGGTGACCATTATATACCTACGGTAGTGAGTACATTCCTTGTTGACTTCGTTATCTCCCCCTCATTTTTCTCCCTCCAGGCTGTACAGTTCATTTCTATTGTCTTGTGAGTATCGTTGTTACATTGCTTTCCCTTTGTCCTTTGCCTCACCATTTTGTTGTTCCCCTTCCCTTCCCTAATTCAGATAAATGTGTATACACTACCCAGGGTATCAAAATCAAATATGATGACAACAGGAGATAAATCATAGGTAGAAAAACACAAAGGAAAAAAGGAAATCACTACAGTTTGAAGTCAATGCCCTGAACTTGATAGACAGATGCTCTACCACTTGAGCCATACCCCCAGGGGGTCACTTTTTGTGAAAACTGGCTGCATTCTAATATTTACTCTTCCCTTGTATTTAGGACTACAGGTACATATCACTATACCCGGGTTTTTTTTGGTTGAAATGAGTTCTCACAAACTTTTTGGGCAGGCTGGCCTCAAACCTTGACACTCCAAATTTCAACCTCCCTAGTAGCTAAGATTACAGGAATGCACCACTACACATGGATAAATTGCCTAAGCTTAATGATTATGTTTTGAAGTTGACAAGGATAACTTTCTAATAACTCTGTGGAATTTAGTAACTCTTTCTTTCAGTGTTAGATAGGTAGCCAAAAGTATATGGCCTGGACAGTGGACACATGTTTAAATAACTGAGTGAAAGGTTTAGGTTTAAAATTGGTAATTAATTTCTCAATATAAATTTGATAACACAATATAGCTAATTGTTTAATTTGGGTTAATAATCGATCTGATGAAATAAATTTGATTTTTTTAAAGCTGGATTAGTACTTGATCTAATCAATATCAATTTTAGTGGAGGAGGGTTTCATTTAGCATTAGCTATATATTTATACTATTTCTAATGTAGAAATAACCTCAAAGCAAGTTAAGGCAATATTTCTCATGTATGAATAAGAAATTGCTTATACTATATATCACCATGTAGCTTTTGTTGAAAGAATAAAATTTAATGAGGCATTATTATTCAGATAGAAGTTAAGGGCATTTAGAACTACAGGGATCATTTAACAAGAGGTTATTAGTTTAGTCTCATGCACACGGATGGACCTGGTGAAAATTTTTGAAATGTCTATGTAGAAGGTTCTAGTAATTATTGGTTTTGTTTAGTAGTCATAAATAATCTTACTATTCCCAAAATGATTTGGCTCTTATCTGGACTATAATTGACTTTTATACTGGCACATTAGTGGTTGGGTTGCATCACCTTATTTTATTTTTTAATAGCCAGACTTTTAGGTGACCATTCCCTTCTGAAGTCATTTTCTTCTTTGCTTTCAGACTCTCCTTACTTTCCTCATACATTATTAGGTTGCATGTCTTGGCCGAAGTCCATATAGTCGCAGCCTTGAACTTCAGCTCTTCACAGCATCTGGTCTATTGTGTTCTCAGACTCTTCAGTGCCTCTGTTTTCTTAGTACTCCATCAATGTTCTTATCTTCCCGGAGCTTGTGCCCTGGGCACTCTCTGGATCTAATCAGCTACATCCTAGTGTTATAGCTGGATGTGTCCATCATTTTGGTTCTTAGTGACTCTGTGTAGCTCTTGTCTGCTTCTTGATGCTACAACTGTAATAATCGAGTATGAGGATCTCAGCTCTGCCATGACTTTCTGCCATTATTCATCTGCTTTTTAGTGTTACAGCTATTAGCTCTGGATATTGGGACCCTCAGCTCTGGGTGCCATTGGCTGTGTCCTAGCTGCTCACTATGCAAGAGAGGAGTCTCTAGGGAGTCTGTTTCTCTCTCCTATCCTGAAGGAGAATCACTGTAGTGTAATCAGTGTTCTAGAGTTTTGTGAGGCTTTCCTGACCCTAAGTTGAATCTTCCAAAGTGCTGCATGTTGCTTGGAGCAGCCTTGATGGGAGCAGGGCCTTCTCAAACAGATGTTCATGGCTTCGGCATCCAGTGGTGGCAGCATTCTTAGCAGCTGAGGTGCAGTTTCATAAAGTCATCTTTGAAGAGTTCAAAGCAGCTGCCATGCCATGATATGCTGGTTGGCCACTAAAGGAGGAGCTGCTAAGTTAATAGCTCCTAAGTTCAAGAAAGGTACCCAGGCATAAGCAAAGAGTCTGTCAGCTGTCATTACAGGAACACAGGTCTGTTCTGCATAGTTGACTCATTCACACACACACAAATAGAGGCTGTTTATAATAACCACTGGGAGATTAATAATCATAACAGTTTAACAATGATTAAAATGCAGCCAAGTATGCAGAGGCATGGTCTAAAAAGCTTTTCCAATATGAAGCAGCTGCAGCTAACTATAAGATGAGCATGCTTGAAAATAAAACGCTAAGACATTTTTTTCGGCATTTATAGTTATACGGTTTATTCTTGACCTAAAAAAAATTCACACTTCAAGTTATAGACTCAACTCAGTAGTGTGTACAAGAAACAGTTTTTCAAACAGAAACAGGTTAGACCACAGACAGAGGGTCACTTCTAACTTCCCTGGCTGTCACCAATATTAGTTTTTTAAAGTAGCTTGGTAGTTGCCATGTTAAGATACCATTTTTTTATTTTACTTTTGTTTTCTTTGCAAATGTTTTATAAGCACATGTAAAACACATAGGAACACTGGATCAGCGTTTCACCCAGTGAATCTGTTAACAGGCCTTTGCTGGAAGGACAAAGCATTCCTTCTTTCACACAAGTCAAGGGAAGAGGGTTCCATCAGAATTGCATTTGTTGGTTGGTTCCTACTCACCAATTGGTTTGCGAATGAATTCAGCTTTCTGGGAGGACATCAGCATCATTGCACGAGTACTTCATGCCATATAAGACCTATGGAAAGGAATATCAGGAATGTTGAAAGACCTCCATGAGCACTCAATAATTTCATAAAATAGTTAAAAATAAATATTGGAGGAAGAACAAGAAACTGTCCCATATCTAGAAAATTGTTCAGCATTAATCACAAAATGTATCTACTACACAGAGAAAAGTAGGCTTGTCAAGAAGGGTATACTGACGAAAAATCTCCAGCATCTCCAGTCTTTTGTCCTCTCTAGAATTCTGTTATTAAACTTCTTTCACCTATGGAAAAACTTTTTTGAATGCTTACTTTCCCAAGGCACACCTGAAATCTTTTACCAAATGAATCAGGAGCAATGTGTATAAGGTACCTGGTAGCCATTTCTGCTTTGCATCTTCCAAAGTGACCTCCAATTTATGAATTTAGGTAATCTCATAGTCATAGAACACTTAGTTAAGTCAATATAGATATGACACTTAAATTTGTATCTGGAGTCTGGCTTTTGCATGATAGTCTTAACTGTGTAATTGCTTACTTTGAAATCCACTGAATTTTTTTAAGATGCACCAAAATTAACACATCAGATGATGTTTATTTTTCTTAAATGGATCCTTAAATTGTTATCTGCCCCCCCCAAAGTTTTGTTTCTTCTTTTACTAAATAGTATTACTTTCTCCTGTAAGATGAATCTCAAAACCATAGAACATACACTCATTCTGACTATATACCATTTCTCATTTAGTTCATTTTCATATCCTATAGATTTCAATTCCAACTATATCACAAATCCACTTCGCTCCATTTTCACTATAAATTTCATCTGGAGAGATGTAATAATGAAATTGCTCTCCTTGTTTCTATTTTTGTCCTGCTCATCCACTTTTCACATACCTGCAAGATTGATTTATAAAATATATGTACCACAGAATTTTGTTGGCTTGCTTAAATAAATACACCCTTCACTTTTTCCCAAGAACTAGAGGAAACAACAGAAATTCAGTGTCAGCTTTCATAGTGCAAATCTGGGTCTCAGCCCTGACCCCAACCATAGGTACTTAAATTACCAAGGTATTTCCAGTTTAAAGTCTGTTCAGGCCTCTTTGCTTTCCCCAGAAGGATGTTCTCTTGGATTTTGCTTGTTTATTGTTGTAGTTGGCTCTATGTTCTGTTGGCTAAGGCTATTGAAAGTCTTTCACTTTTGGATTTCTGTTTATCCAAAACACTAATGTTTTGTAACATTATAACGTTTTATAACCCTATTGTCGGTAATTTTTAAAATGTTATTTTTATTATATACCACTGTTTTCTTATGTATCACAGTTTCATGAGAATCAAGACCTACCTGCTGCTGCATTTTCAACTCCATGTCACCAAGAATAAGAACCGTCTTGACCTATCCTAGGCCTTAATGAATACTTAAAATTTTTAATTATTGGAGGATTTTATTATATGTTAGGATCTTTGAAGTGACTATATCATAAAATTGTTTTTACCCTGCTTTAATGGATTCCTAAATATTCCTCCAAAGCAAGCTTGAATTTCAAGACTACAGATTTTCACAACTTCAGAGGAGACTGTAGGGGCAATTCATTCTTTCTAATTGGCAGGAACCTCCTTCAACATACACACACACTGTGACTCTCAGGGGAAGAATATAATGACAATGCTAAGTTACATGCCATTAATTTTAGGAACATATTTATTAAGCAATGTGGAACATTTATTGACATCAGCAACTTTTTTTATTGTTAGAGTTCATATCAAAGCAACACTGATTCCTCATGTTTCTGTCCTAACAATTAAACCAGCTACCAAGGCATAAACTAGCATAAGCAGCAAACATAAAATTGCATAAAGGACAACATTTTCTCCATAAAGACTGAGAATTGCCTTTGTCTACTTTGAGTATTAAAATCCAATTAACTTCATGAAAGAAAATACGTTCTTCATTGTAGGATACTTCTGCATTTACGTTAACTGAAAGGCTCAAAATTATTGAATTGTAATTATTATATTATAGTCAATTTATTAGCACCTTTAAGTACCTATTTGAATATGTGTTTACTTGTATCAAATAATACACATATATGTATATATATATATATATAAATGGGCATATGTATATGGTGTAATTTGAGATATAGTCATACATTGTACAACAAATGATCAGCATTTGGGCAGTTTAAAACACCAGATGTTTATTGTTTCAGTTTCAGAAGTTAGAAATTCAAAGTCTAGGAGATGATGATCTCCCTTTAGGTTACTAAAGGTGAATCTGTCACATGCCTTTCTCATAACTTCTGCTGGTTTGTGTGAATCTTTGTTGATTTTTTAGCTTTCAGGTATATCATTACAATGTCTTCTTTATCTACAACAAATGTTCTACCAGTGTATTTCATGTTTTATAGGAATTATGGGTTTGGGACCATTCTAATCCAGCACAATTCATTACCTCTGCAAGACCCTAGGTCCTAATAAGATCATGTCCAATGTTTCCATTTCGATTGGAAATTTGAAGATGACAGTTAATGAGCCATTACATTCCACATTGCAGTTTCATTTGACTTCTGAGATTTGAAGCAGAAAGTATGCTAATCTATTTCCATAAACTGAATCTATTATCTTCAGAAAATCCTGATATGGCTTATATTTTGTTTTTACTACATACTCAGAAATAGCTTGGTCTTAGTGTCTGGTTTGGTCATTTTTTTCAGTTTCCTTTATTTTAGAGGTTCATGTTTATTATGAATAAAGTACTATTCTATACCCATATATACACTTAATTTGCAAAATTATTTTTCTATGAACTAGGCTAAATGTTCAGTTGAATTTGCGAGTTAGGGAAACACATCACAAATTCATAGCCTTTCTTTGTAATGTATGACTCAGCCCTCTTGCTGTTAACAGCCCTCCCAGCTCACACTGAGCACTCACACACCAACAAAACAAACAGGATGAAAAGAATGGAAAATATTCCTTGTGTTTTTCCCATTAAGTCTTAGAGCTGGGGATTCCCTATTGTGCATTCTCATTCTCATTAATGTGACCTTTCATTTGTTTGTATTTACCTAAAATTCCCAAATTAAAACTACTACAAATGTTTTAAACTTGTTTGACGATTTTATTTTTCCCAGGTCTTTTTAGTGTTTAAATTAATTTATCCTGTTTATTTCTGTTTTAGCTTTACATTCTCATAAAGAAAAATGAGTCACATTTGTAAGCTTAAAGAATTTTATTTTAATTTTAAATTATCTGGGTTTAGATGAATGATAGTGGAAAATGCTTAAATATGAACTGAGATGTAATGATGATAATCAATTATTTTGCTTTTACTTCATTTATCAGTAAATATTCAAATTAGCAGTTATTGAGGCATTCAAAATAGCTTTTTTCAAGAGACAGTTAGCTGGTCAACAATGGGAGTTCTTGGGATATAATTTGTGTTTTTTAAAATTTAATATCTCTATCATCTAAATTGTCTAATTTCAATGTTATTTAGAAAACCAGGTGCTAGCAAACATTATTTCTTGCAAGTCAAATATAATTTATATCTAGATTTTTCAATTTAGACAGGAAATGATAATTAATTAAATTATTAAAATACAGGGTGATTTTTGGACTGAATGTATGATTCAAGTGGTTACCTAATAAGCAAGCCCAGTGCTGGGCGCTGGTGGCTCACGCCTGTAATCCTAGCTACTCAGGAGGCTGAGATCTGAGGATCGCGGTTCAAAGCCAGCCCGGGCAGGGGAGACCGTGAGACTCCTATCTCCAATAAACCACCAGAAAACCGGAAGTGGCGCTGTAGCTCAAGTGGTAGAGCGCTCGCCTTGAGCTGAAGAGCTGAGGGACAGCGCCCAGGCCCAGAGTTCAAGCCCCACGGCCGACAAAAAAAAAAAAAAAATAAGCAAGCCCAGTGAACAGAAGGCCCTGAGTTCAAACCCCAGTACTACAGTAATAATAGTAGCAACAACAACAACAACAATAGTAGTAGTAGAATAAAGTATTGCTTAAAGTGGAAACAGTATTGTGGGGAAAATCAAACCAGATGAAAAGTATTTTGTATTTTGACACTGAAAGTCATGGTTATTAAGCGATGAAAACTTTCATTGGACAACGTTAGCATTCCTTTTCATTTTGTAGTTTCTTCATCATGCTGTCCTGACGTTCCTGAGATAGGTCCTATGTGTGCCTTCCTTGGTGACACCTGTGAAGTGACTTCTAATGCTTTGTGATAATGGGTTGGTGGAGCTACTGGGAAGTGATGGAGATCCTGGTTTGGAGGTAGGAATAATTAGAGGAAGCAACTTATTGTGAGCCTGGCCTGAAAGGGGACATATAGAATGGCTCTATACTCTTTCATCACTATGAGATGAACAAACTCCATTATACAATCCCCCATCGCTGCAGAGGTTCTGCCACCAAAGCCCTGAAAGCAATGGAGCCAGTCAAATAAAGCATGAACAGAGGATTCAGCTTGTGAAAAACCTTTCCTCATTCAAAATAAACCTTTCCTCCTGCTCAGTCATGTTTTCCAGGAATTTTGTCACAACAAGGAAAGTTTCTCACCCGCATGGTACATACAAACTGTCCACATAGATTCTTTAGCATTTAAAAATGGACACAATGAAGAATAAATTTAGTCAAGCACAGTTAATGACCAAGCCACTCAATGTACAAATACAGAAATGGACCTAGCAAACTTCAGGACACAGGAGAAGTTAGGATTGTTGGGAGGAGAATGATGGAAAAAAATAACAACGATCAAGATACATTGTGCACAGAAAATGAAATGTTGAAATCATTTTGTGAAACTCTTTAAGAGTGACTAAAATGGGTAAAAAGAAACTTATTTAGATCAAATGAGAAACCTATTTCAACTGAATTAAATGATACTATAATTTATTTACTTCCCACCTACTGTGAAATTCCATTAAATCTGGTGGAACAATTAAAAGAAACAGATATTTGTCTTTTCTTAGTGCGTACTTAATTTCTATGCACACTGAAAATTACAGCCAAAAGTTTCTAATTCTGTTTGGACTTAAAAATCTACATATACATACTTCTTCAGCAATGCCAACAGTGTTAATATTTTAATACTCTGATAACAAATTTGAATATTTTTTTTCTGGTTTGAACTCAGGGCCTGGGCACTGTCCCGCAGCTGTTTTTGCTCAAGGCTAACACTCTACCCCTTGAGCCACAGCACCACTTCCAGCTTTTTCTGTTTATGTGGTACTGAGGAATCAAACTCAAGTCTTCTTGAGCATAATGTTCTCAAGTGCGGAATAAAGCTTTTGTTGAAAGCATATGACTGTAGTCCCATATTAGTTATCCTCCCTCATCTGACTTAGGATTTAAACTTAATCACATACTGACTTTAAAAAAAACAAAAAATGCTTTTTTTTTTTTTGTAATTTCGTTCCTAATCAACTTCTTAGTTCAAAATTCTAAATATATGGAGATATCATTTTCTTTTTTCTAGTGCCACACTTTTTTGAAATATTTTATATTAAGGAACAAACCAGGCTCATTTGATGACTTAACTACCCCACATTCTAGGCCCAAATTTAATAATTTTCATTGTGGAATATATTATTTCAGATGTAGTAAGTGAACTCCTTTTTTAAATGAGTTGTTTTTTATCCTAATCACATATCATTGTTTATTCACACTAACATTTTCTTCCAGCTACATTATGTTTTCAAATAACAGACAGTCTTTCAGTCGTATGTTGCTAATCATTTAAATAGCTGATAAAACATTTTACTTTTTTGTTATGGTTATAGTGAGATTAAAGTGGATTTTAATTTATGACAGGATTTTTTTGAAGATCACTTTAGAATAGTTCCTAGAAACAAGGTACAATAATAAAAGCTACATATATTCTAAAATTATTCAAAAGAAATGAGAAAAATCAGCTAAACTGAATCATATAAGACTAAGTAAGATTTGAATAGATTTGATTTTCAGTAACGAAGGGCCACATTTCCCATTATTTGCACTGAAAATGTGCCTTATGAAATTAGTGTAATTTTATGCAAGCTTAGAATTTAAATTGCATGAATTTAAATGATTTGATGTTAAGGCTCAATATAGTATATTGACTTTATGAATAATTATTTAAAGTAACAATCATTTACTGAACATCATCAGTCCTTTGCATCAAGGATTTTCATTCTTTTTAAAATTCAATTTAATTTTAGTGTGAGCAAGGTGTACAGAGGGATTACAGTTACATACACAAGGCAATGAGTACATTTCTTGTTGAACATTGTTACTCCCTCCCTTGTTTTCTCCCACTGTCCCTTCCCCTGACTCCCCTCCCCCCCAGTTATAAAGTTAATTTCCAACATAGTGTCTTGTGAGTCTCACTGTGGCATTGGTTCATCTTTTATCCTTTGACAAAATTTTCCTTCCCTTCCACAAATCAGATAAATGTTTTTATAAGACACAGGGTACCAAAATTACAAACAGTGACAACAGGGGATAAACCATAAGAAGAGAAAAAACACAAAAGAAAAAAAGAAATAACTTCACACAGCACATTAAAATATTCAAAAACAAACAAACAAAAAGAAACCCTCTCATTTCCATATCTTGGAGTTAATTTTGATTACCATCATTTTTTATTTTAAATATATATTTTTTTATTGTACAGAGGGGTTACAGTTACATGACAAGGTACTATGGAGCATTGCTACCTCCTCCTTTATTTTCCCCCCACGTCCCTAACTCCCTCACCTCCCTAACTCCTCCCTCCCTCCCCTCCAAGTTGTAAAGTACATTTTCAACATAGTATCTTGTACATTTCGTTGTTACAATGGGTCAGCCTGTATCCTTATTTCAGCATTTTGTTATTTCCCTTCCCCTCCCCAAATTAGAAAAATGTATATACAAGATGTAGGGCACCAAAAACAAATACAGTGACAACAGTGGTTATCTTCATAAGTACACAACTATTAAGCTATTGTGATCCTTTGCTAAGACTATTCTAGACATAGTCTGCTTATTACAAATGAGGGAAACTATGGAGCCTATGTTTCTTTGGGTTTGGCTTGCTTCACTTAATATAATATTTTTTCAAGTCTTTCCATTTCCTTACAAATGGAGTGATGCCATTCTTTCTGATGGAAGCATAGAATTCCATTGTATATGTATATTACATTTTCTTGATCCATTTATCTACTGGCGCGCATCTAGGTTGGTTCTATATCTTAGCTATGGTTAAAAAAAATGCTGCAATGAACATATTTGTGCTGGTAGCTTTAGTGTGGCTTTGTTTGTGATCATTTGGGTAAAGGCCCCTTAAAGGGATTGCTGGATCATAGGGTAATTCTATGTTTAGTCTTTTAAGGAATCTGAAAAACCTGGAAAACTGAAATAATAATAATCCAGACAGTGTCTGGAATACAGTTGCCTGTAGTCTGATTAGGTTCTAAAATTGCAATTTATTTCCTATACACTTCTGATCCAAAAAGTATCCAATGTGTACAAACACTTTAAGAATGTGACCATATGTTTTTGAAAAGCTAAGATATACAAGCATGACACTTGCTCAACTATTCCCTTCAGTCAATAGTTGATATAACCGAAGCAGAAGTTTGAGAAACTGAATTACAGAGACAAATATTCATTTTTTAAAGCTTCAAAAAGTTAGAAGTCTTTAGTTAACAGTATAGAGTTCTGATTAGCACACTGACGAGCAGTGTCCAAGAACTAATTTTACCAGTAATTCAAATAACATTGTTTCTCTAGGTTTGTTCTTGGAAGAAACCAAACAAAACCACACCTAGAACTTTAGTTCATCCTTACCTGTTTTAAATACAGTGGCACCCATTTATTAAATGTAACTAGGCAAATAAGAAGATAGAACTTGGTTGAAAACTACTAGAAACTACAGGAAATGAAAACAAACCTACAGGATATGGTTAGTGATATATTAGGCATAGTGTAGCAAATAGAATATTTAAGGTAACGTTGGTCTTCATATTGTAGTAATACAGAAAAACAAGAATGCAAAACCAAAAATAGACAAAAATAACGCAATCCAGAAAGGAGTGTAGAGAATGTATATTGACTAGGATTTTTTTTCATAAACAGATAATAGGAGTTAAGAAGCACTACTGTGCTAAGGAAAATTATGATATCAAATCAGATTTATAAGATCTTGTCAACTTTGCAGCTAATTTCCAGGACCTAGCCCATGGCTCGTAGCAGAATGCTATTTAAGAAATCAAGCATAGTTTTCAGGTTCTTCATTTACACAACGAAAATGGCTTACAAATAAAACTATAAAGGACAAGTGTTCTAATAAGGCCCTAGGATATCACTTCATCTCCTGTCTTAAAGAATGATTGTATATATATTCAGCACTGATGCATTTACAGTATTTTCCATGAAATAGATTCTGTGCTTATTTCTTCTCCAAACTCTTTAATCAGAAGTACTGAGATTAGAACCACCAATAAATAAGGACCATCCTCTAAATAAATATTCTGGCTTTACAAACCATCAGGTTTGTTTATGATGCTGTTATTTAGTTAGGCTGCACCGATATCCTTTCTTTGCTTTTCTCTTGGACAAATTTTTCTTCTATGGCTATAAATAAGTGGAATAATATCACTTTATTGATCATCAGGAATCATTTTCTACGGGGCAGTATAAAATTTCCGCCAACATTTGCTTTGTTATTTTAATCCTTCATTGATATGCTAATATCAAAGTATTATACTTTATCAGCTGTGTTATTCTTTATCCTCTCTTGGCTAGAT
Source organism: Dipodomys merriami (assembly GCF_024711535.1). Taxonomy (NCBI): domain Eukaryota; kingdom Metazoa; phylum Chordata; class Mammalia; order Rodentia; family Heteromyidae; genus Dipodomys; species Dipodomys merriami. The sequence goes on along the minus strand of NW_027202493.1, from coordinate 31,554,836 downwards.
GTGTGAGCCTTTCTTATGTGCTGGTGGCAGTTAATTGTGTAATATTCTGAAGACTACATTCATTTGAATTGTTTTCGATAGGTTTTATCACAAGAGTTTATATTAAGTTCCAAAATATTTTCTATCTTGGGGAATCATGGTGTACATAAACAATATTTTCAAGTGAAAGTACTTAAAACTCATTGTTAGTGGGTTTGTAACAGTGATTAAACCAATGTTTTCCACATCAAATCTCAGTTAAAATTGTATCCATAGATTCTATATTTTTCAACCAAAGTAATATTTTTTTCATGTTAGGATTGGCTTGACGAGTCAAGTTTTCAGCCCATGTTATATTCTATCTTGTTTGTGGACCTCACTCAAATCCAGATAGTCTGTATACTTTTATGAGCACCAGGTCTGAGTATTGTATCATCTGATACTGTATGTCCATTGGTCATAGGATTAAACTAACTGGGTGTATTTCAGTTCCATCCTCTTGTACCATATGATATTGATAATAAATTCAACTTAACAAGGAAAAGAAGATGGAAATTCTTGCAACTTGAGGTACTTGTATTATTAGAAAGGCATGAAATATATAATATGTAGGATGATGTACCATAATTTAAGCGCACCAGAATTTCTCCCATAGATGCCTTTGACTTGGTTCTCTAAGATCTGGCTGCATATCTTACTAAATATGAAATTTCATTGAGATTTAAATATCTGCTAATTGTTCCTGGCTCAATTCTCAGAATTTGTAGCTTGTATGAACACAGTTATTATTGATCATCCTAGTCAATCAGACTAAGAAAACTTTCCCTCCTACAAAGAGGATTTTTAGAAGTATGTTTCCAGATTATTTAGTATAACCCAAGTCCTAATATTTCTACCAAACACTTGGGAAAATGTTCTGAACGCTCCATATGGAGTGCCCCAGAATCCTTTCCAAAGGGTTTATTCTACTTCTAAAAACAGTTTCCTTGGAGTTTACCCTAAGGCTCCCCATAAAAACTATTTTACTTTTTTTTTTTTTTTGGTCCAATAGTGGGCCTGAACTCTGGGCCTGGGCGTTGTCCCTTAGCTCTTCAGCTCAAGGCTAGCCCTCTACCACCTGAGCCACAGCGCCACTTCCGTCTTTTTTTGTTTTTGCTTATGTGGTGCTGAGGAATGGAACCCAGGGCCTCACACATGCAAGGCAAATGCTCTACCACTGAGTCACCTTCCCAGCCCAAAACTATTTTACTAATTTTTAAAATTAGCTAAGTTTATTGTTGTTATAAGGGTGATATACGGAACAATTACAATTACATGAGCCAGGTAATGAGTACATTTCCTTTCTTACAGTGTTTTCTATTCCCTCATTCTCTTCCAGTCCCTCACTCCCATCTCTACCCACAAGCTGTGCATTTTCACTTTCATCAATGTCCAGGGAACTCCACCGTTGCATTCTTGGTCAGGGCACTGTCCCTCAGCTCTTCAGCTCAAGCCTAGCACCCTAACACTTGAGCCACAGTGCCACTTCTGATTTTCTGGTGGTTTATTGGAGATAAGAGTCTCATGGACTTTCCTTCCTGGGCTGGCTTTGAACTTCAATCCTCATATCTCAGCCTACTGGATAGCTAGGATTACAGGCATGAGCTACCAGTGCCAGGCACTGCTGCACATTCCATCACTTTTCCTTTGAGTTCTATGCCCTCCCATTCTCCTGAAGATTACATGTGAATAAAGGGAGCTATTTATATGGTCAGATGCCACAATCACACACAAGCTAAACACATTTGAAGTTGCCCAGGTTGCATTCAGATTTATTCTATGAGTATCCACATTTGACTTTATCAAATGATTCATCTGTGGCAGATGGGGCAGGCAGCCTCAACCTGCTTTCTGTCACAGCCAGGCCACCTATTACCTTGATTTATGGTCTCAAAGATGATAGAGATCCTACTCCAAAACATCCTTCACTTTATCATATTAACTTGACATGGAGTCATCAAGGGTGTGCTGTATTTTGTCTCCTGTCTCCTACTCAGAATCAACATATTGAATATCAGAAGATATTTGAAAATCAATGCATCTCCAATGTAAAAGTATTTTACTGTTTATATTCAACAAGGGGATGCATGTTTTGATGAGGAAAAATATCTAGATTGCTTGAATTGACAATTTTCATAGATTTGCTTCACACATAATGAGTAACCTAAGAAAAATAACTGCTGGTCTAAATTATTGTTCAATGTATTCTGAAGCTACTGATAGAGTTCTTTTTTTTTTTTTATCAAGCATTGTAGCCTCCTCCTTTGTTTCCCCTTCCCATCCCTTCCCATCCTCCCCCTACCCGACCACCCAATCCTCCCCCCCCCACCCCCCCCACCCCCCCCACCCCCCCCACCCCCCCCCACCCCCCCCACCCCCACCCCCCGCCACCAAAGTTGTAAAGTTCGTTTTCGACATAACGACATGTACATCTCATTGTTGCAATGGGTCCACCTGTATCCCTATTTAAATGATTTGTTTTTCCCCTTCCCCTCCACAAATTATATCGACATGAAATACAGTGAAAGCAGGGGTTATACTGTAGGGGAGGGACATACAAAGCAACAAAGAAATAATCTTATAAATGTGTTAGAAACAATCGCATGAAAGAAAAAAAAACATTTGAATACATATCTTAGGGTTCATTTCCCTAATGGATCCATTAACCATTGTCTCTCCTTTTCTCTCTGGCAATATTGTAATAAAATATACTAAGAAAGTAAAATATGATTTAGTGTTCAGTAACAATGTTTCACCCAAACATTGGTCTTTAGTCATGAAACTGCAAAAACTTTTAAAAATTGTTATTATAAAGGTGATGTAAAGAGGGGTTACAGTTACATAAGTCAGGTATTGAGTACATTTCTTTTTTAAAAATTTTATTGTCAAGGTGATGTACAGAGGGATGACAGTGACATACGTAAGGTAGTGATTACATTTCTGGTCTAACTTGTTACCATTTCCCTCATTTTTCTCCACTTTTCCCTCCCCCAATAGTCACCCCCCAAAAACTTTACAGATCATTTCCAACATATTGTCTGTGAGTATGGCTGTTGCATTGGTTCCACCTTTGTCCTTTGTCTCACCATTTGTTATTCCCCTTCCCTTCCCTAGTTCAGATAAACATATATAAAATACCCAGAGTACCAAAACTGAATGTAGTAACAACAGGGCATAAACCATAGGGGGAAAAACACAGAAGAAAAAAGAAATCGTGTAGTACATTGAATATAACAACAACAAAGAAAAACCTCTTGTGTCCATGTCTTGGAGTTCATTTCACTTAGCATCGTCTTATTCGGTCATATATACATAGCTATTGAGCTATTCTGCTCATTTGCTAAGATTATCTTAGATGTACACTAATTATTACAAATAAGGGAAACCATGGGACCTATGGATCTTTGGGTTTGGCTTACTTCACTTAATATAATTTTTTCCAAGCACTCCCTTTCCTAACAAATGGGGCAGTACATTTCTTTTTGAACAGCATCACATCTTTCCTCATATAAAAACTCTAATTTCCATTTCTTGGAGTTCATTTTAGTAAACATCATTTATCTGATTATATACCCATAGCTATTAAACCTTTGTAATCCTTTCTTAAGAAAATCTTCCTTTGGTCTCACTGTGTGAATGTCTAGAATCTTGTATAATTTATAATGTCCAGATATATTTCTTTCTTTTACCATCCAGTGTGTCTGCTTGTAGATTTATAGGTACTTTCTAATTACAATAAATGAGGGAAACCCTGAACCTATGTTTCTTTGTGTCTGACTTCCCTTATTATAATTTTTCCAAGTTTTTTCATTTCCTTACTAATGGTACATTATCATACGTTCCGATGGAAGCATAGAATTCCACATTTTCTTTATACATTCATCTGCTGAGGGGCATCTGTGTTGATTCAATAATGGGATTACATTAAACTGAAGAGTTTCTGCATGGCAAGGGACATAGCTAGCAAGATAAATAGAAAGACCCCAGAATTTTACTAGCTATGCATCAGACAAGGGCTTCATACGTAAAATGTACCTAGAGATAAAAAAAATTACCTACCAATATAAACCCTCAAAGAAACAAAAGGTCAATTAATAAATGGGTGAAAGATTTAAAAGAGAGACTTCTTAGAAGAAAAAATAAGAATAGCCAGTAGTGACCAGAAGAAATGTTCAACATCTCTGGCCATAAAAGAAATGCAGATAAAAATAGCATTGATATTTCACTTCACCCCAACTAGAATGGCCATTATCAAGAAAACTAATAATAATAGACGTTGGAAGTGATATGGCTCAAAGGGAATGCTACTACAGTGTTGGTGGGAATGTAAACTTATTCAATCACTCTGGAAAGTAGTGTGAAGGTTCCTTAAAAGACTAAACAGAGAATGAAGCAATTCCACTCCTGGGTTTTTATCCAATTAACCACAAACAAGGCAACATTAAAGCTACCAGCACAACCATATTCATTTTAGCATTACTTACCATAGCCAAGATATGGAATCAACCCAGAAATTGCAGAAACTTTTAATGTGAACTATTCAGTTGACTCAGAAAGATGGATCTCTATTCTAATTTTGGGAGACTTTAAACTAATATAATAATTATCACTAATATAATAATTCTTTAAGGTCTTTCTTAAAATCTTTATGACTAGGGGTCAATAAAGATTTTAAAGAATTTGATTTCTACACAACCTATAAAGCAGAATAATTTTTTCTAGGTAATTTTATTTATTTTATTTTTTTATTTTTATTTTTGTGAACATACTGTGCAGAGGGGTTACAATTACATGGGCAAGATAATGAGTACATTTCTTATCAAGTATTGCAGCCTCCTCCTTTGTTTACCCTTCACATCCCTTCCCAGCCTCCCCCGCCCCCTACCCAATCCTCCTCCCCCCTTCCCCTCCCCCCCACCAAAGTTGTAAAGTTCGTTTTCGACATGACAACTTGTACTTCTCACTGTTGCAACAGGTCCACCTGTATCCTTAAACGACTTGTTTTTCCCCATCTCCTCCACAAATTATACCGACATCAAATATAGTGAAAGCAGGGGTTATACTGTGGGGGAGGGACATACAAAGCAACAAAGAAATAATCTTATAAATGCGTTAGAAACAAATGCATGAAAGAAAAATACCTTTAAATACATATCTAAGGGTTCATTTTCCTAACATCACATTATCTGACCTTTTCTGCTTGACTCATACATATACTAGATATTGCAAATAAGGGAAACCATGGGACCTATGTTTCTTTGGGCTTGGCTTACTTCACTTAATATAATTTTTCCAAGCCTTTCCATTTCCTAACAAATGGGGCAATGTCATTCTTTCTGATGGAGGCATTTTCTTGATCCATTCATCTACTGAGGGGCATCTGGGTTGGTTCCATAGCTTAGCTATGGTAAATAATGCTACAATAAACATAGTTGTGCTGGTAGGTTTAGTGTGGTCTTGTTTGTAAACATTTGGGTAAATGCCCAAAAGTGGGATTGCTGGGTCATAGGGGAGCTCTATGTGAAGTCTTTTGAGGAACCTCCATACTGCTTTCCAAAGTGGTTGAACAAGTTTACACTCCCACCAACAATGAAGTAAGGTTCCCTTCTGTCCACATCCCCTCCAGCACTGTTGTTGTTAGAGTTCTTGATTTTTGCCATTCTAACTGGGGTGAGGTGGTATCTCAATGTTGTTTTGATTTGTATTTCTTTTATGGCTAGGGAGGTTGATTATTTCTTCATGTGTCTATTGGCCATCCTTCTTTCCTCTTCAGAGAAGTTTCTCTTCAAGTCTTTAGCCCACTTATTTATTGGGCAGTTGTTTCTTTGAGGATTTGTTGTTGGGGGATTTAATTTTTTGAGTTACAAGTATATTTTAGATATGAGACCCTTGTCTGTTGTGTGGCTAGTGAAGATCTTCTCCCAATCCATGGGCTTTCTATTGATCTGGCTAGCTATGTCCTTTGCCATGCAGAAGTTCTGCAACTTCATGCAATCCAATTTGTCCAACCTTTCTTTGATTTGTTGTGTTTCTGGGTGCCTATTAAAAAAATAAGGGCCTGCTCCAAGGAGACCTAGGGTTTCTCCTATTCCATCCTGTAATGTTTTCAGAGTGTCTGCTTTGAATCCGAGGTCTTTGATCCATTTGGAGTTGATTCTGGTGCAGGGTGACATGTAAGGATCTAGCTTTAGTTTTGTACAAGTAGTTAACCAATTTTGCAAGCACCATTTACTGAAGAAGCTGTCTTTCTTCCATTCTATTTTTTTAGCTCCCTTATCGAAGATTAGATAGCTATAGGTCTGTAGGTTCATTTCTGGGTTTTCAATTCTATTCCATTGGTCCTGAGGTCTGTTCTTATGCCAGTACCAAGCTGTTTTGATTACTATGGCTTTATAGTAGAGTTTAAAGCACAATAATTTTTGAGCTTTTGGCTTATTTACAGAGTCTATGAAAGATACTGATGTATTTCTCATAATTGAAGAGTATTTGCTTCTTCCAGTCCACATATTTCTAGGAAAGTTCACACGTTGTGCTAGGCATATTGATAACCATTGCATTGTCCAGATGAAGCACCCTAACTTCTTCTAATTTCACTGGACCTTAATTTCTCTGGAGAAGAGAATGGCCTTTCATCACATAACTTCTATCACAAAAGAATAAATCCTGCATTCTATATACTATAGAATGATAGAAGTTATGTAGCTGTATGCCTATATATACTAAGGAAGGGAAGGTTTTGAAGGTTTGGTCAGCTTTCCCTGACCTGTTATGATTCTTATATACAGCAAATAAAGTTGAAAGAACCATATTATTTAACTATAATAAGTAGTCTGATACCTTATATTTATCACACACATATATATATATATACATATACATATACAACACATATATCTATGTCTCTATATTTTGGCTAGAAGGCATTTTATAGAGTTAGTAAAAATCTTGTATGCTTCAATTGTTTCAGTAACAAGATATTAATCTCTTGCTGTTCTCCTGAACTTCTGCCATCTTGATATTTATGACTGAGGAGCACTTGATAAGTCTTCATCTAGCATATTCAATTAAAATTGGAAGAAAAGCAAACTTTACATGGCAATATTATATGACAAACTTGGTCAATTGAATTGGTTTGGGTTCTGTGAATATCACAACCAAATACAGGTCTTTAGAATCACTTTATAATTTTTCTGTATAGGAATTCATCTCTGGTCAAAGAAATAGGCAGAATCCATATGTGTACCTCTCTTGTCCTTAGTTCCATGCATAAGAATACCCAGAATTTCTGAACGGCTTAGAGCCATACCTCATGTATGGCTTACATACAGTGTGAGCAACATAACTTCCTGCAGCAAGCTCCTGAGGTTTTGTAGTTGGTTGTTGTTTGGTTGGTACTGATTAATATACTATTTTATAATCGTGAGGAGAGGTAACAAAAACTTACATCTCTTATCTTCCTTGGCTATGGTGATTTCTATTTCTTTTACTGTATAATTACTATAACATATAATTAACAAATTTGGTAACTAAAACAACCCCACAAAATTACTGTCATGTACTTCTCTAGTTCAGAACTCCAACAAGACTCACACTTGACTTCAGATAAAAATATTGTATTCCTTTCTGATGACTTGGAAACAATATACTTTTAAAATATTTTCCAATTCATCAAGTTCACACAACCTAGTGACTCATGGCTTCCTTCTGTCTTCAAAGTCAGCAGTGTGAGGTAAGTATTTCCTCATGCTTTATATGTGTTTATTATATTTTGTCTTCATTTTTCACATTTTAAATGACCATCTCATGGGCCAGGATAACCTTCCTACCTTGATATTCTCACACCTGTGTAATCTTTATCACCATGAAAGGTGAAAGAATGTCCTAGGGATAATGATGTGGTCATTTTTGAAGGCTATTATTATGTCTGCAATAATGTCTTGTCTTACTTCTTATTTTGAAAGTGGTTTTTAATACATTGCCCCAAGTGATCCATAAGATCAATAATGCATAGGAATGAAATGGTCTTCACAAAATTTCTTTAACTTTAATATAACTTCTAAAGGATGTGATAAGTTTATGCAATCCATTTACTGGTTGGCTTTTTTAGACTTTTTTTATAACATAAATTTAGCTGTCAGAATTTAAGTTGAAAAAATTTTATGATACAAAATTCCACTTTTTCTTGAAAAGTCTATTCTTTTCATGAGTTCAGAATGAAGTTTTAGTATAATTGGGTGGGGGGGGGGAGGGGGGAGGCTGAGAAGGGAGGTGAAGGGTAAACAAAGGAGGAGGCTGCAATGCTTGGTAAGAAATGTATGCATTATCCTGCCAATGTAATTGTAACCCCTCTGTACAGTATGCTCTCAAATAAAATAAAATAAAATTAAAAAAAAACAGAATGAAGTTTTACTATTTTTATATGGGAACATATTATAGGCTCTGTGTGTGTGTGTGTGTGTGTGTGTGTGTGTGTGTGTGTGTGTGTGTGTGTGTGCAAATGCATGCACCAGTCCTGGGACTTGAATTCAATGTCTGGGTGCCTGAGTTTTTTGTTTGTTTGTTTGTTTTTATTTTGCTTAACACCCTACTACTTGAGTTATAGCTCTACCTTTTTGGTGGTTAATTGGAAATAAGTCTTATGAACATGTGCTTTCCTGCCCAGGCTGATTTTGAGCCGCAATTTTTAGATCTTAGATCTCCTTAATAGCTAGGGTTACAGGCATAATCCACCAGCACCATAATATTGTGGACATTTTTAAGTATCTACCAGTCTCTGCTATTGATACCTTTCTTTGCTTCTCTGTGTTAGGCCTTCTCAATAAAATTCTCTGCATTCATTTGCAGCTTATTCAGCTTCTTTATGTCCTACGAGAAGCTGAGAGAAATGACTGACACCCTCATGAGCTTGTGGAATTTGATTAATCCAATGGGTACCTTCAAATCCAGATCTGCTAATAAACTTGGCATTTTGTAGTAATATGGAAATCTATTTATTACAGCAAGGCACTATGCATTTTAGATTGAGAAGGAGACTGCTGATGCCAGTGGAATTGGCTTGGGAAACCCATGAAAATTAGGAGGATTAGATACTAATTACTGACAAGACATAGAACAGATTCATCTTAGCCATTTTATGGTGCCCTGGATTTATTTAAGTTTACCTACCTCATTTTCCCTCAATGAAAATCCATATGTGATTTGTTATTATATATACTATTAACTGACCTCACACATACTAAGTCCTAAGTAAATAATAATCATCGTTACTTTGTCATTCTCTTCTATCTTAGGATATTATTAACTAATCTGGTTAGCTATTTTTATCTAAATGCTTCAGTCAAAAGAACCCTTTTCTCTCTTATTATGATTGATTATTTTTAGAAGAGAAAGAGACTGCTATATTATGGATTAATAATATAAATGCCTGTTATTTGGCCACAAAAACTGGAAATAATGCAACAAGCAAACTTTTAAGTGTTTGTTTTCAAACATTGAACAACAGACAGTATAGGGCTACAAACCTTGACAAAACAACAAAAAATGAGGTGAGTCATATTATTTTAACAGGTTTCTTCTAAAATATAATTCTGAGCTAAGAAATCACAATAGCTTGGGGACTTTGCTAAAATAAAGAGAGTAATCAAGTTTTGAGAAGCTTAAACAATAAAGATTCTGGTCATGGGGCCTAGAAAGTAAGAGAAGAGAACTTTGCTTTCAATTTCCTTTCTACCTAATAACAAAACTTGATAATTAGTTCAACACCTAACTGTCTAGAAAAAAATGAACCCATTTTAAAGATTTTGATATGTCTAGCTCAGGACTGTGTTCTGATTAATAATGTGTACATTGACATTTTTGCATAAATTTAGTCACATGGCCTGTCTAATTCTAACAACTTCTGATTAGAATGGAGAATATAGGAAGACATGTTGAGCAAGTTGGTACAGTCAGCTTATTGTAAGTAGGTATCCAAATACTTCTGCACATTTGATCTTACAATTGGAATCCACAAGCCAAAGGCAGTAGGAACAATGCTTTATTCACACAGAAACGAGAAAAAGCTAGGTGACCTTGAATAGTGGATATTGGTCCTCCCTGGCCAGCAGTTTATTTTCAGCACACTGATTGACAGAAAGAGTTTGTTTCTCCCTGCAGAAATATATATATATATATATATATATATATATATATATATATATATATATATATATATATATGGATAGGATTGGCAAGATTCTCCATGACTCACGCTCTTGAGCAGAGGAAATCTTACATCTGAAAGAGCCTTAAATCTGAAACAAGCAAAAATATTCCTTTAGAAGTTCACAAGTCCTCGACAAGCTCTGAGAACTTCAACTCTTAGGAAGAAAGTAATTCCTGTCCAAGCCCTGTTTTCACATGGCCAAGAGGGAATTCAAAGATGATGAAATGTATGACAGACAATGTCTTTCCCAACACCATATAAGACCATACACTCACCTTGGAAATAAAACCCAGTTTGCATGACACTAAAATGAGATGGAAGTTCAGATCCTAAAATCATACAACAGCATATATTCCATGAATTGACTGTTTCATCTCCTGTGGATTGAACATTTCAAAAATTCTTGATTGTTAGAGAGAATTACGGCCCTAGAAGAATGAATATTTCAGAATGGCCTGTCCCTCACAGCTGGTAGCCAGCCCTCGTAGCCCTACCATCCTTAAGGAATTTGATAGTTGCTTTCACACAAATAATGCAATAACACATATCCTCTTGTATGTCAATTGCAATGTGGTCTGTACATATTTTTAAACTTCCTTATTTCCAATTCTTACTCTCCTAAAAGTAATCTGGCTTGATTTTGTATAGATGAGTGTGTTTTCCCAAATGTACTTCATTCATTCATTCATTCACTCATTCATTCATTCCTTCATCCACTCATCCACTCACTGCTTGGAAACTTTTGTTAAAGTGTCCAGATAGCTGGAAAAATCAGTATCTCAGCATTCTTCATCCATTCTCACAGTTTCATTTATTTTGCTTTGACTTCTTGAAAATTTAGATATCACCTCCAGGATGATACTACAATTTGCTGCCATAACTCTACTTATTTTGGGTTCTTCATTTTAAACATGATCTATTCTGTACATGTGTGTGAGTGTGGATGGCTTACATATTAGACTCTGAATTAAAGAATCTTTTTAATAAAATTACTATTGCAGACGTTTGATAGCATGTACTGGGCGACTGAATTCTTGGAACGATTCATTTATCAGACTATATTGATTTTTTTCTTTTTCCTTGTGGTTTCCATTCAGAAGAATGTTTTTGACAAGATGATCTTCATTGAATTAAATTTTGTTTAAAACCTGTCTTAATTTTCTATTCTTTATGTTGATATAATGTCATGAATTTATCTTATAGTTTGCTGTTTCTTGTGTCAGTTATTCAAGCAAAATCGTTGAAGTTATCTAGTATAAATCAAACTAAAACATGCTATTTATAGTTAAATGCTAAATTCCATTTAAGTTTAAAAATTTCCATTTATAAGATTAATAAATGCAGACTATAACCATACTATCATTGGGTGGATTGCAGAGAAAGATTATGTAAATATAAATTTTTGCTCTTCAGTTCATATTTATTTACATTATGCAACCTTATCTCTCTTAATGCTCTCAATCAGGAAAATCACAGAAATTGTATTGTTTATGAAATAGGGCTTATTTTATTCTTTGTAGATAGAAGTCATAGGATGAGCGAAGGGAATATTCTATTTTTAAAAACTTACTAATTAGTTTTAACAGAAGCTCTTTGATCTTTATTTTTTGTTTTTGTTTTTGTTTTTGTTTTTGCTTATGTGGTGCTGAGGAATTGAACCCAGGACTTCATGCATGAGAGGCAAGCACTCTACCACTGAGCCAACTTCCCAGCCCTGATCTTTATTTTTATTTTTGAAATTATCACTCTAATCAAGAGTTTATACATCTCATTACTTCTATATTTATTAATGTTTGACACAGCAAGTGATCATCTTTGCCTTTACAATTTATTTATAATTATATTCAAATGAATTCACCTATTTTTCAGAACAAGAATATCCTTTTTGTTGTTCTACCTGTGATTAGTATTAAACCCTTTACTATTTTAAAAATCTCATCTTATCTTTTCTGGTGGCACTGAGATTTAAACTCAGGGCCTTGTACTTTTTAGACAGGCACTCAACTACTTGAGACAAGTCCCTATCACTCTTTTGTTGTTTTTGTCAATTTTCTGATGAACTCTAGCCTTTTGTATGGGACTAGCCGTGGACAATGATCGCGCACCTACCTGCAACTTCATAGAGGAGATTTCAATTTTAGCTGTTCTAGCTTCTCATGAACTAGAGAAAAATGAGGGAGGGCATAACAGGTTTGATAAGAAATGTACTCACTACCTTACTTATGTAACCATAACCCCTCTGTACATCACCTTGACAATAAAATTAAAAATAAAAAGAAATTAGGTTTTTGAGAAGCCAAAGTGGAATGTGTATTCAGTACAAGTGAGTTAGCTGCTTTCTAAGGACAGAAAGAGGATAGACAGATAACTACTTGATATTACTTGATAGACAGATACTGCTTGATATATACATGAACTGTAGCTATTTCTCTAACTTTTAAAACAGATATAACTTCATTGTGATATATTTCTCTTTATTCAGCAGACTAAATTTGATAGTATTTTTTCTTTTGTTCTTCTGTAGCTTCTTTATGGTAATGAAAAATCTGGCTTTAATTTTTGATGATTTATTTACATATTTGCTCAGATCTAGTGCATGTAAAAAGGATTTTTACGGAGCCAAACATTGGTGTCTCATGCTTAGAATCCCTAGCTATTTAGCAGGCAGAAATCTGGGAGATTCATGTTTTGTCAACCCAAGCAAAAATTTTGCTACACTCCATTTTGGAAATAACCAGCAGAAAAGCAAAGCTAGAGGTGTGCCTTAAGTGATAAGATCCCCAGCCTAGCAGCTAGGAGGACCCAAGTTCAAAGCCAATTACCATCAAAAAGAAAACAGGCAAACAAGTCCTTGCTTGAAACACGTTTACCACATTTTATTTTATAATATCTCATGAAAACATTCTAAGGTTATATAATTCAGCTCTCCTTACTGGTCTCTTTACGTGTATTATATCACTATAATTGTAACATGGTTAATTCATTTTCCATTTAGCTGTGTATAACATAATGACCACAGCTCATTTGTAAATACCTATGTCTGAAAACAGCATTTGCTTTCCAAAGAGAAGTTGTACTGAACATACAATGATTTACTTAAAGAGAACATTTTCATACTACATACTCCATAATGTTGATCAGAAATACGAGTCTGGTAAAGAAAATTAATCTCTAGCACTGGCAAGGAAGCACTTCTGTGGGTGAGACTACGTGTGGTTTTCAAGTATTGCAGCTAGTGGTCTTATTTCCTGTGCACTTTAAGATGATGTGAAGTTTGGCATTTTCAAAGCTTTCTCACTGAGCAGCTGGTAAAAGCAACTTTCCTTCATAGCAGGTGTATATTCATCCATATGGTAAAAACCAGAGTCTGACTACTTTTCTGCCTACTTGTGGGACTGTAGATCATAAATTAACTTCTCGGGGCTCCGGTTTAATTGCTGTTGAATTAACAATAATGAAATCCACCTCGTCTAGCAAGGCTGTTGATTTGAACCTCAGCAGTACGTGCGGGATGGCTCCGTGGGGTGGAGGGCTGTCCTTTGTTCCACATGAGCTCACCCTGTCTCTGTCCCCTACTGCTGCATGCCAAAGCTTCACCATCCAAACTGTCTTTAAACATTGCCAAGTGCCCTCTGGGGAAAGAAGTAACCCCATGACGAGAATTACTGTTCTAGTCACACGGGAGAAGCAAATATTTTTAGCTGATGAAAAAGGCGCTGGTTGCCAATGAAGACATTTCTCCTGGGACAATTCAGTACTTGTTGCCACAAAGCTTTGTAAGAGTGAAAAATTGTTCCTTTTCACAACAACTAGTACTAAGGCTAAAGTTGTCAGGGAAATGAGTAGAGTGTTGTTATTCTGATATCATTTGAGTTTGTCAAGCTCATTTTTTTATGTTTGGAGGCTGAAAGCCCAGTTTGACTGGGGTTCTGAAGAGCCTTTCTCCTCTCTTGCTGACTGTGTCACATTACTGTGGCTGCAATCACCTTGAGGGATGAGAGATCATTAGCAACGTGTTTAAGATCATGTCCAAAGGCTTAGAGGACTTGGAATCTTTCTGGAAGGACAAATGGATAACCATCCTTTCATCCCTCTTCAAATTTGGCAAAGACATCGCTAATAGAAGTACACAGAAAGAACCATGGGAGAAATTCATCACAGCTGAAACTATTAATTTTAAGAAGTGTAATATAGGAGAAGAGAGCTGTACTCAACCGTTACAGGAGCTGATAAGCAGAGAAGATGGAATCTAACCCCTCAGTAGTTCATTCTAAGCCTGAATACAGGGAGTTCTCAAGAACAATCTGGAAATCTCCCCCAACAGCTGCCCCCATCTGCCCTCCCATCTGCGTGTGTACCTGTTTCCAAAGGATAGTCACCTTCAAAGGACTGTTCTTCCAAAGGACAGTCTGCTGCCTTCCTGTCTCATGGGACTATCTTTCATCAGCAAACTCTGTCCACCAACTTTCAGGGGTAAAATAAACTAGGAATATGAAATTGAGTTTCTCTTGTGAATAGCATGGAGAGCAGAGAAGGGGGTTGGTGAGACTGAAGAGGAACTGACAACAGATAAATTCTGTACAATCGGCGCTATTTGCACATGCTATTGTGGTCATTATTTAATTTGGTAATAAGGAGATTAGAATCAGACGTCCACCCAAAACAAAGTAGCTACAGATGAGGACAGACCTGTTGGGTAAGATGGCTCCATATGTGGGCCTTCTGGAGTCTTCACCGCTCTTCTCTGAGGCCAGATTATTTCAGGGGTAAGGAGCCATTAATACAGTCAGTGAATTTTTCACATGACTCTTTTGAAATGTGAATTCTTTGTCAGAAGTCGTGCTAAGTGGAAAACAGTGATGATATAGTATTGGTTAGGTGCTGAATCTATACTAAAGGAAAACTCACATTATTTTTTCTGAAACAAAAAAAGATAAATGAAGATAACTGACTGCTGCTGGCATTTTAAGAGCTCTGATTTAGCAAACTTGCTACATGTTAACCTATTTTGCCATATTGTATGCTGTTCTGAAAGAGTTTCCTGTCCCAAAGATTCTTTAAAATGTTCTCTACAAAGTTGCCATTTTGAAAGTCTTTCTATGGCTATAGCTACTTTAGTATTCTCTTGAAACATCCATGTAAAAGATCTTCTCAGATTTACTCATTTCCAAATTTCCTGTTGTGTCACTATGTGGTTCAATCCGAGATGACAAATGACTTTGATTACGGTATGGTCAATATATATTGGATATTTTAATAACCAATTAATATTTTCTTAATTTTCAAAGTAGTGGATATTGAGAAAAGTAGATTGCCTCCCATAGTGGGCTGCATCCAATCATCTAAAGATCTTAATAGAACAAAAACTGACCTCCCGAGCAAGAAGCAATTCTACCAGGATATGCCTTTGGACTTGATCTCCAACATAAACTCTTCCTTTGCTCCTCTGTGGGTGCATTCTGCAAATGTTGTCACATATGCCAGTTCCTTAAATTGCCCACTCTCTCTGCTGGTTCTAATTCTTCAAAGAAACCTAAATACTTCACTTATCATCCGTGAATCAGTTTGTGTTGCAGGCATTGTTCAAGTTTACAAAACCTTTGTCTTCCAGGCTCTTACAGTCCTCCTTCTATGTCTTATTAAATTTTTGAGGTCACAGTAATGGAAGTGGAAATTGAACAAATGCTAAAAATAATACAAAACTCAACACAATTATTAGAAATAAAATCCAGTGCTCTGTTAAGCCAACCAAAGATGACAAGAAGTTGAAAATGCTTATGCGTGAAGACTGCCAGTGTAAAATTGTGGCCATTATGCCTGGATACGTTCTTATTTTTGCATCCTTATTTTTACTTCTTCCTCAGGCTACTAAAACCTGCCCTCTCTCTGATAGGAAGGGATAAAGTCCCTATGGGGTGGGACAGTAGAGCAGCTGAAAATCTATTTTTGAAGTGAACAGGCAATAGATAGGTTGAGCTAATAAGTGCTAATCACACATTTCAGAAAATCCAAATGAAATGAGTTGAATAAAACAAACTAGAATGTCAAGTAATTTTATCAAGGTATATATTTCATAGGACATTAAAAACGAAGCCTGCTGTCTCAGACCTGTAATCCTAGCCAACTGGGAGTTAGAGATTGGGGGGAAATGGCTGAGGCTATCCTAGTCATAAAAGTTCAAGACTCCATCTCAACCTGTTGTCCCAGGTAGGAAGGAAGGAAGCACAATGGCAGTGTCTGTCATCCTCAGTGAGAAGCAAGAGAAGAAGCTGCACAAATGAGAGGACCAAAGCTCAGGCTGAGCTTACGTTGAAAATAACCAACACAAACACAGGATGGAGGTGTGACTCAACATAGAGCATTTATTTCACTAGCACAAGTACCTGAGTTTAATATTTAGTACTTCAAAGGAAAGAGAGAATGAAAGAGAGAGAGAATGCAAGTGAGACAGAGGAAGAGAAAAAAATGAAAAGATAAAATGAAGGGAGAAAGACAGAAAAAAAAGAAAGAAAGGAAGAGAAAGAGAAAGACAAATACAGGTTGACGTTCAAAATGACATCTTTCTCTCTAAGCCCCAAACTTTCAACTTTAAATAGCATAAAATATTTAGTAATAAGTTTGATCCAAGTGTGTAGACCTGTCTAGTGAAAACTACAAATTATAGCTGATACTTATGTAATAGAGAATACAAGAAAGGAATTTCAGAAGCTGAGAAGAATGATAACCAACATGGAGCTTGTGAGAATGGGGTGGAATCTCTAGGGAACGAGGAATTAGATATCAGGAAGGTGAAAGCTTAGACCTTTCGGGGATGCTGTTTGTTTTTGGATTTGTCTTGTTTTTGTTTTTCTATAGCAAGTTTTAATCACAGAGTCCCTTGAGCTTGCTAAGCAAGTGGTTTTACCTGTTGAGCAATGCCTCAAACTATTTTTCCAATGCATTTTAGTATTTTGTATTTTTTGTTTGTTTGTTTGGCCAGGAGATGGCCTCAGGTCACTATTCCCTGACCTACTGTCTCCTATGGACCTAGCGCTACATGATTCTCAATGCCACATCCAGCTTCGTGATTAAGATAGATCTCTCTAATGTTTTGGTCAGGTCTATTCAATCCTCTTGATTTCCACTGAGTAGCCAGCATACCCTGTGTGGAGTTAACTTTCATGCCTCTGATTTGTAGAACCATCATTATATTGTGTCACCTATTCCAAAGTAAATAATTAATGAAGATGGACCAGTATATGGAGGACATCGTAAATGGAACACAAACAGTAACACATAAACCTAGCTCTTCTACAACAAATGAGTAACATAATTATTATCAAGGTATTCAGGGAAAAGAAAATAAGCCGAGTGAAATTGGAAAACAGAATTTTAACCAGATATTTTAAAGTCAAAGAAAAATATGAGCTGTAAATTTTCTCTCGTTAGTAAAGTTGATTCTCACCAGGATATGTTAGCCATTGTAAAACCAGTTCTTATGAGTAGTTGGATTAAATAAATAAGAAATATGCTGTAAATAATGGGAGTCCTTCTTTATCCTAAGTTCCCTCCCTCAGAAAAACACATCAAATAAGTAGACAGAGGTAGAAACATCTGTGTTAGAAATTAAGATAAAAATATTGGTATGAATTAAACTGCTTTATATATATATATATATATATATAATGTTGGATAGACAGATAAAATCAATGTATGTGTGTATGTTATTATGCATTCACATATTTCTTAGCTGTATCTGCTAAGATTAGATTCAGTAACATCTCAGAAGCAAATTTAGGACTCAGATGGGTCTATGACTATCTTTGTTGAGCTAAGATGTCAACTCTTTGAAGACATGCTGAATTCCAGTGGTGTGTCAGTTGGGGAGGTACAAGTTGGATCTGGAGCATACATTAAACCAGGATATAAGAACTTGCTCAGAAATGGCGGGACATTTGGAAAGTATACAGGAGAAAATGTCAGGATTTCAAAACAAAACAAAAAGTCTAAATAATGAGCAAACACCATTATAGTAATAATCCACTTACAAAAAATGTAAGACAATAATTGGACAGAGTCAAAGAACTTCCTCACAAGGTACACATTAAAGACAAATTCATATAGCTGCATGATGTGGAAATTCAGTTGTAATATCTATACCAGTCAATGACACTTTCCAGTTCCTATCAATGAAGGGAAGAATCATTTTTGTGGCATTACTACAAAAGCTTTCATAACTGTAGTCTTCCCTTGAGAAAACAATGGACTATCCTAGCTGCATAGTGAGGCATGGTGGGTGGAACTATTTATTGAAACAACATTTTTCCCTTTATAAATTCTCTGGATTTGGTTGAGTATATGTTTGACCACATATATGTGTGTGTGGGTATGTATTTATATCTGAGCTCTATTCTTTTGGTGCATATAACTACCTAAAATCAATAATACCCATGCTTGAATATTGTATCTTTAAATATTTTAACCAGTCAATTTAAGTGCTCAATATTTGTCTTTTATTCTCAAAATTATACCAGTGGCACTGGATCATTTGGATTTCCATATGAATTGTAGAATTGCCTTGTCAGTCTGCACAGAAATTGCTGATGGAAATAGGATTGCATTAAATTATAGAGCAATCTGAGAAAAATAAATGTCTTTAAAACATTTTATGTCAATATACCAAAGGTATAGCTGTATTTTAAAAAAATCTTATTTAATGCTTTTTGCCCTTTTCTGCTTGCAGGTGTTCAAAAGGTTTCTTTAATATGCTGCTTTAACTTATTGCTAAGTATCTCATGATTGTGAGGTCCCTATAAATGACATTCAAAGTTTGGTTTTATTTCCAGGGTGCTGCTAGAATATAGAATAATTTCTTTTCATATTGGCTTTAATTCTGGTACACAGTAGATGTTCAAACAGGTCCACTCTGTGTGGACAAGAGCTGAATCTTTTCTGGAGATTTATAGCTAAGTTGATGGTGACAAATGTACACAACTTCAGCTAACACTGATACCTGAACTGAATTTTGCCCTTTCAGATGCAGTGTTGGTTTAATTCCTGGGGTCCGGGCTTTTCTCTCAGGGCCTGCTTCTCTCACAGGCTGAATTAATGGAATGCCTGCAAAACTCCAACTCCTCAAATGTGTTTTGAGAATATCTATTGTTTCTTGTCAAAAGGATGCTGTGTGTTAGGAAGTGTGCATTATTGCAATGTGTAACTTGATGCAAGATGAAGTGTGCAGTGTAAACTGAACAACAGTTTATCTGCCTTAAACAGTTGTGTCACCCAGAGAGAGAGAGAATCAATGGTCAGACCAATCAGGAAGTCTGTGTTTTACGACTTTAGAACCAAGTTGTATATGATATAAGTTAAAATATACATATTTAAAAATTTTCCAACATATTGTGCTGCTTTTAAAATTATAGCTTTTGGAAATGCATTCTAAATTTTGAGAGGATTCTGTTAGACTTTCAGTATCCAATTGTATGGCAAATTATGATTTTTAACATTTTTTTTCTTGTATACTATTGAGAGAGTAGTGGAACATTCCTTAATTTTGTGTGTGTTTCTGGCTTAAGAATGTAAAGTGGGGAGGGAGAGCGGGGAGGATTGGGGGGGCAGGGGGAGGATGGGAAGGGATGGGAAGGGGAAACAAAGGAGGAGGCTACAATGCTTGATAAGAAATGCACTCATTATCTTGCCCATGTAATTGTAACCCCTCTGTGCAGTATTTTCACAATAATAAATAAATAAGAAATGTACTCATTATCTTGCCCATGTAATAGTAACCCCTCTGTACAGTATTTTCACAATAAAAAAAAGAATCCCAATTTAAATAAATCTTGATTCTGACATAAAAAAAAAAAGAATGTATAGTGAGCACTAGTGCAATGTATAAGAAATACCAAACTCTGGGCTGGGAATGTGGCTCAGTGGTAGAGTGCTTGCCTTTCATGCCTGAGGCCCTGGGTTCAATTCCTCAGCACCACATAAGCAAAAAGATAAAAGCTGGAAGTGGCGCTGTAGCTCAAGTGGTAGAACGCTAGCCTTGAGCTTAAATGCTGAGGGACAGTGCCCAGGCCCAGAGTTCAGGCCCCACGACCGGATCCCTCTCCTCCCCCACAAAAAAAGAAATATCAAACTTCACTTAGTATCTTAAAGGATATTAGGATGTTAAAAGATCAGGTCCAAAGTGCATATAAGCATAGTGGGAAATGTTTACAAAACAAAGAATATTTGGGAAAAAGTTTTCTGTCTTCTAATTAGTGTGATATATTTTCTTTGCTCATTACTTAAACCGCTTTATGATAAAAATACTAACAAGCAAATAAAATGAAATTCTAGTATATAGTTTATCTGTTAAAAAAAGTAATGACAACTTTATTGCTGTAAAGTTGACACATCTTTTCATATAAAGAGTTTTCATATAAAGAGTTTATTGATCAATTCTATTTTATTTATTAACTCTATGGCAGAGGAAAACTAGTAAATATGACAATAGAATTAGACTTTCATGGATTACAACTTTAATTGGATTAAACAGATTTTCATGTGTACATCTGGGAAAGTGAAGATTTTTTAATGTATTTGTAGGAAAAAATATTAGATTTTTCCCCAAAGACCTATCTACCCAAGTCCTATTCAAGAAGCCTATTTCTATGTAGCTGATAAAAGAGTGTAAAGAAAATATGAAAGCTGGAATAAAAGCATATTTCTTTGCCTTAATAGTTCTTATCCAAACTGATACATTCATAAATTTGTTTTGCGTTTCCCCAAAATTTCTACATAGCTTGTAGTAAACATTTATTATTGCTTTGCATACGGACTAGCTGTCTCTTTCATTCTCTCTTTTCTCTTTCTGTGTATGTGGTGCTGAGAATTCAACCTAGAGCTTCATGAATTCTAGGAAAGGGTTCTGTTACAAGAGTCCTGTTCCCATGTTAAGTTTGTTTTTCAGATGAGTTTTTGTGCTAATTTTGCACCAGCTGGTCTTGGACCTAAATCTTCCTAATCTCACCTCCTGAATAGTTGTGATTACAAATTTGTGTATTACACGCCCAGCCTTATCAATTGATGTTTTCGGCAACTTCAGTGTAATTATTTACTAGTTCTGACAGTATTTTTGTTAGCCCTTTTTTAAATATAGTAAATCATGCCATTAGCAAAAGTAGACAATTTTATATTCTCCTTTTCTGCATATATATATATATATATATATATATATGTCTTATTCATTGCTCTGGCTAATACTTTGAGTATTGTCTTGAACATAAATAATGAGAGTAGGTATTATATATATATATATTTTATATTTTACCTTTATTAAGTTGAAATTATGAGGAACAAATGGATCTCTTCGCAAAGTGCTTCTCGTTCTGTTGAGATATTTGTGTCACTTTTGTTTTCTGTTCAGTTGGGATGATGTTTCATGTGAGCACACATAAACGTAAGTTGCCAACATCTTGTCATAGTCACATTCTGAAATGATTATCCATGTTTACATAAACAGCTACTCCAACCCTGCCCGGAACTACAATCCCCAACTGATGGCACCTTGCTCTCAGGGCAGCTGTATACTGAGGACATATGACTGTTATCACCTGTCTAACTCTATTGGGAATACCACTTACAAAGTAAGGAAAACATGGTGGAAAGCGTTCAATGACATAACCTTGGCTAGGATGAGACCGCTGCCCGCCCCCCCCCCCCCCCCGGGAGGCAGGCCATTAGCATACACTTGCAAGATGCACAGTATACTATCTGTATCTGTGTGATGTAAAGGCTCTTGAAAGTCTTACATTTTCAACCCATTATAGTGGAAAGAAAACATATTTGTCAAGGGAACTTTCAAATCATAGTCTAGTCAACTTTAAGAATAATGAATTCTTATCAGAACCTTCTGTTTCTACTGCCAATTTAGGTTTGTCAAGACCTTGGGGAATTCATAAGGATACATTATTTTTTATGATGAAGAAGAGTTATTAAAAGAAATGATGAAAAGGTCAGTGAGAAATCCTAATGTTTTATAACTAGAACATTCCAGGGTTAGAACATAAAACTTGAGTCAGTTTCATTCATCATTTTTTGTAAACTTTTTTACATTAAGACTTTCAAATAGTGCTTTTAAAAATGAGTTTATTTTTGCTCTCATATTTTTTCTTACTGATTAAGAAATACTTTGCCAAGCATTCTAGAAGCTTTAAATTCTGTCAACTCTTTATAATTGCATCACAGATGGAACAAGAATTTTTCTTGCTAGATGTCTTATTGAACAAGGATATTTTATTTGCCTGTACTTGCTTTCTACAGCATCTTTTTCCCCCCAAGTACTATGCTTCTTATCATTATTTGTGGAGTTTGAGATGAAATTATTTTGGTCAGAATTTTTAAAATAATATAGATTTGATGAACATAACTACTAAGTTACCTTTTAAGTTACACCCACTTCTATGATATAGTTGTCTAATGCCATTGATAGTTACTTTAGAACTCTTTACGTTGATCTCAACTAGATTCTCAAATGATATTATTTGGTGACAAAGAAAAGAATTTCTTACGTGTCTTTTCCTGTTATTTAAAAATACTTCATTGTGAAATTGTTAGATACAAGATTTTATGCTAAGTTCAAAGCCGGAAACAATTCTTTCTAATTATTTAACTGCATGTATCCAAAACTCATTTTAGTGTAAAGCAAAATTAAATAGGAGCAATGTTCAAAAATGTGTGAAAATTTTTAAATGAAAATAATAGTAGATCACAATTTTAAGAAGTCATTTCATATGAAGTAGGGCTTGCATGAATAGATAGTTTAAATCAACCATTTATTAATTAAAATAACACTTAACTCAAAGACTACTTAATTATAAGAAAATCAATACAAAAATCTAGGCATTCATCTAGGAGGTGGAAGAAAAACTAAGTATCTCACAGCTTTTATCTAAAGATTATTAGAATATGGAGGAATATAAAACAAAAGATAGGATATGATACAAGGCTGAAGTATTAAACCCAATTGTAACCTAAATGGTAAAATCAAACATAAAAGTGAATGTGAAGAGGAGGCCAGGAAGAGGTACAATATGTGAAGCAGATAAAATATTGCATGGGAACATGATATGTTCAGCTAACTGAAATAAGGTTCATGCTACAAAAAATGGAGTATAAAATTTTAGTGGAAGGAAGAAGTTGATTCCAACAATTGAAGGGTGACATGATTAAAACTATAAATTTAACAATACAACCAAATGAAAAATCCAAAACAGAAAAACAGAAGAGAGGACAAGGTTTATTGTGATAAAACTTCAGGTTTGTAAACGTAAAGCTCAGAATGCCTTAAATTCCTCAGTGCAAACACTGCAACGAAGAAGAAACAGAAGAACCCAATGAGAATTCTAAGGGAATATTTATTTTCCATCTGTGACACACAAAAATAATGTAGAAAGAAATATTGTGTAAGAAGCAAAAAATATACAAGAAAATTTGGCAGTTAGCAATATTTAGTAGTGAAGTTAGGCATGTTGAATATTAATGTAGCCATAAACTTTAATGTAACATTATGAAGATAGCAGAGAAATTTTATGATCAGAGGAAAAGGACAGAGATAGAAGAAAGATACATTTTTTCTCTTACCTATGTGTCAGGTATAAGATTTTCCCCAGTGTTAGAAAACAAATGATATTTATTGTATAGCATTATATAAGAACACAGAAGAAACAAATAGAGAGGCTAAAGTATTTGATAGTATAGTAGATGGTGGTATAGTAGATATAAGAAATTGAGTAAATTACTGACAATGTTAAATTTTGGAGCCATGTAAATTTGATTTTGTTTTGAAGTATATATTATCATAATATTGAATTTAGAAGTATATACAATATACATAAATAGCTGTTGTTCTGAAAAATATTATACAGTAGCAATGGATCAGATATTAAAAATACTTTTAAGATTTGAGTATATAAACATATTTAGAAAGAAGGAAAGGGAAGAATGCACTACACCTGTTAAGCCAGAGGAAACCGCTCCCCTAATGAATTGAACAAGCTCCCGGATAGCAGATAGCAATGGGAGATGCTCATGCCTCTTTTCAGTAATAGGATCTTTTGTATTCCTTCCAATATTATTTAATAATAGCAGAAAATCTGTCAACCTTCACCTTTTCTACTTAATTTCACCTCTATCTGTAAATTAACAACTTTATGTAAGTGATATTCTGAGGCTCTATCTCATAAAAAAAAATTCAAAAGAAGTGAGAACGAGTCGTATCAATTAGTATGTGGAGAGACATTTAGGAGAGATATCTAAACACCGTGTGTAAGGTGAATATGAAAGAGAAAAACAGTTCAAAGAATTTGTTCTGACTCCTGCTGAGTTCTGCTCTCCTGAAACCCTTGAAGGGAGATTTGAAGAAACTATGGAAACAAGCAATATCTCCACACTCTGGGGAAGGACAACAGAGTTTTTAAAGGAACTTTTCCAAGGGAAGGTGTATGCTTTATTTCCCCTTTAACTCTTGGATTTTATTGTGTGTGGAGACTATACATAGCTTGGTTATAAAGGAGACGGCTCCCACAGGAGTCATATTTTCAGGTTTTCCCATGCAAGTTCTTCAATTCTATAAAAAATCTGCCTTAAGATGGTCATCCCTTTCTTCTTGGCTGTACTGAAGGGTGTGCACTTCCATGGCTTTACCCCGCGACACTCTCAAAAATCACAGAATCAAAAAGAAAATGATATATTCTAAACAGAGATCATCTTTGTATTCTTTATTTCACTACTAATTAAGTTCTTAGTTGTTTTGTTTTGTTTTTGTTTTTTGCCATTCCTGGGGCTTGAACTCATGTCTTGGAAATTCTCCCTGAGCGTCTTTTTACTCAAGGCTAGCTAGCATTCTACCATTTCAGCCACAGCACCACTTCCAGCTTTTTTATTTTTATGTGTACTGATGAATCGAACCCAGGGCTTCAAGCATTCTTTTTTTAAAATTTTTATTTATTTTTTATTGTGAAAATACTATACAGAGGGGTTACAATTACATGGGCAAGATAATGAGTACATTTCTTATCAAGCATTGTAGCCTCCTCCTTTGTTTCCCCTTCCCATCCCTTCCCAGCCTCCCCCCCACCCCACCCCAATCCTCTCCCCCCACCCAATCCTCCCCCCCCACCAAAGTTGTAAAGTTCGTTTTCGACATGACAACTTGTACTTCTCATTGTTGCAATGGGTCCACCTGTATCCTTATTTAAACAATTTGTTTTTCCCCTTCCCCTCCACAAATTATACTGACATCAAATACAGTGAAAGCAGGGGTAAGCATTCTAAGCAAGCACTCTACCCCAAGTCACATTCCCAGCCCATCTTAGTGATTTTTAAAACTCATAAGCTTTGGATGTTTTGACAAAGATTCCTTATATTCAGTTCCAAGATTTATAGCAAGAATTAAAGAAGCAATATTTCGTTTTCTTTCAGAAGACTTATATTGAACAGAACAACATGAATTCCTCTTGCTTGCACATTTCTTTAGATGGATGTAAATGAGATAACAAACAGAGGCTTTTCAAAACAGTCAGACCTGGGATCCTTTCATAATCTTATTGTTTATTAAATGTGGCCTCAGTCCTAGGAGTTATTTTCTTTTTCTGTGTGGATATGTCATGTATACCATAGAAATTCTATGCACAAACAAAGACACACACAAACACATATACACATACACATACATGCATACACACAGAAAGAAAGAGAGTTATTACCATAAAGACACACGACACAGATGAATAGGTAGGCTTGTTAACTTACATGCTGTATTACATGTCCAATCTTTCAGGAGCAGAAACATTCTTCAGGTGCATCCCAGGGCTTCTTTCCCAGCTGTCAGCTCTTCCATGAATTCCTAACTTTGGTCTAAGGCTAAAGTTTCTGGTCCTGACCCCCTGCCTGCATTTCGACTGTGTGGAGGACTTGGAAAATGCAGAGAGTGCCTTTCTTTAAATTTGAGATCAGAGGATCTCTTTGTGTGAGGTTTTTGAGTGAAAAGTTCAAAAGATTGTAAAATGAGTGTGGATGAAGGAAGTGCATATGAATTACATCTGTGACCTTTGGGTATTTACAGGGCAGCTTGGAGCATTTTCATTTTCTTTTGCCTTCTATTACCTGTCCCTGCCTTCCTCCTGCCTTTCTATTTTACCAAGAAATAGATCTCTTCTGTGAGCTGGTATAGAATAAATGTCTCCTGGCCTCAGGAAGATGTGTGGGAAATAGCTATGTAAATGGCATGTGAGCAACACAGAAAATGGGAGACATTTAGAGACTCGCCACTGTCAGGAATGACTATGATTTCTTTCTTAGTGTACTATATGCAGTTATTTATTTTTAATTTCATTCTCCCCCACCCCCAGCCTTTTATTTTTATTTAACCCATGTTGTCATTGTTTTTTATTTCAGTACTCTTTGTATTGTATATAAGTATATGTATCTGATTTGGAGATGGGAAGGGGAATCACAGAAATTGTGAGACAAAGGTCAAAGGGTGAACCAATGCAACAGTGATAACAATGATACTACCAAGGCCCTATGAACTTTACAACTGGGGGTGGGAGCGGGGAGGGTGGGAGGAAAAGTGGGAGAAAAGGAGAAAGGGGGTAACACTGTTTGAAAAGAAATACACTTGTTACCTTACTTATGTAACTGTAACCTCTCTGTATATCACCTTTACAATAAGACACACACACACACACACACACACACACACACACACACACAAAGAAAGAGACAGAGACAGAGAGAGAAAGAGACAGAGACACACAGAGAGAGACAGAGACACAGAGAGAGAGACAGAGACAGAGAGAGAGAGTGATTAGAGAATAATTCACCAAGAATGTAACTAACTTTTAACTGGGAATTCTTTTGTAGTGTTTTGACACTGAGAAGAAAGAGAAGAAAAAATAAAACACCCTAGGCAGTCTACAGCAAAGAAGACAAGTGTGAAAAAATACGTTATTTTTGCAAAGGATCAGCTAGTTTTGTGGTGTTAGAACACAGGGTGGTAGAATGTGATTTGCAAGGCTGGTAAAGGTGATTTTTACACTGTCAATGACCTCATTTACTTTGTAACTTTCAAGGAGTTTACAGAGTAATAATGGCATGCCATTTTTACAGACAGATATTAGGTTTCATATTTACATATATGATTGAGTTTCCAGTTGTGTTTCCTAAATGCTGATATTTAGGTTTGATGAGAAATCCAAAAGTTTGGCAGAAAACATTTATAACAAGAAGATAAAAGCAGAGGGTTATTGGATCAATATTATTTAAGGACAATGACCAGGAATTCCAATATTATTAAGTCCCATAAAATCTAAATTGTAAGCATTCTCCTCTCCACTATTATACCCCACATTTTGTTTTGTGATTACTCAGAAAACATATTTCTTCTGTCATGTTGAAGATGAAAAAATTCTGTCAAGCAAGAATTTCAAACTATGTAAATATATTAACAATTTTATTAATCAGCTTTCCCAGGTACTGGTAATTGGTCAAAACAAAAAATTCATAATGATCACAACTGTTTACTAAAGAGACAACATTCTAATTTTAATTGGTATGATTAATAAAAGTTGTGGACAACTCTCTCCACTTCTCTTCAATCCAGTATTAGAATGCCTAGCTACAGCAATAAGACAAGATGCAAACATAAAGGGGATCCAAATAGGGAAAGAAGAAGTAAAACTCTCCCTCTTTGCAGATGACATGATCTTGTATTTAGAGAATCCCACAGACTCCACTACCAAATTACTCAAGCTGATTCAAAACTTTGGCAAAATAGCAGGGTATAAAATTTACCCTCAAAAATCAATGGCTTTTATGTATGCCAACAATGAGAAGAGTGTGGCTGAAATTAGGAAAGCAACTCCATTCGTAATAGCCCCACAAAAAATAAAATACCTAGGAATTAACTTAACCAAAGAAGTGAAAGACCTCTATGATGAAAACTTTTAAAATCTGAAACAGGAAATCAACACAGGACTTAGAAAGGGGCAAAAACTCCCGTGCTCCTGGATTAAATAGATCAAAATCGTGAAAATGGCAATACTTCCCAAAGCTATCTAAAAATTCAATACCTATCAATACCTATCAAGACCAATCTAAATTCGATACCTATCAATATTGCAACCTCATTCTTCAAGAAAATAGAAGAGACAATTCAAAAATTCATATGGAACAATAAAAGACCCCGAATAGCAAAAATGATCCTCAACAGAAGGAACAGTGCTGGAGGAATATCAATACCAAATTTCAAACTCTACTATAAAGCCATAGTAATCAAAACAACTTGGTACTGGCACAAGAACAGACCTCAGGAAAAATGGAAGAGAATTGAAAACCCAGAAATGAACCTTCAGACCTATAGCCATCTAATCTTCAATAAGGGAGCTAAAAAAATAGAATGGAAGAAAGACAGCTTCTTCAGTAAATGGTTCTGGCAAAATTGGTTAACTACTTGTACAAAACTAAAGCTAGATCCTTATATATCGCCTTGCACCAGAATCAACTGCAAATGAATCAAAGACCTCGGAGTCAAAGCAGACACTCTGAAAACAGTACAGGATGGAATAGGAGAAACCCTAGGTCTCCTTGGCACAGGCCCTTATTTTCTTAATAGACACCCAGAAACACAACAAATCAAAGAAAAGTTGGACAAATGGCATTGCAAGAAATTGCAGAGCTTCTGCATGGCAAAGGTCACAGCTAGCAAGCTCAATGGAAAGCACACAGATTGGGAGAAGATCTTCACTAGCCATACAATGGACAATGGTCTCATATCTAAAATATATCTGGAACTCAAAAAATTAAATCATCCAACAACAAATCTTCAAAGAAACAACTGCCCAATAAATAAGTGGGCTAAAGACTTAAAGAGAAACTTCTCTGAAGAGGAAAGAAGGATGGCCAATAGACACAGGAAGAAATGCTCAACCTCTCTAGCCATAAAAGAAATGCAAATAAAAACAACATTGAGATACCATCTCACCCAGCTAGAATGGCAAGAATCAAGAACTCTAATAACAACAGATGCTGGAGGGGATGTAGACAGAAGGGAACCTTACTGCATTGTTTGTGGGAGTGAAAACTTGTTCAACCACTTTGGAAAGCAGTATGGAGGTTCCTCAAAAGACTCCACATAGAGCTTCCCTATCACCCAGCAATCCCACTTTTGGGCATTTACCCAAATGATCACAAACAAGACCACACTAATGCTACCAGCACAACTATGTTTATTGCAGCATTATTTACCATAGCTAAGCTATGGAACCAACCCAGATGCCCCTCAGTAGATGAATGGATCAAGAAAATGTGATATATATACACAATGGAATTCTATGCCTCCATCAGAAAGAATGCCACTGCCCCATTTGTTAGGAAATGGAAAGACTTGGAAAAAATTTTAAGTGAAGTAAGCCAGGCCCAAAGAAACATAGGTCCCATGGTTTCCCTTATTTGCAATAACTAGTATATGTCTGAGTCAAGAAGAAAAAGTCAGATAAATTAATGTTAGGGAAAAGATCCCTAAGATATGTATTCAAATTATTTTTCTTTCATGCGATTGTTTCTAACACAATTATAAGATTATTTCTTTGTTGCTTTGTATGTCCTTCCCCCACGGTATAACCTCTGCTTTCACTGTATTTGATGTCAGTATAATTTGTGGAGGGAAAGGAAAAAAAACAATTCATTTAACTAGGGATACAGGTGGACCCATTGCAACAATGAGATGTACAAGTCATTATGTCTAAAAATGAACTTTACAACTTTGGTGGTGGGGAGGGAGAAGGATAGGGTTGGGGGTTGGGGCGAGGATGGGAAGGGATGGGAAGGGGAAACCATGGAGGAGGCTACAATGCTTGATAAGAAATGTACTCATTATCTTGCCCATGTAATTGTAACTCCTCTGTACAGTATTTTCAAAATTAAAAATTGTTGTGGACAGATATATTTATGGCATAATATGACTTTCAACTATTAGAGTTAAATGCCTATTTTTATTTTCATTTTAATAAGTTGTCATTAATTTATTATGAAATCCACAAGCTTCATGTTAAAGACACATCTACTTTATTTTGGTTATATATGCAATCCAAAATCTTTACATCATGTAGCTTTCTTGCTTGTGTTTTGAAGAAAAAAATCATTTTTTTATCATGGGGCTGAACTCAGTGCCTGGGTGCTCTTCTTGAACTCGTTTGCTCAAAGTTATTATTATACCACTTAGAGCCACAGTTCCTCTTCTGTTTTTTGATGGTTACTTGGAGATAAAGGTATAACTGGGACTTTTCTGCCCAGGCTGGCTTTGAACAATGATCCTCAGGTTTCAGCCTCTTGAGTAGCTAGGATTACAGGCATGAGCCACCAGTGCCTGGCCAAACGTTACATTTTTGTAAAAATGCAGAATAATTCTATAAAAAAGGAAAGAGATGGTCTTGGTAATGACATTTACATATAGATAAATTACATTTAGCTCTCATAGTGCTCTAAAACATTTCTTGGTACTTAAAAGATAGAGAAGAAATATATATGTTAACTAAGTTTTGTATTTCATTCAGTATTTCAAGAATTATTTCACATTACTTGACCTTGTTTTTTTGGAGTGTCTTGTGTTCAGCTCTGTAATTCAATGTGTTGAATTATCTTCAATGAGAATGATTTAAGCACTTTTCTAGAATTTTATTTAATTTTTCATTAACCAATGGTAATTATACATATGGATGGGGTACAATGGCTTATTTCAGTACATGAATATGCTATGTAATATTCAAATTAGAATACTTAGAATAATTTTCACTCTGTTTTTTTTTTTTCTTCCAGTCATAGGTCTTGAACTCTGGGCCTGGCACTGGGCCTGAGCTCTTCAGCTCAAGATGAGCACTCTACCACTTGAGCCACAGAGCCATTTCTGGTTTTCTGAGTGGTTTATTGGAGATAAGAGTCTCATGGAGTTTCCTGTCCAGGATGGCTTTGAACCATGATCCTCAGATCTCAGCCTCCTGAGTAACCAGGATTATAGGCATGAGCCACCCCCCCCCCCACCATCCTGGCCCTAGCTCTACTGTATTTTTTGTGGAGAATACATAATATGTTCTCTTGTATCTGGTTTGAAATATACAGTATATTGTTAAGTCTAGTTACTCTGCTATGGAATAGAAAACTCCAGAATTTATTCCTCCTGTTTAGTTGCAACATTGGATGCACCTGCTGAGCAATCTTTCCCTGCTTCTTCCTGGCTCTTCTGTCAGGTAAGCACTGCTACTCTCAGTTTCTCTGAGATTAACATTTTAGATTTCACATCATCATCCTTTCTTTCTTTCTTTCTTTCTTTCTTTCTTTCTTTCTTTCTTTCTTTCTTTCTTTCTTTCTTTCTTTCTTTCTTTCTTTCTTTCTTTCCTTCCTTCCTTCCCTTCCTTCTTCCTTCCTTCCTTCCTCCCTCCTTTCTTTCTCTCTCTCTCTCTTTCTTTCTTTCTTTCTTTCTTTCTTTCTTTCTTTCTTTCTTTCTTTCTTTCTTTCTTTCTTTCTTTCTTTCTTTCTTTCTTTCTTTCTTTCTTCCTTTCTTCCTTTCTTCCTTTCTTTCCTGTCTTTGGCTTTTACTTAACATTATTGTTACCAATATTGCCACAAATCGCAGGATTCATTCTTTCTGTAGTGAAATAGTATTCTGTCATGGATCTATATCACATCTCCCTTATTCATCCATCTGTTGAGGGATATCTAGGGGTTTGCCTGGTTGAGTATTGTCCTTAGCATTACAATAGACATGGTAATGTACAACTCTTTGATGTAGTGGAATTACTTTAAATATCTGAATATAAGTGAAGAATTGTGAACCTCTTCTCCTTTAAATTTCTGACAAGCTTATTAAAAATCATTCAATCACACGTTTGTGGGCTATTTCTAAACTTCTTTTATCTATCTATCTATCTATCTATCTATCTATCTATCTATCTATCTATCTATCTATCTATCTATCTATATCAGTACTTATATGTACCACATTACACTGATGGTTCCAGTTTTGAAGCAACGTTTGAAATTGGGAAATATGAGTGCTAGAACTCTTCTTCAATACTTTTACTATTTTGGATGCTTGATAATGGTGCATGGATTGTCTTTTTTTTTTATTGTGAGAATACCATACGGTAGAGTTAAAATTATATGGGCAAGATAAAGAGTACATTTCTTATCAAGCATTGTTGCCTCCTTCTTTGTTTCCCCTTCCCATCCCTTCCCATCTTCCCCCTCCCTGCCCCCCACTCAATCCTCCTCCCTCCTAGCACCAAAGTTGTAAAGTTTGTTTTTCAACATAACGACTTGTACATCTCATTGTTGCAATGGGTCCACTTGTATCTCTAGTTAAAGGATTTGTTTTTGCCCTTTCCCTCCACAAATTATACCAACATCAAATAGAGTGAAAGCAGGAGTTATACTGTGGGGGAGGGACATACAAAGCAACATAGAAATCACCTTATAAATATGTTAGAAACAATTGCATGAAAGAAAAAAAAAGATTTGAAGACTTATGTTGGGGTTCATTCCCCTAACATCAACTTTATCTGACCTTTTCTGCTTGACTCAGACATACACTGGTTATTGTAAATAAGGAAAACCATGGGACCTATGTTTCTTTGGGCCTGGCTTACTTTACTTAATATAAATTTTTACAAACCTTTCCATTTCCTAACAAATGGGGCAATGTCATTCTTTCTGATGGAGGCATAGAATTCCATTGTGTATATATACCACATTTTCTTGATCCATTCATCTACTGAGGGGCATCTGGGTTGGTTCCATATCTTAACTATGGTAAAAAATGCTGCAATAAACATAGTTGTGCTGGTAGCTTTAGTATGGATTTTCAAATACACATCTTCTACTGAATAAAGGAAAAGGGAATTAAAAAAAAACTAAAATGTTGATGAGCATTTGGCTTGACTTTGTGGGTTAATTTAAGGACTGTTGCCATTTTAACAATATCAGGTGTTCCTGTGGTTGAGTATGAATAATGACATTTGATGTATTTTTTCTTTTTTTCTTTCAACAATGTTTATGGATTTTGCTAAGAACCAATCCTGCACTGCGATATTTATTACAAACAATTTTCTTATTTTGATATTGTAAATGGAATTGCTTTTGAATTATAGATTTTTGTTTTAAGTGCAACTGCACATAATGGAAACTGATTTTGTATATTAATCTCAATGTGTATTATAGACTTTAGATTTTCAAGTAGCCACTTCTATGTGTCTTACTTAGGAGTTTTATTCTTTTTCTTTACCAATTAAAAGCATATATCCAATGATTTTTCCAAGTGATAATAATGTGTCTCAATCATTTGAGACTACAAGTATTTGAACATTTTAAGTAGAAAACAAATGGAATCACATTCAGAAAATAGGTTAGATATTTTATAAACTACACTAGAAAACATACATTGAAATATATAAAAGTGTTTACTGATTTAGCTTTCCCTACACAGTTCGTCCAGCCAAAGTAGATATATTTGCAGCAAAAATTCCGAAAATATCTTTGCTTATATCTGAAGTCTTTGGGGGAAAACTGACCTACATGGATTTTGACTCATCCTAGAGCAAGAAAGCAAATACACATACAAGCATTGAAGAAAGCTGATTACTTTTCCTTTCTTTATTTTCTAAATTTCCCTAAAATGTATCCAGGCCTATTAAAGCCTGATTATTCTGAACATTTGCCCTCAGTCCATCTGTATTTTGGTCACAAGACCTATAGGTTGAAAAAGACCTTCAAGAAAATTTTAATTCTTTCTGTAATAAGATAAAGGACATTCCCTGGTTTTTAAAGAAATTTGGACTCTCCATGTTTAAGCAATAAGAGATTTTTATTCAGGCAAATGCCTTGCCCTTACATCTGATAGATGAGCCATTATTTTCAACACTGACCATTATCTCCAAAGTATTTCTTTAATTTTCATAATTACTTAAATTTCCTACATTGGTCAAAATTTCTAATTTTTATGTATCTCTCTGCTTTGATTATCAGTTATAAATATGTATAAAATCTTCACCCAACTCCAACACCGACTCAAAATATTCAAATTTGGATGTACTCCATGTTTATTTAATAACTTCCTTTATGACATTTTGTACAACAGGAGAAAAATCTTCTAACATTTCTGAGAATTTGCATTCTTCGAAGACTATTTTGTTTTCTTAATAGATTGACTGCATTTAATAGATATTGTATTTTCATCTCTCAATTTGCATGTTCGCTAACAAAATTGAAATGAACACCGTAAGAAAAATTAACTTAAATGTAAAACTTTACTACATGTATTACTTAGAAAGTTAAATAAAAAAGGAATTCCTTGAAAGAATAAAAATGGATAGGGAAGTGTACTATATATTATTATTTTCTGTACTTTGCATATTGTAGAATAGTCATTGAAGTATATATAAAAGTAAACTAAGTGACGTGACGGTGGATCCCTGACTTACCCTGTAAAATCGAACCACACATCAACACTTTAAAAAAAACTACAGCCAATATTCAGAAATATTGAGAGAGTATTCCTGAGAAATAAGAATCTGGAGTTGATACCAGAAACTGTCAACCACCAAAGCTTGATTAAACGTATTAGGTCATGCACTGTTTTATTAACCACGTTACAAGGGAGATGACATATTGAAAATCTTTACCACTGAGTTCCTGTCAGTAGTGAAAAATCTTATGTTAACATGAAATCAACCTCTTCATTCCAAGAGTTATTTATCATAGAACAGATTGAAGTTGGTGACCACATGGCTCATGAAGTAGATTGATTCTGACATAAAAGAGTCCGGATAAAAAAGTGAATCTGACAAGAATCTGACAAGTACTGGCAACTTGGTTGAAGCCTGCTTTAGGAAAACTGAGAATTTTTTTAACAATAAGAACACTGCCATAGAATATCCTATAGTTTAATCAGGGCATCAGGTATCCAGCTACTAGGACAAGTAGAACCCTAAGGGGCTGGAGTCACTCATGATAGATATGTGGGCTCAAACCAGGTCCTCCAGAAGCCTGCTGTAAGCAGAAGTCAACAGAGAGAGACTTTTTGTATTATGAACATCCAAAGAGGCTCTTTGGAGACCTGACCACTCAGGGAAACAACTGGTTTTCAATTAGTACTTACAAGAGGTGTTTGTATTTGTGAACAAGTGTCTTAGATCATTTATAAGCATCATGAGCAAGCTCCAGGCATAGTTTCTTACTGAAACAAATGATTGGTTTTCATTATGTAGAATGTCCTATCTTTCCTATGTGATAATGTAGCCCTCAGACCTTCACCTTGACCTCTTAGATCTCATTCTCCATAGAAATTATTTTCTAATTTCTGCTGGGCACGGAAGTGGTACTGTAGCTCGAGTGGTAGAGCTCTAGCTTGGAGCTAAAGAGAACAGCGCTAAGGCCCAGAGTTCAAGCCCCACGACCGACCCCCCCCCCAAAAAAATAAAAGAAATTAGTTTCTAACTTCTGAGCTCACTTTACTTCACACTGCTATTTATCTTTCTCTCTAGTCACTTAGGATCTTTTCTTCTAGCTAGCACTGATATTTTACAATTGTGGTCTGGACCAAACATTCTTTGCAGTCAAGGATTTCTCTCAGTCTTCCCTTCTCTTTGTGTATGTGTTCAGCTTCAGCTCCCTTAAAAGCTACCTCTCTTACTCATTTTATAAATCAGTATAACTTACCAACATAGAATGCCAAATTCATTCTTTCTACTGTCTTCTCTTGTGGTGCTATATGTATTATTTAAGAAAACTTCATAACAGAGGTTCGCATCTTGTCTTCTCATTAATTTTCCAATTCATGCCTTCCACTCTTCAATCCCATACCAGGAAAACCATTCTTCTCAGGATGCCATTTTTTCAAAACCTTTTCAACTAACTCTAATAACCACTCCTCGGGCTTCCCACAGTTTCTGAAATTTCAATGTCTATAATGTTCAGAGATTTCTCACCATCCGTGCCCACTCCATGACTTGCTTTGTTCTGCTTTGCACGGCCACTGTCCTCGATCTGTCATTTATAGTTTGGCTATTTCTGGTATTCTGTCCAAATTCTCTTTTATTTTATTTTCCATCTGTCATATATTTTATAGAGAATTCTCACACTTCTCTGACTATCGATGCCAGCTCTTTAGTCTTGATTTCACATCACCATCTCAATATTACTTCAGGGATTCAGAATAGCAGATGCATCTGATTTAGGACAGATTCATCTACAAGGATTTCCCAGAGGAAGCCCTCCACAAGTAGCTTTAAAAATAACCTCATCATAGGCTCTTCCTATTCAGATTTGCTCTTCCTAGCTTGGCGAATAGTATTATCACAAGGGCTTACACAATTGTGTATTTATACAACTAGCAATCTGTTAGCTGCTAGAAACTAACTGACATCCTTGATCATTCTAATTAATATTTGCAGTATGCACAATTGCCTCCATCATTTTCCACAAGAAAGAATTCATGCACAGAAAGCCTTAGATAAGAACTCACCTTTGGTAGAAGTGCTCAGATGCAAACAGATAGTTGCAAAATCCATCCTAAATTCTGCTCAGTGTATTACAGATTAGAAACCCAGCTACAAGTCTGATAGTTTGTTCTTTAACCTCAAATAATAATGAATCCCTAGTCCTGCAGAAGTACTTATTAATAACTCAAATTTCTGTCTTTTCCTTTTTATTTTGTCATAATCCTAAATTCTACCTTCCTAAATATCTTATAAATTCTTTGATTCTTTCCAACTATCAAAGCTAGGAACTTAGGTTACACTCTTTCTATCTCTTATTGAGTTCAGTATAATTTGTTTTCCATATTTTCATCATTTCCCATATCAGTCTGAGGTTTTCCTTAACTTTCTCATTAATTTTTCATAATAATGAATCTTCAAATAAATCTTTAAAATAATTCAAGATTTATTAAAAATATCTGTAACTATAGGTAAGAACGTAAGTATGTATAAAATATTATGAATGAACTTTTGAGCAAAATTTGAAATTCTGAACAATTGGCAATATCAATCATCACCTGCCTTATATAAACAAAATTTTAAAATTCTATTTGGAAATTGTGCTTTAGTTTCATAACTTGTCATTACTACATTGAAAAGCTAGCTCTAATATTTTAATTGATTTTAATAGTCTAGGAGAAAAATGTATTTTACTTATTTAGTGAAAAAATATAAATTATCAATGATTTCATGGTGAGTTTCCTTGCTGTGGAGGAGTTGAATTCTCTTGGATAGTATCAGCTTCTCAGTACTTTCTTTAGACTGACTTTCCTGTCAGTCTAATGGCATTTGTATTGACAAGTAAATTATTCGAAATATATCCACAGTGTCTTCTTTCTCTCAAATTCTTACAGTTCAGAAATTTATGGGACTACTTTAGTCACTTAGAAAAGTGAAAAATGGAAATTTTAAAATAGCAATGCTTTAATCTAAGTAATTATTAAATGACTCAGAATCTGGAAAGGTGACAGTAATAAAATTTAAGGAAAGGACAATATTGCATTCTGAGAGAGGTGTATATATACACTTATACTCCTAAAAGAGAACTTAGTAAATTATTTCCTTCTTTTGCATATCTATCAGGCTACCATAACCAAATTCCATGTACTGAAGTTGAAATAACTAGAAATTTCCTTTTATCAAGGTGATGGACAGAGGGGTTACAGTTACATACGTAAGGTTGTAAGCACAGTTTTTGTCGAACTGCTTACTCCCTCCCTCATTTTTCTCCCACTTTCCCTTCTCCCCAACCCCCGCCCCCAAGTTGTACAGTTCATTTCTAACATATTGTCTTGTGAGTATCGCTGTCGCATTGGTTTGTCCTTTGTCCTCTGTCTCACCATTTTGTTGTTCCCTTTCCCTTCCCTAATTCAGATAAACGTATATACAATACCCAGGGAGCCAAAATCAAATACAGTGACAGCAGGGGATAAATCACTTGGGGGGAAAAAAACCACAAAAGTAAAAGAAATCACATGGCCCTTCCTGCTGGATCCAAGATCTTAGTGCCAGCATTTTTGGGTTTGGTGAGGAGCTGTTCTGGCTTTCGGAAGGTGGCTTTTTCTTTGTGTCCTCGTGTACTGAGTGGAGAAAGAGAGAGAAGTACTTTCTTTCTTTAAAAACATTCTTCCCACCATGAGGGGCAAATTGTCATGATCTCATTCATTCAGTCTTTATTATCTCCCCAAGTGCCTTTGTGGATGTGGGGAATCTATGTATCTATGTAACTATTCGTGTGTCCATCTATCTGTATATCTGTCTGGGTCTATCTCTCTCTCTATCCACACACAAAATTTTTGAATTGAGTCCATCATTTCTTTTCACTAACATCACTAACTTAAAATTGAATTTATTTCAATAGGAGCAGGAAGGGTGCAAGGAGAGGGTAAAAGATAAAGAAAACTGAAGTAACTCACATAGACACTTGAAAAACCATAAAATATTGCTTCAAAAGTGAAAGAGTTGACAAAGGGATTTATCTGAGCAAGGTATATGATATGTATGCATGGCACGATCACAATGAAACTCATAGATAATTAATATGTGCTGAAATAAAGAGAGGTGTTTCACTCTTCCAGTAGATGGCTAGAATGAAAATAAACATTTTCAGATATATACTTCTTCACAGTCTTTGGGGAGATGTTCATAGAACATTGGCTTTTCAGAAGTTATTTTTACTTTTAAGTTCACAGATGTCCATTTAGATGTACATCTAGACTTTCAGTCATGGAACCTGAGGTACTTTTATAGGATTGATTGTATGTGTATGAGTTGTATTTTTTTTTTTGCTTCATACCTATAAGAGCGATGTCATGCAGGTTGACCCATTGCAAAAATGAGATGCTATGATGCTTGGTAAGAAATGTATGCATTATCCTGCCCATGTAATTGTAGCCCCTCTGTACAGTATGTTCTCAAATAAAATAAAATTAAATTTAAAAAAATGAGATGCTATGTTGAAAAACAAACTTTACAATTTAGGTGGAGGGGGCGTGTACTTGTAGAAATGGGAGGGAAGGGGTGGTAGGGGAAAAATAAAGGAGGAGGCTACAATGCTTGATAAGAAATGTACTCATTATCTTGCCCATGTAATTGTAACCCCTCTGTACAGTATTTTCACAATAAAAAAACTTATTTAAAAAAGAGTGATGTCATTTTGACAATTAGAGAACTTTTATCTTTTAGAATTGTTAAGCTTTTAGAATTTTTACTAGTATAAATGAATTGTACAAAGGATCTTCATTGGGATTATTTATAATATCTTATAATATTTTGCACAAATTCACTGATCTTTGTTCTTCTTCCTTAATCCCTCTCCTCTTTTCTCCTTTCATAGCTGTTTTTGGTAGGCTGTCATTCAGCTATTTTTCATTACTTACTAGGGTGATAGCAAATAGAGAAAAGAAAATCTGGCTGGGACTGATTGCTCTCAGAATAAAAGACGTTTAGGATAAAGAAAAATAAGAAAGTAAGTATTCTGTGCTAGGATCAGAAAGTATACTTTTAACTTGTATTCCTTAACTGTTTCTAGAATTTCCCTCTAAAAATGTAGTCTCACAAAAGCAGTTCTTTAAAAACAACAACAAAGAACAAATTCTTGTGTCTATATCTTGGGGTTCATTTCTGTTAGCATCATCTATTTTTAAATAAGTTTTTTATTGTGAAAATACTGTACAGAGGGGTAACAGTTACATGAGCAAGGTAATGAGTTCATTTCTTATCAAGCATTGTTGCTTCCTCCTTTGTTTTCCCCAACCACCCCTTCCCTCCCGCCTCCATAACTACACTCCCCCCCACCTAAATTGTAAAGTTTGTTGTTTAACTTTATTTTTATTAATTTTTTGTGAAAATACTGCACAGAGGGATTACAATTACATGGGCAAGATAATGAGTGCATTTCTTATCAAGCATTGTTGCATGCTCCTTTGTTTCCCTTCCCATCACTTCCCATCCTCCCCCTGCCTCCCCACCCAATCTTCCCCTCCCAAAGTTGTAAAGTTCATTTTCGACATAACGACTTGTACATCTCATTGTTGCAATGGATCCACCTGTATCCCAATTTAAATGATCTGTTTTTTCTTTTTCCCTCCACAAATTATACCGACATCAAATACAGTGAAAGCAGGGGTTATACCGTGGGGGGGAAACATACAAGAAAGAACAGTGCTGGAGGAATATCAATACCAAATTTCAAACTCTACTACAAAGCCATAGTAATCAAAACAGCTTGGTACTGGCACAAGAACAGACCTCAGGACCCATGGAATGGAATTGAAAATCCAGAAATGAACCCACAGACTTACAGCCAACTAATCTTCAATAAGGGAGCTAAAAAAATAGAATGGAAAAAAGACAGCCTCTTCAGTAAATGGTGCTGGCAAAATTGGTTAACTACTTGTACAAAATTAAAGCTAGATCCTTATATATCACCCTGCACCAGAATCAACTCCAAATGGATCAAAGACCTCGGAGTCAAGCTGACACTCTGAAAACATTACAGGATGGAATAGGAGAAACCCTAGGTCTCCTTGGCACAGGTCAAAATTTTCTTAATACAAACACAGAAACACAACAAATCAAAGAAAGGTTGGACAAATGGCATTGCATGAAATTGCAGAGCTTCTGCATAGCAAAGAACATAGCTAGCAAGATCAATAGATAGCCCACGGATTGGGAGAAGATCTTCTGTAGCCATACAATGGATAAGGGTCTCATATCTAAAATATATGTGGAACTCATTAAATCCCCCAACAACAAATCCTCAAAGAAACAACTGCCCAATAAATAAGTGGGATAAAGACTTACAGAAACTTCTCTGAAGAGGAAAGAAGGATGGCCAATAGATAAATAAAGAAATACTCAACCTCCCTAGCCATAAAAGAAATACAAATCAAAACAACATTGAGATACCACCTCACCCCAGTTAGAATGGCTATAATCAAGAACTCTAATAACAACAGATGCTGGAGGGGATGTGGCCAGAAGGGAACCTTACTGCACTGTTGGTGGAAGTGTAAACTTGTTCAACCACTTTGGAAAGCAGTATGGAGGTTCCTCAAAAGACTCCACATAGAGCTCCCCTATGACCCAGCAATCCCACTTTTGGGCATTTACCCAAATGATCACAAACAAGACCATACTAAAGCTACCAGCACAACTATGTTTATTGCAGCATTGTTTACCATAGCTAAGATATGGAACCAACCCAGATGCCCCTCAGTAGATGAATGGATCAAGAAAATGTGGTACATATACACAATGGAATTCTATGCCTCCATCAGAAAGAATGACATTGCCCCATTTGTTAGGAAATGGAAAGACTTGGAAAAAATTATATTAAGTGAAGTAAGCCAGGCCCAAAGAAACATAGGTCCCATGGTTTCCCTTATTTGCAATAACTATTATATGTCTGAGTCAAGCAGAAAAGGTCAGATAAGTTGATGTTGGGGAAATGAACCATAAGATATGTATTCAAATGTTTTTTTCTTTCATGTGATTGTTTCTAACACATTTATAAGATTATTACTTTGGGGGCTGGGAAGGTGGCTCAGTGGTAGAGCGCTTGCCTTGCATGCCTGAGGCCCTGGATTCGATTCCTCAGCACCACATAAGCAAAAAAGAAAAAACCAGAAGTGGCGCTGTGGCTCAAGTGGTAGAGCACTAGCCTTGAGCTGAAGGGCTGAGGAACAGCGCCCAGGCCCAGAGTTCAGGCCCCACAACTGGACCCCAGCCCCCCACAAAAGATTATTGCTTTGTTGCTTCGTTTTTTAACTTTAATCTTTTTATTGTAAAAATGCTACATTGAGGGGTTACAGTTACATAAGCAATGTAATGACTACATTTCCTATGTGTGCATAGATTTTGAGCTTTTCTGCTCACCTGATAAAGATTAACCTAGACATATAGTAATTATTGCAAACAATGGAAACCATAGGACCTATATATTTTGGAGTCTGGCTTACTTCACTTAATTTGATTTTTTTCCATTCCTTTCCATTTCTTAACAAATGGGGTGGTGCCATTCTTTCTGATGGAAGCATAGAATTCTTATATCACATTTTCTTAATCCATTCATCTACTAAGGGGCATCTGTGTTGGTTCCCTATATGTGAATTTTTTGTTTCTTTTGTATGTTCTTCCTCCTATGGTATAAACCTTATTGTTACTATAATTGATTTTGGTACCTTGCATCTTGTATATGCATTTATCTAATTTGGGGAGGGAAAGGAGAATAACAACATTCTGAAACAGGGATACAGGATGAATATTGCAACAATGACAACTGACAAAACACTATGTTGGAAATGAACTTTACGACGTTGGGGGGTTGGTAGGAGTGGGGGAAATGGGGGAAGAAAGGGATAGTAGGAGATAAGAAAGGAGAGGGTAACAATGCCTGATAAGAAATGTACTCATTATTTAATGATATAACTGCAACCTCTCTGTACAGCATCTTTACAAGAAAATAAATTTTACAAAAAGCAGTTCTAATGAATGCTTCCCATAGGCCTACACATTTTGATGATCACCATCTTAAAAGAGCTCACATTCTGTTCCTAATACATTTTTTTAAAAGTAAAGCTACCTGAACGTTTCCTCAGAGCATAGAAGACGGTGTCTCTTACTGACGATGTGACATGTGAGTATCGAGCTGCTACATTGTCCTAGTTTCGTAAGTTTAGGCAGCATCCTCCTGACTCTAGGCAATGCCTTGGCTATTTGACTGCTTTCTCTGCCAGCAATTTTCTGGGTGGACTGACTATCTTTCGGGGAAGTCGGACTCTTCTCTTCATAGTGTGGGTCACATGTACACCAGCCGACTTGTTAGAGCTCAAAGTGAGCTAACAGCTGCCAACCCTGCTAAGCAGAGATTTCATTTTCATTACCAGTAGGCGAACTGTTCCATGGGTCTCTTATTAAGGTCAGTCTGATTCAATAGCTTGTAACCTCCTTGAAGCCAGTATGCTTTCTCTCTTACTCTCTCTCTTTCACTCTTTTTAATGCTATTGTCTATTAACCGGATAAATGCTGTAACTAACTTTTGTCCAGAAACATATAAGAATGTAATCCCAATATTCTATTTGTGGTATATCCTTATATTTTTAATTAATTGTGTGTTATATCATTTTTTAAGGAAGTGGAGCTGTGGTTCAGAATGGTAGAGCACTAGCCTTGAGTGAAAGAGCTCAGGAACAGAGTTCAAACCTCACTGGTCAACAAAAGAGAATTAGATTTTTCTGGAACATAAAAACTATGCCATCTACAAATGATTTTATTTTGGGTACCAGGCTTTGTACTCTAGCTCCATGCTTTATGCACAGGTTGGTGCTCTACTGCTATAGCCACACCTCCAGTCCAGTGTTATGCTTGGTAAATGGAGATGGAGTCTCAAGTCTCACAGAATTTTCTGTCCAGGGTGACTGTGAGCCAAGTCCCTCCAGGTCTTAGCATCATGAGTAGCTAGGATGGCAGGAATGAGACACTGACGCCCGGCAAATGTTCCCAACTCAGAAGAAATACGTGATGTAGAGAGTGCAGCCATTTTATTTTCTTTCATACTACATCCTTTCTATTTTCTCTCCTTTGTGGAAATAACAACATGGCCACTGGCAGGTGGCACTTAATTGTCTTCCTTCTACCCCAAGTGCCCTTTATTAAAGATCAGGATTTAATAAGATGAGGAAAAAAAAACTCAAAATGTTGAAGGTCATGAAATACAAAGATAGAAAGAGGATGAAATACAACCATATAGTTTAAGCAATTGCGTATTGTTTATCCTAAAGGATCCATTGTGGCAATTTTCATTGTGTAAACATGGAATTCAAGTTCCTTATCACTCTCATTTGGTTTCCATTTCTTCTGTGATAGATAAAACAATGATGTTTAGCTCTCCAGTTAGTGAAGAGATTTACAGTCAGGAAAAGGATG
Source organism: Dipodomys merriami (assembly GCF_024711535.1). Lineage (NCBI taxonomy): Eukaryota > Metazoa > Chordata > Mammalia > Rodentia > Heteromyidae > Dipodomys > Dipodomys merriami. The sequence continues at coordinate 31,510,634 of NW_027202493.1, read as the reverse complement.
AGAGAGATAGAGACAGAAATATATAGAGAGAGACAGAGAGAGAGACAGAGAGAGAACCAAAGAGACACCTAAAAAGATACAGTAAAATATATTTTTATTCTGTCATATAATGCACTGGCATTCTTCAAAAATATGAAACACCATGAATTTGCATGTCATCCTTGTGCCGGGGCCATGCTAATCTTCTTCGTATCATTCCAATTTTAGTATATGTGCTGCCGAAGTGAACACAGCTATCATGTTTTGTTATACTCTTCTTTTATGGTACGGGGGATTAAATTGAAGGCATTGCACCTGCTAGTTTGAATTTTGAGATAGAGTCTAGCACTATTTTGCCAGAGTCTAGATTATGATCCCTGTATCTGAGTCTTCAGAGCTGGAATTACAAGTATTTCCAACCACCCCCAGGAAAATCCATACTTTTTTTCTTTATTGTTTTATTAGAGGTGATATTCACAAGGGTCACCTTTACATATGTCAGCTAATAAGTACATTTTCTTTCGCAAAGTGTCATGTATTCCCTCATTCTCTCCTATTCCCTTCCTCCCATTTACACCCAAGAGTTGTATAGTTCACTTTCATCGGTGTCCAGTGTATTGCACTTTTTCTTTTTTTCATTTTCATTTTTATTTTTATTGTGAAAATACTGTACAGAGGGGTTACAATTACATGGGCAAGATAATGAGTACATTTCTTATCAAGCATTGTAGCCTCCTCCTTTGTTTCCCCTTCCCATGCCCCCCGTCCCCCCCCACAATCCTCCTCCCCCCCCAAGAAAATTGTAAAGTTTGTTTTTCCACCTAATGACTTGTACATCTCATTGTAGCAATGGATCCACCTGTATCCCTATTTAAACGATTTGTTTTTTCCCTTCCCCTCCACAAATTATACCAACCTCAAGTACAATGAAAGCAGGGGTTATACCATGGGGGAGGGACATACAAAGCAACAAAGAAATAATCTTATAAATGTGTTAGAAACAATCACCTGAAAGAAAAAAAAAACATTTGAATACATATCTTAGGGTTCATTTCCCTAACATCACCTTATCTGACCTTTTCTGCTTGACTCAGACATATAATAGTTATTGCAAATAAGGGAAACCATGGGACCTATGTTTCTTTGGGCCTGGCTTACTTCACTTAATATAATTTTTTACAAGCCTTTCCATTTCCTAACAAATGGGGCAGTGTCATTCTTTCTGATGGAGGCATAGAATTCCATTGTGTATATATACCACAGTTTCTTGATCCATTCATCTACTGAGGGGCATCTGGGTTGGTTCCATATCTTAGCTATGGTAAACAATGCTGCAATAAACATAGTTGTGCTGGTAGCTTTACTATGGTCTTGTTTGTGATCATTTGGGTAAATGCCCAAAAGTGGGATTGCTGGGTCATAGGGGAGCTCTATGTGGAGTCTTTTGAGGAACCTCCATACTGCTTTCCAAAGTGGTTGAACAAGTTTACACTCCCACCAACAATGCAGTAAGGTTCCCTTCTGTCCACATCCCCTCCAGCATCTGTTATTAGAGTTCTTGATTATAGCCATTCTAACTGGAGTGAGGTGGTCTCTCAATGTTGTTTTGATTTGCATTTTGTATTGCACTTTTTCACCCCCTTTCCACTGATTCTGTGCCCTCCCCTCCCCTTCTCACAAATGTGCACGTGAATATACCATATATAAGGTAAGGAATGAAAAGTGATCAGAAAAAAAAACAATTTAAGAAAAAGTCCATTGTTTACATATCTTTGGAGTTTACTTCAGTATGTATATTATTTTATGTGCACATGAAGAGGTTCTTGGGTATTATACCTTCGTGATTTCTTCTAAGATTATATCCTCTTTTGGTCTCATTGTAGGTGAGCATCTGGAATTCTGTGTAGTTTGTCATGTTTATTTGGTACTCTTGAAATACACTAGAGATAGAAGCATCTATTCTTTTTCTTCAATCCATAAGGTCTATAAGTATTTAAAAAATTACTAGACTCAAATCTTCTATTTAATTACTTAAAATCTTACTTCAGTTTCTTAGTGGTAGGAGAATTTTGTAGCCTTAGGAAGTTTCAGATTTTGGTCTCTTTTCTACATTTGTTTGCAAGCAATTCAAGGAAAACAGTTGAAGTTCAAACCAAGTTTTGCTTTCCTCCATTTTTATTTGTTACTTGTTACGTTGAGATCACATTTCTTTGGTAGATGATAAGGAAGTGATTATGCTTTTAATTTAATGGACCATCCTGACACCATGAGTAGGTTTACCTAGAGAATGTGTTTTAAAGCAAAAAAGGTCAGATTCAAAGCTTTATGAATTTGTTTTAATCTTGGAAAAGTATGATCCATAAAATTTATAAAATTCTATTTTCTGGTTCAGAAAATTAAGGCAGTATTACCATATAGTTCTATTATAAGGACTCAATTATATAATATATTTTTTTTGCTAATGGGTGGAGGATGTTGTATGGCAGAGTGAAAGAGATCACATTCTGATCTCTAGTCTGTATTTCCTGCATCCTGTTAAATTGAAAATGATTCAGAGATTAGACAAAAAGTACAGATCACTTGGAAGTTGAAGTTATATATATATATATATATATATATATATATATATATATAAATCACTTTCACTGAGTCAATAATCATTCCAACCCCAGAGAGAATGAGACAGGAGGATCATGAATTTGAGGCTAGCTTGGACCTTATATAAAGTAAGAACATTGTGTTTATCTTTCTGTACCATGCTGGCCCCCACCACATTTTGTTTTGTGTTTTATTAATCAACAAATAGGAAACAATGTCTAAACCGTACTCCATGTTAGAAGTGGTTTATGAACTCTGACTTCTTGTATGTGAGTTTTCTTATGCCATGATGCCTTCAAAAATACCTTTAGAGGTTTGAACTGAAGTGCGTTGCTTCTGAAAGATTAATGGAAAGTTTAAGAATTTGTATTCAGGATATTCAGTGTTCAATATGGGAAGTAAAGCCTGGCAAAGTTATTAAAATTCATGACAGAGACATAGGACAATCAAAGAGACGGGTTCTGCTATAAATATCTACTAACTAGTCAGCTACCTGTGAGTTCATGGAGATAACTTTCCTCAGAATTGAAATCACTTCTCCTCACTTCAGTCACTGTAATGTACGCCACAAATTTACAATGCTACCCTACCAAGGTACAAGATATATGTTTTATATCTGAATTTTTGTTCATTTTAATTAAAGTTGTAGTTAGAATGAAAAGGTTGCAAGCAGTTACAGAAACGATACAGAGAGATAAATAGGGTTTTCCCCAAGCTTGTAAACTATGGTACAATATCACACTGCAATTTTGTCCCTAGCATTGCAGAACATTTTCATCACTGAACGTCTTCCTTAAGGGTCTGTTTATAGTTCAGGTGGAGGACTTGTGCAGAATGTATCAGTTCCTAGTTTCAATCAACAGAACTGAAAAGAAAAAAAATACAATGAACAAAAATAAAAACAGGGGGCAAGAGAGTGCATGTCTACAAGCATGGTAGGTTTTAGGCCTGCCTGTACATAGCTAGTTTGTATCACAGAGAGAGAGAGATAGAGACAGAGACAGAGACAGAGACAGACAGAGACAGAGAGACAGAGACAGACAGAGACAGAGAGACAGAGAGAAAGACAGAGACAGAGAGAAAGACAGAGACAGAGAGACAGAGACAGGGAGACAGAGACAGAGAGACAGAGAGAGACAGAGAGACAGAGACAGAGAGACAAAGAGAGACAGAGACAGAGAGACAGAGAGAGACAGAGAGACAGAGGGACAGAGAGACAGAGAAGAAGGTGCCTAACCAGTATTTTGTTTCTAGTTCATTTCAAGGTCCAAGTAAGAAGTCAAAATGTTTCTTAGCAAAAACATCTCTAAAGCACCTTTTACATAATTGTCAGCATTTTTGTTATAGTTGTACATGGCTCTGATATTCTGTTTATGTTTGTCAATATATTTTCTTTTATATGCTTAGATCTCATAATTTTTTTATTCCATTGTGTTCCAGATCACTATTTAGTTTATTTATTCTCTCTGTTCTGGTATTGATCTATCCCACCTATTGATTTTAATTTTTTTATTTTGGCTACTTTAATGATAAAATTTATATTTGGTTCTACTTTATGCGTTCCATTTTCAAGCATAGAATTTATATGACATTGTTTGAGAATCTTTACTTTTTTATACTAGTACATTAGTTCATCTTCAGTCATCTGAGGGGTATAGACATGAGTTTAAAGATAGGAAGAACTGGAGGTCAAGGGTAAAGAATATTCAGGGTTAAATAGACAACAGAGTCAGATAGTCTGACACCTTTACTAACACACTAGACCCAGAGTCACTCAGAGCAGAGTGGAGGAAACCTTTATTTCTTTTCTTCAGCACCTGGAGACCCTGGAGAGCAAAATCTGTAAGAGGACTATTGCGGCAGCCATCAGATCTGCACTCTATCAAGACACAGACTAACATAAGCACAGACTAACAACCAGTCCAACAGAATGACACATACATAATTATACTCAATCAACAGTTATGAAACCAGACTAACAAGAAAATAAAAAGAACACATAACAAAGTTACATTAAAAATCAGAGTACACTCTTAAATATTAAGCCAATATGTATTAGAATAAAAAATCACCTTCTCTAATTATTAAAGAATTATAGGAAACACAAGCCTAAATAGGGACTCTAAATGTATACTGCATGAAGAACTGAGAAGAGGAAGTGCTCAGCCCAGAAACCCATCTATCTACTGACACACAAGGACATAGGCCAAACACCACTGCTTGAGAACAAAAGAAAATAAAGATATTAAGCATAACAGAGCACCTGCCATGTGTATACTACTGGGAGATGGCACTTCAGCTATATGGAATTCAGGTCTGGGGCTCTGTGTTGGGGTATAGAAGACTGAGTGGATGGTGCACTTTCTTGCACCACCCCATAGAATCAGTGATTCTACTGTGCATTTTCTACTGTGCATTTCCCTACACTGGTCAGTGGGACCTGTCACTTTCTCCTGCTCTGTGACACCACTTTTCCTGTCACAGGAATCTTCAAATGGAGAGCGTCCTACTATTTCAGCCTATGTCCACACAATTAAGGCACCATCTTCTGGGAGCATACCCAATCTCTTTTAGAGGTTTTCACTTTTAAAATATAAAGTCTATTTGTATCTTAAAAATTTTTTATTGAGTAGGTGATAAGCAGTACAGTGACATATAGAAATAGAGAAATATTAGTTAACATTTCCATTTATCAGTTGCTTTAATATTTTATACAATTTAAGAAACATTTTATACCATTCCTTGATTTGCACTTGAAACCACTGAGCACTCTTCAATGGCTGCAGGTATTTTGCATAATTGCAGTGTCTAAGTGCTACCATCCCATGATCTCAGTCCCTTCCATCCAATCAATATTTTCATTTTGTCATGTAAGGAATCCCAACTCTCTCTCCATAGAGCCAAAGGAGAGGACTCACATACTTACCTACTGATGGAAGACCCCATGTTACTCATCCCTGGAAGTATCTGATTTATTGTTGGCTATATTGGAGGTCCATTAAAAATTTATAGATTTTAATCACACACTTTGATGAGTTGTTTGACTATAAATAATTATGCAATCAATAGTGGAGTAAGATGATGAAATACTTTCAGTAGCTCAGTAAGGTCTCTCTTGACTTACCCCAATCAGCTTCCCAAACCCTAGCCAATAGGGAATCATTGTCCATAAGAAAGTACCTCATTTCCATCATGAGAAATAGCTTGGCCTCCTGTTCGATTTAATACCAATGGAATCCTGCACATTCATGTAATCATCCTATATGCTTCTTTTCTTTCACACAAAATAATGCTTCAAGAGATCCATTCATATGGCTATGTGTATCTGTAAGTAATTTCTTTAAATTGTTGGTTCACATATGAATAACTGATGAATTGTATATCAGTATTTATGTAAATGAAAACAAATTTGTTCTCTTTTGAGCCATTTTGAATAAAGTTGTAATAAACACTAATGTATTAAAATATTAATATAGTATCATCTGTTTCTAACCAGGTCACAGGGAGAGATGTAAGTTTACCCTAGAATAATTGCTAAAATAATTTCAAAAGCAATATACTTTCACACAGCACTTTTGCCAGTATATGATATGGATAACCTATTTAAATTTAATTACTTAGGGCATAATGGCTTATATGGTTTTAATTTGTATTCTTTTACATACTAATTATGTTATTGGTCATTATAATATAATCCTTGTGGAACACTTATTCAATATTTTGATGACTTCATTGGATTGTCATATTATTATTGATCTCTTGACATTTTGTATTCATTATTAATAAAATTCTTGTGCCAGTTATATGAAAGTTGAAGTCTTAGACATGCTGAGTCTTCCAATGCATAAATATGAAGTATTGAGTTATTCAATTATATTTCTTTAATCTCCCTCAGCACTGTTTTATAGTTATCAATAAACAGACACTCAGCATGATTGATTAAATGTATTCTTAATTGTCTTACTCCATTTTATCTCTACTAACAGTGCTATAACATGAGTAAATAATAAAACAAGGTTTATTAGGACTCATTGTTCTAGATTTTTAGTGTTTTGTACACAGGTGGCTATCTTTCTATTCTCTTACAATATTAACAGAACAGAAATCATAATGCAATTTTTACCATAGGTGAAAAGTTATATCTCTGTAGATTGCAACAGAACAGAAGATCTGCTCAGTGATTCAAAAAGATTTCAGGTTACAGAGAAAAAAATGGAAATTGATAATTCTTTAAATACAAATACTCAATTATAAAGGAGCCTGTTTAGGACAATGTAGTCTAAATTATGACTTATTTGTCCTGGAATTGCTTTTTATATTGCAGTTTAAAAATCATACATGAACCTATAGATATTTGGATATTCTGTTCTAGAGGTGTTATTTTATAGTATCTAATATTATGTTTATATCTATGATCTATACTAGATTAAGTCTTGCAGAAGACAAATGTTCTTCAGTTATATTCTTATTTTATATTGTAGATGTCCCATTGCCCAAACAGCAATTATTTAAATGCCTTTGGTCCTTTGTAAAAAATAAGTTAACTGTATTTGGGGGAAGTAATCATGACCATCTTGTTTTAAAATATTAAATGCCATTTTTATCTCTTCTTCTGAGAAGTCCCTTTTTAGCTCCCCTGCCCATTTAATAATTGGTTTGTTAGATTTGGGAGGGATTAGTTTCTTGAGTTCCCTGTATATAATGGATATTAGGCCTTTGCTTGATATATTGCTGATAAATATCTAGGAAAAAGTTTCTTGATGGTATTATTTCATCTAGATTTGGTTACTGCTGCCATGAATGGGTATAATTTGTTATAATTCATTGACCTCTGTATACAGAATTATATATTATATATAATATAAATTATAAATATAAATTATATATTAATTAAAATATTTCAGAAAAGTGTTAAGTGATGCTGTTTGTAAATTGGAATCCAAGTGTCTTGAAATTCTTGTGACCTCATTAATTTGTTATCATTAATATCGTGCATGTGGTTTAAAGCTTGAAAACCAGTGAAGCTGCCATTTCATTTTCTGTTCTCTGTGAAAATATAATCATTGGAAACCTGATCTGCTTCTATCTTTTATAAAACCAGATTGTATGGATTGGTTATTTCTAATTACTTTAAAATTGAAAAGCAAGTGCATTAACCATTTGACATGCTGCATATTGAAATATCTGGAAATTCTGAAGGTGAATGGGAATTTTGTTGGATTTTTCTGCAATTGGGATGTCTTAAATTATGCAAGATTCTGATTAAGCAATAGAGTTCAAAATTTCAAGGGAGCAAATAATGCCAAGGAGAAGTACTGGTGTTTAATCATGCTAAGCAAAGAACTTTAATGTCTTCAAGTGGGGTTGAACGCTGGATCGTCGTCTTTATGCCACATTATAATGAGCTTTTTATTCTCAACACTAGCTCTCTACCACATAAGCCACAGTTGTACTTCTGTTTGTTTAAAATTAATTAATTAATTTTTAGTTAATTGGAGATAAGAGTCACATGAACTTTCCTGCCTGAGTTGGCTTTGAAACTTGACCATCAGGTCTCAGCTCCCTGAGTAGCTTTGAATTACTGACGTGAGCCACAGGAGCACAGTTTAACATAGATTTTTGAAAATGGGCTATAGTCTTTCTACGTAAGTGTTTCTTATTTCCAGGTATAGTTTGAACCTTGGTTTTGTGGCAGATGTAAATTTAGATTTGCAAAGATGATTGCAGTTGATGAAACAAACTTTAGTGAACAAATCAGCAAAAGTAGATAAAGTTAAATCATGAAGTAACGGTAGTGGTTTCAAGCTCTTTTGCCAATTGTTATCAAATTCATCATTTTTCATGTCCTGGGAAAGGTTCCTCTTGAATAAAGTCATAGAAATGGGCTAATTTTCCTTAACTTGAAATAATAATGAAAGGAATATAAATTAAGACCATATACTGATTTTATAAAGTCCACTTTGAGCAAATAGTGGGCTGATGGACAGAAATATCTGACACAATTAGATATATATTCTCTGAAGAGGTCCCATAGATTTGAAGCTCCAGTCAGTGCTTGTAGGACCTGACGGTTCTTTTCTTAGTCTCTCACAATCTGCCTTTGGCCCTGCATCAAAAATATCCACTTTAGCTCTCATTGTAGTAGCTATGTCTCTGTCATTAGTGTTGTGATTTTCTTGCAGGGTCATGTTATTAGACATTGTGCCACGGGGTGTCCTCATTTTTCTATACTTTCATATACTCATCTACTCACAGATGACCCACTTCAGCTCCCTGTACCAGAACTGTTTCCTCAAGTCCTTGGCCACACTGCTAACAGATGAATGATGGTGATCATCTAATCTCAGATTTCTGTCATCCCCATCGCAGGCCCATCCATACACCCAGCCACTCCTTTGGCAAAGGAGACAACACATTTGATCAGAGTCTAATATTCACTGTAATGTATTCTTTTTCCCCAAAGAAGTGATTCTACTTTCCCAAATTAGAAGACACAGAATTTATGGAGGCCTGTGGGTGGTGCTTGGCAGAGTAAGTACCATACTAGAGAAGTTGATGACCCAGGTAAGAATGATAATAAAATAATAATACACAGAGAAGTATTAGATCAGAGATGAATGGACAAGCTTTATGATTCCTTGGTCAAAGTCCATAGTACAGATATATATATATATATATACTATAAAATATAAATATGTATGTGTATTTTTATATATATTCATATTATATGAAAAGAGAGGATAGAGAAAAACAAGTAAATATATTAGTACATATAATATATTTAATATTTAATATAATAAATATTTACATTAATTAAGTTACATAATATTCACACATATATGTATTAAAAGCTATATCCAGGAAATCATACTTTGAGAGTATAATTCATGAATGCAAATCTAAATTTGGCCACCTAGAGGCTTTCAGAAGACAAATGAAAAATGTATTATTGGCAGAAGCACAAGAAAATAAAGATGTAAGACAGAGAATGGTTCTCATCTGTATTTTCCAAGGAAAGAAGAGTTCTCAGGCATCCTTAAGAGCAAGGGCATCAAGGACTTTGACTTCAGCTCCATTTGCAATGGGGACAACTAGTGACAACTTGGAATGACTGGATGGGCTTTAATGACCACATTTTCCATTACACTTTGTAGTAGGCTGTGGAGGAAAAAGAAGATAGCAAAAGGAAATTGTCTTTTTCTGACTAGTTTATTTTCTACTTCTGTCAATTGAACATGGGACTGAGAATGAAGCAAGTCTGATTTTTAATACTGGATGTCTATGAAAACTGACCATGGTATACCTTCTGAGATCCAACAGTAGGGCACTGTAATAATCAAAGAGGGGAAAGTACAGAAGATTATCCATTTAGATAATTTCTAATGTAGTTGAAGTTTAAAATTTTATTCTAACTTTCAAATTTTATTCTAACTCTCAAACAGATACATTCTTTTTGTTTAAGTCAACCATTATAGCACAGACATGTCATGATCAGATCAAGCCTTCCAGAGAAAACTGTATTCTGTTTACATGGAAGTAATAACAACCTAAACATCCCATTGATTTTTTAAAATGTTAACTTGATGTAGATTAAATAAACATTTTAAAAACCATAAACAGAGGTTTTCTTTTTTAACCTTCCCATAGCACTTATACACTGGAAAGAACCTCCTTTACATTCCTGTCTCCTTTTGGTTAGCATATGTTAATTCTTCAAAGGAGTTTCACCAGAATATTTCACACATGATTATATAGGACTTTAATCAATCCTTTAATCAATGCTTTCTCTTATTCTCACTTTTCCCATCTCCACTGCCATCTATTATTCCACAGCTTTCAATGCGTTTTGATTTGCTATCATCATTCACAAATGTACTGTATTGCATTATTGTTTACCTAATTACATAGTTTTTTTCTTTATCCCTCTTTTTGAATTGCAACCATTATATATCTGTGCTTTGTGTATATATAAATTGTCTTTCACTCTCTCTGTATATATATATATATATATATATGTTCATATTTTGGGTTTAGTATCTGCATGTGAGTGAAAACATCCGACCTTTATCCTTCTGGACCTGACTTACTTCACTTACCCGGATGATCTTCAATTCCTTCCACTTTCCACATATGGCTTAATTTCATTCTTCTTTATATTTGAATAATAAGTCATTGTGTGTTTATATGCTATATTTTATTTATTCATTCATCCATCGTAGGGCATCAGTTTGGCACTTGGGAATAGTATGGCAAGGAAGATGGGTATAAAGTTCCCGCTATGGTTTCCTGACTTAAGTTCCTTTGAATATACACTCAAAAGTGAGATCTTTTGATTGCAGGGTAATCCTATATATCATTTTACAAGAAAACTCCATAGTGATTTCCACAACCATTGCATTACTTTATAATTCCCAATGTCAGTGCATAAGGGTTTCTTGTCCCCTGTTATCTTCACCACCTTCTGTTGTTTGTATTCTTATGGTGGTCATTCTGAATAGAATGAGATGAAGTGTCAGTATCATTCTGATTTTCATTTTTTTGGCCAGAGATGCTGAATAGTTTTAATGCATGCATTACTCATTCATAGGTCTTATTTCAGGGGAATTGTCTGATCAGTTCATTTGCCTTCTATTAATTGAGTTGTTGCTTCTTTGATAGTTTAGATTTTTGATCTCTCTTTATTTTCTGGCTATTAATCTTTTGTAATATTTTTGCTAATTTTTTTCAAAATTTTTCTGTGAATCCTTGCTTTTATTTGCTGAGTTATTGATGTTCTATTCAGGAAATTACTGCATATGCTTGCATGTTCTAGTATTTTCCTGATCCTTTCCTATAATAATTTCAGTGTCTCAGGTCTTACATCAGTCTGTGATCCACCCTAAATTGCTATTAATACAGGTGGAGAGATATGATTCTAGTATTAATCTTCTTCATATAGCTATTGTTTCCCAAACATTGTTTATAGAACAGGCTTTTCTCCAACAAACATTTTGGGATCCTTTTTCACAATTCTGATGCTTGAATGTGTGCATATTTTGGAAACCTTTATCACAAATCAGATGGTGTGTGCATATTTATTTCTGGGTCATCATATCTGTGTTTGCACCAATAGCATGTTGTCCTTTGTTACTATGGCATAATGAGATTTTCTTAAATTTCTCATTTATATGTTCTGCTTCTCCTCCTAGCAGTCCCCTGTGTGTGCCTATGGACCTCTGGTAATTTAATACTATTTATTTATATTTGATGTGGATAACATACCCAGAAGGAAAAAAAATGAAATGGTATTTGCAACAAGAATAACTTATTTCATATCCCCATAAGTTGAAAAATATTACTGTAGTGGTTTTTAGAAACCACAGCAAGATCTACCATATGAAATATTAAAATGATTGTAGTCATCATTTAAAAGTGATGAATTTCCATGGATTATGATAATGGATCGAAGTGAGGGTATTTTCTTTGTATTCCAAGAAACTTTAATATAAAATGGAATATAATGTTTAGTAGTATCTCATGAAGCCATTTCTCACTGTAAAACGTAAGGATGTATTATTAAACTCATGTAAGTATTCAAAGAGACTCTTTTCCAGTAAGATGACTGTTAATCAATTTCTGGTAACAGAATGGATTAATATTAGTTGCTATAATTCTTTTCCTCATTTCAAGGTGGTTTTACACACTTAGAATTCATTTTCTCTACTTTAAAAAGGCATCTGAGTATATTGGCTTGCCCTTTTGGTTCACCAAGTATTTTTCTGGACTTGTTTAGACATTTCCCTGCCAAAAAGGTGTCAGGATCATTCTTCTTTACACTGGGGAGAACTGGGCCTTTCGTTATCTCTTAATAAGTCTCCCTTTGAACGCTATACACAGTATTACGTTGTAATGTAATGGATCGAGCATATGAACCCTTCCCCTTCAAAGTACTTTCTGATTGGTGCCTGAAGGGAAGCTCAGGAATGAGGCCAGAGTCTAAATTTACAGCGGACGTTTTAGGCTTTCAACTCACTTCACATTATGTGTAGTTACTTTTCTGAGCCTTCCCCTTGAAGCAGGCCCCTAAACCTTCAATTGCTTGTGGCTTTGTGATCTCTCTCTCTCCTTACACATTTGGATCATGTTCTCAGAGAAGTAGTCAGAGTTCAAACAGCATTATGCAATATCCATTAGCAGATAATAACATTGATACATGACATAAATGGCTCTTCAAGTCTTTTCCTGATGAATAATGGATTAAATGAGATAAAACACTACATTAAACAAGGCAAGTAGTTTGGTTTAAAGTATCAATTATTAAAGGATATTTGTGTTTTAATTATGACATAACTTAGACCAATGCTACAAGTTGTTCCTCTAAGTTCTTTTAAGTAGTTGCACTAATATATGTTGAATGTGTGTATAAATATATATATATATATACATATATATATATATATTAGAATGATAGCCTCAAAATGTAACTTTAAATTACAGACAAATGAAGACTTGGTAATATGTTTAGATATTGGTGCATAGTTGTGAATAAAATTTGATGATGAGTATTCTTCATAACTTATTGGCTTAGAATAACCCGTTTCATAAGCATGTTAATAAAGTTCTAATAAAAAATCAGAATGAAATAATCAGTGGAAGACAGAATATTTCCAGTGTATCCCCTAGAATAGTTACAGATAAAAATAAACTCTCTGTTTGCATAGAGCTGAATCTTTTCATGACTTTTAGAATGCTTAGATACTGATTTTGTTCCTAAACAGAGTATTTCCTACGTGTATTTCATTTCTTTTATCTATTTATTTTTAGTAACAATCTCATTTATTTTCTTCTCACATTTCCTTAGTATGACTATTCTGGAGTATAATCTCAAATCAATTTTATTATCATGTTTCAATGTGGACCCCAAATAATGTGAGATAATTAGTGCAAGAACTTCATTCAGGCCTCATGTTCATTCCCCGCACTGTTGCTTTTCATATATGTAGACCATGGCAAGTGCTGAGAGAGATCATACATCAAAAAGAAGGCGATCTCAATATGGTTTCCCTATTTTAGTGGGTGCATAACTCTATTATTTTAAATCGCTAATTTAATCCTATATTGTGGTGGGTGGTAAAAGTGACACTAATTTCTGGTCCTTCTTTTGGATGGAATGACTTCTTAGATTTTTCTGCTGTCAAGTAGTAAACTTGTGGCTAAGTAACTGTATTATGGGTAATCTTTAGTACAAGAGATGCCCAGGTGATTTCTGCCCCCTACATTGTCCTCCTGTGTGCTCAGTCTTCTGTGTTCAGGCCTGTCTTTGTCCTTATGACACATCTCACAGTCTGCTTCTGTTGTTCCTGCACCATCACCCATTAAAGCAGAAAGAATCCGAGCCCAGGAGAATGTTCTACTTCTGTTCTTCAGGCAAAAACAGCAGCTGTGCAGGCCCACAGCAAGCAGGCCAGGGAAGGTTGCCTCTAATGTGGATTTGCCTATAATATGCTCATATATTCCAGACCCTAGGAGATCTTTATTTTTGTCATTGTGTGTGTGTGTGTGTGTGTGTGTGTGTGTGTGTGTGTGTGTGTGTGTGTGTGTGTGTGTGTTTTCAAGCAGTTTCACCAGGGAGAAAGTTAATTAGGAGGTTTGTGAAAATATTTTGCCAGAGTGAGAAATAATATTTCTACCAACAGTTCCACTTCTAAACTGCTATAAGCTTTCATATTATCCCAACAACTTTCCTACAAGATGCTGTGAGGGATTTCATTTGGAAATTAATCTTATTTTAGCCTCAGATGCTCTCAATTAGCTGCTGTCTTTGTTTCAGAAGAAATCGCTCTTGATTAGCAGATTTCTCTATTTACATGGTTGCTCAGACCGTATTGCAAAAGAACAGTTAATTTGCTATCCAACTGCTTCTGTCTTACAACAGAAATGACTAGAGTATTAAAAATAATTTTGACTTTGTTTAAGTTATTACAAAGTACAAAATGCCAAAAGTTCTATCAGACAAAGATTATTCTTATTTCATGTGTTCATTAGGCATTGCTTAAAATTCAGTTGCAACTCCTTAAAGTAGGAAAAAAAGAGGAAAGGCTTTTATCATATACATTGTGGACATAGATAGCATTGAGCATTTTAAAATGACTTTGTTGTTTTAATGTGCAAATTCCAAATATCAATCCTAAGCTCCCTTTCATTATTAATGTAGATTCTCCATCAAAAATCTTATCCTCTCTTTGAAGATACCTTGAGACAGATACAGTTATCAAAATATAAATATACATTATAAAATCCCATTTATCAGTGTTAATAAGAGTCATTTCATCTGGTGTTACCTGAAGTCCAACATATCCAATGTAAAAATAGCAAGTAAATATTAAAATTGAAACAAAGTAGATTATGCTGATGTGGTTCTCATTTATCATTGTCAAAGTGAAAACATGAAAGTTACAAAAATACTGTTATGGTTTTGATCTAATTATATCTTTTATAAACTAAATGAAAAATGTTTAGCAAAGAAATTGTTAAAATTTGATAAATCATACTCCACTTTTCAAGGTCCTAACCATGAATGAAATTCATCTCTTTCAACATATAGTCCTTTACCAGGATTCTTGCAGAATGATTGGTTAAATAACATCTTTTTATTCATTACCAGAAAAAGAAATACTTTATATTGCAAAGACTGGCTTGCTTTAGTGTTACCTTTTGTGGATCCATTCTTATATTTGACATCAATTTTGAAGAAGTCATTCCTAAAACAGTATTTTCCTGTGATGTTTGTATTCAGTATGAAATGAAGAAACTTTACATTAGTTTAATTGTCCATTTGTTCCTATCTAAATTAACATGCTTATTGAACAATATTACACTTGAATCTTTCAAATTAAAAAATATTCAAAATAGAAGACAAGCACATCATTTTATATAATTGAGTGATGGCCTTTTGCTGTAAATTTGTACCTGAAAGTACACTGAAAAGGAAATGGAGGGTGTGAGGTACAGAAAGAGAGAGAGCAAAAGAGAGAATCACCATGTCACTCATGAAGTGGAAGACACTTAATATATCTTTCAGTGTTGAGTGTTTTATAGTGGATAGTGAAAGAATGCAAATTTAAAGGAAAATCACAATTAAAATTTAAAAACATTTTTATTTCAGTAAAGATAACTGATAGAAGACTAATGAAAGTTAGTTTAAAATTTTAATGTTATGTAGTAAAAATGAAATGAGCAAATTAATGAGGGTGAAATTCTGCTCATGGTCAAATAAGAATCTGGTCACATCTGTATTCATCCCTCAAATTCTATCTCTACTCTCCAAATCCATCATGAAATCCTGTATAATGATAAAAGTTACAATGAATCACAATATCGCATTCCACAAGAAAAAAAATTGTTCTTACTGAAAGCAACAAACTCTCCAAATGAGGAAGGAAAAGTAATCATTCATCTGTCTCTTCCAGAGCTACTAAATGTGTCAAGAGTGCACTAGGGCATAGAATGTCAGGTGTTGGTCTGATATAGCTGAGCTAAGACTAGGAGGAAACAAATTTATCTGAATTAACCCAAAAACAATTCCTTGGCATTGACTAAGAAAAATTGAATTCCTTTGTACAACTACTTAAAAATAACAGTACAAAATACCAACAAAAAGATAATCCTTAATGATCTACCACAAAAAATTTCCTCCTGAGCTTAGGGTAAAGGTTGAGATAGCCAAGATAAAGACAAAGAAACAAAACCTGCTACGACCAGAAATAAATTACAGGCTATTCCCTAACATAAAGTATTTATTGAATGAATGGCATGTTTACTGCACAGAAATTGTGGTTTCTTATTGGATAAAGGGGAAGCCAAGCATTAACTGAAGAAGCACAATTTTAAAGTGGAAAATCATGACCAAATTCTTGTGACTGATGACTTAACATTGGGTAAAACATATATCTCAGAGAAATGGGAGAACTTTGGCTGAAATTGTCAAGATTGAATGAGGTTGATGACATTAAGCAAGATGCATTGTACTCACAATCTTCCATGTTGACTTGAAATACCTCTATACATCTACTTATAATAAAAGTAATATAAATAATAAAAATAATGAGGAAAGAGGCCAAACATCATAGAAGGACCTGGAATAACAAAGGTGTTCACTGTAAGAGTATCAACAGTCAGAGAGAAGGATGCTTGTCCTTTTTCATTCTATCTGGACCTTTATCCACTTGGATGATGCCACTCCCATTCAGAGCTACAATCTTTGTTCCTTAATTACCCCTGAAAACACCTTCACAGGAACACCCAGAAATGCACTTTAATAATCTAGGCAGCTCTCAATTTCATGAAATTGATCATCTAAATTAAATATTACAAAGTGATCCAGGGTCCCCATAGGGTGTATTTTAGTAGAAGTTAGTAAAAAAGATTCCTCAGTAATAAATTTATCTTAAACTCCACTGGGACTTAAATGGAAATAATTCTTTTAAAAGAGAATGTACCTGCATGAAATGGACAAATGCCATGCTTTGGAAAGCCCTGTGTTGTGAAAAGTGATTGGTATAAAGTAGAAAGTAAATGGAATAAAAGGCACATTAAGATGTTAGGACAAAGGCAGGTAGATCTTAAATTGGTGGCAGATTTTCCCAGGGTAAGGGCTCATAGGTTGGGACCAGCAGAGACATGCGATATGAAGAAAATAAAACGAGTAGCAAATAGGAAATCATTGTGTATTAATCACACTGCTATGCTATTCTGAAAAAAAACACATGACAGATTCAACTTAAAGAAGAAATTTCAAAGATTTCATTTCCTCATGGCAGGGAGGGTGTGCTGGAGTGGAGCAGTTAATACACCGTAGCCAGGAAGAAGAAAAAGATGAAGATAAGAAGGGGCCATGGTAACATATGGCCCAAGGACATTCCTTCAGTGACCTCTCTCCTCAAAAAGTCCACCTCTTAACTTTTTACAACCTCTCATTATGACATATTATGAATCCATCAAAAGATTAATCTATTGAAGAAACCTCTAGGAACAGTTGTACAGACACACAGGGATGTGTCTGAGTCCAATCAAGTTGAGAAACTTGAAGTCAATATGATCCACAATCATCATTTTATGTCATCATATTGCATATCTTCTATACCCTTGGGATGGTAAAATGTAATGATACACTGGGTACTTTGAATCACAGTTTTTGAGTTTCAGTCAACGATAGATTGGCCCCATTGTCTGAGCTTCTTTCTTCTGCTTCTTCACCAGTTAATGAACAGTTTTCTCTGCTATTCATTCCCACCATGAAATTCTGCCTTAAGACAGCCCTGCAGTAGGGAAGTTTTGAACTTTTATTTTTTTAATTTAATATAAACTAATTAAAATGAAATATAAAGCTAATTGCATCTTACTATGCTGTTGAATGACATATAAAATGAGCCACATCTTCCTGTGCTGTAGAGTAGTGAAATGTATTTCTTCTAGATAACTATATTTTGGTATGTAAAAAGATAAAGGAAACATAAATATGTGCCAAACTAACTTTATTCAAACAGGTGAAAATTTCAAGATATAAATGTGATGCTATATAATAAAGCAGTTTTCAAGATAATTATTATTACCTCAGAAAAATACAACCTTTGTTATTGCATATTAGAAAGCAAGCCTTAAAATATAATCCTCAAATTATTTAGGATTCTCTTTTTTGGGGGGGGGTCAGGTCATGGGGCCTGAACTCTTGGTCTGGGCGCTGTCCCTCAGCTCTTCAGCTCAAGGCTAGCGCTCTACCACTTGAGCCACAACGCCACTTCTGGCTTTTTTCTTTTTGCTTATGTGGTGCTGAGGAATCGAACCCAGGGCCTCAGACATGCTAGCAAGCGCTAGTGGCTACCACTGAGCCACCTTCCCAGCCCCAAGGATTCTCTTGATGGATAAAGGATTTGCATTTTTTAAACTGACCACCTTTATCTCACTTCCTGGACTTCCTTTTAACAATTAATATTCTCCATCTCTTAGCCCACTTACTCTGCACGTGTGAACAGCATCCCTGATTCGAACTCATCACAGGATCCAAATTAGAGTATGAGGCATCTTCAGTGCCACTGATTGGCTCTAGAGGTCCCAGTCTCAGACTGGCAAGGATGACCCTCTCAAAAATTCCTGTTCAAACAACTGCAGAAGAGAATCTCTCTCTTTAATATGGTACCTTAGCTGAGGATGATAAAGATAGAAGTTCCATTGGAACGCTACCAACACAGAAGCAAACAAATCTGAGGTAGTGAAAAATAGAGACTTGATCAGAACAGTATTTTCTGGTTTAGTCATGCCAAGAGGGAGAGGCTCACTCGTTCTCCACTGGGGCAGTGAAGAGGCAGGACCTGAAACAAAAGACAACACTATCCTGTTCCTATTGTGAAAGGGTCTGAAAATGACTGTATCTAAGTGAAAGCTCACAGATAAACACAAGATGAGCACTGTCATTCTGGCCAACAACTCAGCATCTCAGAAAATTCCTGTTCAGACTAGTGGCCCACAGGTCAGTTCCAAACCCAGCCACAGGCCTTTTCATTGATTCGATTCACGACCCTGGAAAATGTACTGACATCAATGGGGGCAGGCTGGAAATAAAAAATAAATTATTGGTAAAATTTATCATTCTTGTCCTTCTGACTTGGCCGACTAAGATTCATATACAGCTCACACTTTATAGCCTTCTATCACGTTGAACACAATTTGAATTATTTGGAAAGGTTAGGAAATATTTCTCTGGAGATATTTAGCATCTCACAGACCATAGCTTCAGTGAGGTGCTATCTTGAGGCAAGAGTTAGATTAAATGTTCTTTTGAAATCTTTTCAGATTAATGGTTCAATGGTATTTGCTTTTATGTTCAGTACAGAAGTCTGTATTTATACTTCAAAACCAGTGGCCTTTATGATTTTCTATTTCAGTGACAGTTTTATTATTTATGTTGCACAACTTGAATCTCCTAAAGCAACCCATAATAGGAATTAGGTAATCTAGGAAAAATGAATTTCTTTTGTCATTTGGGGAGCAGGGTGTGCTTGTCCATATACCCCATGCAGAAATAAATGAGCAGGTAAACGTCATTGCTTTTAGAAGGCCTTCTCTTTCTTTTTTTTTTTAATATACCACACAGCTATTTGCAATCACGATCATGCTTTTAGGCTGAAGTCATGTAAGTAGAGAGGCTCTGTGTTGATATATCACATATGAAAGTTTGAAAATGTATAAGCCTAACACTCATGCAGATATTAGCTATCAAATTACAATAAATTATCAACTAAATTATAAAGAAAACACGTAAGTTTTAGGTGCCTTTGTATTTCAGGTTCTTCTTAACCGAAATCTTCTTAGCCTCTGCAACTCTAGTAAATAATCTTCCCTTTTACAGTACTAATTTTTCAGATTTTCTTTTACAGCAATGCAGAAGAGAATAAAACAGTTTGACAAAGGCTCGACATTTTGGCAAAGGGGGGGTGTTCTATAGAACCTCTTTTCCTACTTTACACTGAAATTCCCTACTTCCTACATCTGACTTTTCTGTAAACTATGTTTAGGGTAAAAATTCAGATTGTAGATATTTACATAGAAATTAAATGACACAATGTTTTGATCTTTCTTCAAGGAACTCAGTCTTTCAAGAGCAGAAGATTCAAAATGTTAAATTCTACAACAAAGAAAATATGGTGAGTTACCAAATGTAGTGAATCTATTAGCTTTATGTGGTTGGGTTGTTCTCCGACCTAATGATATATACGTAGCTAGGTTGCTCTTGATATTGTTTAGAGTGAAGGATGTTCATTAATATAGTCTACAGCCTTTCAAATTATTCTTTTGGGGTCACTTGATTCTAAGGTACTGCAGTTAAATTCAGATCTTAAATGCCGAGCATGTTCAACTTGTCATCTGATCAAAGCTTGGACTTTATGAACACCTTATTAACAATCACATCTTTCTTACTGAACATGAATATAGCTTCAAAATTACCAAAACAAGCTAGGTATTGGTGACTCAAACCTAGAATCTAGTTACTCAGAAAAGCTGAGATCTGAGGATTGCAGTTTGGAGCCAGCCTAAGCAGGAAAGAACTGTAGCTCCTGTTAGATTTGAGAGAAAAAGCTAAGAGCCAGAGCTGAGGCCTTGAGTTCAAATAATTGTGCCAGCACACACACACACACACACACACACACACACACACACACACACACAAACAAAACACTGAACACTAACCATAAAGTTAAGTCAACTACAATTAACAATTAAAATAAAAATCATACCTGATCAATATTAGAAGTAAAGAAAAATAAGTTTGTAATATTTTGAGAAGGTTTGTAAAGTGTGTGTGGGTAGTATTAAATCCACTTAATAGCCTTAAATAAGGTTTCACAGTGCCAATGTATAAGAGAGCTTCAGAAAATACAGACCCTGCAGTTCTTCTGTGGAAGAAAATTGAATGTGTTCCTAAATGAGTAACAACTTCTAAGTAACCTAAAACTTATCCTACATAATATTTTTTTGCCAGTCCTGGGGCTTGAACTCAGTGCCTAGGCATTGTCCTTGAGCTTCTTTTGCTCAAGGCCAGTATCTGAATATACCACTTGAGCCAAAAGCACCACTTTTGGCTTTTTCTGTTGTATGTGGTACTGAAGAATTGAACCCAGGGCTTCATGCATGCTAGGCAAGCACTTTACCACGAAGCCATATTCCTAACACTCAGATCATTGTTTTTTTTTTTAATACAATCATTTAAAGACTATTTTCCACAAGTTTTTTTGCTTTATTTTTTTTTTGTGGCTTTCTACTCACCGCTTTCTCATTTCCACAGTTTCACCGTGGCTCTGCTAAACCAGGTGCTGACACGTGGTGTGTTTGTCCCACGGGGTACAGTATGGCCTGTCTTGTCTTTTACACCCTGTGTTTCTCCACCCTTTGGTTGTCTGGGGAATACCAAGTGCTAACCTGCTGCAAAGGAAAATCAGGTGCTGTGATTCCTGTGCACTGTCCCAGTTACAATAAGAAAGGCACTTACCACTCAGTGCTCGTCCTGATGTGTGGGAATCATAGATTTGTGCCAAAACATGTTCAAGGGAAGGCATTTACTACGGGCTGGGCTTGAACTCTGGGCTTGGGCGCTGTCCCTCAGCTCTTCAGCTCAAGGCTAGCGCTCTACCACTTGAGCCACAGCACCACTTCCAGCTTTTTTTTTTGCTTATGTAGTGCTGAGGAATTGAAACCAGGACCTCATACATGCAAGGCAAGTGCTGTGGCTCAAGTGGTAGAGCGCTAGCCTTGAGCTGAGGGACAGCGCCTAAGCCCAGAGTTCAAGCCCCAAGACAGACAGAAAAGAAAAAGAAAAAGAAAAAAAGCAGTGTATGAACATCTTCTTCATGTTTTGTAGCCTATGGAGTACCACATAGTTGTGCTGTGGAATGAGACGTCTATTTCTTTCTTTTTTTTTAAGTTGTGAAAAAACCTTACAGAGGGGTTACAATAATATGGGCAAGATAATGAGTACATTTCTTATCAAGCATTGTTGCCTCCTCCTTTGTTTCCTCTTCCCATCTCCACTCCCCAGCCCTAGCCAAAGTTGTAAAGTTCGTTTTTTGACATAATGTCTCATTGTTGCAATGGGTCCTCCTTCCCCTCCCCAAATTATACCAACATCAAATACAGTGAAAACAGAGGTTAACCATGAAGGAGGGACATACAAAGCAACAAAGAAATATCTTATAAATATGTTAGAAACAATTGCAAGATAGAAAAAAAACATTCGAGTCCTTATCCTGGGGTTCATTTCACCTAACATCAACTTATCTGACCTTTTCTGCTTGACTCAGACATATAATAGTTATTGCAAATAAGGGAAACCATGAGGCCTATGTTTCTTTGGGCCTGGCTTACTTCACTTAATATAATTTTTTCCAAGTCTTTCTATTTCCTAACAAATGGGACAATGTCATTCTTTCTGATGGAGGCATAGAATTCCATTGTGTATATGTACCACATTTTCTTGATCCATTCATTTACTGAGGGGCATCTGGGGTGCTTCCATACCTTAGCTATGGTAAATAATGCTGTAATAAACATAGTTGTGCTGGTAGCTTTAGTATGGTCTTCTTAGTGATCATTTGGGTAAATGCCCAAAAGTGGGGTCATAGGGGAGCTGTATGTGGAGTCTTTTGAGGAACGTCCATACTGCAAGAAAGAAAAAAAAACATTTGAGTCCTTATCTTGGGGTTCATTTCACCTAACATCAACCTATCTGACCGTTTCTGCTTGTGAGGTGTCTATTTTTTTGGTATTTGTTGTCTGCAGATTTCTTGACCACCTCATCCACTCATTTAGACTGAATGAGTTTGTAAGGACTGAATCACCTATTTCTTTTTAGGGCTTCACACAGTTTACTCCAATATTAACACTATGAGAAGTGTCAGAAAGTACTTGATTGATGGAACTGAGTGCAGAACACAGACACATTGCAACTGGCCTGGTTCTCTGGACGCCAGATCGCTCTGCTTGTTATGTCACAGAGATTGACATTAAACTTTGCAAGTTTTTGCATGGTTCGTTCAAAATTATTCCCAATATAATTCAAGTCTGATGGCATTTGCTACTAACGCATTTTCCAGAAGTTGATGGAAAATGTCAATTTTTCCCCATGGCAGTTTTACCAATTGGAATGAAAGTGAAAAGTAGAGGTTGCTGGCCAAACAAACTCATTTCTCCCAGAAAAACAAATCTGTTAATGAGCAGGCTGGTTTGCTTCCAAAAACAACCATGCACACCCTGAAAATAATACAGTAAAGAAATTAGGTAGTTTGAACATATGGACTTTGATCTAGGTAAAAAGTCCAAAAGTTAACCTGACACTTAATCAGTCCTCGAATGTCTGTCAAGTGTCAATAAATCCCTATGCTAGTGACAAGACATTGGAATTCAGTGAAGAACTGGTCCTCATGCTTAAAGTACTCAAGAGTATAGAGAGATAGGTCAATATGAATAGTTAGTTAATTATGACTTTTGGTAGAGTAGGAGCATTGACTAACTATGCTGGTGGCACAAACCTCAAAAGTCTATTGCAAAAATCTTGTAGTTCAGATGAAGATGGTTGAAGAATCTCAGGATAAAGTTGGAAAATGAACACATGCAAAAGTAGTTTAAAAACCCAAAAGTAGTGTGTAGAGCAATTTCATGTACCAAATAGCAGTAGGAAGGCAATACATTTTGTGAGACTTTGTGTGTGTGGTACTTGCCGTATCTTTAGGTGAAGTTAGGGTATCTTTAGGTAAAGCTTAAAATATCATTTGCAGAAAAGTGAGCTATTCATTTTCTATTCAACTAAGCCCTCTGATGAAGCTTAATAGTTGGAGAGTGGAGGTGGAGCATGGATTATAAGAATAGCAATGACAAGGTATTGCTGTCGATGTAATATAATTGGTTGCAGTTATATTACATATTTCCCAACTGGTTGGGAAAGCTCAAAAGACATTAAAGAACTTGAATCTTACTCTCCCATACAAAAATCCTGAAAGTGCAACATAGATGCTAGACATAGAAATAGGAAAATTAAAATATGGCCAATAAAAGGAGATTAAGCTTGTAGCAGAATATCGTCTTGAAACATTCCTGTAAGAAATAATTTCTCCAGAAGTTAAATCACGAGCATGGATGACTTGTGTCTACTCTGTTCCCAGAAGTGAGGGAATCCACATTTCTAGTCCTTCTAAAAAGCACAAAGGCAGAGAAAAGGTGGTCAATGTTCAACATCCTCTGGAAGAAATTCCTGAATTCCCCCCTCAAGTCCGTTTATCAAAAGAAAGGAGACTAGGAGACCAGTTAAGGACAGAGACATCTTCACTCAACTCTTTAGCGAGAGGGAACAAAAGCAAAAGATATTGAATTAAAAATAATATTGGCAATATTTACATTTTCATTGTGTTGCTATTCATACTGGTGATTTAAAAAAATATAGTTCCATGGTAAAAATCCATTTGTTGGTTTTGGTAGCAAGGAGTACATCTTGTACTCGTGACTATAATACATTGACATTAAAAAGAAAAACTATGCCAATCTCCCTCATGAATTCCTTTGGTAGTGGCCATGATTGTGTGACTCTCAGATCTCTGACTGCAAGTCCTTGATGCTGAGTTTCTAGAAACTTTTGGCAACTCAGCCAATGGCAATGGCTGAAGACAGCAGCAACAGTAAAATCAGCTCCTTCTGTGCAATGCGTGCTGTGGAGCTCAGCAGGGTTCACCTCTGCCCAGAGACTGGCACTGGCGCTCACAAGCACTGTGTAATTTTAAATAAATGGAATGTACTATTCCATGCTTGTGCTCGCTCTCTCCCTTCCCTCTAACAATCATGATTGGAACTCATCACGATTTCCCTCCTCTACCTATGTGGTAACATTCGTCTTTTTGCATAGTTGACATTACTTGATGTGTTTCTTGAGAGCTCAATGCCATCTTGATGTTATTCAATAATCTAGTTGTTGAAGAATTTTTGGTACTATCAAGAGTAAATTAATTAGCATGAGTTTTTGTAACTGAATAGTAATATGTGTGCCTTGGTATATTACATATATATGTATATATTTTCAAAACCTAGTGAACAAAAGACTTTTCAAATTATTACTGTATGAGTTATATAGTCAGGCAGAAATTAGAAAAATACATTAAAATTAAAAATAAACAAGTGGACTTATCTGTATGTGAGGGCCAATAAAAATTTTGAATGCTAAACTTTTAAGTTCATATATTGTTTGTGTCAGAAATATTATTTCAAATTTACAACCTATTTAAAAATAATGCTTTTATATTAAAGAAAAGTTGCCAAAATAATTTAAAAAATTCTATAAACCCTACACCCAGACCTCTCTACTCTTTAGATTATATTACTAAGCTAGATTTGTCATAAGTAATAAATAAATGTAATTATTCACACCATCTGAGTGAATAATTTGGCATCATATGTATCATCAATCACTCACTGAGGGAAAATATTCAGATAAAATCATATGCCTTTATTGAACATGTACAGGCATAATTTTCTGGTTATTGTTTCCTAATAAGCTAGACCTTTTAAGTATTTGTACAGTAGTTTCATTGTATTACTTTCTTTAAGTCATATAAAGCTAATTAATGAATAGTATACAAGAGCATATGTGTGGTCATTTGCATAAGCAACATTGTTTTATATAAGGACTTGAGTGTGCATAAATTTTGATCTACAGTTCATGTCCCCAGGGATACAAAGGGATTGCACGATTGTCCACCATCATTAGGCAGAACAAGGGTTTATGTTTCTGTGGGTTTGATTTACTGTCCCATTTCAGTGATTCCAGTGTCCCATTCAGTTTGCCACTTTGTATTTACCGGTTGCCCATCCTTAGGCTCCTTTAGACTGTGACAGTTTCTCGAATTTTCCCCCAACAGTCCTGATGAATATCAACTAGAAACTTCTTAGACTGCTCTTCAATTTGATGAGTGTGATGTTTCCCTTGAGGTTAGACATCAATTATGTGTTAGTGGTTGGGCTTTTGAGGAGAATGGGGAAAGGATAACCACAAAGGTTAGGCACCATTTTCATCCAATCATTTCAAGGGCACACACCTGACTGAGGGAATATTCAGAGATTTCCCCACTGTAAAGTGATCCTTCCATGTCCTCTCTGTCTTATCAAAGCACCGTAATTTTCAGCCCAAATCCTTGGATTAATATAGAGGGAAATTGTGTCTTCAATGTTTTTGAATTGGAGATTTCTGCCACGTGGACATTTATAATTCATTATTCATATATTTACACTGATTTGTGGATTTTTGTTCCATTCTTGAAGTGGTAAGGTAAGGTTGATTATTTATTTTGCTGCTCAATTTATTTTAGTTTGACCACTAGGAACTCTAAAATTGTTTTCTGGAGTTGATGTAAAATTCCACAATAGAATGTCTTCTTGGCATGTGAGAAGTACTGGATTCTATTGGCAGCAGTAAATAAGTAAATAAAACAACAACAACAGGGTTTCCTGTCCCACTGTGACAAACCCTCCCCACCTCTTGTTTTTGGTCTGTGTGTACATTTTTGTACATTTAGTTTTATGTCAGAGTGATCCAGGCTCATCATGTGTCCCTGTTATCTCAGCCTTAGAATCAGTAACTTCTCAAGGATCCTTTTTTCTAAACAGAAGTATTACAAATCTAGGTTCAGGTGATTGGTCATCAGTGAATTTTCAGTTTTCCAAGCATTAAATTTGTTGGGAGAGTGCCAGATCAGAAATAACAAACCACCTTCAAGAAACTATACTATGCACCAGTAAAAAAATATAAATAAATAAAGAGTAGAAGACTAAACATTTTGTTCTCCCCAAATAAACAAACAAAAATAAATTGAGAGAAAGCACAATTATCAACTTTTGGAAACATTTAAAAATACATTCACAACAATCTTAGTTCAGCTATATTTAACCATATTTCTGTGGGCAATATATATATATATATATATATATATATTGAGAGATATAATCATAACTAATCATTTTGATACTGAATACTGAAAATAAACATATTTGCTTCACCCAGACAAATGTATTTTTAAAACTTTGAGTTTTTCATTCACTAATCATAGAAAAATAAAACTTATTTGTTAATAATGGTCATTCTAAGGGAGTGAGATAGCATCTCAATGTTATTTTCATTTGCATTTCCTTTATGGCCAGTGCCATTTCTTCATGTGACTATTGACCATTTTTACTTCTTCTTTGAGAAGGCTCTCTTTAGCTCAGCTGGTGTCACTGGTAAATTTTGTCAAATATTTAATGAATTAAAAAATTGTAAAGAATGTAAAAGGGAAACACAGAAAGGATATTTTCTCAGTTGCTTTAATTAACCATAGACCCAAATTAAGATGCCAAAAGAAGAGTAAATCACAAAATTTGGCTTGTAAATAATGAGAAGCACACTTAGCATGCATATAATGAAATGTATCTTTCTCAGAATGGCAGAGAATGCTTCATTTTTTTAAATAAAGGACATCAATGTGCACTCATGATTGCATATGCACACCTTTTTTTCTCTCTCTCTTGCTCTCTCTCCTCTGTCTCTGTCTCGGTCCCTGTCTCTGTCTCTCTCTCTTTCACACACACACACACACACACACATTCATTTATAAGCCTTTCCAGCTGATAGCATAATTGCTGGTGAAAGAACGTTTTCCTACCTTAAGATCAAGAAAGAATCCAAGATGCCCTGCTTCTAACTATTCCATTTGACATCTGACTGGAAATATATTTCCAGTGCAATTAGGAGGAAAATAGAATTAAAATGTATCCAAACTGGAAAAGAAAGTTATTTGTTTCAAGATGACATAAACCCATATATAGAGAGTTATAATAAATCTATTAAAAAAGAATTCATAAACAAGTTCCACAAAGCTTCAGGACACAAAACCTACACAGCTTTTTCTCCCTTAAACTAGTAATAAATACTCCAAAGAAATTAAGGAAACAATGTAATTTAAAATTGCATCCAAAATAAATGTAACCAAAGAAGGTAAAAATAAGCACATATTCAAAAACAAAGTATTGCCCAAGGAAGATTTAAAATGATGGTCAAACATAGGATGACATAGTATTTACATAGCAAAACTAACAAAGCAATTCCTCTCAAAATTTCAATGGCTCATTTTACAATGAACGGTCTGGAACTCAGGACGGTAGGAATGCTAGACATGCAATCTATTATTGAGCTACCTGGCAGCTTATAAATGACTTTTCTGAAAAAGGGTTAAAATATGGAATTGGACGTGATCCTGTTTAGACAAAATCAAAGGGAATACAGTTGGTATAGTCATAATTTTTTATACTACAAAATCAGCTGATAAGATGATGTGTCTGGGCTTTGTCCCATACATCACTCCCTGAAACTGCTGGTAGCTACCAATAATGGCTAAATATCAATAGTGTCTTGGAAAACTTCTGAGCATTAGTCTAAAAAATGCCCCAAAGACACTGCTGATCTCTGAAACCAATGCTGCTACTTCTGAAATCCCAACCTCTCAGATTATACTCCTGTTTCCAACTGCTGTTACTTCAGGTTTTCATTTTAAGTTTCTTTCACCTTAAAACAATTGAAGAAACTTTTGCTTTCCTGAATAAACACTGATAAAATATATATAGTTTTTTTCTATGTTTAGTGAATAAAAAGCTCAAAGTTTTAGAAATACACTTGTTTGGGTGAAGTGAATGTGTTTATTTTCACTATTCAGTATCAAAATGATTAGTTATGATTCTACCATTCAATGCATTTTTTTTGCCCACAGAAATATGGTTAAATATAGCAGAACTTAAAACAGTCTATTTCTGACAGGAAAAACTCTGTTGAATATCTAGACTTGAATTTTCATAACCTATTTGTTGATAAATGACCTTGAGCTGTTATTTTCATTATATTTAATTTCTTCTGTGAGTTTAAACTGAAAAACACATTATAAAAAGTTGCTGAAGAATAGATCTACATGTGAAATTTAGTGTGTCCCCATAAATATTAAGTTTATAAAATCAATGTATCTTGAAGTCTTAATATTGTAGAAATTCAAAGTAACTCATTTAAAAGTATTTATATACCTTTCTTTTTTAAGAAGTTCAGAAATCATGTGGTAATTAATCGATTGTACTTGAAATCCAATAATGATTACTAAATGTGGGCAAACTTAGGATAAAATGGCCATTAGTGAATTAAAATTTGCTATGTGTTCACTCTACTGAGGTAATTCACTGTCGTGGCCATTACCAATAACTCCTAAAAGACCATTGCTGGCAGTGGGAACTCTCTTCTATCACTGTTTCACAATTTCAGAGATGATTTACTAAAGGATTTTCATTGATTTTGTTCTCATGATATAAATTCTTTCTTAATAAACATATATCATAGTGGTTAATAGTTCACTCCATAAAAATCTTCAGATATTTGCCTCACTAAAAGTGAAACATCTTAAAATATCAAGTAGAGAACTTCATGATCTTTAGTCACTGCTGAGTGATGACATACTTTTATGTTACCCTGAAAACAGAGGAATGTGTTTCATTTTATCTTTTGCACTCTGTGAAAAAAAAAGGATTACAAATAGATACTTAGAGAATGTTACAAGAAATACACATGGATAGACAACTGATTTTCAACACTCCAGCAATTATAGAGTTAGTTCAAATAGCTTTCTTCCCTGTTAACTAGGTGTATACATGAAATGATTTCACTATCTGATGAATAGATTATATACTGCTATCATTTGTTTCTGTTTATATGGCTAATTAATCTGCTATACTTTCTGAAGGTATTGTTTCTTCCATTAATATAAAGCAGACCTTGATGTACTCAGTTAAGTAGAGGAAACTATATACTTGGCTCTATATGTAGATCAGTTCCTCAAACTATCACCCAACCATATAGGAGGGCTAAACAGCAAATAGCTAATTTAAATGGTCACTAGGGATGAACAAATGACCACTTTGTTACAGATAATTTGATGGTTTCATATCATTAATTGCACTGTATGGACTATAAAATTAATTACTGTGTAATCCTGATTTTATGATACATACAAATGTGTTTTTGGTGACCTTTATTCAAATTATAGTTAAACCATTCTCAGTTATCTCATTAGCAAGAATGTTTAGTAATGAAGCCACAACATCAGATATGATGTTTCATAATATTGTAAGTTTTCTCTAGAATTATGGTTCAATTTTTATTACAATACCTGCTAGAATTGAAGGCTCTCAGATAAATCAAGTCAGAATCCTACTGTACTGTTATGAATGAACACTGAATTTGACTGTGGCTGTGAATGACTACAGATTTTCCTTTCTATAGCTCAATAATAGTTCCATTCTCCAAATATTTAAGTAGTCATGCAATAATTTCAAAGTAGTCATGCAGTAACTTCAAATTTGGTCTGATGCTGAGGTCTTTGATCCACTTTGAACTGATATCTGTGCATGGTGACAAACAGGGATCCATTTATAGTTTTCTGCATATGAATGTCCAGTTTTCCCCAAACAAGCTATTGAAGAGACTATTCTGTATCTACCAGATGTCTTTGGCTCCCTAATCAATTATCAGATAATTTTAAGTGTATGGTTTTATTTTGGGGTCTTCTGATTGGTTCCACTGATCTTTGCATCTATTTTTGTGCCAATAACAATTTGTTATTATAGCTCTGTAGTTAAGTAAAAGTAGATTTTTCAGGAATGATTTTAATAAGGAAAAAGGATACTTAAAGGTGATATTAGACATAATGTCTTCATAATAATTGTTCCAGAATTCTTTCATCTCTGATTTTTGGTGACAGTTTTATAGTGCTAAATTATAAGATCAGATTAGTTATTAAACACTTGGATTTCTCAGGTAGGATCTACGGGTGCAACTTTGAAGCCTTTGTGTTTGCTCTTGGGTGGCAGATTGGTGATTCCTTCGTTGATCTGGCTCCTGGGGAAGATTCCTGCATGATAGTCTGAGGAAGAACAGTGACAGTAGAAATTGACTCTTAAGATTCTGATTATATTCAAACCTGGGACAGAGTCCTACACAGAGCCTGGGTTAGAGCCCCAGACTTCTGTGTATAAAAAGCAGGAAGCTGTTCGTGTCTGTTTTATTTTCCTTATCAGGAGCTTAAAGACAGCTTAGTTTCGGAGAGGGAAGATTCACCGTGGAGTGAGACCATGCCTCCTCCCCATCCCCCCAGCTGACCATGTGCTGTACACTCCAGGAGTGTACAGAAATAAATGCTCATAGGAATTACTTTTAAAGCTCTCCATGTCCTTCCCTATGGGAATTTACAAAGGACAATATGGCGCATCAGTGGCTTCTTTGGGAAACTAAGATATCTCCAAACAGGCTCCTCCATGACCTTTTCCATCTCCCTAACAAAGCCGTCGTGTCCTTTAAAAACTACATTTTGGCTTCCCTTCAGTTTCCTACAATTCATTGATATGCTTCCCATTCAAACCTACACCATTACCTTCCTGATAAAGCTCTTCAGCTCACTGTTGGCACATGAACTATGACTTCTTGACTCATCAGAGCTTTTAATGGCCCCCAAACTAACTACCTGAAGCAGAAGGACTTCAGACAAAAAGAAAAGAAAAACAGCTACTGGAAACACCTAACATATTTCATTCACTCAGGTGATCTTTGAAAATATCAGCAGAATTTTTGGTGAGGTCTCTCTTTCTCTCACTTAAATACTGTCTATGGTCTTCATGAAAATACATATCAGGGCAAAAGAAAATGCTGTCTCCTCAATAAGTTTTGGCAGTATTAGTTCCTCAGATTCAGTAGCAATTTTAATTTGTTCCATTTTGCAGAAACATAATTTGGGTAATAAATACAAACTGAAGAAGGGTGAGTCCACTGTTTTACATAAAACCAATAAACTCATATTAATATGCTTATAGTACACAAGGCTGAAATTTTAGAATAGTAGCCATGTGTTATCTATTTATTTATTTTTTGGTCTGGTCATGGGGCCTGAACTCTGGGCCTGGGTGCTGTCCCTCAGCTCCTCAGTTCAAGGCTAGCGCTCTACCACTTGTGCCATAGTGCCACTTCCGGCTTTTTTCTTTTTGCTTATGTGGTGCTGAGGAATCGAACCCGGGGCCTCAAGCATGCAAGGCAAGCGCTCTTCCATTGAGCTACCTTCCCAGCCCCTGTGGTATCTATTTTTGTCTCTATATTTATGTGTATATTTTTTTCATTTTATTTTTTTGTGAACATACTGTACAGAGGGGTTACAATTACATGGGCAGGATAATGTGTACATTTCTTATCAAGCATTGCAGCCTCCTCCTTTGTTTCCCCTTCCCATCCCTTCCCAGCCTCCCCCCCCAATCCTCCCCCACCCCCCGCCCCCTCCTCGCACCAACGTTGTAAAGCTCGTTTTCGACATGACAACTTGTACTTCTCATTGTTGCAACAGGTCCACCTGTATCCTTAAACGACTTGTTTTTCCCCATCTCCTCCACAAGTTATATATAGTGAAAGCAGGGGTTATATTGTGGGGGAGGGACATACAAAGCAACAAAGAAATAATCTTATAAATGCGTTAGAAACAAATGCATGAAAGAGAAAAACATTAAAATACATATCTAAGGGTTCATTTTCCTAACATCACATTATCTGACCTTTTCTGCTTGACTCATATATATACTAGATATTGCAAATAAGGGAAACCATGGACCCTATGTTTCTTTGGGCCTGGCTATTTATGTGTATATGTATGTGTGTTATTCATATGTGATATTTTTCTACCTCTGGGTGTCATTATAAAATGAATCTGTAAAATACTACAAAGAGTTTTATTCAAGTTTATTTAGATAGAACTAAATGCTCATAAAATTAATTTTAAAGCTCCTAGGAACAGTTCATGTCTGTTTTCCTTGTTAATCAAGAGATGGACACCCAGATGATCACAATTCAAGGCAAGCTAGGTAAAGCATTTGTGTAGCCCTATCTTAATCAATAAGGATCTAGGCTCAGTGGTATGTACTTGTCATCCAATGTATGTGAAAATTGTCAATAGGATTGTGGTCCATACATCCTGGACACAAGACAATATTTGAAAATCAACAAAACCATAATACCTTGGATACGGTTCAATTATTAGAATGCCTACCAAGAAAAGAAAGAAAGAAAGAAAGAAAGGAAGGAAGAAAGAGAGAAAAAGAAAGAAAGAAAGAAAGAAAGAAAGAAAGAAAGAAAGAAAGAAAGAAAGAAAGAAAAGAAAGAAAGAGAAAGAAAGAAAGGAAAGAAAGAAAAGAAGGATGGAAGGAAGGAAGGAAAGAAGGAAGGAAGGAGAGAAAGAGAGAGAGAAAGAAAGAAAAAGAAAAAAAGAAAGAAAGAAAGAAAGAAAGAAAGAAAGAAAGAAAGAAAGAAAGAAAGAAAGAAAGAAAGAAAGACTTCCCAGAAGCAGAAAGTAAACTGGCTGCTTTTAGAGGTAATATGATTTGGATAAATCTTTGAAGACTGGTTTAATAATGTTGATTTAATAAAAATAGCCATCCATTAGATATAATAGGAGCTTACATTTTTATTATAGTTGCTTTTACTCCCAAAGTACTATTGTATTATGACACCTTTAAGATTATACAATTTGTAAATTCAACCTGAGAACAGCTATATAGCCCAGCATATAGTAACATGAATTTCTTGATATCCACTAAATGCTCCAATCCCAGCAGTAAAACAAAAATCTATGTATTCAACTTTTATTGGGTATTATTTTTGTTTTGTTGTATGTGATAATTGCCTAACATGGATGTGTTTTTAAACAATCAATAGGTAAATAAATTTGAGGATGACTGTATCTGTCAAAAAATAAATCCTGGCTATGCCTTACAAAAATACTGACACCTAAATTACTAAAAGTTTCAGTGTATATATTATTTTTACATGGAGTAAGACATTAAAGTTATTTGAGTTTAATAGACATGTTCTTTTTAGCTTATAAAAACTTTGTTATAAGGATACCTATTTCAGTAAAACTGAAAGATGTATGTTTGTAAATCTCTGTTGGTTAACGCACAAGGCTGATATGGAATGAAATGTCTATTTCCTAGATAGTTTTCTCTGTGAAAGGAAGACTACATGTGGTGAAAAATTTAAACCAATATGAAAAAATAAACCTACTAAATGTAATAAGAATGCGAAAGAAAGAATGTATTTTTGATAAGGAAATGCTCATAAAGAATGAAGGATGTATTTTCGTTAAGGGGAAAAGAATGGAAAATGATGTACTAAAGTAAAATGCTTCCTTATGCCAGAAGAAGAGAAATAGAACAAAGAACAAAAAGCTAACGGGGTATAAAAGATGTAGAAGGCTACGGGAAGCAGATTTTTGGTATGGTCAAACTGGTTGATGTTGAATGGTTTTAGTGATAAGACTTTTATTTTTTGCAAAAAAATTTTTTTAAATGTATTCTTTCCACAAAGGGGAAAGACTTCCATGAATAGTTATATTCCCATGGCACCATCATTGCTTACCTATGTTACAAGTGAGTAAAGAAAACTACCTCCTTGCAAACCTAGTCTATTAACCAGTTTTTCTATGCACTGTGACAGAGTATCTGACATCACAGTCTTGGCTTTAGCTCTGTTTCCCCTCTGGCCCTTTCAGGACCTGAAATAGCTTGGCCTTCTACTCCTTCTGTGGAAATCCGGGTGGAAGTTGCTGTGATTCTTCAACTCTTGCATTCTGCACGCCTCCAAAACCTACATGACATGGATGAAGTCAGTATTTGTCAGTAATACTAGTTGTAGCCACCACTGGGTGACTATGGCCGCAGAAGCCTCTGAGTGCCTAGACAAATGACCAAGAAAAATCACTTCCCTAAACGACCTAACACAAGATGGGAAAATCTTTCTAAGGACTTTATACTTTTACTTTTGGCCGAGTCTCAGGATGGCTGCAAGTCATCTCTTCTATTGCCCTGATGAACAGCTCTTGCCTTTTTGTTAATGTCTGTAATTACTTTAGCAGTCACACCTTCCTGGTTCCTAACTTCAAACTCTCTCTTTTTTTTCTGGGACATTTTTGCATTTGCTACCACTCTGCCTTTTTCCTTAATGATCATTACTGTCATTTGAGCTAAAAAGCAGCCAGCAATAAGCATGCCATACATGGGTTGAATTCTGGACTGCCAGATTAAGCTATCACCTTAAAACAGTCTCCCTCAAGTTCTCAGAGCATGGATATACTATAGCCAGATTTTCCAGCATATAACGTGATGGATTTCTCATTCAATTCTACTACTAAGTCTTAACAGACAATTTAACAAAGTCCTTCATAAACAAATGATGACTCAGTGAGAAATTAAATTGTTCACAGAAACATCTTAAACAAACCTAGAAGGAATGGGCGGGGAAGAACATCCGACAAGACTCCTTTCTTAATCAATTGAAGTTCCTCTACAACCTTTTCTCACCTTGAGCTTGACCTGGGGTCCTGTGTCCATGTTTGTATACTAGACTTTGTACATATTTAGAGAGGATTGCCTGCTCTTGATACCTGATGCCTCTCAGTAAGTGATCAGATTATTGATTCCTTAAGTAATATTGGATTCCCCTTACTTAATTTTTTTAACTCTACTAACAACTACTTCTTGACAACACAGTGATGCTTGCTCTTGTATTTGGAGTTAAAACTGACCACTTATTATTGTAAGCACGAACAACTATTACAGTAATTTTGAGTAACTTCTTCCTTGTTATTTTAGCAAGCTATTAGAACAGATTTTGGTCGACTTTGTGTAAGATGTCTATACTTGTCCTCAATTACCTGTTGACTGTTATATCTGTGAGTACCAGAAAATCATTCATACCAGACTTACTATATTTCAAATAGCCAATCAGGTTTCAGGAAATTGTGAGAGTTGGTTTCATTCATATATTGAAAAGCCTGTGGACTTTCCCCTGGATTTTAAACTTGTATCTCAGCATGAAATGAAATGTTTCATTTACCTAAGGGATTGCTGAGCTGGAAATATAATAATGTGAACATTCAGTTCCGGAATAGTGATGTGATAAGCATTTACTCCAAAGATCTTAGTTATATTTCCCAATAATCTTTATTCCCTTCCCATGTGTTCTTTCCATAAAACTTGATAAAGGGAACACTGCAGTGCTATTTAAAGTTTCTAATTGCATACGAAGTTTTTAGAGATTCTCAGTTTGTCACTGTGGTAGACATTATTCCAAGCCTTTGAAAAAGGCCAATGAAAGCCAAGAATTCTAATTTGCTGGGTAATTTTCAATTTCTGAAAGGTACTGACTCACCCATTCAAAAGAGTTTGCCAATTAGAGTAATTACAAATGGAAATTAGGTACTTATTTATAACTAATTTACATACACTTGAGAAGGGGAAACTAGCTAAAAACTCACAATGTGAATTTTAAACTTATTATAATGCATTTATTTGCCCTATATCAACAATGTAATGATCATGGGCATTAACTGGGTGATCATTGGTGTGATCTGTCTGCCAGGCTCTGCCCATCCTGAAATCCAAGGTGGCTTCTAGTTTTAGGACGATAACTAGATAGATGCAAATTCTTTGCCAGGGTCTGGAACAAGATGTTGTAAAACCTGATAGCAAAACACCTTAGTTATTCTTGTCTTTGTGCCTTTCACACTTCAAATAAGCTACATAAATTTAGGGCTAATCAACCTTGCATCACCAGTATTTAGAAAGACTGCTCCTTCTTGATTAGTAAGTCTATAATGTAGAAGCGAACAGGGATTTGCCCAAAGTAAATCATCTAGATTCAAAAGGAAATGCCACAATTTTATTCTGCTTTTAGGTACCCTGTGAGTTCAAGTGAAGGGTAAGGCCACATCTCAATAGGGCAAGCAGCATTAAACTTTAACACTTCAGAATAATGTGACTTCATTCATTGCTGCTGGATGCCTAGGGGAAGGGATTGATTGGTTCCTGGAGCCTTAGGGGGACCACCTACATGGCTTTCTTGGGCATGGGACACATAGAAGCTCTCACACATTGGATCCAGCTACCTGTAAACTTTCCTAGATGAGTTCACGTGCTAGTGTTTGAACAGCCCTAAGGTGTTGAGGGCATCCCCACCTTTACTAGATGTGTCCAAATCCAGACTCCCTACAATGGTCTTTCCTATGCAAATTACACTGCTCAAATCATGCTCTGAAACACACACACACACACACACACACACACACACACACACACACACACACACACACACATCCATCCATAGGTAATCTACTCTGCAAATGGATTTAGCCTCATGCAAGTACCACAAAGATTTGTGACTTTTAACTTCTGGAGCCATGATTTGACCCAGACAGGAGCTTGCTACAGTCCAAGATCTCCCTCTAGTACATACTTTGCCACAGTCTGAAGTGAGAAACTTGAGACAGCCTTGGGAACTATTGCCAAGGGTCCTGTGTTTCTCTTCCCTTGATGTTTTCTCATGGGATTCTGAATCTACACAAGCCCTGGTATCCCAAAACATCTCTAAAATGTATTTGGGATCATTTTCCCATTGTCTTCATGAAAATGTCCCGATTTCTTTTGTTCTATATTATTTTTTTCTTCCCTTAGTCATACTGGAGTTTGCCCTCAGAGACTCAGGACTTTTGCTTTTCTACCATTTGACTCCTCCTTTGAGTCCTGTTTTGTTCTGGTTATTTTTGAGATAGTGGTTCTTGAACTTTCCTGCTGAGGCTGGATTCAAATCTTGATTCTTTTCTTAATTTCCCAAATTGACAGGATTATAGAAGTGTACGTGGCTTGTCAACACTAATTTTAACAAATACTTCCTTGGCTACAATTGAAATGAAATGAGTTATTAATAGATTTTGCTTAAGATCAACATTGTATGAACATTGGGATGCATCTTTTGCAAATTTTTTTATATGTGTTAAGAAATGGATCTAATGAGATCTTTAATATACAATTTTACTTAGTAATAACCATTTTCCAAAGAACAGATACTAGTTTACAGTTCAGCCAGTCTACACTTCCAGGCATGTGCATTTGAATTAGTGTTGCTTTTAAACATATTATACAATTATGTAAAAAGACACTCCACATTTTGATTTTTGTAACAAAGCCTTAAGCCTTACTATAGCCATTATTAATATATGTAAACAAAAGCTTTAATAATCATTATTCTCAAGCATCTTAGAAATTTCCAGTTCTTTAGATTTTAAACTCCATACTGTTTCTAATATTTTTATTCAGGTGGGTTTTTACAGTTGTTTTTTTTTTTCAAAGCTGTTTCTTACTATTAGCCTAGAACTTGTGAGTTTCCTGCCCCAACACCCCAAGAGTTGGAATTTTTGGTATATGCCATTATTTAATATTGTAAATGGAATTAGGAAAAGGTATAATCAGGCAAATGTTATGTTAGTATTGTTATCTAATAAATGACCACAAAAATCTCAATGATCATGAGGAGCTCATGGATAGGAAGTGGTACAGTAATTTTCTAGTTTTGGCTAAGTGTGCGTGGATGTTTCTACTGACCTGATCTCTGAGTGTAGTGGAGGATCTGCTTCAAGAGACTTATTCCTCTTCCTAGAATAAAATGGTTGGACTTTTTCTGAAGACTACAGAAACCACAGAGGAGAAGCCCAGGTACATAAATGTTTTCCAACTTCCTACACACATCATTGATATAAGCATCTGTTTCTCAAAACCATGTGTGTCCAGGTAGGATGGTCCTGAGAAATTCCATGACAAAGGATATGATGCATTCATATGAATGTAAGTAATAAAGAATTGGAATAATAATGGAATTTACAATGGGAGTTAATAATTAATATGACCACAACATGTTATCTGTATACTACCTTTTCTAAACCAGGTTTCTTTGTGGAATACATAAGAAAATGTCACCCAAGCTAGAAACCCAAATATATTCACTGAGTATGATACTTTCATTTCATAATCACTTGGACAGATTCTAAAAAAAAAGGAGCAAAGACAACAAGCTACAAATATTTGACTGAGTGACTTTCATATCATGTTTTATTCAAGAAGTCAGAGTTTGGTGTACAAGATTTTAGAACTGACTGTACATTCTGACTTTTAGCTATATATTCAAATATTTCCTAGTGTTACTACTTCACTGTGATCGACATCATGGTGAGACTAAGAGCTGTCTTTCAAGAAATATTGTCTGACAGACAGTCTCTTGATTAAGATGAGATTTAATTAAGATGAGTGAGACTGCTTAGTCCTCTGTCTGGCAGGATGAGTTCAGAATCTGCAGAATTACATTAAAAGTAATAAAAAAATTCCATTTTATTATTGAAAAACAATTTGGATTTAGAATAGGTAGTTTGCTTACCTATGCTATAAGAAAACAATTTTTTGAAGATAGGAATTCTGTGATTTTATTATTGCAATGTCTTTATAGAATGGACTACTTAGAATACAAACCATCATAGAAGGATACTCATGAGCAAACAACTACAAAAAAATTAGACAAGGTTAAGCTTCATTGCTGCTAACATGCTCTTTATTTGATGATTGGCATCGATTCAGAGTTCCCAAACAAATTATTCAGTATATTAAAACATTGATATTCATCACTGGTATTGACTGAAACAACTTTTGTTAGTATTTGTGTTTGTTTGCTTGCTTTTTCCTGTGGCTATGTGATGAATAATCACAAAGTTGTGTTTTAATACAACAAACTTTATTATTTCAGAAATTCCATTGGTCAGGATTTCAGTATGCACTAAGAAGTACATACCCAAACCCATGTATTCGCTGTAACCACTTGAGGGTTAAAGTCCTCTTCCTAGCTTAATCAGGATACTGAAGAAATTGCATTTGTTGTATTATGATGATATGACCATTTCTTTGCATGCTGTAAGGGAGGGATTACTATAAACCAGGGATTGCTCTCAGCTCTTTGAGCTTCTTTCCATACAGTTATTATTTCATCTATGAAAGAAATACCCAAGTCTTGATTTTAAATTGTAAAATCTAAAGAATTGTAGCTACTCAGGAGGCTGAGATCTGAGGACTGCAATTCAAAGCCAGCCCAGGAAGGAAAAATCTGTGAGATTCTTATCTCCAATTAATCAGCAAAAATCCAGAAGCTGGGACTTAAAAGGAAGAGAACTAGCCTTGAGCAAAACCACTCAGGAACAACACTCAAATCTTGAGTATAAGGCCCAGGTCTGGCACACGCACACACACACACACACACACACACACACACACACACACACACACACACACACTCAGGAACAACACTCAAATCTTGAGTATAAGGCCCAGGTCTGGCGCGCGCGCGCGCACACACACACACACACATACACACACACACACACACACACACACACACACACACACACACACACACACACACACACACACACACACACTTCCAAAGAAATAATTCAGGAGTTTAATTGTTGGAGAGCTTAAATGTTTAACAGCATATGCTTTTTGTTGTAATCTGCTGTTTCATTGTTAGGTAAAGTGGGTCAGTCTGTCCTATCAAATTCTGAAAGACATCCTTTCTTGAACACTTTTTAAGGCCTAGACTTATATTTGCTTTGAAGGGAAAGAGAAAATGGCAAGAGAGAAGACTTCACAAGGAACAAGATCTTTGTGTCCTGCCAGCAAGAGGGATCCAAATCCTGCTACCCAAGGACACATTGCAGAAAAGATCATTGCAACAATGAGATGAACAAGTCTTTATGTCGAAAAACAAACTTCACAACTTTGGTGGGGGGGAGAGGATTGGGTGGGGGGAAGTGGGGGTAGTATGGGAAGGGAGGAGAAGGGGAAACAAAGAGGAGGCAACAATGCTTGATAAGAAATGTACTCATTATCTTGCCCATGTAATTGTAATTCCTCTGTATGGTATTCTCACAATAAAAAAATAAATAACTAAGATAAAATTTTAAAAAAAGAAAAGAAAAGATTAACTTCAGTGCAGCACATACAAACAGGTCAGACTCAAGAGTAACTTGCACAGTCCTGGGATTGCACTAAGGGCCTTGGTTGTGTAGATGCCTTAGTGTAATTTACTGATGAATAATGGAAGTGCATAGTGGCCTAAGTCTGTCTTTCTTTGGTTCCAAAAGAGGCTTGGAAGACTGGATAAACTTGAAAAACATTTTTAAAAGTTGCTTAATGTCAACATATATCAGAATCGAAATGCAGAATGAAAATATAATTGATACAAATAGGCTACAGAAGTATAAATTTATTTGTATAGTTATGGACTTATGTTCACATCTGTTATTATTTGGTATTCTTTGTGACACACTTTTAGAACAGTATAGTTCTTAAAAGATTGCAGATGCTGTCCCATTTCTCACTTCTGCCACATTTTCCTTGCAATGTAAAATTCTTTTATACTTTATTTCCCTAAACAAATTCAGAATACATAAACATGTCTGAATGTAGGAAAGTGTTGAGTGGTCTACTAAGGATTACAATTGCCTGCATTTTGTGTAAGATCTTAGAATAATTAGAGTTCAATTGAAAATTTGGGGAAAAGATCTTCATTCCCATAAAAAAGATGTCTGATTTTCAAACCTCAGTAGCTTAGTAATACTGCTGATGTTAATAGACTCTAAATTCCACTCTTTACAGACAGAATTTGTAAAATTACTTAAATTCATTGAAACTATTCTATAAACTTATTTATATTTTTAAAGTATAGAATATGATTAATCCTTTCTGGTAGATAAATCTATATGATCAATGAGGCATACATTTTTTTGAAAAGCAAATTGGTACTTATGCATTCAAAAATTGCTATTAAGGAAACACAATTGTTATCTTAAACTATAGCAGATAAGTTCTAAAATAAGGGATGATATTCTATGATAGGTATTGGAATGTCTATTTTCTAAATGAATACATTTCTGGATTACTAGGGACAATTAATTAATTTAATGCAGTTAGCAAACACCCATAGTAAGAGAATCCCTTCAGAGAAGTACTTAAAGATAATAAAAATTTACATAAAATAGCTTTATATTTTTTTTTCTGTTGTCCTGTTATCATATGCTTTTCTACTAGAATTTTCTACCTCATGCATTATCTTAGTTTAATAATTATATAGTAATTTTTTTCTTAACCTTATTTCTAAATACATTTTTCAGGGAAATTTTCACGAATCTCTGTCTAGACAAAATATTCTACACCTAGGCTTCTACCATCTTCACAATTATTATACATTGTTTTACACTCTATATGAATTCTCATACTTAAGTTCAGTGATGATACTAGACTTGGTCTTTCATTTCAGATTTGTTTCCCAGAATAAATATCACTGAGACAGTCACAGAAGCCCTACATATAATTTTTTTTTTTTTTTTTTTTGTGGGTCGTGGGGCTTGAACTCTGGGCCTGGGCGCTGTCCCTCCACTCTTCAGCTCAAGGCGAGCGCTCTACCACTTGAGCTACAGCGCCACTTCCGGTTTTCTGGTGGTTTTATTGGAGATAGGAGTCTCACGATCTTTCCTGCCCGGGCTGGCTTTGAACCGCGATCCTCAGATCTCAGCCTCCTGAGTAGCTAGGATTACAGGCGTGAGCCACCAGCGCCCGGCTCCCTACATATAATTTTTATATGAATAGAGAAGAAAAAGAAATAAGTAAGAAAGTAGGAAAGGAAATAAAATAATAGAAAAATAAAACTTCTTAGGTTAAGAGTAAAGAGTACAAGAATTATTTGATAAGTGTCTCTAATACATTAGAGTTATTGAAAGAAGTGATAACTTCAATTATTACCTTTAGAACTATGAAGTTAAGAATGCAGAGATCTCTTTTCTAGATCTTTTACAGGAAACTGAATTTGAATTAAACGTAAGGAACTTATATGTAAAGTACTCTGTTACAAGTTAAAGAAGAAAAGTTGAGTTTTAGATGTCTACAAGTATTATTCCTATACATTCTGGAAATTTTATAGTTTCAAAATGTACTTTTATTCATTTGATGCATTTTACTTCATGTTTGTATATGATGACAGGTGGGGGAGATCAGGCATCTGAAGTCATTCTTCTGTATATGAGTATCCAATTCTTCAGGGGTCAGCCTTTCTCAAATATATGCTTATCATGTCTTCATCTGGCTGGTAATATAAAATAACAAGTTACCACTGAGTGCAATATAGGATGATAACAGAAAGGTAGACTCAAAAATACTGCTTACTTGATCACTCCATTTAGATGCAGATCATATATGTAAATCACATATATATGCATATCTGTGTGTGCACTTGTGTGTATGCACATGTATGAGTGTATTTACACATGTATATGTGCATATATTTACATAAATAAAAGCTATGCAAGTAGATACATTTTCTTAAGTTCATTAAATATTAAAAGTTTGTGAAAGAGACCATCACAAAGTTAAAAGGAACCAATATACTCATTAAAAACTCAGGCATGGTATTGTCAGTTGACAATACCATGCTAATTAGGCATTGTCTCCTAGGCCAAGCTAAGGGGATTGAGTTTTAAGTGCAACAAAAATCCATTAACTGCTTTTAATGGTGACTGTTAGTAGGGTTTAACTTATCTCTGCCACAGACCTTTTTTTTAAATGGTGATGTATGTTCCCATAAATTTGAGCGGGCACTACAAAGTTGGCACTTTCTCTAGCTGTGGTATATGCACAAATACAGCCACTCCCAGAATAGAAGTCCCAGAAAGTGGCACATTGTTACCACTCAACCTATATTGTCACAGGGGTTCACCTTTGATTTCATACATTCTAGATATTTGAGTGAATGGATACAATACAAATGTATGCATGAACCCCAGCTGAGTAGTACCATAGAGAAATTTATTGTCATCCATGTCCTTTAGACTCTGTCTTCCCTAACTCTTTGCAATCACAGATGTTTTTTTAAACTTCCTCCATAGTTTTGTTATGATGATATATATGTATATATATATATATAATTTTTCTCTTTAGTACCCAAGTTTGAATTCAGTCCTCATACGAGCTAAACAGTAACTCTACCATTTCTTTTGTTTTAGACCACTCTTCAGATAAACATCTCATTTTTTTCTTGAAGATGGTATCAGACTCAGATACTACTACCTATGCTTTTCAAATATCTTACATAGTAGTCACTCAAAACCGTGCCTACTTTGTTGATTGAGACAGAGTC
This sequence comes from Dipodomys merriami, assembly GCF_024711535.1. NCBI lineage: Eukaryota > Metazoa > Chordata > Mammalia > Rodentia > Heteromyidae > Dipodomys > Dipodomys merriami. Next base: position 31,466,386 of record NW_027202493.1, on the reverse strand, counting down.
TCACTAAATTTTTGCCATGAGTGGATCCAAACTGTGATCCTCCCAATTACCATCTTCTGAGTGACTGGAATTAAAGACATGAGCAAATGTTCCCAGCTTGTTTTGTTTTTATTAGAAGTGGAAATGGTTGAACATAAAGTTCTTCCAGTAATCCAAAAGTAATGATATTAGTTCAAGTTATGGCAACAGAAGTCCATATGAAAAGAAGTTGGAAAATATTTAGAACACATACTGTAGATGAGATTCAGATGTGGATAACAAGGAGAGGAAACACAATACAAGTTCTGGGTTTAAGTGAAACTTACAGATTGTAACTAAGAATCAAGAAAGACAAGTGGAGGTAGTGAGAATATGAGTTTTATTTTGACTATACTATTTTGAGTTAGTTTAGTTAATCTGTTGTTGAAGTCAGCATTTTGGTAGCTACCAGGAAAATATTACATTAAATCCATGGAAAACAATGGAGTTCCTTAGATATAGGTCTTAAAAGAAAAATGCCTAGAACTAAGACTTGAGATAAATTGAAAAAAGAACATAAGAAGAGAAGTTTTCAATGGAGGTTGGAAAGAAATGGTAAAAAGAAATGGCAAAGAATATGTGGGTCTTTGTAGAAAGAAGTTTGTCTCTGCATTAAATAATGCTAATTGATAAAGCATATGAAGGGCTGTAAGTATTCAAGAGTCTACTAAATATAGCAGGAAAAATGTCATTGACTTCAAAAGAACAGGTGGAAAAATAAGGGCAGAGAACCAATATCTGATCTAAAACTTTAAAAAAAACCCATAAAAATATGATTCTACCTCTGAAAGAAAGAACCATTCACACCATCACTTCCTCTTGCTGGAATTCTTAAAAAAATCAAGTAATTGCCAATCTAACACCTCTATGTCTTTAAGAGAACAGCATTTCAAAGAAGAACACATTTTAAGACAAAGGAAATTAATTGAACCTTAGATCATAATACACACTCGGCATTTTTACAAGATAATTATAATGTGAGAAAACCAATTGAACTAAAGTTATCATTTTGAAATGTAGTCATGTTTTTTTTTTTAATCAGGCAAATACATGAGAAAAAGTCAAGATCAAAATTTCAAAACAACAAAAAGGACCAAATATACCAATCACTGTTGATAGTCACGTTACATTGACTCTATTACATCTGTGATGTTACATAGTCTGATAAAGCTCTATGAATCAGAGCAAGTTAGAGAAACACTCTGCAGGAAAAAGTGGAGAATTAACACATTTAATTAATCCCTTACTTTGTGGTTCTTATTCTATTTCTGAGATAGTGACTGCCTGGACTGAACAAATATCATATGTGTTTGAGAAATAGAAGGTCAACAAAATGATCGTTTACACAGATTATTGTTAAGATTTCTATTAGCACAATCAAACAGAAAACTTAAATTGTTTAAGATATGTGACAATATATATTGTCTTGCATCAGACAAAAGGCCTTAAAATTATGATAGACTATAAGGAAGAGAGATATCTCCGTGCAAAATTCCGAATGCTATCTGCCTCCATCTTGGAGCATCTAGAATTTTCACGTCCTGGCATAATGATACATATTTTACACCTGCTTTGAAGGTGGAGCGAGGAATCTTTTGGTAGTTTTCATTTTACTATATTATTAGCCTTATTATCCAAAAATATGTCTGTTTCACTTACAATTTTGCTTTACTTTGCACACAGAATCATTTAGTATTCATTCAAAGCATTTTTATGCAAGGGCTTGATAATCAGATACATTTTCTCATATAAATATATTTTATTTGTTCACAACATGTTTTTTATACGAGTTTGATGATAAGATGTATGTAAGGTGTGTCCTATCTGAGGAAAAAATTTAAATTAAAAATACAATTTTTAATTTTTTAATTTAAGAAAATAATTAATGATCAAATAAGTTTTAAAGAAAATTTAAATTGAAGAAAAGGTAAAGTGGTTGAAATATATAGCCTTTAAGAAATATTCTTGTTTTTCTGGATGCCAATGGCTCATAATCAGGAAGCTGAGATTCAGGGATTGTGGTTCAAAGCCAGTTAAGGCATTAAAATCTGTGAGACTTCACTTCCAGTTAACCAGCAAAATATGTAACTGGAGACATGGCTCAAGGGAAAAAGTTCCAGCCAGAAGCAAGAAAGTCAACTGAGTGACTATCCCTGATTTCAAACCTTGATACTGCCCCAAATAAAGAATAATTCTGCAGCTATGCAAATGAATATTGGTTGTTCATATCTAAGACTTGCAGTTTATTAGAAATTTAAGTTAAAAATAAGCAAATACTTCTTTTCATACATCATAATGATCATATCTGTAACTATAATGCAAACATGTTGTCTCTCGAAAGCTCTAAGGATTTTTGTTTAATTTTTCCCAACAACTTTAGACTCCTCACTAGAATATTCTGAAGTTCACTTTCCTTTTCCTCTAAAATTAGACTGACACCAAACATTTATGTGAGTTACTGAGCCTGACATCTAATTAACACAGTCTTTACAGGTTTAATGAGCAGTGATAAATTTCTATCCTTTCTTTGGCACATTTTAATTAGTTGTAATTACGAGTGGAGTGACCTGAAAAGATTGTTGTCCCACAAAACCACAGTAAATTTATATAATTTATATTTGCAGGGACAGAATGTGTTTTTATGACTTGAAAAACCAAAAGGTTATTTAAGCCATTATACTAGTCATATAAAATCCTCAATAAACCCCAGGTAGCTAAAACATTGGACATTCACATTTTACCAACATCAAGTGAGATGCTTCATAAATCATATTTATCACAGATCATTTTTGCAAGAGAGGTGGCCTCTGAAATCTGTGTATGAAGGCACATAGATATCACATCTACCTCAGCTAGTTTTAATGTTTTAATCTTACTGCTAAGGTAAATTATATTTTCTGTATTTCCTCATGTCATTTTAAGTACAACTATTCATGCTTTGAGGACTCAGAAGATGCATGGTTGTACACATATTGTTTGAAAATTGTTATCAGCCTATTAACAGTAAAATGACAGAAGAGACAGAATTCTTCTTATTATAAAAATAATCATGTTACAGAAGAGTAGGAATAAACAACTTTAATAAACAATAATACATGGAGGAAATCATTTGCACATAATAGAAAAATCTACATGGTTAACATATAGACCAAATAGTATAAATCTATCTTTTATCTGCCATGAGGTATTAATGATGTCTCTAAGGTGTGAAAATGATTAATATGATGGCATAAAATATTTTCAAATTATTTTCATACTTCTTTATTACTCACTTGTGGACATTCCTTTAGAATTTTCATATCTTTCTACAATGGACAATCTTTAGCAATAAAACTATACGGCAGTTGCATTTTTCATTGACAGCAAATTTGTAGATACCAAGTAAAATTTACAGATTACATTCAAAATGAACATTTGGTTAAAAAAAACACACCTTATGAATAGATACATTATATCAATAAACTGCTTTGCTAAATAGCAATTCCTTTGTACAAGCACTTACAAATAATAAAAAAATTTAAAGCTCCTTTATAAATAATCTTGCGCTTTCTTTCTCCTGTTTTCATTTCTTAAAGATGTCTTTCAGTGGCTAGTAAACACCATATCTAAATTCAGACTCCGTTTTCTGCAGCTTTCAATTGCGCCTTAGTCCCGCCCCCTCCATTACATAGTCTGGGAGCCACAGTTTTCACCAAGAAATCTATCAGACTCATCTTCAGATTGTTTGAGAAGCTTTCTATCCTCAGAGACTTTCTTCAGGGAAAGGTTCTTCCATTATATATCTGCCTTTAAGGTGGGGTATGTGGGTATCTTACCTACAAAACTGTTTATCATTTTTCTAATGATTATGAAAGTCTTTTTCTGTGAAATGTGAAGTTTATTGCACAGATATAGCCCCCACATTGCCTCCCATTCAATAACTGTGACATTGAATGGACTTAGCATGAATCACTTATAACCAACAGGTTGTAGTGTAAGTGGCAATTCACAACTTCTAAAAAAGAAGTTGGAAAGAGAATGCACCTCTTATGTCCTGCTTTCTTGCCGTCCTGAAACAAAATGCAAGCAGTTGACTACCCTGTATCTACAATGCTAAACAGTTCATGGGGACCAAGTCCATAGTAGAACTCTCAACACAGGAAGAGAGAGAAATACTCAGCTAGCCAACCCTGGCTACATCTCTATCACTCTATGACTGCAACTACATAGGAAATCCTAACCTCAAACTGCATGGTCCAGACATCCTAAATTGCTAACATATTCTAAATTCCTATAGATGTAGTAAGTTATTTGCTTTAAGTATGATTTTTATATTTTTATGAGGAATCTGATTGCAAATATTGTATGACATTTATATCAGCTATTTATTTATTTTGTTGTTTTGTGCTTGTCCTGGGACTTGAACTCAGGACCTGGCTGCTGTCCTTGAGCTATTTAGCTCATAGCCAGTACTCAGTCACTTGAGCCACAGCTCATATTCCAGGCTTTTGGTAATTAATTAGAAAACAAGAGTCTAACAGACTACCTACCCACACTGGCTTCAAATCACTATCTTCATATGTCAGCCTCCTGAGTAGTTAGGATTACAGGCATGAGCCATTGATGTCCAGTGCATCAAGCTGTTTTAGGGTTTTTTTGTTTTTTGCTATCAAAGGGTTCCTTGATAATTTTGTATGTGCCAGGGAAATTTTCCCACACATCTGCTGTTCTGTAACTTTATAGTAATTATTGCTTAATGGAAACGTTCCTTAAAACACCTGACACTTAAGTGCAAACCAAAAAGACGGCCATTAGAGTTGCAAAGTCCCTTGTCTTGATCCCACTGTCAGGAGATTTCCAAGCACGTTGCTGAGAATCACAAACTTTTTGTGGCCTTCTCCCTGCTTGCCAGCTGTAATGCACTATGGCTTTTGGTAAGTCACTTAACATCTGTGGAGCATCTTTTCCTCAGTGAGGAGATGCAGTAATAATACCTAACTTGTTCACGGAGGGGTTGGATGGTTTACATAGAATTGCACTGTGAAAATATAACAGTATAATTTCAAGGTAATATTAGAACCATATTACCCTATTCTCATTTCTGACCATATGGAGTGGGACTTGTGAGGGCTTGCTATTTACTTTTCAAAGTTTCCTCTCTTTAGATTTTCAATATCTATCTCACCATTTTCCTTACTAAGCATTTAGACACTGTAAAGATTGGTTAAATAAAAATCCATGTGGCACCTACAATGGGTGCTCTGTAGGCTTTGTTCCCTAGCAGTTTAGAAAATTTGCAAGGTTTTATGAGGATGTAATAGTCTCAATCTACCTTGGATATGCAAGAGAATGTTAAGCAGCCAACATCAGGGAACAATTTGAGCTGAAAAGCTAAGGTTGTTCTTAACTTTTATTCAAATTGCTCTAATAAGAGCACATTAAGGCTCCCTAGGTATTGAGATAAATTCTTTGACTAAAGGACAGAGGTTCTCACAGACTTGGATTAACTATTTAGGAAAAGAAATCCTTTTGTAAAATAATTTGCAATTAGATGACTTAATCCCCAGGATCATTCACATAGATTGAACATATTAGAAATAATGATTTAGTGTAATTTAAGCAAACAATTTTAACATAATATGACTAACATTGATGAAAAGGAAATTAATCCATGACTTTATTCTACTTCAAAGTAGTAGTAAAGTGAAATGGAAATCTGAAGCAGAATTAAGCCTTATCTAAATTGGACTAACTATGCTTAAAACTAAACAAAAATGTGAAAGAATCTTTCAAATAAGACAATTTTGCCGTCAATACATATAAAGAGTAAGAATTGTATACTTTCTTCCTAATTTCTAATAACTGTATTAGTCGATAAGTGATCATGGTGTTGTTGGATCAAAGTAGGCATGAGAAAATTACTGATGTCTCATCAATTTGATATTTGAGTGTTGTCCGTCTTTATTTAAGGGATCATGATGCATCCGTAGCAGAATAATCCCTAGTTGAATAAAGTTCTTATCTTAACAATTAAAATACTTTGGATGCAACTCAAGATTTCCTTCACCGTCCCTCTGCACCCTTTAGCTAATAGGTGGAGAAGCAGGGTGAGTTGAGCATATCCCCCAATTGCTTCCACCTGCTCCCACCATCTCACATCTGTGGGTCTTGAGTCTTCCCCCTAGGAGATCACCCAGCATTTTTCCTTGAGATTCAAACCAGAAATTCAGTTCATTGAGAGTTCATAGCAGTTCATAGCAGGCCCTTTCCAGCTCTAGGAGAGACATTGAAAAGCAGGAATGTGTAACAGCTGCATCTGGTCCTCTGGGAAGCCCAGCATGCTGACCTCATTCCTGTGCTATCCATTCCATACAAAACATCACCTCACATTCTTTTTAAGACAATACATTTTTATTGTAAAAATAGTGTACAGAGGTACATGCATAAAGTAATGAGTACATTTCCTATCGAGCATTGTTACCTCCTCCTTATTTTCCCCCTACCATCCTTTCCCTCCCCCCCCCACAAGTTGTAAAGTTTGTTTTCAACATAGTCTTGTACATCTCATTGTTACAATGGGTCACATTCTGACAATCAAAACCCATATTCATCTCTAAATGAACAGGAGTCCAGCTAGAGAGATGCCTAGTGAGAAAATAAATCACCTTCTCTTAATATTGAAGTTTTGGATTTCTTGCTACAAATTTAAATGAATAACAAAAATATCTCATTGCAAATTTCAAGGTAACTGGTATGCTGAAGACTTATTTAGGAAGTGGGAAGACAAAGAAAAGGGGTCTTTTACCTTGTAATAGAATAATGAAAATTTAAAATTTTCTCTATGTTATGGGTGATTTTTTTCAGTAAATTACTAAATTTGTTACTAGAATTGGATGAGAAATCAGAGTCTAACAATTTCAAAATTATGGTTTTAGATGTTAGAAAGGGGTATTGAATAGGATAATTAAATGATTTTAATATGGTAATGTAAATAAAGGCAATAAAAGCTACTTTCCAGAGTTGTATTGTTATTGTTTGTTGTTGTTGTTTTTCAGATAATGCTGGGCATCAAGTCCAGGGCTTCCTACTATCTACCAGGGCTTCCAGTATCTACTAAAAGAACATTCATTTCTTAAGGTTGTTTTCAGAACACTTCAATTTTCATGAATCTTGAATAGCTATAATATTGCTTTCAAATGGGAGATTATTTCAAAAGGATGTTTTAAATTTTTACCTGTATTGGCTTCTAGGATTTAAAATAACCTAGTCTTCATATCTTAACTCTTATCTGCTCATTTGTTAGTCTCTTGTTGAAAATAAACTGTTTAGTTGGTGCAAATTGAGTAAAACTAAACACAGATGTACTTCTATTTACTATCTGATGTTTACATTTGAATAATCAGTTACATCTCTTGTATTCAAGAATTATAGGGAAGAAGTAAATTTTCTTTTGGAGATACTTTGTAGGATGAGAAGTACATTTAAAATACAATATATTTCAGAATAGCATCAATGATGTCACAGCGAAGAACACCTAACTGGGTATCAGATGAACTTTGTGACATACTCTAGTCATAGCCTATATTGTATTTAGAAAATATTTCCCTGGTGGAGGTCAGCTGTCTGACTCTGGGCCTTGTAGGAACACTGTATATTTGTGTAGGTTCACATTTCCTAGTGAAGTCACCATATTTATAGGTCAAAAGCTTTGATTTTATCTATTGCAGTAGGTGATGAATCTCTTCACTACTACCTCACAATCTTTAAACCCCTAAGGATATGATATATGGAGAATAACTCTTTTCTCCAAAGAACGCATCCATAATCAATCATGGCTGCTCAATTTATGTCAATTTATGATGGGCAAGATACACAGGAAATCATTATCATGAAGGACTCCTTTGATGAAGGAAACAAGGAGATGCAGTTCAGGACTATAAAAACGATCACTTATATAGTTTCTAGGGCAGGGTGCTATAAATTAGAGCCTGCCGGACAAACCTGGGCTGCTCCTCAGTTATCCACAGAAAACCCAGGTAAGAACATTCTTACCTTGTAAAGCCATTCGAAAAATCCCAAAGAAGAAAGGTATTTCCTGAAATATGAAACGTATGAAATTCAAGTTTAAGTGCTCATAAATAACATTTTATAGGAACACTGCCACACTCATTTACATTTTTTCTATGGCTGCTTTCAGCCCGGCAGTGTTGAGACCTGGTGACAGAGACTGCATGATACAAAGAAACCTGAAATATCCACTCTATGGCCCTTCAGAGAATGCACTGACCAGTTCTAGCTTCCTAGGCAGGTTTTACAAGCAACATTGAACCTGTAGTTAACTGATGACACTTTTCAAAATGCACCTGCAGATTCACTCACTTTGTGGCAAAACTTAAGACTGCATTTCACAAGTCGTTATGTTGAAAAATGAACTTTACAACTTTGGTGGGGGGGAGGGGCGAGGGGGGTTATGGGAAGGGATGGGAAGGGGAAACAAAGGAGGAGACAACAATGCTTGATTAAAAAAAATGTACTCATTATCTTGCCCATGGTAATTGTAACCCCTCTGTACGGTACTTTCACAATAATAATAATTAAAAAAAGACTTCATTTCTATGAACTTAGATACTTTGATTAAATTCCAGTGCAGTGACTTTCTAAAAATACAGTTTTATTGTTGCTATTAAAATGTTGTATTATTATATAAGCCAGGTGATGAGTACAATCCTTTTATGGACAATGTCACCCCTCCCTTCGCTTTACCCCAGTTTCTGTCTCCTGTTCCAGCCCAGAAGTTACATAGTTCATTTCCCACATAGTGTGTACTGAATTGCACAATAATATGGTGAATTTTAACTGCACAGCTAGATCTTTAGAGAGATACTGATACCTGTCTTCATGAAAGATGAATGAAAACATTGTGGGAATCCTTCCAAGAGTTATTATCCTTTAAATCTCTGACTGACAGGAGATGAGCACAGAGGGCAATAGGATGAAGGACATTGTGTGTAATGCCATTACAGGCCACCCTATTTTATTATTGGGATGAGTCTCTGAGACTCAACAGGACTTCTGAGGGGAGCCAAGTTGGGGATCCCAGCTAGGGACACTATGATCAAAGGAAATCTCTGATATTATACCTGATATCTGGAAGCCCAGTGTACTCCAATATGATATCTAACATGAACAAAAGAAACAGTTCCTAGTTCCTCCTTCAATCACCATGAATGCTTCTAGAATGATGAATTTTGTCATTATAAAATTTACTTCCTTGGGTAAACAATGTATGAGAATACAATTTGTGTTGGTTGAATTCCATTTATAGCAAATTAAAAATAAATTACTGATGGGCAGAATTTTAAATTGACCTACCACCAGACATCTATAAACATCTATTTTTTTCTTATGCGTACTTTTAAAGTGAAGTGTTACCAAGGTAAATGGTCTAAGGTTCTTACATTTGACCTGCTTTTAATGACATATTCATTGAATCCAACTTTATCATATAACTAATTAAAACTAGATTCTGTGAGAATGATTAGATAATGGAAAATATACATTTTCCCTCCTTTGGTCTTGCTCTAATAAGTGAGAAAAAGCATTTACACTTGCAAGTTATTTTCACCTCAGTGCTTTTAGCAACATTTGGAAATCTGAAATAAGTGCTGTGATTTAAAGTCCTAACATAAACTGTGTTACCTAATGGTTAATGCCTGACCTAAATACAATTTTAACCTCAAATTTCAAAGTGCATTTTGCGTTTTCTTAGATTTACATTGGATGCTATCTTTCTTCTTTTTTTTTTTTTTTTTTTTAGTTTTGTGACAAAATAAAATCTACCTCCAAGATCATCAGTGCTGTATTTCATTCATAGGCACATCTCTCTAACTCTTTCTACATCTTCTTCCATTTTAGGACAATTATTACCATAAGCTGGTCTAGACAATGATAAGATAATTACTCTGCTTTAAGTTCAGCTCACTAATTATTTCCATGTTCCACATAAATTTCCCTTTGTCAGTCTCAGAGTATATGCATAGGTCTAGAGATGAGGATGTGGACTTTGTTAGTGGGACAATTACAATGATGTCTATGAGATTCATTTTCCCCTGATTTTAATTCACATTACTGACTCTAGATTTTCTTTAAGCAATGTGCCAATTATCATTATTTATTTCTCAGGTCATTACTTTTTTCCTTTATTGTACTTTTTATGGTCAATCTACACATATTCAAGTATTGGTGTATTCTATAGTGAGACAAGGAAGGATACATACAGAGACAAGGAATCCAACTCATGTTTCCTCTCTTTCTGAATACCCACATCAGCTCACGTAGGTAATATTTTTTATTAGTAACCATGACATTGGCAGTGAGCATTTCATAAGAGCCTTTAGGTCAATGCTTATGGAAGAGATTAACAGTTACAGTGCTTTTATTGACAAAAATGAAAAGATGTACTTTGTGGAAGGAAAATATCATATCAATTAGGTAACTCATTGGGATTATCAGTAAAATCATCTAAGTTAATTTAATGATTCACTCTGTTGTTATAATCAGAAGCAAAGTAACTAAGTATACTTACTTTATCTATCTATCTATCTATCTATCTATCTATCTATCTATCTATCTATCTATCTATCTATCTATCTATCTAAGTTTAAAATGAGCTTGTACAGAACAGTCCACATCACATCTGAAAATCTCAGGCTGGAGAAACCTTGTGAATCACTCTCTCAGTTCTTATGTATAAACCAACAAAAACACAGGCACAGGTATTTAATTAAATGTAGAAAATGGTTAGTCTATACAACATATAAACTTATGTGGCCCATTTATCTTTCATGAAGTATATTGCTTTTCTCTGTAAGAAAAAGAGTTGTTTTCAATGAAACACCATACTTTTTAAACAATTTGTTTTTTCCCTTCCTCTCCCCAAATTATACCAACATCAACTACAGTGAAAACAGGGGTTATACCATGGGGGAGGGACATACAAAGCATCTTATAAAACAAATTGTTTAAATAGGGATGCAAGTTGACCCATTGCAACAAGGAGATGTACAAGACACTATGTTGAAAAAAGAACTTTACAATTTAGGAGGGGAGTGGGGCATAGTTGAGGAGGTGGTAGGGAAGGGATGGTAGGGGAAAATCAAAGCAAGAGGCAACAATGCTTAATAAGAAAGGTTCTCATTACCTTGCTGTAACTGTAACCCCTCTGTACAACATTTTCACAATAAAGAACTAATTTTTTTAAAACACCACAAAAACAAAAATCAAGTTGAGAACATGCTTTTCAGAAAGTTTCAAATAAATAGAGGATCCATATCTAAAAAAATAACCAAGGACAGAAAAACAAAAATGCACCAAAAATTGGAGATGTGGTCCAACAACCTTTTATATATCAGATTACTGACATTTGACCATGTAAGGATTCTGAAAGTATTTTGTTCTGAATCTTTCCAGGAAGAGAATACAAAAACTGTTCAAAACAAATTGCTTAAGATATAGCAACTCCTACATAGTTTCAAAAAGAACTTTTCAATACATTAGAAGCTCCGAATTTAAGTTGTTTGACATCAAGGAATTCATTATGCTATTGTGATATGGATAAGTTTGAGAAAAATTCACTGACACTAGTAATAAGAGTCATTTTGAAGCTTCAATATATAATGTCAAGAGCACTAAATGGAATTGAGATTCTATCTTGCTCACATTTTTGTATAGACAAGAATCCAACCACAATCCTCTTAATCTGTTTCTTGAGTGCCTAAGATTACAGGCATTCGCCACTACATACACTCTACATTCATTTTAAATTAAGTAAAGCTTAGGAAGAGATGCAACATATCCATGCTCAGATTAAGTGGGGCTTGTATTGAACTTTTCATTCCCTAGATAAATGTCTAATCATTGTTAAATGAATATCATCACTATTCAAATGTTATCATATCTTCTTTTATTTTCCTTAGTCAGTCAACAAAATTACCCTTCAAGTTATTCTTCCTGTGAAACACTTTGTAAAGTTCTCCACGCAGTCATTCCCACCACCAGAGTAGTAATGACTGGTCCACTTAAAAATTACTTATTATTCATGGAGTAGTAATTCTAGCATATATTCCACTGTTCTCTACAAGGGTAAAAAAATTTCCAAATATATATTGCACCAACTTTAGAGAAAACAAGTTAACTAATGATGTAATTAACAACTGTATAATTAATTTACTTTTTAAATTAATTCTGGGCTTAGTGAATATCCAGTTCACTATTGAGCCACTGAACCAAATTGAATTAAGCTACAACTATCAATTCCCATAAACTAAAAATCAAAATAATCTAAATCTATGAACCACCACTCAAACCAAATTTGCATTTTTTTTATTTTGAATGTTGCCTTGAGAACCAGTAGAATTGAAAGGAGAAATGGGCATTGGAACAAGGTATTTGTTTATCTTAGAAAAAATGGGGCTCTTGAAAGTTGTTGATATATATGCATAAACCTAACAATAGTATGTTTTAATTGTATTCCATCATATTATAAAACACTTAACAAAAGAACACAAATACCTATGGAACAAAAGTTATAAAGAGATACAAAAGATCTAATTAACAATATATTGACAACAAATATTTTCTCCTAAATAATAAATAAGACAAACATTATTTTAAAGACAAAAAGTTATCATTCTTTTATAAGACAATTAGATTCAGAGAAAAGGTTGAATATATTCTTCCAGAAAGCATATTTTTTCTTGCGTTTCCTAATTTAAAATACATTATCAGACGTAGGAAGAATTCTAAAAGAAGCCTAGTTTTGTAAACTGAAAAGCCACAAATAACACAATAACACAAACAAAATAGATTTTTCAAATACTTTCTGTCCTTTTCAGAAGAAAAGGAAAGAGATAAAATCTGGGAGTGTTAATTATTTTCTTTGCAATAATGGGTTGATTTTGAACAGATGCTCCAAATTTGGCTAGGTAGCAGTAGACTTCATTATCTTTATCCTATCAAAAATAATTAAACTAGGTGCTGGGAATGTGACTTAGTGGTAGAGTGCTTGCTTAGCATACATGATGCCCTGGGTTTTATTCCTCAGGACCACATAAACAGAAAAAAAATGGAAATGGCGCTGTGGCTTAATTGGTAGAGTACTAGCCTTGAGCAAAAGCAGCTCAGGGACAGTGCCAGATGCTGAGTTTAAGCCCCAGGATTAGCGAAAAAAATTAAACTATATAAAATGTATTGTTCATAAATAAGGTTTCCAGGGACAACTTTCAAAATTGATCATGTTTAGAGCAGGAGTCAAGAGTTTATTTCCATTTGTTGCTGTGTATATCAAGACATTGATATACCACAATATAAATGATAAACGTTACCTTTCAGGCCTTTTTTGTAGATAGGATCATTTTCAAACTAATATAAACATTATATATAACATAAACATTGTGTATAAATATAATATAAACTCATGTAGAAGTCTTCAGGCAACAACTTGATTCTAGCTAAGTAGAGGTTGAATTGACGTAATCAAATCTCATGATAGCATTTCTTTTTGAAAAATAACTGCAAAAGCATCCTGAAAAAATTTATTACACTAGAAATATAATGTATTTTTTCATATTGAGTTTATATTCTAGCTAAACTCGAATTATTTCTAGTATGCATTGGTATACTTCATAGCGCTTGCTATGTCAGTGATTATGCTGTCTGCATTATTGGTAGACTAAAATAACCGTTATCTGATGGCAAATTATAAACAAACAAACTTCAAGGATAGCAAGCTTAAACAATATATGTACATTTCATTTATATGACATATATCAGATATATATGACATATCACATCACATGTCAATAACTACCACATAGTAAAAAGGCAAGATTCTTGTCTTACTTGAAACATAAAACCATTGGCAGTAAACTTTTCAGTGATTTAGAAGTATGTCAATTTTTAGAGACAGTTTATTTATAGTCATTATTCCATTTGAAATAAGTGGAATAAAGCCAATTGTCAAGGTATATGGAGAGAAAAGTAGAAGTGGAATGTAGATGAAAATTGAACCCATTTTTCTAGACAAGTTAAGAGCAGAAAGAATAAGTGACAAAGCTAAAACCTAAATGCTTCTCAGGATTTCCCATTCATTCATTTGAAATATTTTTTAAAAATGTACCATTTAGCTATGTTTATCCCTGGCAATATATCCTGTTTTGTTGTTTTCCTTGATATAATTTGCTTATAGAATTTCTATAATTTTGTCACATTGTTTCCCCATGAAAAATGGATGAGCAATTAAGTACTTTTCAATTAATGATGCACAATAGATCTTGTTTTTGTGCCATGAGCTTAAGAAAATTAAACATATATATATATATATATATATATATATATATATATATATACATATATATTTTCCCTGATATACTATGGAAATTATTCAACCTGATTGACATCTGTTATCTGTTTTCTTTTTCAAAAAACTTTAGCAAAATTATTCCTAAAAATCAAAATTACGTTCATAGTACTTCTGTGCAAAAAAGAAACATGAGTCAAGCATTACACAATCCATGCCATGTCTTCTTCATTATCTTAATGTTTATTTTATTGTATGTCAAAACAAATATATTATCAATTATAATAATTAGTGTAAGCCAAGTGCAGGTGGCTCAAGCCTGAGATCTGAAGATCACAGTTCAAAGCCATCCTGGGCAGGAAAGTCCATGAAACTCTTATCTCCAATAAACCATCAGAAAACCGGAAGTGGCGCTGTAGCTTAAGTGGTAGAGCACTAGCATTGAGCTGAAGAGCTAAGGGACAGTGCCCAGGCCCAGAGTTCAAGGCCCAAGACAAAAAAAAAAAAAAGTTTATTTTACTCTAAGTCAAAACAAATAAGTTATCAATTACAATAATTGTTATTATGTTGAAGTGAGGATTTAACATAGGCCATTTAGTGGCTAAACAGTTTCCACTTGATCCATGACTCCAAACCCTTTTTGCATTGATCATTTTCAAGACATGATCTTGCTTTTTAGTCTAGGCTGGCCTGTAATCTCATGCGACTGAAAATGATAGTAATGTGCCATTGTGCCCATTGTGCTTCCCCAGTATCTGGGATAAACCCACATCCAGACATTGGGTGAGATAGAGTCTCACAAACTTTTATGTCTGTACACTGTCCAGCAACCTTGATCTACTCATCTCTCCTTCCCAATTACCTAGGATTACAGGCTCGGGGCACTGATCCCAGTACAATATTATTTTAATGACTTGTACTGATTTGTCTCTATGCCTTTGTTGATACATGAAATAGCTTTCTACCTCAACTGTATTGGTACCCTAGTTAAAATATTATTAGATGATCCATTCATCTACTGAGGGGCATCTGGGTTGGTTCCATACCTTAGCTATGGTAAATAATGCTGCAATAAACATAGTTGTGCTGGTAGCTTTAGTATGGTTTTGTTTGTGATCATTTGGGTAAATGCCCAAAAGTGGGATAGCTGGTTCATAGGGGAGCTCTATGTGGAGTCTTCAAGAAAATGTGGTATATATACACAATGGAATTCTATGCCTCCATCAGAAAGAATGACATTGCCCCATTTGTTAGGAAATAGAAAGACTTGGAAAAAATTCTATGAAGTGAAGTAAGCCAGGCCTAAAGAAACATAGGTCCCATGGTTTCCCTTGTTTGCAATTACCAGTATATGTCTGAGACAAGCAGAAAAGGTCAGATAAGTTGATGTTAGGGGAATGAACCCCAAGATAAGGATTCAAATGTTTTTTTTTGTTTTTTTCCTTTCATGCAATTGTTTCTAACATATTTATAAGATGATTTCTATGTTGCTTTGTATGTCCCTCCCCCACAGTATAACCCCTGCTTTCACTGTATTTGATGTTGGTATAATTTATGGAGAGGAAGAGAAAAAAAAACAAATTGTTGAACTAGGGATACAGGTGGACCCATTGCAACAATGAGATGTACAAGTCGTTATGTCAAAAAATGAACTTAACAACTTTGGTGGGGGGGTAGGGGGAAGGGTGGGTGGGGAAGAAGAGGATGGGAAGGGATGGGAAGGGGAAACAAAGAGGAGGCAACAATGCTTGATAAGAAATGTACTCGTTATCTTGCCCATGTAATTGTGACTCCTCTGTACGGTATTCTCACTATATAGATATAGATATAGATATATAGATATATTATTAGATGAAGCTTGTGTCAAAAAAGAAGAAATTTCCCTCTCTTGTATAACCCAAAGTCTTATTTACATTACAGTTAAAGTGCATATATGTTACTGCTTCCTGCACTAAAATTTAAACTACATAGAATCTCAGAATCTTAACTTGGTCATCCTCCAATTTTAGCATAACTTTTATACATAAGAACGCTAAATGTCAGCTCAATTCATTTCACTTCCATATGAAAACTATATTCAGAAGTAGATTTCTAAGCCTTGTTACTTTGGTTTGATCAAATATGCTTCTGATTGTGGTAGATGTAAAATGCTAGCTATATTAAAATTGCTTAATGCCATATATATACTCCTTAATAAAATAGTGCCTTGATATTAAAATCTTTTTCCTACATGGGTTGATTGCTAGCTTTCCTGAGAGAAAATGTGATTTAATGTTATATACAATATTGCTATAGTTTGAGTTCAGATTCAATTGTTAATTAGGCTAGGCACTGAATTTTAACATAAAACTATCAAAGATTTTTTTAGTTTTAGAAGTAGATCAAAAGAATAATTTTTTTAATTCTGAAGTTTGACTACTCCTCAGCTAAAAAATAAGCAAGTTTCTTTATAACAATATACATCATGTTTGTTTATTTAATATGAAACTGACAGTTCTTACCATATAGTGACAAAATACTAATTGGAAATTACATTGGAATGTCTAGGCTTAAAGTAGAAGAATGTTTTACTTACAATGAAATTTTTGTAAATCTTCCAAAAGATGAAGTAGGTGTTTTTTGGATAATTTCTTTCACCTTGTTAATGAGATTCTGGCTCTTTGAAGTACGCATGTCAAGAGGGAAAGGAGAAGACCCTAAATGACTAGTGATTCATTCTGATCAGAAAAGTGAGCCTGCCGCATGTTCTCCCCTACCTATAGAAATAAGATTGTTAAGAGGGACTTGTGTGTATTATACAGAATTTATCTGTCTCCAATTGAACTACTGCTGATGCCCAATATGGAAGTACACACTTATGTTAAGATGGGCATATTTTGGCATCTCTTTAGAATTGCTGAGAGAATGTCTGTTTAGAGACATATATATATATATATATATATATATATATATATATATATATATAGTTAGCTAGTTAGTTAGTTAGTTAGTTAGTTAGTAGCAATGGTTTCATATTCATTGAGCATGATGTTGGATTTATAAGAAGTGAAAGTTGTCAAGCCCGCTTCATGTTTTAGAGTTGCTTTCGGCACTCTCACTCAGCTGCTGAAAGCATAGTTCTTTGCCCATGCTGATGTAAAGGTAGCTGGCTTCCAACCCAACATCTGGATGTTTCCCCAGAGAGTTTTTTTTTTTTTTGCAAGGATTGAGAGCAATCCTGAAAACAGTTCAATTCATAACACTTAAGGAAGAATGAGATGCCAAGAAATGGTAGTTTATGCTATTGTTTATGTTTTCATTTTAAGTGAGGATCTTCGAAGCACAGTGGTTAAGAGAGAAGGGCTGGAGGAAGTGTCTGTCTAGGAATGCCATACCTGGTCAGGTGTGAAAAAAGACAAAACCGAGTTCAGCAGCTGGAGGAGTGTGACTGGCTTTTCTCTACATTGAAGAATCAATCTCTCCACCCATTTTCTAGTTATCCATCCATTCAAACATTCAGTCACCCATACATGTATCTATCCATCCATTTATACACCTATGTTTTAGTATTCCTCTTACCTACATTTTAGATGCTTCATTAACAGCAGTTAATTAAATTAGAATGAAATCAGGGCAAAGTCATCTTTGAGACCTGAGTCTTTGATATCTTCCTCCTCTTCATTGATAAAAAATTCCATTCCTATTTTTCTTTTAGAGAGAGAAGAGGAAAGACATAGATAAAGAAATAGCTACCACAAGCAGCAAAATTTTTTGATGTCTAATTAATAGTAATGTCAATTTTTATCTGTCCATATCTACTTATATGGATGTTTACGTATAATTTGTGGATTGTATTCCAGAAATGTACTCTTTTGCAGTTTTTACTTCATAATATTTCTTTTTTTCTTTAAATGTGTATTTTTGTCTTTTCTTTGTCTCATGGGGGATCAAAGCCAAGATGTTGCACTTTCTAGGCAAATACTTTCTTACAGAATTATATCACAGTCCTCAAAATACTTCTGATATTCAACACACTTCTAATGAATTAAGTTAAAGTTTAATGATATTTTCCTTTTAACTATGGTCTACTTAAGAATTATATGTACAGAACATATAACATAATGTATTATATATATATTTATAAGCTTAAAGCAAATTTCAATTGCTATTAATTTGCTCTATAGGTCAAAGAAAATTGGGAAGAAGTTCCTTGTTTATAAATTTTCTGGAGGAACTTGCAATATTTTGGCCCCAATCAAGTCTATTTCAAAATTCAGACAAGAATATAAGTATTGACTTTCTTTGACACTCAAAGAATACAATTTTCTCAAATGAATGATTTTTTAACATTTATGAATTCCTGATATTGATTTTTCAGACATTTAAATCTTGTTTGTTTTTGTGTTTAACAGAGTTAGTCTTTTGCTTTTGGTAGGTACAAGATCTTTGTTTTAACCATGTTTTGTGAATATGACACTCTTGTGCTTTTAGATACACACAAGATTGTGTACGTGTTTCTTTACTTGAATGTGTATACATTACTTTTAGGGAGAGTCTGATCATAACCTGAGAAAGGCTATAAATAAGTTGCCTTTTAAAAAATTCTTTCCTCTTTGAAATTTAATGAATCATTAAAGTTTTTTTTTTAAATAGAAGATTACATGTTTCATTTTAAACTGAAGGTTGTTCTCAGTGAATTTCCTTGTTGATATTAACAAAACCCGAGAAGGAATCATTTTCTGTAGATACATATCCATAAACACACACGCATACAGATACAGAGACATATACATATAAACACACATATATACTTACATACACACACATACAAACACAAAACCTAACAAAAGGAAAAAAATAAATGCAAACTTATTTTGTACCATATCTGTTTGCTATTTCTAGTCACTTTACATTAGAAGAGGCAAATAGCAGGTACATTTGTAATATTACTATTTTTGAAAAAGATTTTTCATTAGAAACTTGATTATATTTATTTCTGACTGTGGCAATGGAAAACAATTGAGTGCAAATTTGATGGCTTAACAATTATGTTTCAACGAAGTCATTGTGTTACTTTGCTGCTATTTACTTTCTTTATTTTTTAATCAATAAGGTTTTTTTTATTGTGAAAATACCTCTACGGAGGGGTTACAATTACATGAGCAAGGTAATGAGTACATTTCTTATCAAGCATTTTTGCCTCCTGTTTGTTTCCCCTTCCCATCCCTGCCTGCCCATTGCCCCCCCCCCCCAATAGAGCAATGTGTGTAAGTTTTTGCCCAGGTCCAAAGTGATACTTCCTGGGCTTTTTTTGCTTAAAAAAGCTAGCACTCTACCACTTGAATGGCAGCTCTGTTTCCAGCTTTTTGGTTGTTTATTGGAGATATTACTATTATAGACTCTCAATTCTCAGATCTCAGCCTCGTGATTAGCTGGGATTACAGATGTGGTCCATGGGCACCTCACATTTGACTTTTACACCACGAAATAGTTCAGTCAAGCTACAGCCTCTACACCCTCCAAATCACCTACACAAAGCGTGCATTTTGACATGTTTTTGTATAGTCTCAAACCCTTTCATTTTTTAGCTCCTTTTTCTCTTGTCCTTTTGGGAGCCTTCCCCTGACCTGCTTCTCAACTATATAGGATTTTTATTAGGAAGCTAATGATATGAAATGGCTAGGCATGGTGATTGGTAAATTGCCACCAAGCCTCAGCACTAACTGAGCTGTTGTGGTACACTCGGGTGAACCTTATCGCTTCACTTTATTAAAACTCATATAGGCTAAGGAATAGGAGCAATAAAAAAGATGTCTAGAGGATAATAAGAAAATATCACTGCATAGGTTTGCTTCCAATAGACGTGACATCCAAATTAAAAGTACTAAAGGGAAGCCTGGCATCCCTTTACGTGGTCAGTAGTGATAATTCTCATGAAACTGAAATTCATAAATACCTGCCCTGAATTTACCTTCCATGGTAATTTATGAGTCAGAGAGCACTAAAGTTGTGGTGGTTAAAATTTTCATGCGTCCCTGACCACCACATGGATGTGTGCATAATGCAAGAGGACATAAATTAGGTTTCATATTAATGATGCCACATGCTCTTGATCCATGAACTAAATCAACAGGAATCTCTATTTCCTGTGAAGTAATTCATAATTCATAGATTGTTGATATTTCTACTTGCACATTTCATCAGTGATGATGACCTCTTCCTCTATACCAGAACTTTAAAAAGTCTTTCATAGCTCCAGCATTACTTTTACATTGTCTATTGTTTCCCAAACCAATTTGTAAGTATTCAGTAGATTAATGTTATTCTAATCTCTGTTGCATAAGCAGTTGTATACTTCATAATGAAGAAACCCAAGGAGGTATATCTTGCTGTGTTTACAAATCACATGCCTTGTGTTGTTATGTGCAATCATCTAGAATTAATCTTAATGATAGAACTACCCTACCTTCCATGTGATGTTTTTATTGTTTGATAGAATAATGAAGGAGTTAATTTTAGGCAGATTAAAAGTAACATACATATTAATGACACATTTGAATTTTCTCTGCCACAGAAGAATTCTCAATTATAGAATGTATAATTTAAGTATTTCCCATAAAGTTCATTTGGGAGATAAGTTTTGTATGACTCTGTCAGCAACATTATTAGAAATCTAAATGGTCCCTGTAAAAAAAGAAAATATTAAATTGTATCTCACAAATGAAGTAATCTACAGAAAAAATAATAAAGCAAAAATATACCAAAGCACTAAATGATATGGACTAAATGGATGACAAGTATCCATAGCTTATACCCCTAATGATTTTTAATTAAATAAAAAATCTAAAATAAGATATATAAATCTGAATAGCTTTCTAATCTCTTCCCTCTAGCATGTCTTTTAGATTGGCTTCGAAATCTGGGATAGGGGACAAATTAGTCCTCAGTTTTCACCCTACTCCAGATAGTCAATGTAGAATATTCCTATTATAGAATAGTCTCCCTCCCACCTATTTCTCAGCTTTCGGTTAAAAAATTGATAGGGATCAATGTTGTATCTTCTTAAAAAGACCTACACTGAAGCTTCAAAGCAGTATACAGAAGCAAATGAAGTAGGAATTATCACACCTCACCAATAGGAATATTTTACGCATTCATAGACACACACGTACACACACAAAACAAAGTATTTCTTTCAAATGGTTCCTTTCTTCTAGGTATCAGGATATGGTAATAACTCATTGTTGATACACTGTGTTATTTTATAGAAAAAGAGGAGGAATATTTTTTCCAGAAAATTCTAATTAATAAAATCAGTTAAGTAGGTATTTAATCCTGACACATTAATCCTATCGCCAGAGAACACAGTCTTCAGAATCCAATTGTGAGTTTCAGAGGAGAGGACAGTAAATACTGAGGAGAGAGTCATAATCAAAGCATCCAGAGAATGATATAAATGACTTAATCTTGACTTGATGGAGAATTTCTCTAACCTAAACCATTTATAATAACTTACAAACAAGGTTTGATGTAGATATTTGTTTGCCCTATCAGAAAGCCGAAAAGGTATTTAATGTAAAATGTTTTTATGTGATATTCACAATTCATTGGAGAAGGAGCTACAAAATTACATTTGGTCTAGGGCCTACTGGGCAGGAATGAGAGACTCTCAGCTCCAACCATGCCTCCCTCTGGGCTTGTCATCTGCAGGTTCTAGACCCCCATCTGACAAATATGCAGGCATGACCCTGTGCAACTGGGCATGGTGATTTCATTACTATTTCAGAGACTAAAAAACTAACACCTCAAACACAAGGAATCTAGAATAGTGTCTCCTTGTGAGCAACAATATTCAGTATTATGCCAACTATTTCCTGTTCTGATTAAATAAGCTGATGTTATTTTTGTTTCATTGTTCAAGTAACAAGCTTAAGTAAGCTAAAGCCTAAGACCCTGAAGCCTCGCTCACAATGGATACTCCATGAGACTCTCTGAGGGCATTTCAAGGTCAGTACAGGACATTTTCTTAAGGCTTAATGTCCAGCTTAGATATCACCAGAGTGCACTCTGAAATAGTTCTGCACGCCTCTGTTGCCAAAGCTGGTCACTTGTGTTCTCAGAATGTTTGCAAACATACTTATTAATTAGTTTCGTTCTCCAAATATAACTATGAAAAATCCTTCAAGGCCATCCATTTCCCAAAACGTTTAGGGAAATGTACAGCCGGAGTCACTGTTGGGCTTGATGGCCAATTGATAGATGTCACTTAAATAATATTGTTATTAGAGTTTATGAACAATAAAGTTCGCATTAGAAGAAAAAGGAAAATAACAAAATTTCTAGAGGCATTTGAAAAACTGTATTTGTCTTAACAAAAGAAAGAGGAAATGTATTTCAGGAAGATAATGAAACAGCTAATGTAATTATTGAAGATGAATAAATGCAGACCCCCAAAGTATGTAATATGAGCAATACTAGATATAAATTTTTAGGCTATATATTCTTCCATGAACAGACACAGGTTCAGATAACAGACATATGCATACAGCGTACAGCATACACATACACAGGTTGTTGTCAAAAGGAAAGAGAATATTCATCTTATGTATGCATTTCCAAAGGCCTGACATACCTCACAATAAAAAGAGGAAAACATGTTATCATTAGAAATAACACGGTTTCTGGAAGCTTGCTTTCAGCAGATTGGCAGGAATTGAAGACACTCTGGTAGTACATTACCCTGATGGACCACCACAGAGGGCTGCTGTTGATGATATTTCAAATACAGCCAGTTGCCCCAAGCTACCAACTTGTATAGTAGCATATTGTATCCATATGTTAAAGAGCAGGAAATCATGTAGAATTGTGCAAGGCTCTAATCATTTTTCCTGTTACCAGCTAGCACATTGCAATTAACTTCTCAAAAGATACAAATTTCTCAGGCTGGTAGTTCAACCTTCATTTCTCTTTATATTTTGATAAAATTGAACTTGAACTAACACAATATAGTTCAGTGGTGTTCCTTGTGTCACTTCTGATGGCATCATTTTGTTTGGGTAAGTACAAGGAATATTCTGGGGCTTCGTCTCAAACACACAGAACTGTTTCTCTGAAGGTACTCTACCACATGAATTTTCGTATTGAAACTTACTACGTAGCACATTGAATTTTAGAACCTTGCGTGACAAAATGCCAGCAGCATCTGCCCAGCTAATGGAGAGATTTTCTCGAAATTATTGTTTAATCATATGCTATGTAAGTGGGCTGTACTTAACATTGAGAAAAGTCAGCTGAAATAATATTATAGTAACTGTGGCTTATTTTTCTGTTGAGCCTCTCCCTCCTCTTTTCGTAGTATGGTCTTGACTGGGCAGGAAAGGAAAAAAAGGAAGAGCTATGTGATTTCTATTTGGAAATTATGTCTCCTGTCCAGATTTTTACGGTATAAAGTTAATTAGCTCCTCTTGGTTATTTTGATTTTACCTTGGGGCTTTCAGTTTGTAAGTAAGAGAGAACTAAAGATCTGTGATTTATTAAGATCATGCACACAGGAAGAAGGAACATAGAATAACCTTTAATTAGCCACACATTCGTACCTCATAAAAATGGAGCACATTTCTTCTCTGTCTAGATACAACAGCCTCCTTCATCTGTACCAGCACTCCAGTAACTCTAAGATAGCTACAATGGTTGAATTATCTTTAAATTTCCTCACAATTATGAAACAATGGACAAGCAGGAGATGAAAATTTTCTTTTCTAGACATTAAAGAATTCTCTTTCTCTTTTTCAAAATTAGGCTCAATAATGATTTATTTCTTTGTATCATTTTGCTTTATCTACTACTTTTTGTTTGCTTGTTTGGTCCTTTGCTTTTGTGACAGTCTTACTGGAAAGCCCAAGCTGACCTAGATCTTCCTTTATTTTCCTGTTCTGGCTTTTCCTTTGCTGGGATTGGAGGCATAAATCATCCTTCTCCAGGTCTTTATCTTGTACATTTTCTGCTTTTATTTCTGTACTTCACTTTATATGATTCTTATATTTTGTGCTCTCATTTTCTTGGACTAAGATAAAGATTGGTTATCTTTAGTCAATAAAGGTATCAATAAAATGAGCAATATCTTTGCCAGAAAAACCTCAAGTTTAGCCTTTGTCATGTTCAGTAAATCAATATTTCTTTCATCTCTGGGCATTCTAAAGTATGTCACAATAGCAGGACGTTGTGAGAAAATACAAGCTTGAAAAATGTTTAAAAAATGGTTATACACTTAGAATCTTTGTTTGTACCTATGTATGAAACAGGACAGAGAGTGAGAAGGTAAAGGAGAAAAAGAAAGAGAAAGGAAAGGGAACTGAAAAGTAAAAAGAGGGAAGACAAACAGAAAGAAAGGAAAAAGGAGAGATTTTTTTCCCCTTTTTTTAGAGCTAATGCTTTCCACCCATGTTGTTCATTGCATTGAAAAATATTCTTTAAAGCAGTGTTGAGATAAAAATTGTTCACGTTTCCAGTAGTTTTGAGTTAATAACATTATTTATCCTTCTATGTTAGGTATTTTGGGTTGTAAATGGTAAGTTTTCTAGCATTTCCTGTGGTTTAGAATAGTGACTTGGGTTAATAGCACATCAACTTCTCTGGAAATCCATCAACTACACAGGAGATCCACAGTTGTTTCTCCATTATATAGGTTGCTTCTGGCAAATGACCAGTATTGCCTCAAGAAGAAATGTTCATGGAGTTAGCATTTATTTTCCAAACCTATTATTTTCTACTTGGCCTTTTACACTTTGAGAATATTTTTGAGTAAATGTTACCAAGAACAGAACAATGATTCCTACAAAATCCTGCAAATAAAACCCTATGTTTTAGACTTATAAAACTGAATCATGAGCAAAATAAATGTACTGCTTGATTTTTCTAAAAAAATGCATTGGTGAATTCTGTTAGTAGCATGGATAAATGATGATATTTAACTGAACATTCTTCTTTTACTATTGCATGAATCCAGTGACACTTTATCTGCTTATAAAATGTTCTACAATGCAATGAATACCATCGTGTTTATTATCTGAATGAGTGATGAACACCACTGTACATCCTTCTTTTTAGACTTTATTGGAGATTTTCTGCTATTGTAAAACATTGTCTATACCAGAAAATGAAACAAGAGGTTTTTTTTTCTTTTTTGCTGTTCTTGTTTCCTTGTTATTTTCTGTTTGTTTGTCTACATATCTTGGGTATGTGTGGGGACATATAAAAGGAGGGACAATGGGTAACAAATGCAGCAATGGTACTCAACATACTATATTGAAAATGACTCATGGGTAGAATGGGAGGGAAAACTGGGAAAGAATGAGGGAAAGGATGACATTGTCCAAAAGGACATATACGGTTGGCCTGTTTTATGTGACTGTAACCCTGTTGTTTAATAAAGACTTTTTTTTAAATAATAGAAACCATTGTTTATACTACTTAGTGAAAATATTTTTTGACTTACTGTCTCATTTAAAATAAAGGAATAAACCTTGTTTCTTGAGATATACTCGATGTCAATTACAGAATCTAATTACCCAATGGACTAGATCTTTCATGACTAGATTATTCAAAGCATGAATGAACAAATGGGTGATCTAAAGAGGATTTCACAAGATGTTTCTCTTTCTTATGAAATGGTAAATGCAGAATTGAATCTGCTCTGAAGTGAGTCCCTCCTGATAACCTTAATTTGTAGGTTTTTAAACTTGATTTATGGTTTTTTTTTATCAAAGCACAATAATTTAGATAATCAAGCTGCACAATATCATGTTTGAACTCATGCATACATGGATAGAGAAGCCCATGGATGGACCTCCTTTCTGTTGAAGTTCCAGCCTAGAACAGATGGGTTCTGTGAATCTCTGCATCTTTGTTCATAAACAATGATGCTCATAATAAACACTTAGTCCCTAGGGTTTTTGTAAAGATTTGACCCAGATGATATTTACAAGGCACTTACAGCATGCCTCCTCCTCTATTCTGTTCTACTCTAGTCTATAGAATTTAGCCATCACTATCAATAAGCTACAATTATGTTTTGAGGAAGCACCTAATTAAATCAGAGGACCACAGATTACCTCATGTTGTTTCAATTACATTATTTTATATACACACTAATATTTAAATTAAGAAAACAACAATATGTTTGGCTCTTACTGTATTAATGAAAAACTCAATTCTCATAGGTTACAATTATAAAGGAATGTTTTATTTAATCTTCCTCCATACAAAACTTTGGTTTTCCCTTCAAATCAATTATCTCTAATAATGAATTAGAAATTTTCCAAAAAATAAATTTAAAATTCCTATCCTCCATTAATAAATTTTTATAATACATACACACCGAACCTCATATATCCCCCAGTATAAAATCACTTGACAATTTCATATATTTTCTATTTGAAAAAAAGAAATAGAAAATAGAACAGAAATGAAAATTAATGAAATAGAAATAAATGTTCTTATATCACATAATATTATATAAATTCAATTTATATAGTTCAATATATGTTTGAAAATCTATGTAATCATATGTTTATACAGATAATTTATAGAAATCAAACCCTAAATAGTAAGTGGAATAATGGTATGAAACTTCTCATTCACCTGATTGTATCGTCTAATGTATATGATGTTTATTGCAGTTGTAAAAGGAATATTCTGCTGTTAGGTATCTATGATCTTTATTTCCTTTACTTTTTTAAACCTAAATGGATTCCAGATTATGTTTAAATTATTCTGAGTAATTGTTTGAAATTAAGGCACTGTAAATATTAACTGTAGGAGGATTGTCCTTAGAAATTGAGCAAACACAGTAGGTTAGTAAGTAACCTTGCTCACTGATTGCCACAGAAATCTACATTCACACCTTTTTTAAATTTCCGGTGGAAGCTAATTTCTGTTGCTCTTTGGGAAACTCCTCAGCGTGAAGATGATGAAAATGACCAGTGTGGAATGAAATGTCGAATAGGAAACATAAGAAACACAAGAAACTCAGCAACCCTGTCATTAATGACTTTTCCTGCTTGTTCCAGTGTTGGTTGACAAACAGCTTTACTCCCTGGGATGCCCATACAGGATGGCAGGACCAGTTCAGGGTAACTCTCCTGGGAAGCTGGTATGGGCTGTTGTATCATCCCAACACAGATTGGTTCTGATATTTTAGCGCCCATTTTATACTCTCTCTTTTCCTTTTATATTTGAGTTGAAGAGAGGTGATACTGTATTAAACATGTGAGTCATCACAGAAGACGGTTTATTTGGCAAGTTGCGGAATGTTATTCATAATGACTTATATTTCCAAAAGTGATTTTGTGGGTTTATCGTCGTGTCCTTAATGTAGCCTTTGTTGCTGCTCTGTTCTTGCCTTATTCTGTTCACTCAAGCAGCTGGCTTATTTAATTATATAAAGCAGCTGTTGTACAAGGGCAGCAGCTGTTTTGCATAATGTTTATTTACATTGCCATAATGTAATTTGAAAGGCTATGATGATTCCAGCTTTTGGGGTCAATTCTCTATTTCTTTTGTAAGGTTGGTGGGCAATGAACAACTATTTTCATCAGAGCCTGAAGTGACAAAATAAAGCAAATCAAATAATGATGCATCCCTCTGACTTTATGTTTGTAGGAGTTATGCACAGATGTGCATAATTTCTTCTCCATTTCCTTAGTAATAATATTTTTAAAGGGTGAGGATGATACAACTTTCTGTACAATCCTGTGCTTCAACCTCGACGTTAAAGAACTTATGCATTTCTTAAACTTCATCGGACTCTCCCCTTCTTTTGCTCATTTGGAACATTTCTTTTGCCAGGTTGCCCCCCTGCTTTTAATTTTGGATGAAGCATCTCAATTTGATTGCCTGAGGGGGGTCAAAGAATTTGCCCTAGAGTTCAAGCAAGTTAACACCCTGTGGGTTAAACCATACTCAAATAGGATTTGGAACTGCTGGTCAAGGTAATTCCCTTATTTCCATTCTCTCTTTGACTGCTACAGGAGGCAATTCCTCTTGGCTCACTAATGAAGAAGACATGGATTTGTGAGCTACATTACAGAAATCTCTAGGTAGTAAGAATCGGCGCCCATTGTTGCAAATGGTAAGAGACTCTAAAGCAAAGAACTGAAGGTATACTCTGTTTTCCGAACTTCAGAAAATCAAGACTATTTAAGTTGTGTTTTGTGTTACAATAATTTATTACACAGCATTTACCACCACTTTAACCTAGCCTTAAGAGTTGCAACTAGTAGTGCCCTTTCCTTTCCTTTTATTTTTTTTGATAGAAACGTCTTCATTATATTGACGTACCTTTTCTATCCTATATACATTTTGAAATATCCGATTCTTGTGTTTCATGGTAGCCTTTTGTTTCTTTGAATCTATAGGCAAAGTTGTAAAAATATTTGTGATATCTAAACTTCTTACACATAAAAGAAAGTTCTTCAAGATTAATTTCAAATATTGATGTCTTAATATTAATGAATAGCAGAATTCCCAAAGAAACCTTAAAAGCTAGAACATGAAATTATTCAAAGTGCTAAAACAAAAATATTCAAAGAAAAATGTCATTAAAATTTCTGCATATTTTTAAGAAGACTATACACAGTAATTCTAACATTTTAGTCAGAGTTTAATTACAATGAAACTTGTTATACGCTTTATGATTAAAAAATCACATAGCCATATCTAAATATGTCCTCTGAAAATCTCATAGACACTAAGAGCTCAAAACTTTTAAATTGGTAGGTTATAAAGTATACAGTCAAAATATTCAGATGAAGGAAACTGAAGGGTGATGTTTGAAGAGATCCCTAAACTTTTACCTAGACAAATGAGAGCGAGATCTACAGACAGAGACGCAGAAAGAAGGGGCTCAGACAAGACTCGAAATGAAAGAGGGCACTTTATACCTCATGACGCAGAAATACAAAAGCTCATGAGACTAGCAAGAACAACTGCATGTCACAAATTGTATAACCTTGATAGTATGTCTCATTTCTTATACTATACACATGCAATCTCTAAAGAAAAATCCCATGAAATTATTTGAACATATCAGCAGATTAATAGCAAATAAGCAGAGTAGATCAATAAAAGTATGAAGTATCCCATTAAAAATCTTTTTAAAAATCAGTCCATAACTAAATTCTAACAAATATTTAAGCTTAGAGCTTACATTATGTGCCCTGGTGAAAAGGAAAGACTCTTTATGTAAGAATTGGAAATGGAAAGCCGGGCGCCGGTGGCTCACGCCTGTAATCCTAGCTACTCAGGAGGCTGAGATCTGAGGATCGCGGTTCAAAGCCAGCCCGAGCAGGAGAGACCGTGAGACTCCGATCTCCAATAAACCACTAGAAAACCGAAAGTGGCGCTGTAGCTCAAGTGGTAGAGCGCTCGCCTTGAGCTGAAGAGCTAAGGGACAGTGAACAGGCCCAGAGTTCAAGCCCCACAACCGGCAAAAAAAAAAAAAAAAAAGAATTGGAAATGGAGCAAGGTTTCCTTCTTTCCTCCTTTTATTAGAAGCTTTACCTAGAATGATTAAATAAGATGAGAAAATACAAAATTCCCAAGTAGAAAAGGAGAAAATGACATTGTCGCTATGTACTGGTGATATAAGTTGATACATGGAAAAATTTATAGATTCTAAAATTTATTAGCAGTAATCAATACAATAAGTGTGCACTGGTATTACTATATACTAACAATGAACTAACCAGAAAGAAATTTTTAAAATCCCATTTATAATAACTACAAAAATTTAGCCTTAAATTTAACCATATAGGAGAAGGTCATGCTTCCAACTAGTAAATATTGGCAAACAACATCACAAATACATGAAAATGTGTATCACAAATCACAAATCTATGAACTCATGTTCATGGATTTGAAAAATTAATCTTGTTAAAACATTTATAGTCCCTTAGGTGCTGTATATATTCAATGCAATTCTTGTCACATTTTGTTAACTTAAATCATATTTTTATTTTTTTTCCAAAAATGAATGTTATATTTATTTGAAAGCAATAAAATTTGAACCGATGGCCTTACTGCTAGGCTTTACTGCTAGGTTTGGAGATCTTAGATCTCTAGGGAGGAGTATTTCTTTCAGAGAAATACAATTTCATTGAATTATGAACTGGGAATGCCTCCTAGCCATTGGCCTACCACATACCACTGAACAAATAGAATAAGGGAAATGTTACTTTTCTGGGTAAAATCAATTATATTAATTAAAAAGAAAAATCGATTACCATTAGAAACTAAAGTTAAATATTATCTGTGACAATATTTTACTTCGAGGGGTAAAAGTTATGTCATTATAGACAAAAATAACAACAACAAATTATCCATAAAGAACCACTTCTCCAAGATCTAGATTTGGATTAATGATTGAATCAGAGATCTTGGGTTTCACTTAGAAAAGAAAGTAACCTAGATGTAAATGACCAAAAATGAAGAATTTAGAATCAGTAAGAATAGTCAGCTTGTCCCAGTGTACTTTTTTAAACATCCAGTGTGTTTATTGTAGATTTATAGACACATTGTAGTTACCCCAAATGAGGGAAACTATGCAATCTATGTTTCTTTGGGTTTTGCTTACTTCACTTCCTATAGTTTTACCAAAGTCTTTCCAATTCCTTACAAATAGTACAGTACTATTCTTTCTGATGTAAGAATAGAATTCCTTTGTACATATAGATGTATCTATAAATATAGATATATAAATATAGATAGATATATCTAGATAGATACATAGATAGATACTTAGAACACAGACATATTGAAAACACATTTTTGCCAGGTGCTGGTGGCTCATGCCTCTAATCCTAGTCACTGAGGAGGCTGAGATCTGATAATAGTGGTTCAAAGCCAGCCGGGGCAGGAAAGTCTGTGAGACTCCTATCTCCAATTAACCAGCAGAAAGCCAGAAGTGGCGCTGTGGCTCAAGTGGTAGAGTGGTAGCTTTGAACTAAAGAACTCAGAGACAACCCCAGGCCCAGAGTCCAAACCCCATGACCGACAATTAAAAACAAAAGAAAATACATTTTCTTGATCTTGTATTGAGGGGCATCTGGTTTGACTCCATTTTCTGGCTCTGATAAGCATTGCTGGGATGAGCATGGATGTGTGGTCAGGAATGGCATTACTGGGTCACAGTGAAGCTCTAAAATCATATAAATTAATATTTTATGAAATAAACTCCAAGAAATGGAAACAAGAGATTTTTGTTATTGTTTTTGTCATTTCCTTTTTTCTTGTTAGTTTATTATCTTTGGGAGAGTACGTGGGAGTACAGAAAAACTGGGAGAAATAGTGAACAAATACAGCAGCATTATTCACTAATCAATATGTAGAAAATGAACTAAACAACTTGTGGGTGCAGACAGGTGAGAAAAACTGGGAGAGAGCTAAGGAAGAGGTGTCAGGGTTCAAAAAGAAATGTACTCATTATCTGAGTAATGTAATTGTAACCCCTCTGTACATCACCTCTATAATAACAATAAAATATATTAAAAAGAATAGTCAGATTGTATAGTAACTAAAATTTAGGATAGTAAAGAAATATGAAAAGCAAAAAATGTTTATTTAGTAGAGTACATAGTGTTTCGGAGAATAGCAAGAAGATTGAGTTACAAGTAAATTGAGAGGAAGCATTAGGGAAATTAGGTGGATCGATAAATGGAAAACAAAGACATAGTCGGGCTTTGTGTATTATTTGCCAGCCAAACTAAAAATACATACGTCAGCACTTCTAAAACTATAAGATGTAAGTCCTTTCCTACTCCGCACTTTATTTTCACTTTTTTTTTTCTGGAGATATAGTTTATTTGTGTTTTAAAATAGTTGTAGCAAAATTCACTACTATGAAAATATAAACAATTCAGGTTTAACTGGGCAAAAATATTATACATATAATAAAGATATTGAACATAATTCATTAAAAGAATTTAATTGAATAAAAGAATTTCTGAATGTTATAATTACATGGAAAACTTCAGTTTATCAGTTTTACTTGGAGACCAAGAACAGGAAAAAATGTGCTGTTATTTACATGAGAATGTGTTTATAAATTCATATACATGCATAGATTTGAAATTGCATGGAAATTAATTTTCTTTTACCAGGATCTAAACATATTATGGGAATCGCTAATTCTATAAAGTTTTGTTCCATTTCACTTTTTATGCATTTGTAGAATATCATCAAACACACATATACGTGTATAGGGCACCATAGATGATAAAATAATGAAAATGTTTATACCACTGAGGTGATCATGAAAACCCATTTCTTATTCTTAACAGTAATATTTACAAGTTACAAGCATGCACTATTGCAGAAACCTGGCAAAGGTTAATAATGTAGAAAATAAAGTGATTTGATGACATATCAAAATAAGAAATGAGTACTTTATTCTAGTTTACATATCACTACATATTGGCATACATTCCTAGACACCTGGATATTCTGTGTACTTCCAATATCTCCATTGGATGCTTAAAAGGATCTCTGTCTTCCTGATTTAGAGCATCCTGGCTAAAAAGTAAGCTAAATGGGCGATTTACATTTCATATAATGATGGCTGAAGGAGAATTTGAGAAACTGGTCTGTTATTTTGAAGTCATTCTCAATCCTAGGAATACTAATAACAAATTTTTATAAAATGATTGATATTGATAACACTGGAAAATATACATAGAAATGGATAAGTTGAAATTCTTTGCCAATAAATTTGCAACTCTCATGAAAACAGTTTTAGAATAATACAAAAACTTAAACCAAATGAACTTCCTTTAATATTTGCATGATATTTTCCATATAATATACTGAGCTCTTGCAATTTTCTAGTCAATCAGAGTCAATTGTATGTAGATAAGAAATAAGCTATAGAAATAGCCAGAGCTTTATCTAAATATGGGCTTGTGAAATTTAGACAGAAGTAATATGTTCAAAACCTTTAAACTGACAGGTTATAAAGTACAAAGTCAACAGATTCAGGAAAAGTATGTAGGCAAATTTGAAATTACATGGAAGTTAATCTTATAATAAGGATAAATACATATTATAGGAAATCTCTAATTGCCTTAGAGTTTTGTTCTGTTTCAATTTTTCTAAATCTTTGAAGAATATCATTAAACATTATTAAAAGTGACATTAGAGTGCTATTTCTTTGGAATAAGCACTATTTGAACTAAACACTAAATGGTAAAAATGACTTAAGGGCCTCAGATCTGCAACTTAATTTACACATCTTTACCTCTCCTTTCAGTGTCCTTGATTGCGATTACAAGGTCTCTAGCACACTATTTTGTTATGAAATCAGAAAGTTATTATGCAGTCTGGGAAGTTGTTTTGCATTCAGTTGTACCTGATGAGAATATGACTGTGCTCAAGTACACCAATTTATATGCAATAACTTGCTTTACATGGGTATTTTATGGAAATTGTTTGTTCTGTATAATTGCTCAAATAAAAATATCTTTAAAATGATCACCACTTCAATATGGTAATATTATCACATCTTACGATGATAACTTCTCAATATGAAAGATTTACTGAATAAAAACATTCATAAGAATCTGGATATAATGCTTTAAGCTTCTATAAAAATCTTTGGCTTATATATCATAGTTTATTATGTTTAAATTGAAAGTGAACTTATAGAGTAAACCCGAAGAGTAAATCAAGGGGAAATAATCATTGCTTTTTTGACATGATTATTAGTAAAAACAATTTGGCTATATAGAAACACATGTTCACAAATGGTCCACTAAAATAAAGTTCCAAGACTCATTCCTGTATTTGGGAAGAAGAGATGTGGAAGAGCTGCATTTCAAGGCCAATCCAGTCAGAAAGTGTCTTAGAATCCATTTCAAACAATCAAGCTGGAAATCAAGGCATACAACTTTTATTCCAATTTACTCAGAAAGGGTTAAAAGAAGTATTACAGTTCAAGCTTGGATTAGCTAGAACTAAAACATTCTATTCAAAAGCTATCTATAGCAAAAAGGGCTACAGGCATGACTCAAATGGCAGTGCTCCTAAGGTGAAACCACATACCGCCAAGAAAAACAAAACTTTCTATTTGGAATCAGAATGACAGTAACATTAGAATGCCACTGAAGAATGCCTGGAAAGAAAACACCTGTATTTAGCAGTGGGTGAAAATACAAAAGGTTTAGGGTGAAGTGGTTAAGAACATTTATCTCAATCTTTGTAATCTTTAGGTTAAAAAATTGAGAAAGTTCTATCAATACATGAGTATTACTCAGGGACATATAAAAAAAATCAAGCTCATTTAATTGTTTTTGCCTCCAGGGCCTATGTGGTAGATTTGGCTGATGACATTCATCAGATGGAATCACAGCCAATATTTATTTCCATTTCTTTCCGGTGAAATTACAAAAGACACTTGTTCAATAAAAAGGAAAATGACTTAGGAACTGAGTTGATATCAGCCTTTCAAGTGGCCATTTATAAATGATGAAAAAATGTATACAAACCATATGATAGTACCTATAGAACTATCAAACCAACACAATATTTTTAATGCCTTTGATTGTCTTATAAGAAACATGTTTGTAGCAGGTCTTTTGAGTTTTCTAATGCCTTATTTGTTGTCCCTATATTTGATGTCAGTATAATTTGAGGAGGGGAAGGGAAAAAACAAAATGTTTAAATAGGGATACTGGTGGACCCATTGTAACATGACATGTAAAAGACACTATGTTGAAAAATGAACTTTACAATTTAGGCAGGGGGAAGGGATGGTAGGGGAAAAACAAAGGAGGAGGCAACAATGCTTGAATAGAAATGTGCTCATTATCTTGTTCATGTAATTGTAACCCCTCTGTACAGTATTTTCACAATAAAAAAACTTATTTTTTAAAAAAGAAAACTTATGGGGCTGGGAAGGTGGCTCAGTGGTAGAGTGCTTGCCTTGCATGCATGAGGCCCTGGGTTCGATTCCTCAGCACCACATAAGCAAAAAGAAAAAAGCCGGAAGTGGTGCTGTGGCTCAAGTGGTAGAGCGCTACCCTTGAGCTGAAGAACTGAGGGACAGTGCCCAGGCCCAGAGTTCAGGCCCCACGACCGGACCCAAAAAAAAAAAGAAAAGAAAAGAAAAGAAAACTTAGAAAACCTGACTAATCCTTAATAGTTGTGTACTAATCTGGTGTACCTAATGGTCAACCCTACTCATCTGGGCACTAGCATGGATAGTTAATGCATCTAATTGCCAAATCCCTAGTGATGTAAATTCTGGAAACAACTTGTTCAATAAAATGATTAGATAACTCAATTTGTTTACCAAAAAGAAGCCATCACAAATATTATAATAAAATAGTAAAATAGTAAATTCCATGTAATATGAAAACACCAAATTTATTGAGAAAAAGTGTAAGGAGATTTTATTTTTTTTCAATTTATGACATTTAAGTATTTTATAACTGGCTGAAAAAAGGTGGTTTTTGTTAACATCCTGAATTTATTCTTTTCTATTTCTATTCCAGGAAAATGATGATCAATTATTTTTTTATTTCTTTATTTATTCTTTTACCTCGTGTAAAAATAAGGCTACATTCTGAGAATGAAAACTAACAGTAACACTAAAATAAAAACTGATACTTTATGAAAACAAAATATCAAATTGACAAATAGACTACCTAACATAGAGTGAAAACCGACGTGAAGATGAAAGGCTGAGCAAAAAAATATGGGTG
Source organism: Dipodomys merriami (assembly GCF_024711535.1). Classification (NCBI taxonomy): domain Eukaryota; kingdom Metazoa; phylum Chordata; class Mammalia; order Rodentia; family Heteromyidae; genus Dipodomys; species Dipodomys merriami. The sequence continues at coordinate 31,430,302 of NW_027202493.1, read as the reverse complement.
TTGTTATTAATTGATTTCTTCAAATAAGAGAACAGATTCATCCTCTGAAGATCACAACACATGTCTGTCCTAAGCAGGTATTGGATCCTTGCCTAATTAAATTAGTCTGGTACTTGATGACTCCCTTTCTGAACTACTCATTCAAATATCCTTGATTTTTGTTGTACTATAAGGAAGAACTCTAAGCTTTTCTTTTTATAATCAGAATAAATCATTACAACCAGCAACTTTGAGTTAAAGAAAGAGAATGATTTCATTTGAGTCTTCTAAGAACACAACCACATGAGTAAAAGGAGCATGGGACAAAACTTACAGCACCTCACGGAATGCCAAACTGTTTCCACACTTGAAACTTCAGTTGTGTGAAACACAGATTGATTCTCTTCTTTAAGTGGTTCTTCAATAGATCTGAAAGATTGACCATGGCTTCTAATAAAAGGAACAGCTTTCAGAGTGGATTAATCTGTCTTAAAAGATTTGAAGCCTATTATGCCCTCAAATGGAAAGATTATAGACTTTAAATGAAAGACTTCATTTGAAATCCTTTTCCCCAAGGATCAGGCAATCTATAAAATGTATGATTAAAACTTCTAATTGGAATATAATACCTGATTTTATTTCTTTCTCATGATAGAAAAACATACTTAGTTTCTTTCTACATTATCAAATATTAAAATTATATAGATTACTATAACTAATCTGTTAATTTTAAAGAAAAATATAAAATTAAATATTTGTGAAAGTAATGTTATTATGCTTTGATGCATTATTTTATTAGGAAAAAGTCCACTGAGTATTATGTTTGGTGCAAATGAAGGTTTGCATTATTTCAAACATTAGTTTTAGTATTTGCTATTCTTCATCAAATGTAAATATTATCCAAATCTTTAGTTCCAATGTAATTGTAAATTAAACTGTAAAGGCCCAAAATCTGTTCTAATGGAGAAATGTTATATTTAATTTTGCGGAGCAATTATTTGAATGGTTAGTACAAACTACAATTTTGTTTTGTTTATTAACTAAAAACTATGTAACATGTGAGTTATTTATTTTTTCTGCTTACAATATATAGGAAATTGGTGATTACTATTTTCATCATGAAGGTGAAAATGAGTCAAAATTAAAGGAAAACTTTATCATCAGATAATGTTTATCAATAAAAATAGTAAACAATAAAATAATAATAATAGAGAATAATGAAAAAGAGGCAATTCTATATATTGCCTGGAGGAATAATCCTTGGGGATATACCATGCAACCATGGTATACATCTGTTTTCAGTAGAGTTGTGCTAAAGTGGCAAAGTAAGTAATTCAAAGTTTACTTTGAAATGTTAAATCAAGCCTAGAAATTATGTCTGGGGGCATTTAAATCAAGAAGTTATAAAGACTTTCATAAAGTCACAGACATAAGCATGTCTATCATGGCATTTAACAGATTTATTCGTGGCAAGAGTGCAAATTCATTTGTTGTGAACTATCTTAGGGATACGATATTCTGGATAAAACCTTCATTGAACATAAAATACTAGTTCACTAAGGAGAAAACAGAAGTTAGTATTTCATTTAGCAAAGAATAACCTTATCTCTTTAAGAATGAAGTATTCAGCATCTTTCATAGGGTTCATTTAGTAATACTTAATAGATTTATTGATTATTTACTTATTTACTGCTTGATGTGTTAGTTAGAACCCAGAAAAGCACTTACCAGAAAAGCATTCTAACATGTGAACCATGTTTCCAGACCTTTTTACTTAGCTCTTTTCCAGCTATGGTCTCTTGCGTTTGCCTGAGCCAACATATGACTTGAATCCTTTCCATCTCTGCCTCCAAAGGAGCTGTGAGTACAAGCACCAACTCTTGTGCCTGTCTGTGAATATCCTTTTATTCTTAAGAAGCAAGTATATACAAAGAGTCAGCTGATTTTTTTGTTTGTGTGTAGCACAATGAAAGCTAAACTAAGGAGTGAAGAAGTCTGTAAGTTATGGATCCTACCATGAAATAGTAATTACGGATGACCCAAACTGATTTATATACAGCTATGCCACAGGACCATGAACATAATCTGTTCATGACAATCACTTGACTTTGCACATTATGTTATTGTTCTCCTTGATAGTCATTTCAGCTTAGACTCTAGATGGTTCCTTCAGAACTCAATATAAATTGGGCTGCAAATGTGTCAGTATAAAATATCAACCATGCCAGGGAACTCAATTCTTTTGCAGCTGAATATATGGATCACAATTGTTTTCCATTTTAGGCTGATAATCATTCAATTAATGTTTTCTTATAGTGCTACTATTAAGTTTTTAAAATATAATTTTATTGTTATTAGTAAGGTGCTGTACAGAGGGGCTACCATTTAGTAAGTCAGGTAATGAGTACAATTCTTTTTAGATGTCACCCCTTTGCTTGCTTCCTCTAAAATTAAAATTTTAGTGTGATCTCATCATTATTTATATAGGCAGAGCTGATTTTAAAGATTGATAAAGTTTACTAGAGGCCAGCCCTTAAATAACAATCCAAATCACACTTTCTTATTTTGGTAAGAAAAACAGTCTGTGTACATATACACACACACCTTCATTTGAAGATAAGAGGTATTATGTGGTATGTAGTTAAATAGTTGTTGCTGTTGTATGCCTGATTTACCTGGAAAAACATTTATCTTTGATGAGCAAAACCTGAGAAGTAAGACTTGCTTAGAAAATGCAGGAGACATGTCTCTACTCTTTCACGTAACTGTTACAAAAGACCGTGATATAGGAAACACAAATGAATAGCTCATCACTAAAACATTATTTCAGAAATTAAGGGTATTTTTAGAAGCTTCCTCTGCATTGAGTCTATAACCACTGAAAGTTAATTTAAATCATAAACTGTTTCTTAATATTTTAAACGATAATTAACTTTTACAACTCTCTACCGTTTTAACCATGCTGAGATTTGTATAGAGTCTATATACTTAACTTGAATGGTATGAATAATTTATAGTTTCAGTGGAAAGCAATATATCCCCTAGCAATAGAAAATTATAAGCTGTTTGATAAGAAATTAATTGCTCATTTGATAAAAACCAAAAATAGAAAGAATATATTGCTCATTTAAAAATAACTTAGGAATGAAAAGCAGTAATTTCTTACAAAGCATAGTGACCACAGTTAAATTAAAAAAGAAACAGATTCTTTATCTTCTCATTTTCCTCAAGAAATGTTTATTTAATATGCAAAACCAATTTTAAAGATGTCAGAGCTTCATTCTTCCTTTTGATGTTCAATTTCTCTGAAATATGCCATATGTTGTGAAAACAGCAGGATGAAACATCCTTGCTATTTATCTAAAGTAATGCGATAGAAATATTTCCTTCTATAAATTGACTTCAGTGATTTCAATTATTCTTTCAATACAAAGCATAAGTTGTCCTCAGTTTAATGATCCAAAGGTATGTGTATTGGATGCATTGTGAAAACTAGGACATATTCACTTGCTGTATGTATTCATATAAAATCTACACATTATTTATTCTCTGTACAACAACTTAGAGTTTTGATGTGCTATCTCAGTTTGACAAGATCCTCTAAAAGCAGTTCAAATTAAATCCATAAATTTGAATAAAGAAAATTCTTGCACAGAGAAAACAAAATTACTGCCTCATGTGGAGGTAGAGGGGCAAGTATAAACATTTTCTATTTACTTAAAAGGTGTTAGACAAAAAGAATTTAGTAACTTGGAATAAAATATAAGGATAATTTAATATTTCTCAGTAATTGATTTTTAAAAAAGAAATACATTCTAACTTGTTACGAAACCAAATCATGGAATTATTTAGAAATAACGGTGAATTATGTAGTTCATTATTGAACTGCTAAAAAATGGGATCCCAGATAAAGCACAAAATCATTAGATTAAGTCTAACAAATTGACTTTGAAAACTTTTCAGAAATAAGTCAATATTGATTCTGTGGTCAGCTTTGAAATGACTTCCCTACATTTGATCCATTGGGTCATTACAAGGAAAGATTGTTAACCACATGATCAGGTAATTTGTATTCTGTAACTTGGCTGCCTCAAAATTATTTGCTCTTTTCATTTCCACTTGGGATTCTGGCCCAGAAACTGACAGCTAGAGGACACTTACCCATTGGTTTTTCCAATATCACTGGTCATAGCAAAAACTGTTGCTTAAAAGTTATGTAATTTTTTTATATCCATCATTGTCACAGTACTAAAGGTAAAAAAAAAAACACAAGAAATGCAATTTTATGTTTTTTATGTTTTTGTTCCTAGCATAACTATTGGTTGTCACAGAGAGTGTCCATTGTATTATGCCTATTTTACATCACAAGAACATTATATAGTTGGTTGTTTGAGGTTACTGGTTATATTCTTTTATTATAATGTAAATGAACTCTGTTAAATGATGATTTAATGAATTTAGAAAGGAAAAGAGAAGTTGAATTTTGATTAGTTACTCAAAAGGGACACAGAACCCCAATGCACTGGTAGCTCACACCTATAATCTTAGCTACTCAGGGGGCTGAGATCTGAGGATACCAGTTTGAAATTAGCCCAGACAGGAAAATCTTTGACTCTAATCTCCAATTAAATCACAGACAAAGCCAGAAGTGGTGCTGTGGCTCAAGTGGTAGGGCATTAGTCTTTGACACTAAGAGGCTCAAAGAGAGAGATCAGGCCCTAAGTTCAAGCCCTAGGACCTGCAATATATATTTATTATTATTATTATTATTATTATTATTATTATTATTATTATTATTATTACTTATAATTATAAATGGGGCCATAGGTGTGAAGATCTTAGTCCACAGCCAGCTACCAAGTCAATAGTATATGTCACCACCCCAAAATCAACTAAAGCCAAAAGAGCTGAGGAGGGGGAGGATAGCTCAAGTTTCAGAACACTTGTTCAGAAAGTATAAGAAGGCCCTGGAATCTTGGTACTGAAAAAAAATTAATTGAAGTTGATTGGTTTTCTTTACTTTTTTTGGTGGGAGAAGGGAGAGCAAGTAAGTATGGGATAGAAATAAAACCTATTTTATGACTATTTGGCCCATTGTGTCTATAAATGCTTAAAATTGCCAATAAAAGAAATGGAGTTGTAGATAAAGTCTTTGATTTACCCAATTCAGGGCCTTCTACCTTGAATATGTCTCTAAAGCCTCAAATTAAGGATACTATCTTTTTAAAAGCAGAGACATGAGTTTTCCAACTAAATTCTCATGTCCTTGCAGGTTTTCACTTTTCTACATGAAATAATGGAAGATGTTCAAGGGCAGATACACCATATTCTTATGGGAAGAAAAGGACAATTCTCTTTGTGATCTAAGGCCCTAAGCCTTAGTTGTCCAGGCGATCTTGTGTGAAGTGGAGCATCAGACTGTCAATGTCTTAGTTAAAATTCCACTCCCAGCATGTTGCATTATGGACATTTCAGTTCTTTGTTATGGTATAGATGTATGTGCATACAAGTGTTAGGGGCACTGCATTTGTTTCTGCCTATTTATTACTTTGTACATTGATTGTTCTTGGTAATTTCCCTTACTGTGGAACTGAACCATATTCATACTAATATTTTGGTAAAGAACATTGCTGTTGTTTTGTTTTGCTTGTAGTTTCCCCACTACCTTTTATTTTGGTGGGTGCTGAAATTTGAAATCAGGACTGCATGCTATTTAGTAGGCACTCTAGCACTTGAGCAATGTCTCTATTCCCTCCATTAACTTCTATAGAACTTTATATGTGTTAATAAATCAGTTATCATACCTTGATTGGGTAAACAGCAAGTTTTGTTTAATTTCCAATTATTTTAATATTCTTAATAATTACTTGCAGTCATTAAGATTTAGTTATTCATGTGATTAGTTATTACTGTTAAACTTGTTGTCTTTAATGTACTATGTGATTTTTTTTGCTTCTTTTCTATGTTCTTCCCCCTATAGTTTATTCCCTGTTGTCACCGTATTTGAATTTGGTACCCTGGAATTGTATAAATCATTGAAGGAAAGGGGAACAACAGAATGGACAAGGGAGAAATGGACAAGAGGGAAACCAATTCAAAAGGGATATATACAAGACAATACATTGGAAATGATCTGTACAACTTGGGGGCCTTGGGGGAGCAGGGAGAATGGGAGAAAAATGAGGGAAGGGCTAACAAGTTTGATAAGAAATGTATTTATTACCTTACTTATGCAACAGTAACCCCTCTGTACATTACCATGACAATAAAAAAGGATCGTACTAACTTACAGGACAATTAAGAATTAGTCATACTTTAAAAGGTATAACATTTGAAAAGAAAAAGTTGTTTAATTTATTCTCCAATGGACTGAATGCTGTGTCCAATATGGCTTATATATTACATTAGGTCACACTCACCCTCATTCTTGACCCATTGCCTTCCTTCCAGACAAAATGGGTGAAATGAAAGCTGTCAGTTCTCATGTTGTTTGAAATCATGGGGACTGTAAATGAACAGGCTTTGCCAGAATTTGCTCAAGGGCCCAGAGTGTCATTGACCTGAAGAGCAGCATGGATTTGAAAGACAAAATGGAGTCAGCAAGTAACAATTTACAATCATTTTTCCCCCATGGGTAGACAATCAAATATTCAAGAAAGACATATTGCTTTGTTGCAAAGATTCCATGACTTCTGCCTCAGTAAAGCTGTGTGTATCAAGCCATTTAGCATTTTGTAACAATCACTATTTAACTGTTACTCAAAAATCTCTTTCACCCCTGTACCTCATCTTAGCTGGCATTAGTTGGGGGTCACAGATTTGGATCAGATCTGCTCTACTTTTGACTTGCTCACTTGGTTCCATCAAACAACTTGATGAACAATAAAACAATATAAATCCACAAGGCAGTTAAAATCTTGCTTGTGTATGTCCGTTAGTAGCCCCGTAATAGAAATTACTTGTCTAAGTACAAATTTAATAAAGTAGGCAAATTCACTATTATTAATGGTGACAGAAATTGAAAAGCCTTAAAGCAAAAGGAATAGCTGTAGTATTGAGTGAGGAATTGAGATTAATAATTCAGTGTACCATAGTAAGAAATTGGCTGCTCTTATTTACATCTCAATTTTCAATATCCCTAATAACTCTGCAAATTTAGAACTTTTGATCACATGGAATTTATATCACATTAATTTTGACATATTGTGAGTAGATCTCTCACATTTCATTTTCTGAAGCAATTCAGATGGTTTTTTATTAACATACAGTTATATTTTTTTTACCAAAATTATTTTATAAGGTCATTCAGTAATTTTTTCCAATAAAATATGGCTATTTACCAAGAGAAATGTCATTGAAAATGACTGTTTATTTAGAAATATGGCTCTAGGAAGAAAATTCTTCTAGAATCTTTAATAGATGATGAATTTTTATAGAGATAGAGACAGATGATAATGGATTACCTAACTTTGAATTCTGTTGCCAAACTACAAATCATATAAAATAGCTACACTTAAATGGATGAATTTCATGGTTATCCAGTGAATTGGGAAAATTCATTGAATGTAATTAAATAATACAGAAAGCAAATGGATCTTATTTTCCCCTCCCATCTTCACTTTTTAGCAAGCCTTTCTAACATAGCTTTCAAGACATTAAATCAAATTAATATTTCCAAATAGGAAATTTCTTGCTGTGGGGTCCTCACACCTTATTAGCAATACACTTAAATGTGTGTTCCAAGATATTAGATCCTTCAGAACTTCTACTAAAGTGCTTCAGAGTCAAAATTGATGTCAAATGATAATCAAAACCTTTTGGCAAGTAGAGGACTTTAACAGAACTTCTTGGTTCTTGAATTTAAAAAAGAAAAAGAAAAAAGCTTAGTCTCTGAATTGTAAGGATAATCTTTGTCATATTAGTACACCATTCTCTGGCATTCATTAAGAAAGGTCAGTCAGGAACATAAAATGAATACTGCTCATACAAGTTGGCAGCATTGGGTGCATAGGTGTGAACATTAACCTTATCATTTCAAGAATCTAATTGATTTGACACTTAGCCTTTGACAAGAAAAACAATAAGGAGTGATTTCCATCAAATTCACTCATCCATCTTCCTTTTGAGACATATCTTCATTCACCTTAGCTCATTTTCTCTGAGAATAACTTCTGGACTCCAGAAAAAAGAACGTTTCATTTCCTTCTCATTTTCTTTCCTCTCTTTTCCAGGTTTAGATGGTTAAAAAAACAACAATGGTTTTGTATTGTAAATAACAAAGGATAATTTATGATCTCTGAAAATCTTTAGCTGAGATTTTTGAATCAGGATTAATTGGCAATTTAGTTCCTTAGAGGTTTGAACATACATATTGAATATACTTATTCAAACTATATATTTATATATGTGTGTATACATTTATATTTGTATAGGTATGTATACATATATGTATATGTGTTATTTTTCTTTTATGCAGACACTGGTTATTTTTCTTCTATGCAGACACTGGGCCTCGGACTCAGAGCCTTATGCTTGCTCAGTTTGCTTGCTCACAGCTAGTACTCTACTACTAGAACCACACCTCCAGTCCTGCTTCTTTTACTAATTATTTTGAAGATGAAACTCGCAGGGATGGCCTCAAGCCATGATCCTCCAGAGATCTCAGCCTCTTGATTAGCTAAGATTACAAGCATGAACTGCCTGCATCTGGCTTTGTAATACATTTTTAATGGAATGTAAATGTAGCTGTACCTTACCTTATCATGCATGGGCCTACGAATGAAAGGACATAGGTTGATGTGTAGGACCCATTGAAAATGAAGCTTAAAAGCAGAATTTTCATTGTTTTATAACAGCAAATACAATTCAGGGGAGTAGACTTCAGGACTCCATACTTGTCTGAGTTAGGTTTTCTCTTAATTTTAGTCCCTAAACATATTTAGTTGAGTTGGTTGATGGTGTGAAGAATTTTAAAACATACTCAAGATTTCAAGTTTTAATATCAGTTTGGGTCTGAACTATTGAGCTTGTTATTTGTGGAATGAAGTCTAGATTATTTTTTAAATATTCTTTGTGACCTTGTTACCTCTGGAAGTATTTTCAGATTTTATAGCTTCTCTAAATGTTTCAATAAAAGTAAATTTAATTGTAATTTGACATTAACATGTAGTGATGAAAAGAATTATGACATATGTGATTTTTATAAAGAAGGTAAGTAGAGGAATTAAAATTTCTTTGAACTGGATATTTGACAATGATAGAAGAGTTAGACTCTAATTATGTTGGAAATAACATAATTGCCTTAAATTGTTCTGTGATTTGAAGTAGATGATTTGAATCTGGATTAAAAATTAACTCAAATATTTAGGGGCCCCAAACAACGGGCAATTCTAGAATTTTCAACATCGTGTAATTTTCATGACCTCTAAATATAATTGAACCCATGACTCTTAAATATGGTGGGACACTGATTCCTGTTGCCACAAGTTCATCTATTGCCAGGATCCATCACTCTCTTCTAGAGGGAATTCTAGAGGGAATAATGATAATTACAACAGAGGATGAGATAACTGGATGTCATGATAGTAATACAGGTAGAGAGATACATTCTTAACCTCTGAATTACTGCTGTAAAAATGTCATTTGTGTTTATAATTTTCTGGTAACATTGTTAATGTGGACCAATTATTTCTTCTCAGTGAAGATTTTCAAAATGGCACTGCTCAAAAAACCACATCCATAGCTGAAATTTTAATATCAGAAGAAAGCTAAGTATCAAAATTGTAAGTTGATAACCTGTTTTCACTGTATTTGATGTTGGTATAATTTGGGGAAGGGAAGGGGAAAAAACGAATAAATAGGGATACAGGTGGACCCATTGCAACAATGAGATGTACAAGACGCTATGTTGAAAAACGAACTTTACAACTTTGGTGGGGGGAAATGGGGGAAAGGAGGGTAGGGTTGAGAGGGCAGGGATGGAAGGGGAAACAAAGGAGGAGGCAACAATGTATAAGAAATGTACTCATTATCTTGCTCATGTAATTGCAACCCCTCTGTATGGTATTTTCACAATAAAAACGTATTAATTAAAATTAAAAAAAACTGTAAGTTGATATATTTTTATTTTACAATATCAGCTGGATCTAGACAATTTAGAAAGAATGCAAAGGAATGGGAGGGCTGGGAAAGTGGCTCAGTGGTAGAGTGCTTGTCTTGCATGCATGAGGCCCTGGGTTTGATTCCTCCTCACCACATATGCACAGAAAGTCAAAAGTGATGCTGTGGCTCAAGTGGTAGAGCGCTAGCCTTCAGCTTCAGAGCTCAGGAGCAGTGCCCAGGCCCAGAGTTCAGGTACCACGACCGACCAAAAAACCAAAAACAAAAATAAAAACAAATAGGTATTTATGAAAAGAAGAGAAAATAGCAGGGCTGTGAAGCTTCTGGACTAGAGCAGTGTCAATGTGTTGTTTAATGAGCACAGTTATTGTCCAATAATAAGAGAGGTTTGGGAGGCACATTAACTCTTTCAAACCACTGGCTGCCTAATTTGTAATTAGGGACTATTTCACAGAAAAAAAAGGCTGTAAAATGTTTTCACACATTTCTTAAAAATTTGCACTATAAAACTTTATGTAAGAGCAAAAAGCATGGTTTATCGGTAGTGATTATATCAATGCAAATGAATATTAGCTGTGAAAGACTTTTGATGTTGGGATGTAAGTACAACTTGCTTTCTTCATAAGGCCGGGGGGACTTTTAAGCTCTGATACTTTAAGTTAGCAAAAAGTTTTCTTTACAATCCATTAAAGTAGAAATGTTCAAGGCTGGTCCTACTTACCATATTCCAAGTATATTGCAACTGATCATTTACATTTCCTAAAGATAAATAAATAGTTGTCAATAATCATCTATATATGTACCTATCGACACATATATATTTATCTATTATGTATAAAATTTATATATTATATAAAGATTAATGTTAATGTGTTCAATATTTACATGTTCATAAGTCCACTTAGCAAATACAAAATCAAAAATACTTCGTATTTTTAATATGTTCTACCATCTTATTCGTAAAAGCTGTTTCTTCCAATTCTAATTTTCTTTATTCTAGTAGTTTATTTCACACTGTACACTAGCTAGAAATGATGCAAAATTGCTCAAATTTTATGTGAAGAATTGCAAAATAAAATATGGACTTGTTCTCAAACAAACCATTTGTATCTTATCACCAGTTCCTGTCAGGTTTGGACTGCCATACGCAATTTACTTTAAAATGCCTTTAAAATGCTGTTTTTTATAATATCCTGTCAGGAAAGCAGAATCACTTTTATTTATTCTAATTTCCTCAATATTTATTTTGAAAATTTATGGAAGCCTTGGAATTTATTTAAGCAGATTTACTACCACTTCATATTTGTTGAGATTCTGAATATAATTTAAATTTGATGGGTTCTCCTCTATCTCAGAGAAAAATATTTTGAGCTGTACAAATATTTCCCAAGCAAAATAAACACAGTGATATCTGATGTTCAATGAAGTGAAAATTTTGGCAAACTTCTAGCGCCCAGCACTGTGCTATAGATATCAGTGTGTGGTGATTATTCACATTATTGTCACTGGACCAGGAAGACAAACAATATTAAATATCTTGATTGTTCCTCCATGTAATATAAGAAAATGGGTGAACATAAGTCTAAGGTTTTTATATGTCCTCAACTGAACATTTTAACTGAATAAAACTCAAAATTGTTTTCGATTTTAAAGCAGCATTTTCAATCCCCTATCTTCAGCATCATAGATCACATTAAAAAAATATCAGTCTTGGGGCTTGCACTGTTCTGAGCTTCTTTTGCTCAAGGCTTGTACTCTACCACTTGAGCCGCATCTCTACTTCTAGCTTTTTCTGTGATTAATTGGAGAGAAGTGGAACATGGACTTTCCTGCCCAAACTAGTTTTGAATCATTCTCCTTAGATCTCAGCCTCCTGGGCAGCTAAGATTACAGGCATGTGCCACCAGTGCCTGGTTTATGATTTTTAGTAACAAGAAGAAGCAAACACCCTATAAGACAGGACCGGACAAAGGAACAGCAGGCCATTTTCATCTCTGAGTTTCATTTACCCTCTACCAAAGTTTTCTGATGAAATCCTGAATGGATAGAAGAGAGCAGAATCTCATGGAAGAAAGACAAGTTACTTCCCCCACTCTCCCTCCATCAGATGTTCTCCTGTTGCTGCTTCAGCAAAGTGAACAGACTGGCAGCCGACTACCTTCCTTGAGTAACCAAATACACAGAATACACAGAAACCTTTTAATGGCCTTCATTTGTAGGCAAGGTAATCACATAGAATCAATAAACAAATTGACCAAGCACTTGTACAAAGAAGTCATTTGTCACAAGGCTGTGGTGTACAATGACAGTGCATCTGGCCCCTCCCCGAGTTCTCTGAACTCAGATGGGCATCTTCTTTCCCAGTCCAGGTTGTGCCTTCTTCTAGGGTCTTGCAATAATCTTATCCAATTCCTTGACTTGATATTAGGTCAGATTTGTTGTTATTCCCTCTCTAACCTCACTGTCCTATCTATTCATTTCCTGTCTCCTAATTATACCGATGACTGAGTTTCTCTGCCAGTTTTTCTAGATTTCATGCTTCTCTTCATCTCTGAAGTGTGTGTAAGAGTTTGCTGAGGTTGCTATAATAAAGTATCACAAACTGAGTGGCTTAAGCACCAGAAATTGTCACACAACTGTGGAGACAAGAAGTTCAAGATCAAGATGTTTCCAGGGTTAGTTCCTTCTGAGGACTGACAGAAAGAATCTGTTTCATACCTTTCTCCTAGTTTCCAGTAGGTTGCCAATAACCTTTAAGATTCCTTGTCTTAAGGAGGAGATAACAACGCTCTATAGGAAATGTACTCATGACCTTACTCATGTAACTTAACCCCTCTGTACAGTATCTTTACAATAAAAAATATATACAAAAAATGTTTTATGTTGATACCTGATTGTTTTCCCTCAAATAAGTAGCTCTCAATCATACTTTTTATAATGAGGAAAACAAAAAATCTGTACATATTTATATAATCATGTTTTTTTTCTGGATTTAAAAATAGAATTTGTAGGACATTTTGTGACTTCAGATATGGTATCAACAAGTTATAAAGTACAAACCTGTGAAAGTATGACTAGAAGCTATAAAGTGATAAAATCAGAATGTGAGCTTCTCATTCCACTTTATCCAAGTGTGGTGATCTTAAAAACTTACGTATCTAAGGGATTACATTCACACCTAGAAACACTAACTATATCTTTCTCTCAGGGTTACTATGATTAAAATGACATTTGATTCAGTTCCTTGAAGATTAGAATTTGCTTATACACATGAATACATTGATTGTCTTAATAACACTTATTCTTGAGAATATTCCTTTTACAATAGATGGTGGAAATTAGATCAATGCCATCTTTATTAAATATACCCATTCTTTGAATCTTTTTGGTTATGCATCAATATTGATTAAACTGAAACTTATTTTTATAGAAAAATACAAAATTGCATATTACTTGAGGGCTCATTTTCAGTATATAAATTCCATCAGAAGACATAGAGGAGTATTTTAATTGATAATGTACATTGTTAAATTTTATTTCATTATTCTTTATAATAAAGATGGATCATTAATAATTTTTAAGGTAGAAAATGACTGATCTTGTCATAAAATATTGTGACAAGGCCAATTGCTATGCCAATTACAATGGGTGACACTATTTTACCATCTTGATCTGCTTCTGGATTTCTTTTAGGTTATAGAACTCCGTGTCAGTCTCAGAATTGATATCTCCAATTATGGTCTCCAGTTGACTAGGCCCCATGCTGCCTCTGACAATTAGTATCGATAACTGTGCAAGGAAGTCTTGTGGTTCATTTTTAGTATTTTTCACCTTCCTTTGTATTGTAGTTCTTCAGTGTAGAGTTTGCAGGTAGCTTAATTTAAGAACTTTAGTCCCAGGGAAGAATCTTGCTTGAAGGTATGCTTACATAACTACATTTTACAGGCTCAGAATAAAACTTGCCTCAAACTTCTCTCATTTTTAATAGGTGACAGAAAAACGAGCAAGAAATGTCAGACTTGCTGAAGTGCTAAGAGTCTGATGGTATTAAATGGTGCTGATATTGGCTGACAATTCCTACATTAAAATGGAAGGTCAAAATGTGCTTTGGGTCCCCTGTATATTACAGAACTTTGATTTATAACTAGACTTGACTCCAAGTTTTCATATCTTAAGGATTCAGACTCAATGCCAAGCATGATTCAGAGACTGATACTTTATTGCCTCCCTTTATGTAATGTATTGCACATTTAACTAATTCATTAATTTTTCACTGTTAAACAATTAATGCAATTTGATTCTGCTTTGCTTCTCCTATGGCAGGCTGGAGGCAATATTTTACAAATAAATGATTGAATTCATATCCCATCCCAAATTATACCTTATAGTACAACTTATGTGGCTACCTTCTATTCTCTATTATCTGTTCAAATATTCATAAAATATTAAAAAGCCCTTTGAAAATATACAAGAATATTATGGAATGATCTAAACAGTGTATACAGTTACCAAGTATTTCTAAAATTAACAATTTACTCTTATTGTACTAAAATCTGAGTTATTATGTAGAGTGTCAGTACCAACTTTTAAATTAATTTAGGGCCTCATGGAAATGACTTCAAAAGACTTAAAAAGTAAGAAGAATTTAAAAATAATTGCCATAATCATTTTGCTTTGTAAAAACTATAATTTGAAATGCCTTCTAAAAACTGAATGATTTTGGTTGTATATGTTTACATAAATCAGATACAGATTAAAATATAAGAAAGGTTTGATTTGGATTGTAAATCTAGAATAATGAAATGACTCATCACTCTATCATTCTGAATAATAATAACTTGAGACCTAAATGTATACCATGCAATATATGTTTCAACTTGATTTAGATAGATATTCCATAATTTTCATCAAATAATATCACGCTGTGTTTTATTCTGTTTTCAGCACTGATTGATTAGAGAATCTAGGTATCTAAGATGGAATTTTTCATCTTGATAGATAATCTGGGGCCTCAGGTTTTATTGATTGAAGTTATATTCAAGCAAGCTAGAAAGCAAGCAAGAGAAAGAAAGAAACAAAGAAAGAAAGAAAGAAAGAGAGAGAAAGAAGGAAGATGGAAGGAAGAAAGGAAGGAAAGAAAGAAGGAAGGAAAAGAGTGAAAAACATTTTGATGCTTCAACCTGTGAGCTTTGTGACCTTGCATCCAAACAGCCAAGTACATTCCCCTGTCTTAGTGATGTATTTAAGATAAAAAACAGATTATGCAACATGAATTAAAAAAATGAGTTATAAATATTTTTCAAATTGATGAGTGTAAAAAAATCAACAAAATAAAAACCTTGATTTTCTCTTTCTCATATGTTTATCAAAATAATGTAGGTCCAACTTATTTGAAAGGACATTAGATGTGAGGTGGTGTGTAGCTTAAAGACTTCTGTTATTAGATACAAAGTAGACATATATGAAATAACTAAAGCCATTGAAATAAATAGCACAAAATAGAGGTGAAGTATTAAGTTTTATATAGAGAATGAAAATAGAAATTCATGGTAAAGGTAGATATAGATGTCATCATTGATGAAGATACAAATGAACTTATGTCCATAGAGATTTAAGGTACAGATAAAGACAGATATATTGAAGTAACTTGACAATATATTTATAGGCAATAGTCCATGGAGGAATGAAACCTTAAAGATTCAGATACAAAAATTATAAACTTTTCATGATCAAAGTAGATGAAACCTAGAACAAAGTTTGATTTCAGAGGAAATACTTAGTTTCTGAAAAATAATTGGAACAAAGTGGTGGAATACTGATTGCAGTAATGTTTAGAAAAGAGGCTCTAACAGCTATGTGATAATAAACAGCAAAATAAGTATATGGAGGTTTAGAAAATCTACCTTGGAAAATTCATTTATCTATAAGGCAGTATATTTTTCAATGTATAGGCTGTGGATAGTCTCTTATCCACTTTTGGTTAAAATAAGTATAAATGATCAGCTTTTCTAGTGTGAGTGTAGAGTTTCCTGAAATCATAGTAATAGTTTCAACTTTCTACTATGTAAAGAACATGGACATGATAAAGAAAACTTAGTCCTAGATTTTATCTTGAAACATGCCCTAGGCAGTCAGCTAAATTCTGCAAACCTCAGTTTAATCTTCCAATAAAATTTCAGATTTTGAACATAATTTCTATGTCCACTTTTTTTTGGGGGGGTGGGGTCTGGTCGTGGGGCCTGACTCTGGGCCTAGGCACTGTCCCTCAGCTCTTCAGCTCAAGGCTAGCGCTCTACCACTTGAGTCACAGCGCCATTTCCGGCTTTTTTTCTTTCTGCTTATGTGGTGCTGAGGAATCGAACCCAGGGCCTCATGCATGCAAGGCAAGTGTTCTACCACTGAGCCACCTTCCCGGCCCCTATGTGCACTTCTTTTTCTTAAAAAAAAAATCAAATGTTGAACTGACCTTTACAAGTGTTTTCTCTCACTGGAGTTTGTAACTTTTATACTTTTGTGCACAAGCAGAGGCCAAAATAAGTTATTTGTGTCTATCTCTTTTTGATATCAAAAGCAGTCATAAAAGACCTTGGCTCATCAATTACACCCAGAGATTATTCACCAACTCTTATTTTGGGAACTGTCTCCATATAATTTGAGTGTATTGATTGACTGCCAAAGCTGAGCTTGAGTGTCTAGGGCTTACAGGAGAAAATTTCATGCAGAGTGACTCCTTTCTGCATGCAATGGAATTTATCATTCTCTACAGCAAATATCTATATCCATATATAGAAAATGTAACTATTATAGAATTCAGTGGCAACAAGTAAATAAATAGAAGATAATGGATTTAGTTTCATGAAGAATTTTAGATCTGGTGGATAGAAGGTGGATGCAAATTAGAAATGTTTGAAATGCAGACTTCCTTCAGTTTGATTAACTAAATATGTCCAGTTAGAACACACAGGAGTACTCATGCTAATGCTCTGAAAAGGATGATAGTAATAAATTTATTCTAAATACCTTTCTCATATAGTATGAGAACATGTTAATATTTGTAGAATTTGCACATCTGGAACATAATCTTGAAATTAATTTTAGCATATGACATATGCTAAAATCCTCTGTGTAGACATTCCAAAAATTAAAATCTCTTCAGTGTAAAATCTGAAAATATCAAAATCCTGAAAATATATTGAAATTATACTTTATAAATTATTTATAAATATAATTCTGTGGTTAAAAGCTAATTTATTAGAGAGATATAAAACACGATAGATTATAGGACACGTTGTGGTAAAATTGGAAAAAGTAACAAATCTTAAAATAGAAAATCCTCCAGTATAGTATCAGCAGTTACATGAGAACAAAAGTCATAATCAAACCAAATTTATTTTAAAATACTAATAATTGAGATGCATAAATCACATATTTGGCATTTGTGAACATCCATTTTTATAATTCTGGTCATCAGAAATATTTCAATAGGTAGTATAAATATTGAATAAAGTCAGCAAGAAAAATAACAAGAAGGTATCAATATGTTTGCAGTCCTCCAAAGAACCAAAAAATTGTGAAATTCTATCCTTCACAAAGAAAGTGTATACAAAAATGAGACATCTCTTCATTAGCTGAAGATGTTTCAAAATCCTTATACAAAGAAACAATGCTTACATAAGCCTTAATATTGTGAAATGTGCTCTTATAGAGTCAAGTTGTTTTGGGTTTTTTGGCACAAAAAGGCATAAATAAGTAAGAGCTGCCTCAGAGTCTGTGTAATGTACACTTCCACTGTTAGAGGTGATACAAAGATGGAAATTATAAAAATAATGCTGACAACTAAAAATAATGGAAAAACAAACAGAAAACCAGCCACAAAAAAAAAGTAAAAAGAAAATGCAATCTTTAAAAAGTGTCTTATAGTGATCATTTATGGGCAGTTGCATGAATGTCATCCTTCTCTGGATGGTGATTGTTGATGAATGTTAACTGATTTTTGAAGACTTACATTGTAATGAATTGCTGTTCCTTTTCTTAGGGCATATCTCTCCTTGAAGGACACATTCTCATTCACTGTTTATTTTGATGTTATTCATCCTCAACCCTTCTTTTTCTTCACTCCTTCTCATCCCCTCAATGTAGTTTCTCAGTTACAGTCATGTTGTGCATCTATTACTTTATATCTTTACTTATACATACATACATATACATATATATATATATATATCAACACAATGATCCTCTGGTTCATCTCATTTTCTTACAAATAATGTAACTTCATTTTTCTTATATTTGAATAATATTCCATGCCTTGTATAAAATTCTTATACATTAATTGGTTGTTGAATACATCAGTTGATTTCACTATTGGACTATTATGAATAGAGTTGCACTAAACATTGTATGAAGTTAGTTTCTTCTACATTGAATTATACTTCTTTGAGAATGGCATGATAGGGTTATAAAGGAAGTCCAATTTAGGCTTCTTGAGAGAAGCGAGAGAAGGGATGGGTTAGGAGTGATGGGTGACAATGATGTCAGACACGTTGTACTCATATACTATTTTGTAGAATGGAAACTTCTTTGTACAACTACTTAAAGATAATAATTTTAAAAAGAACACAGTATATAATAAAACATTTGTATTATGCAGCTTTATAAACTGCAATACATGATGTTTTAGGGTCATAGTCGATCTTACCTACAATGGCAGGTATTTGAGAAGCAGAGAGTGGCAGAAGACCAAGGAAAAACTTAATAAGATCCTATCATGAAATCACAAAGACAGTTCCTATGCAGGAAATGAATACAGGAGAATCACAGTTCAAGGTGGCCCAGGCTTAAAGGATTCAAGATACAGTTCAAGTGGGATATTGCTTACCTCGTAAGCATAAGGTCCTGAGTTCAAATAACAGTAGTACTGCAAAAAAATGAAGTTTGGTAAAATATTAGTAAACTCTAAATATCTATCATTTTTCAAAGAATACAAATAGAGAAAAATACTCCTCCTAAAACAAAGATAAATCTAGTAGACCTAGAAATCGCCCAGATATCAACTTGACTTTGCTTCTAATATAGTACACTCCTATTATTGGTTACAAACAGTGTCTGCCTTTATCCTACACTCTTCAATTCTTCTCTGCCAAATTGTAGGATTAATTAGGCCATGTAAGAACCTATGTTTCAATGAGGGCCCTGGTTGTGAACTCCACCAGACAGCTTGTCCTTGGATCCAACCTTTTCTCGTCCTATGGGTGCTGTTACCCGTTTAGCTCTATGAGTTTGGAGATGACAAGGAATGTTATTAAGTCAGCACATGCTAGATCACTTTTCTTGCTTTGAGCTGTACAGTATACATCCATCTTCTACTGAAGCCTGATGAGACCTCAGAATCCATCTTAACATAGATGTCCAGATAGCAGCTTCCAATTGATAAGAGTTAGACTCAAGCTAAGACTTGTTTGCCAGGTGCTGGTGTTTCCATCTGTAATCCTAGCTACTCAGCAGGATGAGATCTGAGGATCAAAATCCAAATTAGCCTATGCTGCAAGGTCTGTGAGATTTATATCTCCAATTAACCACCAGAAAAGGAGTTGGGAGTGGAGCTGTGGCTCAAGTAGTAGAACACATGCACCCTCCAAAAAAAATTGAAAGTGGAGTTGTGTCTTCAATATTAGGGGGCAAAGAAATATAGTTTCTAGTTTACCTAATTGCCGAGTAAATGGGGCATGATATACTTTTAATTATTTTAGAATAAAAATTTTAATAAGAAGTTCGTGTATTTCCACTGAAAAAAAAATCACCTTATTAAAGAAAATTGAAAAAAAAACTGGAGTAAATACCTAAATACATTTGGAAAATAATGAAAACATTTTGTAACAAGAGCATTTAATGACATCTTTTCTATTTCAAAAAATTGAAGATTTCTGGGCTGGGAAAGTGGCTCAGTGGTAAAGCGCTTGCCTTGCCCTGGGTATGATTCCTCAGTACCACATAAGAAGAAGAAGAAAAAAAAAAACGAAGTGGCACTGTGGCTCAAGTGGTAGAGTGCTAGCCTTGAGCTGAAGAGCTGAGGGACAGCGCCCAGGCCCAGAGTTCAGGCCCCACGACCGGACCCCACCCCCCCCCCAAAAATTGAAGATTTCTATCGGGTCTCATATTCCTGTGTGATTTTTAACTGCAAAAATAGCATTCTTTATTTATAGAATATTATATTTTGAAAAGTACATGCACAATAATAGTTATGCCTTTTTATCATTATATTAATATATCAAATAATAATATAATATAATAAATATATAATAAATATTTTATGCTTTTTAAGCTTAAAGATTTAAACTGTAGTAACAATTAATAAATATGTGATATTTTATAGTAGTTTTCATTTTATAGTGTTTACCTTAGCATTTGAAAAATTAACATCCAGATACCATCAATTACCTCTACCCTTCTGTATAAAAGCATGCCTCTTTTTATAGCACTTCCTCTGGTAATTAATGCACAGAGTTAGAACAGAAATTTTTTCTGTTTGTTAATAGGACCAATTTTTTTTTCTAGGAAGGCAGTATCAGTACTGTCATCTGTCATGAACCACACACATATCACAGCAAGCTTGGAGAAGGTTTAAAAAATTTTTTTAAAGACAAAGACAAGTCCTGAAGTCAAACTCATTTTACCTTCAGAAATTTGAGGTGACCCACCCAAGCCCAGAATTCAAGCCCCACGACCGACAAAAAAAAAAAGAAATTAAAAAAAAGAAATTTGAGGTGACAAAATAAAGTGTAAACTACAAGTGCCTATGTATTTAGTATGCAAAACAGTTCAGAAGAAGAGGAGAAGAGAACATAAAGTTATTACTACCAAATGTTGGTAATTTGACACCAATCACTTTTTTCTAAAATTTGCTAGCAGTAAAATCCACCATTACAACTACTACTACTACTACTACTAATGATATTATACTTTTTTCCCCTGCTTTTCTATTTTACCCAACAGTGCCACTCAGGTTTGAGGAGACCTGCATCAATTATGTCAAAGTTAGACAATTATAGAACTTTCTAGAACTGTTTGTGAATTTAATTAACTAATTAGTTTGTTTCTGTGTCACTCTCCTCCAGACTAATTTAGTAGTAATTTCAGGGAAGATTCATGAGGAATTGACATAAGTTGTGATAAACTCAAGTCAATATTCTCTTATTGAAACAAACTTAACAAAATTTTAATAGCTGTAGGTAAATGAATCAGAAAATACTCAGGAAGTTGATTGACTGTGGGACCGGATCTTAAAATAAGAAGAGTGTGAGCAGCAGAAGTCAACAACCTTTTGAGATATATATATATTTATGTCCTATCTTCTGATTTTTTTTTGATGGAACTCCATTCAGCTCCCAACCCTAGTGAAAGCTCAAAATAAGCCTGAAGGGTAATATAATTCCAATCAGGTATTGTATTTATGGGGAGAACAATGGGGAAATGACCTGGATCACAATGCATTGTGTGTACAATTCTGTGTACACAATTGACATAGTGAACTAAAGCCTCTTTGTACAAATATTTGAGAAAATTTAAAAAGTTCAACTGGGTGCCAGTAGTTCTTGCCTGTAATCATAGCTATTCAGGCAACTGGGATCTGAAGATCAGGGTTTGAAACAAGCCTGGGAAGGAAAGTTCACGAGATTTTTACCTCCAATGAATCACTGAAAAATCAGAGACTGTCCCCAGGGCCTGAGTTCAACCCCAGTACACACACACACACACACACACACACACACACACACACACACACACACACACACACACACACACACACACACACACCCCACAGCGTATTATATTTGTTTAAGATAAATAATAAAATTACTTATAGAATATTAGGAAAGGTGAACCTTTGGCTTAATCAGATTCATTGCTAAGTCTGTTTCCTTTCCTGGAGAAAGAATTGAATAGAAATATGTAGAATGACAGCTGACCTTATCTGCCTGTAGTATTTAGAATAAAAATACCACACTTCTTTCATGAAACATATTAAAATATGATTGAGCAGGATTCTGAGGTTCATCTGAGTCCCCCTCCAACAAATATATTACAAATATAATCTGCAAAAATATTATCTATAACCAAACTTAAGTAGCTTTAGAATCAAAAAAATTTTGTAGAATATTTAACTGTATCATGCAAATTTTTCTTGTCCAATAGATACCATGTAATGCTCGTCATCTCTTCCTGAGTAACTAGAATTGCACCTCCAGTGTGTCTCCTGCACCTGTATCTTTAGATTTGTTAATTCTAAGGGAGTATTTTCTATAGTTATTTGTAAATGACTTCTGGGTTGCTACACAGCAGTTCTCAGTGGTTATAAATCAATTCCTTAAAGCAATTAATTAAAAAATTTTAGGCATTTAATCCAGCCTAAGGCCTCCAAACTCATGGATCACCAGCTGGGTTTATGGGAGCCATCTGGCATATACTGATTTTTGTTCTTTTCCTTTTTTTTTTCAATTTGAAAGATAGATTGTTCAATCAAAGCCTTTCCTTGAATGACTTAGTATATAACACTTTCCTTTTTCAAAAACTGTGAATGTAGGTAAGTATAGATTGGGAAAATAATTCTCAGTTGATGAATTTTATTGTATTTTATGCTGGAAAATGTATCATTGGAGCAATATTTATTTAACTTTTCTCCATTTCTTATTATCAATCTTTTTAACTGTGAGAAAAATCTACATGGCAATTAAAAATTCTTTTAAGTGTAAAACCTAGTGACAGTTTTTAAGAAAAATCATTTTATAACATTATTTCTATCTTAAATGAACTTCATTAGTATTATACTTTATGTAAATAAAATGATTAGAATACAAGGAACAAAATATAGCAATGTTAAATCGCAGTATTTGGTTAAACATTAGAAGTGATACTACAATAACAACTGCTTGTCATTTCACTTAGCTTCATTATGAATAGTAGAAAGGCAAAATTCCATTTTGATGTTAGAAAGTTGACAGCTTTCAAATCACAACTTTATACTTTCTTCCTTATCTGAGCAAGTAGAATACAACAACAACAACAACAACAACAACAACAACAACAAAAGAATAGAGGAACCCTCTATTAATGCCACAGTTTAAAATTCAGAATATGACACAGCTTCTCCACTAGGGCTCCATTCAGTTATCTTAACAGAAACTCTAAGCTATTCATCTACCCTAATATTATTTCTCTTCAGAGGAAATCTCCATGATTGGGGAAATATACTTCCCCTTTACTGAATGAACAATAAACTTAACTGCACACCCATTAATACTTGTGTACTTGTATGGTATCTAACCGGACATTCACAAATCTCTGAGTTTATGAAGATACACCCTGTACCCAATAAGCAATCCTGGGTGTCCAAATAGAAAGGAAGGAAAGTCCTAATAAGAGGATAGAAGGAAAGAATGAAGGAAGGAAGGAAGAAATGAAGAATGGAGGGAGGGAAGGAAGAAAGGGAGTGAGGAATTTAAGTTTGTTTTACTGTGATTTAAATATTAAAAGGTACTCCTTTACTTTGTAGATATGCATTTTTGAAATGCAACATAATTCAATGATGTTTAAAAGTTCAGTGATAGTTCAAATATTAATTGCTTCTATTTTATAACTATCAGTCTAAATTTCTTTGAAATGGTAAATAGATTCAATAGCTAAAATATATGCATAATCCCCTCATTTAACTATTTTTGATAAAACAATATTAAGAAATCACTAATACATTGTGCTTATGGTGTGTGGAA
Organism: Dipodomys merriami; assembly: GCF_024711535.1. Classification (NCBI taxonomy): domain Eukaryota; kingdom Metazoa; phylum Chordata; class Mammalia; order Rodentia; family Heteromyidae; genus Dipodomys; species Dipodomys merriami. The sequence continues at coordinate 31,406,438 of NW_027202493.1, read as the reverse complement.
ATATTTTATAATTGTTTTATATAAGTTATGTTATTGTCATAAATTTGAAAAGGATAAACAAATAGCAGTGAGGAAATGAAGCAGGCCTCAGCTGCCAATGGCAGATACAGAATTTAAATCATGAAAATATGGTGCAGAAATGTTCTTTATCAATACCCAGTCATTGTTCTTAGGTATTCAGTTTATTCATGTGCAAAACTGTTAGATGCTATGTTCCAATAAATAATTATAATAAAGAGCTTTATTTCATACATTTCTATCAGTACAGTCAACAGTTGTGTAGGATACCATACAATTATATGACCACTCACACTATGGGAAAGTGATCAGCTAACTTCCCATTGGGCCTCCCCACTCTATAGCACCAAACTTCCATCTACTGCCCTTCCAAACAAAAAAATTACTACCAAGAAGAAGGAAGGAAGGGTGGTTTGGGGCCAGATGGATGAGAATGTTGAAAGGGGTGACATTGACCAAGATACACTCTATTCATAAACTTTGATAAATTACAACTCTTTTGTACAATTACCAAAAGATAATAATAAAAAGAGACTTTATTTTTTACAAAAAACTTACAATTAAAAATAATATTGCAAAGGATTTACAACACTGAAAGTCTCTTAGGAAGACCTTACTGGGCTTGGTGTGAATTTATATGTAGACATGGCTTGTTTGTATTTGTAAGGTAACAAGGAAAGGTAATGAGAAAGAGTCTTGAAAATCTTTTATAAAGAATTTAAAATATCTGTATTTGAAACATTTGAAGCATAAAAGACAAGTGCTAATTTCAGAACTAGATAAGAGTTCTTTTTCTTTATAGCATCCCTGTTAAATATAGGTCCACCATTACTGTCATTTTGGACCCACATTTCTACTCATCCAAGTAAGTTCTAGACACAAGGCCTAATGGAATGAGAGGCCTCTAGAAGTCTGTGTGTCATATTTATTTAAGTTGATTATCAACGTATCTCTAAAATTTCTTGATCAGTTCATCTCACAGAATTCTGTTTTAGTCTAATGGCATAAACTTAGACATAATTTTATAAACTTGACAAAGTCAAATTTACAAAAAAACTCTTATGAAGTTCAATTTTCTCCACATTATTACAATGAAGAACAAACTATATTTATGGTTTATAAAATTGTGAAATTATGGCACAAAGGCAATTAGATATTTTTATGATTTTACTGAGATTTAGAATATTTTTGCTAATATTTTCCATCCTCTTCTTTTTTTACAGTTTTGAAACTCTTCAAATAAAACTAATTTATATTTCCTTATTATAAATGACACAGTGAAATCTTTATTGCCATTATTTTTTACAATATCTTTTTTGAAAGTTTTAAGCTAACTGCTTTGCATCATCCTTTTTAACCTTTGAAGAAATACCATTTCTCTTTGGTTTCTGAATTAATTTGGAGGTGAGTTTCTGCATTTTAATACAATTGTTCAATCACGGAGGCACTAAAGGAGCCAGAGGATGCATCAAGAATTACTTATGACTAATTCTAAAACTCATAGTTATTTAGGTTTCAAAGATTTTAGAAATAAATGTGATATTTATTATTTTAAAAATATGCCAAATGGAAGGAAGTCATTGAGTAAAATCCCATTGCAAGCATTCATTCTCAACTGTCATTTAAAGTGTGCTGAGCATCTCTTTTCCTAGCCATAGTTAATTTTAACAATGTTCCCAGAACCAACTACCTGTCAGAAGACTATTGAAAAAGAAGACAACAAAAACAAATTCTTCTCAATGGGAAGTTATCCTCATAAAAACAATGGGAACCCTATAATAACCTTCAGGTTTTATAATGCTTCCCTATGAAATAAGAGATTTTGCCTGTCCACTGTATATCCATTTCTTGCCCTTTTCTTTTTTCTCCTTTTATTTTCATGTTTTTAGTGGATTTATTTATGCTATTTTCAAACATTCACTTTCTCTTCTTTCCCTCATTCTTCCTGCTGTTCATCAGAGATGTCCCATTTTTGCAATAGTATTCTATATATTTTAAGTATATTTCTAGGGTTTTGAATCTGTTCTTTACAGAGGTCCTTGATGGGTGATAGCTGGGAAGTGGATAAAAAGGGAAATGTTTGGTTACATGATTTGTAGTTCTTGACTTTGATTCAGAGTAAATTTATGTTTACCTCATTTGCATATTAGACTACTGTAAACACTTAAATTTATGAAATGACATTGATACCTTACTTTTACTATAATTGAATTTTTGCCAATAATTCCTGAAAGTAAGAATAATAATTCTGAATTTCTGTTCCTAAAGCAAGAAGGATTAATTAATGAAAATTAAAGGACATGATCACAAATCACAGAAAAGTGATTTGTGTGTACTAACTTTCTATAACCTTATAGTAGACTCATACCAAAGTCTATGAATAAAAAAAGATGTCCAGAATGTGCTACTCTTTGGTTGATCATGAATATTGATGTAAACAATTTGTAACTTATACTTCTAAATATGCATTATCTTTTGCATCTTTTAGATGCTTTTACTTTGATATACAAAATAATAACAGTTCTGGTTGCAAAAATTTTTATGCACAAATGGGAATTGGACTTTTATCAAAATGAAGGTCAGCATTAGAGCTAGTGCAGCTTTTAGCACAGATAAGAAGCCTTAGCAATATGAGAAGGTTCTAAAAGGGAGATAAGATTTTTTTCTTTTAGAATTGCCCATAATACACCACAAATACACAAGAAATATGATTTGCAGTGAAAACACACAAACCAAAACCCAGTATAGATGTTTGTGTTTATTCCTTATCCAATACTTCTCTAAGTTTTCAAGGTCCTGAATTTGATTTTATTTTGTATACCTTATACCACTCTTTGTAATTTCTCCAGTATAAGTATTAACAATCAATAAAGCTGGTACCTGAAGTGCAGGATGAGAGCATTCACACACTTCAAAAGTAAGCATTTACACATCAATAGCAGGTCTAGAGCTAAAGATAAGACATAAGGGAGTGACTAATACTGAAGGGAAAGAAACCCTTAGAAACCTGTCTGTGGAAGCAATATGGTCTTGGTGCAGAGAAGAAATAAAGCTTCTTCTGGGAACTGAAATTTGAATCACCTATTGCCAAGACTTAAACATGAATCCTTAGTCTCCATTGAATCTACTCATACAGACTAAGCAAAGGACTGGGTCACTTGGACATTGTAATCAAAGGATTCAAAGAGAACTTTCTGCTAACATTCACATTGTGTTAACCTTTTGAAATTTCCTCCTTATTGATAACTGCACTTCATACACAGCCTTGGTGGCTCTGACTCCTTCAAGTTATCTATCGTCTATCTACCTGTCTGTCTATAAGGGAAATATATATATGTATATATATATTCATATATATGTATGAAAAAGACAAATGTTAAAGTTTTGTCAAAATATTAAAGAAAATGAAATGTGTTTTTATTTGAAGTAGAGCTTGTTTTAGGGGTCATATCAAATGAGTTCTGTCATACTAAGCATATTATAAGTGTATAAACAGGCTCAGAAAATCTTGAAGTTTTATCTGATATATTATATATTTTAGATAATATATGCAGTTAAAATTTATCAGTAATACATTATAAATGTAGCTTATATTAGGTTATACATGTATACCTTCAGAGCACCCAGAATTACCATCTGTGAATATGGTAAGTAAGTCCCTTATGAAAATATATGGAAATAGAGTTATTAAATTATTTGCTATACTTAAGGAAATTAAGGTTCTGATTTCCATGCTGCTTTAAATTTTACATACTAGAAGACAAAAATTTTACTCAGAATTCACAACCTTTCTTTGTAATGTACAACATGTTAAAATTTATCTTTAAGTGGAGCAAAAATTGAAGTGTTTGTTAACACTGAAACTGTTGTTCTATCTATAATATTTATAGTAAAGTCTTTTATTAAAAAGTTGACTATGTCTACAATCTGTTATTAGACTCTCAATTTAAAACACATGCAAACTCCTTTTTTGATTAATTTCAAAGCTTGGTTTCACAGGTCAACATTGTACATGAGGGGGCAGATTACTTTTAAACATTGCTAATTCACTATTGATCACTGTTAGCTTCCTTGGCATCAAGTGGAGAAACTTCTTTGGAATAATTTATGAGTTGTTGTATCTATTATGGAAATTTAATGGCCGTTGTTTGTACTGCTATGTTTGAGTTGCTTACTTTAGTTTTACCTTATTCCATATTCCACCTGACTAGTTGATACTTATAACTTACATCTTCCTAATAGTGTGAATACAAATCTTCAGTATCATTAAAATTAATTTCACTGCTTTGGGCCTTTACTTGTTCAATGTGTATTTTTTGGTAGTCTATCTTATTCATGAATTAGTTTTGCTCCTGGACCCTTTCACAGAAAATAGAAATAGAAGATTACATTTTTCACATAAGTATTAGTAGTATTTCCTGAAAACCAGAATGTCATTGCATATTGCTAATTCAGCCTTTCTTCCAAGCAGAAGGTAATAATTTTTCTGAGTATATTTATTTGGATTGTTTTCACAGCATGCTAATTGACTCCTTACAACAATTGAAAATAGATACTAATCATAATTAATATCTACCAATGTAAATATACTTGATAAACTATTCCAAAAGAAATAATCTTGTGCCAGGTGCAGGTGGCTCACACCTGTAATCCTAGCTACTCAGGAGGCTGAGATCTGAGGATTGAGGTTCAAATCCAGCCTGGGCAGGAAAGTCTGTGAGACTCTTATCTCCAATAAACCACCAGAAAACCAGAAGTGGTGTTGTAGCTTAAGTAGTAGAGCACAAGCCTTGAGCTGAAGAGCTGAGGGACAGTGCCAGTGCCCAGGCCCAGAGTTCAAGCCCCACAACTAACAACAACAACAACAACAACAAAAATATATATATGTATATATATATATATCACCTTGTATATTTTATTTGTGTTTATTCTTTAACAATTATAGTGAACATTCAAAAGTCAAGATTAAATAATATCTAATTTATATCCTTGCAAATATACAACTTTATTTATTACCTAAAATGATATAGCTACATTAGCAAAACCAAAAAAACTGGATAACCTTAGAAATATTTTACAAAATGTCCTCACTGTTTTTATTATGATACAGTTGACACTAATATTAAAGCATATTTATATCTGCTTTTGCTACAAAATTTTTTTTTTAACCATCATAATCTACATTTTTGTTGTTGTTGGTGGTGGTCATGAAGCCTGAACTCTGGGTCTGGGCTCTGTCCTTAAGCTCTTTAGCCCAAGGCTAGCATTCTACCACTTGAGCCACAGTGCCACTTCTGGCTTTTTCTGTTTATGTGGTGGTGAGGAATCGAACCCAGGGCCTCATGTATACAAGGCAATCACTCTACCACTGAGCTACCTTCCCTGCCCCCTCTACATATCTTTTCAAACAAAAATCCTAGGAATAATCATTCTCTTCACAATGCACTTTATTGTTTATGTTTGATTTCTTTTAAGTTTATTGATTTGTGCTTCTAATCCATTCTCTATTTTCTTTTACTATAGATGATGAATATACTTGGTGAGACTTTAATCTTCAAATACTTCATCTGTGGACGCTTTACTGCTTTCCCCAAGCATCTTGGTACAAATCTCCAATGCTGAATTTATCATATGATATGAAAAACATTTATAGGTCCCACACTTCCACTTAATTATTTCTAAATGAATGACCAGTTTGTATCTGCTATCTGGGCCTATGTGCATTATATTTTAAAATATTTATCAAAATAATACTGAAGTTAATGAAAAGGAAAGAAAAATTTCTCTATGAACCAGGTGGGAGATGATGTTAATTTCAAACATAAGATTAATTTAAAAGCATCTTTTGGTTTTCTAGTCTGGCTTTATTGCAAGCATAGAAAGAACCATGTACTAGACCTATTTTAGTTTGAGTAATTTTTCCATAGTTTTTTAACCTTTGAATATCTGTGCTTATTTATTTTTTGTGGTAATAGTTTGTTGTGAACACAAAAGGAATAAACACAATAAATAAAACTGAAGTGTAGCAAGAAGAGAAAATACAAATTTATTACATCGTTTGTGTTTTTAGGAATTCTGTAATTATTCACTGTGATTATTGAGTAAACACTGTGCTGTCCATTATAACATTTTATTTTTTTCAATTGGTTTGTTATGTTATGTAGAATGTTAAATTATTTGAATGTGTCTTTCTACCACGTCTGCTTTTGCCAGTGATAATAAAACCTGTATATATTTGTATAGATGTATAACTTTTTATGGGTTGTTAGTATTAAAAGAAACAATATATTTTTCTACTATGGGTAATCTATTTTGTGTATAACATTGATGATCATATTAACTAGACATGACCGCCATTTTAAATTCTTAATCCAGTGCATACACATAACTTAATTCTCAAAATGGAAGCAACTTGTAAAATGGAGAATCTTTGTCTTAGTGCTTAAGGTACCTTTCAGATCTTCTCTAGCTAGTATCTGAACAGTGCTCAAACACCGAACATGTTGCCTCACCCAACCAATATGCCAGCCAAGAACAGGTTTTATTGCTTAAGATTGTCTGCTGACTATCATTGATGGAAATATAAGCCATATACCCACATACCATCTAGAGGAACATTTACAGAAAATCTGTTCTATTATTGAATTAGGCAAATACTCCCAAACACAAAAATTGGAAATAATAGAAGAAAAGCAGTAATTAAGTACTCAGCTGCAAAATATATCTGGGAAGATGAAAAGCAAGTCATCATTGGGGAAAACTTTTAGGATACATAATATTGTACTTGAATTATATGATATGCTCTTCAAGATCAAGAAGATAAATGGCTCAATATGAAATTAATAAAAAAAACTTTATAAATACCCCCGCTAAAGTGGATAAATGGATATATAAGAAGTCCATTTACACACGTTCCACATCATTAGCCATTAAATAGAAATTAAATTAAAATACAAATTAAATCCACATTAAATCCTCAATTATATGACTGCTTGCACCCATTAGAGTTCCCAAATTAAAAAGAATGGCTATAGGAAGCAAGTATGTGGTATATATCACTGGAGAAAATTTATTTAGCAGTGCATAATATAGCTAAACATATACTCATTATATGACTAAAGAATTCCTCCTCTTGGTATTTACTACACTTTAATTAGGTCAATGCAGCAACGTAAAATAAAATTCTATAAATCAAATTTGATTGTATAGTTGTCATTTAATAACTGTAATTGGATGTCTATCAATTTGTAGATGAAGAATTGTGGTACATTTTTTGTGGGGGTCTGGTCGTGGGGCCTGAACTCTGGGCTTGGGTGCTGTCCCTCAGCTCTTCAGCTCAAGGCTAACTCTGTCCTTCTGAATGGTTTAAGACTAAAACATTCAGAAAGAAGAAAAGAAAAAGAAAGAAAAGCAGAGAATTTTAAAATATTTTACTGATCTATGTGGGACTTCTTTTGGTGAATGTTTATTAATAATCTATCTTTACTGTTTTATCTTGATGGGAAACCAACAGACTCCAAAGCATGTATTGAATAGCTTATGACTTCTACTCAATAGAAATACTATGTTAATCATAAATGAATTTATTAGACTTATGAGGCTGTTTTATCTATACATTTGTCTTGATTAGGCTGTTTTTATCTATACATTTGTCTTGATTTTTCTATCATTCATAGATTTTTCTTTCATTTGTCTTGATTTTTCTCTCACTCACTGAGAGAAAAACCTTCCTCTTCCTCCACTTTTCTTTCTTTCTCCTCCTCCTCTTCTTCCTCCTTCCTTTTCCTCCCTCCCTCCCTTCTTCCTCTCCTTCATCTCTCCCTCTCTTCTTCTGAACTGAGGTTTAAACATAGAGTTTTGTGCTTGTTAAACAGGTACTTTATCATTTTCCTCATGCCTCCAGTTCTTAAATTTTCTTTTGCACATTAGTAAAATCTTAGTTTTCTTCACATGGATTTTGTTCATTTTATTTTATGTTTATTTCTATGCATTCTGTAGTTTTGATAGTCATTAAAGGTTTCTTTTCTTCTTCTATCACATGTTCTAATAAATACATTGATGAAAAGTTTATTAATTTCTTAGGTCTGCAAAACACTATTGGGAGATGTGATATAAAATGGCAAGCTGAAGTGGTCTATTTGTCATTTTTTTAATTGTTATATTTGTTGTGGAGTCATAGAGTTTTATAACATTTTAGTTTTTCTTCATTAGTTACTCAAATGTTTGTCACTGACAAAATAGAAAATGTTCCATTTGGTTTCTAACCCCATTTTCTGTGTTTGTTTGCTTTTTCCTTTTAAGTGTTTAAGTGTTTATGTCTTTCTCTTCTCTTGGATCCCAGGAACAATAGACCTCACTGATGAACCTCTTCAACCAAGCATTGAAACGAATCCTTATTAATACAGGACTTCTTGGCACCAACAAAGCCCAGCATGACAGATCTTGAGATCATATGCTAGAAGAAGTGATCAATGGAAACAAAGCCAGATCAAGATGGCCAGCATCGTAATTATAGAAGTACTCAATCCTTGCTCTTGTTCTTCCTTCCTAACATCGAAATTATTACAACCACTTTAAAGACAGATTTCAAATAATTAGACCTCTGTTCTTCCCAGTGTGGTCACCTTGTTAATAAATTTACTTACTGCTCCTTTTCTGGCTTAGGAATGGAAGACAACCGTAATTCACTGAGTCTCCCAGGAGTCCAGACTTTTGTCCTAATTCCATTATCAGTAATATAAAATAATTTAATATACATTCCATATGCTGTCTTATTTTCTTTTATTCAGCTATAGAAAAGTACATGTGAATGGATGATTTATAGTGGATAGTAATTTATCTGACTTATAATTCTGGAGACTAGTATTCAAAAACCCAATGGTCAGGTAAGGCGTTCTTGTTTGGTCATCCACTGATGCCATGACAGATAACAAGTGAGAACAACTGATCAATTTTGCCATTGTGTGTGTGGTGTGTGTGTGTGTGTGTGTGTGTGTGTGTGTGTGTGTGTGTGTGTGTGTGTGTTGATTCATTTTGTGGGGGAGGGGGTTTCGAGCCCTGTTGACCACTAGATTTCACGTTGGGCACAATTTCCTAACACTGCATTTCACTGAGGATTAAATTTCCAACCAGGAATTTGTGGGAACACAGAAAAACAACAAATTTTACCTTTCAGTCCCTAAAATTCACACCATTCTCTGATTTTAAAAAAAAGCATTCATTCTATCCAATGGTCCCCAAATTCAGAATTTATTCCAGGATCCCATCAAAAGTCCAAAGTTTAGAATCTCATCGAAATTAGATATGGGTGGAATTTAAGGCAGGATTCATCATGACACAAATTACCATCCAGATTTTTTCTCTGTGAAATTAGTAAATTACCTACTCACAAACAATTATAGTAGATTATGGGCTAGCCATTCCCTTCCAAAAAGGAGGAGATTGGTAAAAGGAGTAAATGCACTTAGTGAAGTCCAATAATATTAAAATTTGAAGCTAGCTCACAACCTTTTGGAGTTTTGCTCCTTATGCTATTTGGTTTGAGGTAGGATCTCTGTTTATATTCCCCAATTAGCCTTGAACTCATGATCCCCCTGTCTCAGAAGCTTCCTGAGTTCTGGGATAATGTGTCTACCATCAGCCAAGTGAGTCAATGGAACTTCTCAGTCTAGAAATTTATGAGAGCATCTATCACCTGAATTACATATTTTTTACATATTTTACATATCACCTGAATTACCACAGGAGCAGAGACAAAGATTTTTTTTCTAAATGTAAATCCCAATGATTACATGAGAAATAAAAACATCAAAGTTTTCCTTGTAAAAATAAACAGTGCTAGATAATTACCATCACATCTAAATGAGACAAAAAGGACAATGAAATTCATATATAGAGCGAAAATTAAAAACAATGCAGAGTCACAGATTTGCTGTGAAAATATTACTGTCAAGGTGACAGAGTCCTTCCAAACTTTTGAAAATAACTTTTTAAGGTTAATAAATTTTAAACTAAAATTGTATTATAGCTTATGGCTGTGAAACACAATGCAAACTAACAGTGTCTATGTAAGTCATGAAGAGGGCACTTGCTGAAGCCATCACACCTCTATCTGAGGACATGGGCCAACACAGGTCCATTGGTCTTTTGTGATGATTCAGCACAGGAAACCAAGATGTGATTACAATGTGATTACCACTGCTTGAGCCAGAAAATACTTCCAAACAAAATACACGAACACACAAACTTGAAAAGACAAGCCATAAATAAAGGAATTATAGCAATCCTTTCAGGCTTGCTGGTCAGATGTTCTACTATTTGACCCAGGCCTCCAGCCCCAACTGTTTTGATGGCTATTTTGGCCATGGGCTTTTCTTTTCATGCTGACCTCAGACCACAGTTCTCCAGATCTCAGCTTCCTGAATAGCAAGGATTAAAGGCATGAGCCACCTGCACCCAACTCAAGAAAAATAATTCTTGAGATTAGAAGGAAGAGGAAACAATCACCAGTAGAAGGATGGAGGCAAAGGTAGCATAGTGCAGTGAGACAGTTTCAAGGCACATTTTGAGGGTCTGGTACCTGAGGACAGAACCTGTTTGTTTGCAGCTAGGAGCTGAGCATGAAGGGCAAGTAAAGAAGCTTACTCTCTGACACAATGCCAGAAAGCGGAGGGGTTTGGAGAATCCCACCCATTTTCAGTATTCCTTGAGTATTTAGCAGTTGGCAACCTTCATTTATGTGTAAGGAAATAGCTGCCATTGATTTCCCCAAACTTACCTTTGTTGGAACTTAACACTACATAGTGTTAAACTATGGAGTCCTTAGGAAGTGTTTACATCATGCATGGATGAGTGCCTTAATAAAAGCGGTGGAAGGGCACGCCTCCCCCGTTAGCTTTTAGCTATGGGAGACACAGTTTTCATGATAAAGAATGGGCACCAACAGATCCATTGGTACTTTTGTCCTGAGCTTTCCAGAGTTTATAACTGTGAGTAGTAAATTTGTTGTTTATAAATTGTCCATCCAGATTGTTTTGTTATAGAAAACTCAATACATTCAGGCACTTTCCTATGAGAAGGAACCATCCAGAAGGAGGGGCAGAGACAATGCTCAGTATTCATATAAGGCTAGGAACAAGTCTGTTCAAATCCAGACTGGAAAAAATCATAGTTTCACAGGACTCTGGGCTGAGTATTTAGAAACATCCTTCTCTGGCCATTAGGTCCTATGTGGAGCACTACTTCAGACCCTAACAGATAACGAGACCATTCTCTAGAAACAGCAGTTTGCTTGTGAACTGCATCTCAATGCAAAGCTCAAGGAGGTTTAAAAGAATATAAATCTATATAGCCCACATCAGATTAAATTCAGAAAGTCTGGGAATTCATCAAAGATTGCAAGGCAAGAAATAAGTAAAAGCAACTCATCATCAGAAGAATATTCAACCAATCAAACCTGATGCAGTACTGAACAGATATTAAAACTAAGTGAGGATCTTAAAATAATTCTGTTAACAAAATTCCACACATCTAAAGTGACAAATAGAAGACATCACATTAAAGTAAATTGAAGTTATACAGATGAAATCTATAAAAGACTCAGATGAAATATGTACTGGATTGGATTAATAGCATATTAGCCTTTGCTAAAGATTAGTAAACTTGATGAAATAGAACTGACTCAGGGAAGGAAAAAGAATCTAAGCAATAAAAAGATGACAAGTTTGAAGGCAACTTCAATCTGTCTAATTTATTAGGTAGATATACAGAGAGGAGAAAAAAATGAACAAAACAATATTTGAAGAACGAGTGGAAATGTCCAAATCTGATGGAAAGAATAAATTCACAAATAAAAAGGTTAATGAAACCCCTGTACAGGAAATTTGCTGTGTTCAAATTGCTCAACATAAAGGATACAAATAAATTCCTACAACAGTCCAAGTTAAATATATTACAAGGGACCTATGATGAAATGACAATTTCCTTTTGTAAATTGTGTTAATCAAAGAATTGGTTGAGCAACCCCTTAAAAAAGAAACTTTCAATCTAGAACTTTACAGCTGGCAGAACTAATTTTTAAAATGAAGGTGAAATAAAGACATTTTCAAACCCAGAAAAGCTGAAAAAATTCCTAACAGTCTCACACTACAGAAAATGTTAAAGAACAGACAGCAGGAAAATGATACCAAATAAGTATCTGATTTAGTCAATGAAATCAAGAACAAAGGAAAAGACTGTAATATAGGTAAATGTGAAAAGTGGTTTCCCTTATGATGTGAATCTCTTTGAAAGAAAATTGACTATTTGTATGAATAGTAGCAATATATCATGAGGTTTAGATAATAGAAATGCAAGCTGCATATGGGTGGTTAAAATGATCAAATAGCATGTTTTGGCATGAAGACACAAATACATCAAAGACCAGGATAAAAATCTATCAATATTGGATAAACCATCTAGTAAAATGGATAACTGATTTTTACAAAGTCACTAAAGCCACACAATGGCAAAATAATAGCCTTGTTACCCAATTTCACTGGGATATTTAGTTACCCATTTACAAGAAAAATCTGGTCTTTGGATTATGTGCAAACGTTATTCCAAAATAGATAATAGTCTTAAAGTTTATAGAAGAATATGAAGCTTTAAAATACAGATGTGTTTAGTGTCTTCTTTATAAAATCTAAGTATCCAAGTAAAATGTAAAATGCAATATTTTGCTTGTTTTTTAAAAAAATTATCTTTAGATATTTGTACAAAGGAGTTGCCATTTAACAAAGCAGTTTGTGAATACAACATATCTTGATTGGTGTCACTCCCTTCAACATTCTCACCCATTCTTCCTCTACCTACCGGCTCCTTCTCTCGTTTTTAATTTTGTAGGATACACATTGGATTCCTGTCTGTAATCTGCCCTCTTCTCCTCTTCACCTACTCCTTTCCCCTGGACCCCCAGCCCACTCCTTTCGAGTAACTACTTCCTGGTGTTTTATTTTGCTGAACTTTGATTTGATTTTGTCTTTCTAAGGAATTACACTATTTGAAATCTCCTATATTTCAGCTAATATGTTTTTATATACTTGCATACCACATTATGTATTTACTTATGAGTCTGTAAGCTAAATCTAGCTTACACATATAAGGGCAAACATGGATCTTTTGTCTCTCTGAGCCTGACTTCACAAAACTCTTTCCAGACTTTCTATTTCTTTACAAATGACATAATGTTATTCTTTCCAATGATTGAGTGAAATTCCATTGTGTTTATATACGACAATTTCTCAATCCATTTGTCCATTGAGGGTCATCTGGGCTGATTCCATGCCTTAGCTATAGTGAATAGTGTTGCTGCAACGAACAGCTTTACGGTATCTTGATTTGTAATCTTTTGGGTAAATGCCTAAGAAGTGGAATTGCTGGGTCATAGGGTAGCACTTTCAGTATGTTCATATAATGCACTACGAATGCAATGAAAGGCAATGTCATTTACAGAAGGCATCATTGTTCTTAGAGTGAAGATAGATAGATTGAGTGTTAACTCTGAAACCAGACTCAGTGATCATTCTGCTATTATTAGGCATATTACTCTAGGAAAGTCAGAATGTCTCTATTCTTCAGGTTTTGAGTTCATAAATCTCATTATTGACATTGTACACAAATCAAATAATTATAAGAAAAGCCAAGCAAAAAGATAACATTTTTTTCAAATACTTGATTGAAAGTGTACTTCACAGATTATAATGTGTATTGTTGGTAGATTTTATTCAGAAAAACATTTAAGTAATAGACATAATTTGGTTTGTTGTATTCATCTCAATTATATATGAGTGAAATGTGTTCTCTGTGGTTCTAACACTGCTAATTAAAACAACCCCTAAAGGTTTACTTCTATGAAAAAGTATAAATGAGAACTTTTTAGTAGAGTCTTACACTAATCTATGTAGAAATTGCTTTCTGAAAACATGCACTGTCTACCTGTATAATTGAAAGGTATTATATAATTACTTAGTTTTTGTTGAGATCTACATTAATGAGGAATGTTGGCAAAGCACAAGAGTACATATGTCTGCAACTTGAAGCAATCTCTTGAGGTAATTGCATGGTAACAGCATGCAACTTCTCTGGAAGTCTTCACTGCTATTTCTATTTTTTTGAGTGACCACTAAATATAGGAGGTCATTTAAATATCATGAAGATCTTCAAGAAAATCAAATCCCACACATTCAGAATTCTTCTTTATAGACAAGATTCTGAAACAGCACACACACACACACACACACACACACACACACACACACACACACAATTGTCTTTATTGGTGGTGGTGGTCTTAGGGCTTGAATTCATGGCCTGTGTGCTGTTCCTGAGATCTTCTGTTTAAGGCTAGTGTTCTACCACTTTGAGCCACATCACCACTTCTGGTTTTTGGGTGATTAATTGGAAATAAGAGTCTCATGGACTTTCCTGCCTGGCCTAACTTTGAGCCATGATCCTCAGATCCCAGGCCAGTCTTTATAGGTGTGAGCCACAAGCACTGGCTCACAATTTTCTTTTAGAAAGAAAGTAAGTTTCTTGTAGGCCAAGGCAGAAATTAGAGAAAGATGTGGTGTTTAGTGTCAAATATGCTTCTTTTAGATAAAGCTGCTGGCACGTTAATTTGACACCATATTAAATAAATTACATCTAGCCTATAACAGACTAAATCCTTGAAACACTCTTTAATGTTTTGCTTCTTGATCATTTGTTTTCCATGTTTATTCATATATGGGAGAAATAGATTTCAGATTACATGTGTTTACTAGTATCCTTGTTAAGTTTTAAATTACTATTTTGTTCTTTGATTTCATGGTATGTTCATATCCTTGTTTATGTTTTTTTTCTCATTTGTTCTTATGCCCAGCAGTGATGGTACAAAAACATCAAAGTACTTTCCTAATACGCTTGATGTGGAATGATTTATCATATGCTAAAAGCCTAGCTCTCAAGGTGTTGTTGTTTGGAATTGAGGCCATTTGAGATTCATGTTTAAATGAGGTCATGGTATAAGATCCTCATGCTAGAATTAGTGTTATTATAGTTCTGATCAGAAGATACCAAAGAGAATGTTTTTTTTTCAGGGGTTAACATGAACAAACGAACAAGCTTGAGAGGTCACTTTGGCACTCAAAGAGATAATGGCACTGTTTAGAGTATATAGGAGTCATAGAACTAGAAACTTGCAATACACAGAAACAAATATACCAAGTTAGGAGCAAAAGCAGGCTAATGCTGTTTGTATGTCTGATGACAATTTTATTAATAATGCTTTTTGCAACCACTTTAAAGTTCTCCTAAGAAAGATAAATTACAGCCCAGTAATTTGTAGGTTTTTTTTTAAAATGATTTTAAGCAATGGGAATTCACAATCATTTTCGATTGAAATGTTTCAACATACATTTCCTATAAGCTGAATGAGACTACAATTATTCAGGACCTGAATTAGCTAAAGATGCATATTCTCTTAGGGATAATTGTTACCTAGTAATATTTTAACTAGTGTTTAAAATGTCTTATATTCTAATAAAAGTCAGTCAGCTTGAGTTAAAAGCCCTGCTAAATCCTTAACTACTTATGACTAATTTTTCTTTTATAAATATTTTACTAGTTCTTTTTAAATTTTTTTTTTTTACTTTTTACTTTTGGTCCACAATTGGGAATCAAACACCGTCTATGAGGCTTTGGCTCCTTGGCTAATCCCCTACCAACTGAGTCACACCTCTAGCTCCTAACTCATTTTCTTTGCTGCCTTAGTTTCCTTGTATATAAATTGAACTCACAATTACACGCAGTTTTTAGAGTTGATGTGCGCATTAACTGGGAAAAGTAAACGTAATCACCAAGAGTATATTGACCATCCATTATTATTACCTGCCATCATGTTTACTGACTTTTATACACTAATCACAGCTTTTGACCATCAAGGTGGGCACTAAGATCACTGCCCATTCTCCTCTTCAGTTCCATATTTCAAAATCATGCTTCCTCCTCTTTTTTCATGCTGTGTCTGCTTTCAGAGGAAAATTACTTTCTTCACTTCTCATTCAGAATATATATTTCTAAAAACACTTATGCTGCAAGGAGGGGAGAATCCGAATCACTTAATTTAAAATCATGGGCTCCTAGTTTCCCACAATTACAGGTGTGTTTTAGAGAGAGTGAAAAAATAGAACCATTAGATCATCAAGAAGAGTTATTTTTTTTCACATCCCAATTCTGGTCAGTCAGAAACTAACTTGCATGCTCAGTATGAAGATTTGTTTTCATAGGTAAATGTCACCATATGGGGTTCTTTATAGAAGGAGTATCTAGCCCTTGCTGTGGTTGTTTTTGGAGGCAAAGTTTGAGGGGAGGTAACAAAGTCATTAATGTCATTAATCCTTAAGGGTGGGATTAGAGGCCTTACAAAAAAGATGCCAGAGATTTCCTGAGCCCTCTCTATCACAATCTGCAACCTGGAAGAGGGTCTTGCTAGATCCTTGGTCTTGACATGGAGATGTGGGATTGATGTTGATGCCAACTATAGGTATTCTAGAAAAAAACTAAGTAAATAAAAAGGAAAAAATAAAAAAATGACAAAATAACTTCATCTGCTTATACTGTAACTTGCACATATGGTGACACATAGGAGTTAGTAAGTGTTATACTTCCTTTAGGTCTTAAATATCCTCTAAAGGCCTGTGTGTTAAGAAGTCTTAGGCAGTGGCCTGTAGCACTATTGGCTGGCAGTAGAACCTTTAGGAGAAGGAAGTGAAAGGAAGTGAAAGGAAGTTAAATCACAGGTAGCATGCTCTTAAAGGAGATGTTGGAATGCTGTCACCTTTACACATTTTTCTTTCTAGCTACCATGCATTGGGCAGCTTTTCGCCAATGCACACACTCCACGATGATGTTCTACCCTATCATAGATCCCCCAAAACTACCCACCATGAACTCAGACATCCTAAATTATGAACCAAAGTGAGTATTTCTTCTGTATAGCAGGAAGAGAAAGCTGATGATGACAATAAGCAGTAAGAACATATTGCATTCTGAGCTAGGACACAGGTAGCTCACACCTGTAATCCAAGCTACTTAGGAACCTGAGATCTGAGATCATGGTTCAAGCTCAACCTAAACAAGAAAGTTCGTGAGACTCTTATCTCCAATAAACTCACAAAACTGGATATGGAGCTGTGGTTGAAGTGTTATCCTTGAGCAAAAAGAAGCTTTGGAACAGACCCCAGATCCCTGAGTTTAAGCTCCAGGACCAGCATAAAAAAAAGCATTCTAAAAACTGAATTTTGCATAATTATCATTGTCATAGCTATTATATATAAGGTCAAACTCCTCAAAGTCTATACAGTTTAGTCATTATAATCAGTAGAATTCTACTAAATTAGAGATGTGTGCTTTACTATTCAGGTACTCTGGAGAATTTTTAAGCTCTATATGACAAGTTCTCTGGAAAGGAGACATTATCTGTCTTCTCTTATTTGTCCTTGCTAACTGAAGGCTGGCAATGTGCTTTGTTAATGTTAAAGCATTACATGTAGTTAATTTATTTTTCAGCGTTAACCTTTTTTCCCCTCATGTTTCAATTATAGATTATTACATTTGATTCCACAATGCTTCTCATTTCTTGTATCTAAATTGAATGCATGTATATTTACATGCAATTATGACTTGGAAAAATATTGATGCTTTAAATGGATTATGTGGAGATTCTTTTAAAATCTACGAGTGTGATTTACTTTTACTGCATTAAAACATAATCTGTCAATATGAACTCTGAGTTGCAACTCAAAGAGCACAGACAATAAGAGATAATAACCAAACTTGTATCCTCAACAGATAAATACAAACCACTGGAAAACAGATGAGACTTTAGACTTTGCTTTCAAAGTTTTATATTTTTTTCAGGTGATTTCTGATCCTCTTAGCTGGAGATGCTAAGGATAATAGTCTTATTTTCTAAAAGGATGAGTGTGTATCTGAAAGTGCTATTACATGAATCTGTGCTGTTTTGTCTCAGCCATTCCTGGGGTTGGATGCTATTATCTGCAACTCTGTGGCCTCATAGAAAACACCTTGCTTCTCTTTGGACAGAATCTGTACCTAATTGTCTGCTCACTGCGGTGCTTTGTAGATTGTGTTGCCTGTGCCTACATCTCATTGCCCCCTTCTTCGCTCTTGAACGATTTCTTAAACCCACCTTCTGTTCAGCCCTCCCTCCCTCACCATTTTGCAAAGCATTTACCTTGATATCCTGGTGTGTTTTTTTCCGTTGACTCTCATCATGTGGCTTTCACCAGAAAGTTCATTTATACTGATTTTTTTAAGCATTTAGATTGAATGAAATGTCTTAAAGTTAAAAGGGAATCTTAAACAAAAATCGAACTCAAAGTATACTTTCCACATACAACTTTTTTTATAGCAGAATAACAAATACAAATAAAGGGGGTGATAGGGTATTTTATTTAAAAAATTAAAAATCTATTGACAAGGATTTTTAATGTGAATTCATTTTTCCTGAAATGATCACATATGCTAAGTGGTGAAAAGTAGACTCACTACTGTATGCCTTGATTTATGTACAATTATTTCCTGCCAGAAAAAGTATACAGTGGTAAATCTAGCCATTCAGGAGGTAGTTATGTGAGGATCCCATTTCAAAGCCAGACTGAGCAAGATACTCTGTAAGACTCTTACCTTCAATAAACCACCAAATAGCAGAAGGAGAGCTAGCCATGAACACAAAAGCTCAGGAATAACACTCAGGCCCTGCATTCAAACCACAGAACTAGAAAAAAAGACTAATGCGTATTTAATCTTTTCATCACTCCTATGTTTATCTCATTTTGGATGAAATATGTGATGATGAAGATGGCCTTTCAAATTAATTGCAGGAATGTTTCTTTTCTTAACTGAAGTTGATCTTTATGACTATACAGATTAAATACTGAAAAGGCACTCAGTGACATGCTTAAGTACAAGAGTTCATTCACCTTTGTTCTGTTCTCTAAAAGTAAGTGTCACAGATCATGTATTTAGATAGTATATTAACTATGTCATTATATTAATTGCAACATTATTTTCCTACAATGTAATAATTTTCTCAGTGTTACCTTGTTTTCTCTTGTTAATATAATCAGGTTAATCATGCAGATATAAACAAGTATGAAAAGACACTAATCATATTTATCCAATAACTGCTTTTTTATCTCATTTAGGAGACATACAAGAAAAAAACACATAAATTAATTTTTTCAATTCTTATTTTATCCTATTTATATTTGACATTTATATTTGATTTATACTTATACTTGATATTTATATTTGTCCTATTTCTATATATGTATAGATGCTTCCATAGGATAAGCAAGAATTGGGTATGTATAGGGGATCCTGATGGAACAAAATGAGAAATGTAACTAAATCACTTTAGGACCATCTAGATGATCTTTTGATCAGAATATGATGTCTCTTAAATTTAGAATATTTTAAAACTGTCTTAAACTGAATTTTTAGCTTGTGTTGTCAGATGTCATATGCAACTCCTAGTTTTCATGTTGAAAAACCTAGATCACAAATATATCTCCATTTCCACATTATGGTTTTTTTTTTAAATTCTGGGCCTATTTACAATTTTATTTGTATGCTTTATATTTTATATTCTCATATATTTAAAATGTAACTGTTTGAAAGTATGAATATATTCTGACATTAATATATTGTTAAAATGCCTTATCCATCATTTATTTTAAAATATTGGAAGATCCTATAGGATATTTTTTAATCATATAGACTTTGGTATCAGATATAAATCTCATTCGAGTCATGCTCTGACCTGCATTACCTTAAACACGATTATTAATGTCTGAGCACCAACTTGCTTCTATGTGTTAACACATAGGTCAAAACTTGACTCAGAAATTGTAGGTTTTATTTAATACAGGAAGATCAAGAGGACTTGAGGAGACTAAGTACAGACCACCAATCCTTTTCAGAGAAGCTCCATTCTCTCATCCACTGATTTCTATTTCTCATCTCCCTGAATGTGATGTTACACACCTGCTCTAGACTCTTGTCTTCCTATGTAATAATAGAAAACAAATCAACTACAAGTGTCATCTTGCTTATGTACATTCATTTATGAACCTATATCTTTATCGCTTCTGTTGGGGTTTGCAGAGTAATTTGTCGGCATGCACTGTCACAGCACTGACTTTCAAATTCCTTCTTCCTCCCCCTCACTTCGTAAGATCCTTCTCATCTGCAACCCACACCCCCGAAAGCTTGTTTCATGCTTCCTAATTCTACAACCTGGCAAAACTTCAGTTTCTGACATTAGAAATGGAGAACATACCCATTGATTCAGTGAGTGGTTATATAATTAAGTAAGATGTATTTTAAGTCTTTACCAAGACTGGCATTAAACTCTACTAAGTTGCATTTATCGATAAGAAAAAAGTTCTACCCAGAGACCTTCACTATCTTATTTCAAAATGGTTAAAATATTGATTCAGGCCAGTTTTTTTTTTGTCAATTTTCAACTGTACATTTGTGAGAAAAATACTTTGTATCAGTTTTTCACAGTAGAAATGTTGGAAAGGGCTAATATTGATCAAGATACATTGTATTCATAAACTGCTTTGTTAACTGGCAACTCCTTTGTACATCTATTTAAAGGTAATAAGAAAAAAGAAAATAAAAATAAATTCGGAGAACAATATATGTTAAAGTATAATGATGGAATGTTACTATATTTAAGTACCATACCACATAGTCCCTGCATATGGAGAACTTAATGTAACTAGTGACTAGTATTTATTTTTGCTATTAACAAATATCTACAGATTCTTTATTTATACGTATTATCGGCTGTAACCTGTCTTCTGAAAACTTTCCATTTACTGTCTTGCAATGTCACCTGGTTCTTCTTTTATTCGGTGTTAAAAAGTTTTTCCAGTCATGAAAATGATTTAGGTTCCTTTTTCTCTTGCACAGACTTCTGTAAAATTTCTTTTTTGCTAACACTTCTTCTCAGTGAGATTCCAAAGATGAATTATGACTTGGTTTTATTCTCTTTCAGAATGTCATTGTTTGGCTCAGCAAAATGTCTCCGGTCCTTCCCTTTGCATTTTGAAATCTCTACTACTTAAATCTTTTTTACTGTTCCAAAACCTTAATCATGTCAACTGATTTTTAAAATCTCGGTCCTACTCTGGGAATATCTCACAAAATTACAAACTAAGGTTCTAAATTTACATTAATCTGATGGCTCTGAACTCAACATATTCTCAACCCAAGTTCATCCCACACACAATCTCGAGTGTCTTGGGGTGTCCACCCTAACGCCTCCTTCTGTCATCTCCACCCACGCCTTACACTTTCCAGCTTTGCCCTGTGCTTAAAATTGCATCTTAATCAGTATCTACTCAGGCATTCTTTCAAATCATTCCTCCTACTCTCACCCTCTCTCTGTTATACCTAGAATATTGGAATTAACATTCCATCCTTAAATTTGGGGGGTTTCTTCAGTTTTATAACTATAATTAACCTTCAATTCCACATAATAGATATGTATTCAAGTAGAAGTATGACTTCTCATTAATGTAAACAGCTTTTTTTTGTTAAATCTACTTATAAAGAAAGTTTTGAGACTACAGCCAACATTTACAAAGAGAAAATATTACAAATGTGGATACATATCTATAATGAGCATTATCTCTTCAAACTGTACTGAATTTGTTTTTAGCAAGATCAATAAGGATATGGTCTCATTTTGTGGGTAGTTTCAAGATTTCATATTGTCTTTGTGCTTTAAAGATACCAGAGACAATTTTTCCAAACTAGAATATACTAACACTATTAATTATGAAAAATTTTATAGCTATTGAGTGTCTGGAAAATTCTTAATTTACAAATCTATCCTCATTTATTTCTCCCAATATTAATATTATTGCTATATTGCAAATTAAGAAACTAGTAAGAGCAATTAATTTATATAATTTAAAATTTAATTGATTTAATTAATTTAAAAATATTGAAAGGGATTATTATGCATTTTAAGTTTCCCTGGCTCTGACTTACTTTAGTTAATGGTACAATATCATTCTTTCTGATGGATGAGTACAATTCCATTTTCTTGATCCATTCATCCACTAAGTGATGTGGATACACACACACACACACACACATACACACACACACACACACTGGGACATGATTCTATATGACTATAGACTATAGAGTCTACAGGACTCTTAACATTCACACACTGAGACTGAAGGAGGGCATGCATAGGAGTGGTTGACAAAGGCTCAATACTTATGAGCATATGATCATATAAAATAATATTTTATGATATAAACTCAAAAAATGAAATGAGTCATTTTTTGGTTGTTGTTGTTGCTGTTTTGTTTTCTTTTCCTTTTATCTTGTGTGTTAGCTTGTATTTGGGAGGGCAAGGGTTGGCAAAGAAAAGCTGGAACAAGGGTGAACAAATACAACAGTGGTACTTGATAAAGATTGGATATAAGAATCCTACAGAGGGCAGGGAAGGTGGCTCAGTGATAGAGTACTTGCTTTGCATGCATGAGGCCCTAGGTTCGATTCCTCAACACTACATAAACAGAAAAAGCCCGAAGTGGCCTTGTGGCTCAAGCACCAGCCTTGAGCTGAAAAGCACAGGGAAAATGCCCAGGCCAAGAGTTCAAGCCCCACAACCGACAAAGGACAAAGAGAGAGAGGGGTGTGTGTGTGTGTGTGTGTGTGTGTGTGTGTGTGTGTGAGAGAGAGAGAGAGAGAGAGAGAGAGAGAGAGAGAGAGAGAGAGAGAGAGAGAGAGAGAGAGGGAGGGGGAGGGAGAAACAAAAAAGTTCCAAGGTGGCAAGAACAGTTTATTTCATGAGTATAATTAAATGAAAACACTTTATTTCTTCTGTTTACAGAATCTTTATAGATACAGAAGTGTGGAAGCTTTGAGAAAATGTTTCTGATCCAAAAAGCTATCATACAACAGTAACTGTTCATATGGGAAGGCAAAGTATGCAAAAGTTTGCATGAATTACCTCTGTCAATGTCATAGGGTAAATAGTTAAAAAAAAAACAAAAAGAGCCAGGCACTTGTGGCTCACACCTGTAATTCTAGCTACTCAGGAGGATGAGATCTGAGAATCGCTGTTCAAAGCCAGCTCTGGCAAGAAACTCTGTGAGACTCTTATCTCCAATAAACCACCAGAAAACCAGAAGTGGTGCTGTGGCTCAAGTGTAGAGTGTTAGCCTTGAGCTGAAGAGTGCAGCAACAGCGCCCAAGCCCAGAGTTCAAGCCTTGAAAACAAATACCATAAACTCAGTCCATGTTGGAATGACATTTTGAAGAATACAGGGATTTCCACATTCTCACTAAATATGAAGATAACGTCTGGTAAATAAGGGTATGTTACAGATAAAACTGTAACATAGAGCTAAAATTAAGGAAATTCGAAGAAGACAACAGATGAAATCTAAGTGAAAAAATGGCATAAAATTTGGGCTGGGAAGGTGGCTCAGTGGTAGAGTGTTTGCCTTGCATGCAGAAGGCCCTGGGTTCGATTCCTCACCACCACATAAGCAAAAAGAAAAAAGCTGGAAGTGGCACTGTGGCTCAAGTGGTAGAGCGCTAGCCTTGAGCTGAAGAGCTGAGGGACAGCGCCCAGGCCCAGAGTTCAGGCCCCACGACCGGACCCCCCAAAATAAAAAGTGACATAAAATTTAATGCCCTATTGTGCTTCTTTCATCCTATTAAGTTACACTCATCAGAAAAGTGAACTTAAAACAGTTTATAAATAATTTTTTGAAGGTTTGGGGATAAAACTATGCTGCCACCATGCCTTTAATGAAAGAAAACAGGGAGTAACTTAACCTACTGCTACTATGGACTGGAGAAATGCCTGACACTGTATGTCATACTAGATAAGTTTAAGAAATATTTCTCAAGTAAGAGGTAGTTCTAGCCAGATTTTATCAAACTGACGAAATAGAGTCATGAGTCCATATCTACATATGATTTACCTGGGAGCTGTTTTATAAGGGATATGTCATTTATTACTCAATGAAAAAGCAAGTCATGACAGTGAGACCCTGTCATCCAGCTATGGTGGGAAGCTGAAGGAGGAAGATCACAATACAGGCTTGCCTTTGCAAAACAAATGCAAAACCCACCTGAAAAATAGCTGATACAAAAATGATTAGGAGCCTGGTTCAAACATTAGAATCCTGGTATTGGGTCCCTGAGTTTAAACCCCAGTACCATGTACAAAATGAGTGATTATTTGCACAAGGGTTTGTCTAGTAAACAGGGTTGCCAATGAAGTATCCCATGACATGGTTCAGGTACCAAAGTTTGTCCATCTCTCTCAGAAATAAAAATTGCTTCCAGGGAAAGTCTTGATATGATAACTTAGATCCCAAGCTCCTTCTTGTTCCTGGAGATGTGTACGATTTAGAAAAACTTGCTTTCAACTGGGATTAGTGTATGATGGTCAGCTTTCTCTTACTGTTTATAATTGCCTGCTACAAGTCAACTTGAAAAGAGGAAATATGTATACTGGCTTACAGATTCTTGTAACTTTCAACCAAGTATCACTTGGTATTGTTGCTTTGGGCCTGTAGTCACACCTTCCCTCCGTGTGAGCATGTGTCAAAGCACCACTTCACCTCATGACAAGAAATAAAAGAGAAGCAGAAAGAGACCAAGGCCCTACGAGATTCAAAAAATAATAATACTCTTTAAGCTGATAAAGCTCTTTTCCTTTTGTGAGTAAAGGATGGTCCCATCCATTGAGTTATACCAGCAAACCTGTGAATGGAGTGAGACTGTGCCTTGGTACTGCCTGTCTCCGGGGGGTTGACATTGCTATATCATTCATGGTTCCTTATATAATGACACTCTTGCCCCAAAGATGCTAATAGATGTCACTTGCTCAATAGTGCCACTTTAAACAAGTCAGTTCTAATTTTCCTATAATCCTTGACTCCTGAAATTTCTATAGTAACCTAATTTATATTTTGATCAACCTTGCTGTTTTTTCCCAAATGTATTTGCAAAGTTTTATTCCATAGAGTAGACAGATGGATGATAGAAAATAGAGCCATAGTAGAAGTATCTAATTAAAATGTCTACTGAAAGAGACCTGCTATCCCATGTGACAGGATTTTAATTGCACAGGGGCCCCTCTAAAGAAAGCTCTTGATAGAAGACCACCCGGCTATTAATTTTCCAATGTCTTCCATAAAAGCTCTCCAGCCTCTCCCAGTAGAATGGATCTAACAGCTGTCATCTGATACTTCTCTCCCAATGAGCATGGTGAAAACCAAAAACATGTTCTTGAGGATAATGAGTACATAGAGGAAAATTACTTTGGAAATGGTGACATGTGGAATAATTCCTCTGAGTGGCTTGTCTTCGACTTGTGTCAGTCAGAAAAATTTTAACTGTGAAACAGAGCAGACATCGGTTCCTTTTACTTTTTCAGGAAATAAAAATGGACTCCGGAAGGCTCTAAAGTGGCAAGAGCTGAAAGAAAATGGGAAAAGTACTCAACCTCTCCAGGGATTCACTGTGTTTGAAATTCTAACACAGAGATTCTAACCCATTCATCCCTTGTGGGGGGGAAAATAATCCCAAATCACACAGGTAAACTGTCAGTACTGTCAAATATCAATGAACCATTCATCATCAATCATCAACATTTTATCTCTTAGGAAAGACTCTGAAAGCTGTCCAAAATATCATTGAATGACCTCAAGGCTACCACAAATACTTAATAAGATCTTCATGGAGTCTTTTGAAATTTTGCTTTTTATGTTTAACGCCTTCCTTGTTCCACTCTCACCAGACTCTTTTTGAGACGCTCACGACTCCACTTTAATAATCTTCTTTATTATTTCAGGACACAGTGGAAATGAAGACAGCCTTTGTACATGATTTATAACGTACGTGTCACCATAGCAACCATACTGTAATTTTGAAAGCATGCATCTTTGTAAGAAATCAGATAACTGTAATGAGAAATGATCACAAATGGCAGGACAATCTATTTAGTTTAGTTTATTTTTTTTCCATGGCTAGCTTGTTGTATTTATTTCATCACATGGAGTCCTAATTTTTATGCTTTCATTTATAGTAGACTCAAAAAAAATCTGCCTTTTGTCTGTGAATCCATGGAAAAGCATTAGATCCATTTCTCAGCAAAACCTTTCTCTTAAGGGAATTTAACTAGACTCAACCCTATTCAGTGGAAATACATGAAATCTGTAGCTTTGTTTTTTTTTGTGTGTGAAGACACTGTCCAAATATTAAAAATTGTAGGATGGCTGACATTATGAAATGGAATAGGTAAATTATTGATTACACCGTTTCATAGCAAAGGAATGCCTCAAGGATTAAACTTGAAAGAATACTCTTTGAGTCAGTCAGACAAACAATGACATATCCAAAAAAAAGACTCTTACTAAAAAGATGTAAGGTGATAGATATGACAAAGCATGGACACTGTTCGTGAGAGTATACATTATTATACCCCAAACAGGGTAGCAATGTATGCAAAACAATATAGCAGTAATTCAAAAAATTAAATATGGAAATAATATCATATCTATCAATCCAGATTCTGTTTTGTATCCAAAAAAGTTTGAAAGTTTTCAATTTTTACCTAAAAGTAATTTTAAATCACTTTTATTTATAGTTGAGACCAGTGAAACCAGTGAATCTGATTTTAGATCTAAATACTTAACTGTCATGAGTAGAGCCTAATAATTTTAAATTTTCATTAATGAATACACCTTCCCTTGAATTTTTTTTATACCCCAACCATCATCTCCTTGAAGTTAAAAGCTAAGTTTATATCAATTTATTTCTGTCAAATCCAAGAGATAAAGGATGATAAGATAGGGAAGCAGGCAGGATTAATAAACCAAAAGAATTTAATGGATTACAATAGATTTTCTTGAATATAGGAAATAACTTTGAAATCAGGGAAACAAATTTAAAAATGAAAAAAATTAATTTCTAATTTTCTCAGCCACTTAAGACATAACATAAGCACAAAATTAACTTATTCTATTAAACTCTGACGTATGTAAAATAGAACTATGATAGCTTGCTACTGAGTTTTCACCTTCTGAACAAATAGATTTTTCCCCCTCAGAATAAGCTTGATACACAAAACGGAGAAAGCCACCTGTCAGGTGAAGAAATTATGAAATATTTACTAAGTACTTTTCTAGCAAAATAAACTCTTCCTATTGAACATAACAGTTAATACATTTGTATGAAAGTGACCTCTTACTTTATGGCATGGAAGTTCATTTAAAAAGAAAACACATGCTGGGTACCAGGGTCACCCCTGAAATCCTAACCACAAAGGAGGCTGTTAGCTGAGGATCTCAATTTGAAGAGGGCCTGAGCAGAAAAATCTGTGAGACTCTTATCTCCAATTAATTTCCAAAAAGCAAGAAGTAAACTATGGCTCAAGTGGTTCAATACTAGACTTGAGCAAAAAAGTTCAGGGCAGTGCACAGGCCCTACCATGTTTTGGGGGAGAAGGGTCACAACAGGGGAGAGGTCACACAGAAGGAGGGAGGAAGAGTGAGCAAATTCAGTCATTATATTCATTGTACAATGTGTAAAAACTAAACTGTGCAATTTGATATTAGGAGGGATTGGAGGGGAAAATGGGGGAGCACAATGACAGTGGTGATGACATTGATTAAGATGAATTGTACTCATGGAATTGTAGCCTCTGTTTACAACTGCTTATTAAAACAAAAGTCCAAAGAGTAACCTAATGATTCAGAAATACTATTTCTATTTTTAACTACAAGGTCTAAAATCAGTATATTGAATTCTGCATTTATATTGCTGTAGCCTGCTTAGCAAGGGCTGAGTTACAGACTCTTCCTAAGTACCAGTCAGCGGAGGAGAGGATAAGGAAAATGGGGCGGAACATTCTATGAGTTGGTAGGCCATACTTTATCTTGTAAGGGTGGAGTCGCTACAAACAGAATGAGTTTTTAACTTCCACGAGCAGTACTTTTATTATTAAAGTAAATTCCATACCTTCCTCAATGCATTTTCAAAACAGGCTAACTTACCTGGACCACACAGGCACCCCAAAGTGTGCAGGGAATGGATTAAAGCCAGAACACTCTGCTTGTTTGTGGCTCTTCCTGAAGTTTTTCAGCTCTCTACATGCACTCGCATTGGGTCTCCAGTAGAGAGATTGTATAACTGTGTTCTCAAGTTTCGAGGAGGCACTGACATTTCCTTGGAACTCAAAAATTGTAATTTTAAATAAGGCGACGGCATCTCAGTTCCACAACATTGTTTCTTCACAAGACTGTTATCAACAAGGCTCTAAGCGGTGCTGGAAAGCTTCTCCAGTCCAGGAAGAAGCAGAGCTTACCCAACTTTGTGCATTAAGATTCAGTCACAGCCTGGTAAACCAAGGGCTGAACAGCTTCCACGTTGCTGCATAAACGGAAGCCTTTGTCATTGGTAAGATGACTCATTACCTCTGTGTGCTTGGTGTCTGGTCCATTTTTAGAACTCCCGCACACAGGATATCTTTTTAATTGCTCAGATTGAATCAAACCACAGTGGCAGGTCCGGTTGTGAACTTAGATATTTAACGCAGTTCAGACACTAATTATTATTATTATTGCTGTTTCTGCCTAATATCTAAGTTGTACTCTCTGGTCAATTAATAGCTGCTATACAAATGGAAGTTATCCTTCTCCTACCCCCACCCCCGACCCAATAGACTGAAATTTCAACTTGGTTCAGTAATAAAAAATTTAAAAATTACATTTTTAAGCTTGTCGGTTTTTTGTTTGTTTGTTTTTGTCCGAATTGAGGATTAAATGTAGGAGCTCAGGTCCCTATAGCTTGTGCTCTACGTAAGCCACATCTCCAGTTCTGGCTCTTTGCTGGTCAATTACAAATAAGAATCTATCAGGTTTGTCTCCTCAAGATAGTTCTGATTCATAACTCTCAGATCTCAGCCTCTTGAATAGCTAGGAATTATAGATGTGCACCACTCAGTTCCTGATAAGCCCAGAATTTTTCTCGCTACTAAACTACTTGAGACATAAAACTGTATTTTCTGTTCTCATGTTTTGAATTCTGTACACTCATGTTATCCAGGGCACTGGCTTCATGAACAAGATGCCAAGGTCATTCAGGGCGTGGGTCACTCAGGCCCAAGCTAGAGGAACTACTTTTTGTTGCTGTTGTTGTTGGTCGTGGAGCTTGAACTCTGGGCCTGGGAGCTGTCCCTCAGCTCTTCAGCTCAAGGCTAGCTCTCTACCACTTGAGCCACAGCGCCACTTCTGGTTTTCTGATGGTGTATTGGAGATAGGAATCTCATGGACTACTTTTACTTGTGCTAAGGATAAGAAAGAGATCAACAGAGAAATTGGGAACAAAGCCAAATCTATGCTCCTCTCATGTTGAATGGGGGAAGTAAAATTAAAAGGAAACTTTGGCCACTGCATGCTTTCAAACAATGCTTCTACCAGAACAAAAGGAATTTAACAAAACATCTCATTGCATTCATTTTCAAAAGCAACATTTACTTGTTAGAACAAAGCAACCAGTTCCATAAATAATGTGAATACTGTGATCTCATAATAAGATTTCCTGGAAAACCTGTCTCAGCACTTTTTATCCAATGTTTCTTGGTGTAGTAAACATTCTTAATATAATTAGTCTTTTTCTATTGGATTTGAATGAGCCTGAGAAGATATGGAATTTGGGTTAATATTTGCCCCTCTGTTCCCTCCTTCCTGGAAGGCATGCTTGTAATTTCACAGGACAGACCCTCCCTAGCAGGTGAACTCATTGGTATAATATCTAAGGTATAGAATAGAATACCTTTGGCAAAAACAAATGCACGCATTAGTGTCCTCATCTAACACTATTAAATAAGGAGGTGTAACAGTTTGCTATGGAATAACACTTTTAATTATATCGCATGTTTTAAAATTGCAGCTGAATATAATATAATTTTAGTAGCTCATTGCTCCTGAGGCATCAACATCATTTATCATTCCTGCTGCCATCTGGCTTGTCTGAACCATCATGATCAGCAGTTTATGTGGAAATTAAAACATTCAATGGGTCTTTCTTCAATAATGCTTTGAGGTCAGGGACAATATTGCTAGCGGCAGTGAAGATGCATTTTTATTGCACACTTGAGAGGCATCCATTCGACATATTTTTATAGCTTTCTAGGGTAAGACCAGCCAAGCTTTTCCTTATTTGCTCTGACTTGACATGGGGTCATTCTGTATCATAACTATCTAAGAATCACTTAGAATATGTCCCTCCCTACTTTTGTGCTTATGCAACCACATTGAGATAAAGTTTAGAGCAGCAATAAAAGCCTCTCTCCTGTCCCTCTAGCCCTCTCTCTCTCTCTCTCTCTCTCTCTCTCTCTCTCTCTCTCTCTCTCTCTCTCTCTCTCTCTCTCTCTCTCTTTCTCTCTGTCTCTCTCTGCCCCACCTATGTGTGTTTGTCTTTTCCTTTGCTAAAGAAATCAACAAAAATATGCCAATCATAGCATTGATAAATATATTAGCCCACAAAGAGAGAAATACCACCTATCTATTTTTCAATGCAATAGAAATCGCGCTCTCCAACAAACAAATTTTCAAGATTTTATTTGGTGAGATCATCAGAGATGCTTTGTAGTTTGGTTGACATTTGGATTCCTGTGACTGAGAAGTCTAAGAGACATTTTCTCTCTGTGAGTTTAATTCCATAATTATTGAGTTCCAGAGGATGCTGTGTGCTTCATTCAGATAGGCAATTTCCCATGTAATGCCAATGGCTAGTCTTTGCGAAATGTCACACTATGGAAATTTCCATGTTTAGAATTGGAAGAGATTGCTTTTTTTTTCCTTTAGTAAATTTATGGCAATAAGAACTGAAATACAAAATCTTCAATAATAACAGTAATAATATCTGTCTTCAGAAATGAACTTTGGCAAAAGGAAAAGTAGAAATATATGTATATTTATTTTCTCGGTTCTTCATCTTCAGTCTTAATCTCCTGATTTCTATTCCTTCTATTCCTTTGTACATCCAAACAGTCATATGTACACACACATTCACATATACATAAACATAAACATACACACATATAAATGTACACATGCCAAACAATAATCTTACTCATGATTACAGAGAGTAGATGGGGAAAAACAGGTGATTAGGTACAAAATATGGAATGACCAATCTATGTCTTTATTTCACCTGCTTGCCTTCTTGAATTGTGTATGATTGTCATTACTGTGTTGAGTGAGAATGGTCTGAAAAGGCATTCTGTCCTTATTTCCTCTGTTCACCCTTACCTGGATCAGGTAGATTTGCGTCTTGTGCCCTTTTGAACACCAAGTTTCCTTGTCCCTGGTTACAGAGAACAGGCTTTGGGGAGCACATTTTTTTTTCTGTTTGTTTGAATTCATTAGCATTCACACATATGGGCTTTTTTTTAAAATTGTCAAGGTGATGTACAGAAGGGTGACAGTTACATAAGTAAGGTAATAAATACATTTCTTGTTAAACTTGTTACCCCCTTCCTCATTTTCCTCCTACTTTCCCTCTCCCCCACCAATCCACCCCTGAATTTGTATATGGGCTTTTTTTTAATCCCTTAGCCAAGGTATGTTAGATTTTAAAAAAAGAACAAAAAAACACAAAAAACCCAACAACTTCCAAAGTCTCAAATAGTTTACATCATTATGATTATTTTTCAGAGTCTTTTGCTGAAGAAGTTAGGTTAAAAAAAAAAGTTTTGTTGGAATTAGCATTAGAAAAAGATGGAATGCAGTCCATATGGTCAGAAACTGCAGCTCTGCATTTCCCCCACATTTTGTTAATATTTACAAACTGTAAGAAAGTTAATACAGCGATTCCAAATTGATAGCTGATATGAGGTCAAACAAAGGTCAGATGAGAAATATTCAAGATTATAGCTGTCAGAAACAATTCCTTCTGATAGACTGTAATAATGGAAAGATAGCCTCATTTTAATTGCGCTCTCTGCCTGTGCCTTGGCTGATGCTGTTGGAAGTCATCTGTGCCAGCATGTCAGCAGATGGGTATAGGTAGGATACTTGAGTAACTGAAACACAAAGCAGCTGAATAAACCAGAAGAAATGAACAGAAAAACAAATGGAACGAATTCTCTTCCATTCCTTTAGAAGGACACACCTCCCTTCCTTCTTTGGAAGGCCATTTATGTAACTAACAATGAAATAAAAATTAAAAGAAGTAATGTCTGTGTCAGAATATATGATAACAAAGCCAGGTGGTTGATGAATTGCCAATTTAATGGTATGGATATGTAAAAATCAGATTTATTCAACTAAAATGTAACCTCATACAAGGTGGTGAAGTTTTATGAAATGAGCCTCTGGAGTACTTACTATGATTGTTGCCATTTGTTCCCTTTAATGTTTTTTTCAAAAGAAATGAAAAGAAAGATAGTAGTTACAACTAAATACTATACTAAAGAAAATATGTGAAACATTAATGTTCCAAAACTTATTATTTATCTATGTTTCCTGTACTAATGCTATGTAAAAGTAATTTGTATTAGCATTTTATATGAAATCATGTAATTAATCTGATTCTAGGTAGTTTGACCGCAAGGCTCAATGTGTTAGTCCAGTGCATTGCCTCTCTCTGATTGAAAGCTCACTACTTAACCTGTAATGATGGCGATTCAAAAAAGTTCTGGGATTATCAAGAAAAACTACCTGTAAATCAGAATTGATTTTGTTATAAATGCATAATTTTGTTAGTAGAGCCATTAAAATCATAAAAAATTGCAGTTTCAAGATAGTTGAATCAACATGACAATACAAAATATTCATGAATATATTCAAGCATTGAGGTGATCAAATAGAAAACCTCAAGTGATGATCATCATCTCAAAAAGAAATGTCAGTAATGGGCATGTTAACAAACACTACCCTTTAAGTTATCTATGCTTCCTAGCTTTCACTGTGATTTAATGTGTGTGTGTTTGTATATACATATATATATTTCACTGTGATGTAATGTGTAAGTATATATATATATATATATATATATATATATACACACACACACACAAATATACATGTAGTGAATTTTCAGAGGTATAATGAACACTCTCAAATATAAAATCCTATTGTTGACCTAATGGCTTCTGTTTGCAGGTATAATCTGCAATATAAAGTTAAAATTGAAACCTATTCAGATTAATTTCTTCTCTCCTTAGGGCACATGTAAAAATTTTATACCATATTTCATTTTGATGTGTGAATTTGTCTTTTATGAATTTAAGATTTGCAAATTATGTATGTAAAAATGCTGGCCATGTTAGTGGATGAGCTAAACAATGATACAAAATATTGGTTAATGGTTCTAAAGGGAATTATTATTTTGGTTATCTAATCTAATTTTTCTGCAAAATGTCTTTTTTATCACTACAAACTTCCAGTAACTCTATCAGAAGTTTGATATATTGTAATGAAAGATCAATATTATCAACTTGTCATTGATAATACAATTTATTAAAAACAATATGGCATATTTGTATAAAACATTATTTATGTATTGCTCAGATCTATTATTTTGTCTGTATATGCATAGTTACATATATAATTAATGTATATATATTCACACACATACATGCATTCTGAAGAGAAGTACTATAAATTTAAAGAGTGAAAGTATGCCTTTGTTTTTCCAACTATGTGTATAGTTTTTAAAAAAAACACTACAAAAGAAAGAGATAAGTACGAACATTATATGGCTGATTAAAACTTCAGGAACTAATTTCCCCAAATGAAGACTACATAATTTTCACTAAATTTCAAAGAATAGCCTAGTTGAAAAATATTTTACTACCATTATCATAATTGCACAGCAGTAATATTTTGTACTTTTTAATTAATGAGATTAAAAAATTTAAAAAGCCTCTTCATAATTGTGAAGGATTCAATCTTTATTATTTGAGCATCATCAAGTTCTTCAAGCATTCACATAGAATTTGTGAAAATATTCCTACAGTTCCTTATAACTTTATTTGCCACCAGAACGTTTGAGAATTAATTTTATAAGAGCTTTAGAAATGGAAGTCCTTATGTTTTTAAGAATACATATTTCATATTATTAAGAACATCTTAGACTTTTCCTGGAACAGGTTGGATTTATAAACTTAAGGCAGTGCACATTTTTTCTTTATTTAAGTGTATATTGCTATAAAAGAAGGGTAACACATAGGGACTTAAGCAATTCTCACTAGATAGCCAGGCCAGAAACATGAGACAAAATACTATTTACTCATAAATTGATCTAGTAGAGAAAATTCCAGCTGAATATAATTTTCAAAAGCTACTGGCATATTTGTAACAATGTACTTAATATTCCATTTAAATATAATTATATCAGCAGTTTCTGCCCAATATTTGAAAGGACACTATTATACTATTACATCTGTTATTTATATTTTAAGTTTGCACAGGGTGCTAAAATTTTTTTGGAAGCAGTCAAATGTCAGTTTTTTTGTGCCTCTGTGTTCTTTCTTTCCTTCCAATTTGCCTTTTAATTCTCTTTCCTTTATAGTTACACTCATTCTATTACAGGACTAGAACAGAAAGACAATATATATCAGAGTCAAGCAGATTCAATTTGAATCATCCCATTCCTCTACCTAATCAAGCAGTGAAGTTGACAACGTATTAATATGCTTCATTTGTTTGTGACTTTGGCTTTTGTTTTGTTTGTTTGTCCATCCCAAGTTGGCAGGCTGAAGAACAGGAGGATTAGTGTCATAATATATAACATCAGAGCATAATTGCAGATGAATGTGTGCTGTAAAAGGATGCACCTTCCTCATACAACAGCTTTCTTAAGATGATGCTTCAGTGGTGTTTCACAAGATTTAACTAAGTCCCAAACATAGCAGCAGGATAAACAGTAATAATTTGCTGTGACTATGAAAATGTGTAATGCTAGGGAGAAATTAATATATTTTGGAAAAGAAAAATATTAGAAACCAGCTAGATGAAGTGATTGCTACTTGGAACCTGCCTGGCCACTTATAAACCTGGATATTCCGGGACTTTGATTTACTGGGCTATGTACCCAAGAATGATATAGCTGGATCATATGGAAGTTCTATCGTTTTTTAGGAAACTCCATTTAATTTCCATAGTGGTTGGATTAGTCATTAATTTAGCAAGGATGCCTTCCTCAGCATTTTAAGTTGCTTCCTTGATGACAGTCATTGGGGTGAGGTGGAATCTCAATGTAGTTTAGTGGGTTTTAGTTTTCTTATTGTTTTGTTCTGTTTTTCACTTCTTTGTTTTCTGTCAGTGCAAGCAATTTAACTTTAAGTGTGGTAAGCAACAGCTCTATCACTTGAGTTAAGCCCTTAGACTACATGTGGTTTTGACTTACATTTCCCTTATACGTGAGAAATTGAACACTGTGTTGTTCATGTGTTGGCCACTTTAGATCTTGGTGAGGAATTGATTGGATGATTTCATATATTTTGTTGGTTGTTTTGAGTTCTTTATATATTCTAGATATGAGACCCCTTCCAGGTATTGCACAAAACATGATATGAATCCCTTGATAACTTGTGCTAAATTCATGGTACAAGCTAATGCATAAATAATAAGGC
Organism: Dipodomys merriami; assembly: GCF_024711535.1. Lineage (NCBI taxonomy): Eukaryota > Metazoa > Chordata > Mammalia > Rodentia > Heteromyidae > Dipodomys > Dipodomys merriami. The sequence continues at coordinate 31,370,677 of NW_027202493.1, read as the reverse complement.
TGTTTGAACAGCCTCTGTCTTTTCAAAACACTCTTGAGTTACCTTGGAGTTTGAATGAGTATGATAGAAATAGAGTGTGTTATTTTTTCTCATTTTTGGACTTCAGAACTGTATAAAAGCAATATGTACCTTGTATAATGAGCTCCATGAGTAGTTAGGGATAACAAAATATACTCATCAATTTATTACATACAGGACAGTTATTTTTGTGACAGAATTATTAGGCCATCATATTTGAAGAAATACAGGTCTATAAAATTTTAGCTCTTTTCTTACACTTGTAATTCTGAAAAAAATATTCATCTGTTAAGGTCTGTGTTTCTACAACATCTGTTTCTAAAACACATGTGGGTGAAATATATATATATATACATATATATATATATATATATATTCAAATTTTCTTGTAGACAGTGATTTGGAGGTATCAAGATTGTATTATCTTTTCTGCTTAATATTTACTATGATAAGCTACATTTTATGCAACTGTTTAATTCAGATTCTCAGCTGTGATACTAGGTGTGTTTTGTGTGGCTTTGAACATTCAGGAGAGAGGACTTTTTTTTTATTTCTTAATTATATTTTTCTTATCTTTCAGTAGTCATACAATAAATCAGTTTCTAAGTACAATGTATTTGACTGAAATTATCTCCTTCATCGTTCTCCCCCCATCTCACCTAGCCCACCCCTTGGAATTCATAGGAAATTCATCAAATATATCTGTAATTCATGAAGAACAAGTCCCCCTTAATTTGATTCTTGAACTTTCACCCCAAAACTTAAAATATGAGGAGAAATATAAGCATGGTATCTCCATTAAAATGAACTCATTTATAGTTTTTTTCTTTTTTATTAAAATATATTTTTATTGTAAAGATACTATACACAGAGGTTACAGTTATATGAGTAAGGTCATGAGTACATTTCCTATCAAGCATTGTTTGTTACCCCTCCTATGTTTTTCCCCTTCCAACCCTTCCTTCCCTATATCCCCAAATCTCCCCTCCCCCTCAAGTTATAAAGTTTGTTTTCAACATAGTGTCTTTTTTAAAAAAATTATTTATTTTTTATTGTGAAAATACTGTATAGAGGGGTTACAATTACATGGGCAAGATAATGAGTACATTTCTTATCAAGCATTGTAGCCTCCTCCTTTGTTTCCCCTTCGCATCCCTTCACATCCTCCCCCCCACCCAATCTTCTCTGCCCGACCCCTCCCCCCCCCCACACACGAAAGTTGTAAAGTTCGTTTTCGACATAAGGACTTGTACATCTCATTGTTGCAATGGGTCCACCTGTATCTCTATTTAAACGATTTGTTTTTCCCCTTCCCCTCCACAAATTATACCTACATCAAATACAGTGAAAACAGGGTTATACTGTGGGGGAGGGACATAGAAAGCAACAAAGAAATAATCTTATAAATGTGTTAGAAACAATCGCATGAAAGAAAAAAAAACATTTGAATACATATCTTAGGGTTCATTTCCCTAACATCACCTTATCTGACCTTTTCTGCTTGACTCAGACATATACTAGATATTGCAAATAAGGGAAACCATGGGACCTATGTTTCTTTGGGCCTGGCTTACTTCACTTTATATAATTTTTTCCAAGCCTTTCCATTTCCTAACAAATGGGGCAATGTCATTCTTTCTGATGGAGGCATCGAATTCCATTGTGTATATATACCACATTATACATCTCATTGCTACAATGGGTCATTGATAGTTTTTTTAAAAACTTCAGTTGGCAGTTCACATGTTTAGTCATCAGAAGTTACCCCAATTTTCAGTGCTTACCCGTACATTCCATTTCAGGAGTGTCTCTATAACATTAAAGGTAATATAATATCCAAAACTATACTGAGAGATTTGGGGCTATGCCTTCATTTAAAATACATTATGATCATTACAAAGCAGTGACCACCAGGTTCAGATAGCAAGAGCAATCAGAGAGCTGACTCACACCATATGGAATCCTTAATGATGACTTTTCTTCCCACTGTAATCACAAAGAACTTGTTATGGTAACTATGAAGAATTTGGGGCACTAAAAGAAACTCCAACTCTATCAGTCAAAGCAAGTAAGAGAAATTTGCAGACCATGAACAGTAGCAGGTTTGACATGTAGACAAATGCAAGATTGTTCAACCAAGAGACTCATACTTTAGTGCTTTTGTTGGGACCCAGGATGTGTGTTTTGCATTCCTTTCTCTGAATGGAAAGTATCACCCTTCCTTTTTCATTCTCCTTTTTCATTCATTGTACATTCACATTTGAGGCAGAATTTTGTAGATGAAGTGAACAGGATTGAAATATTCTTGATTTTCAGCTGCTGAAGTTACTGATAAAATATATTTGCCTCCTTCCATAAGGCTATGCATGTAGTCAAGGGGACGGTAAGGGACTGTTAAAGTTCTTTGTAATAAATTTCTCAATTATTATTAGAAAACATAATTTCTGAATGCAAATTACATTGCCTGAATTCCTCTACAATCAAACATATTGACTAAATGCTGGTTCATGAGCTTCCAAAAAAGAAGATGTGGATATTTTTTATAACATTACTTGTCTTGTAATTTTCTGATACTTATATTTTTTTAATAAGAGCTGGTGATTCAAAAGAAGTATCTGAAAACAAAGGAACACCCCTTCAGGGAGAAAACAGTAGGAACAAAAAAGTTCTTGAGTCAGGACTTAGTGGCTCACATTTATAATCCTATAACTAGCAACCTGAGATCGGAAGACCAGGTCCAGAGCCAGCTGAGACAGGAAAGTCCATGAGACTTTTTTTCAAATAATCACACACACACACACACACACACACACACACACACACACACACACACACAGAAAAATAATGTACAAAAAATAAATGAAATAAAAATCCACACGTAGTAGAGTGCTAACCTTGAATGCAAAAGCTCTGGACTTGAGTTCAAGCTACAAGACTTGCATACACACACACACACACACACACACACACACACACACACACACACACACGAAGGTATTAATGTCTGTCTCCAGTTTACATTATAAAGATAAACACATATCACTTAAGTCATTATCACCTGGTTTTCAGTAAACGATCATGCTGTGTAAACCATTGTATTTGTCTGCATTTTAATTACATGAAAAGTAAGAGTAAGGAGGAGCATAGAAATGGAGGGACAAAGGGTGCACAGATGCAGCAGTGGCACTCACTAGATACTATGCTGAAAATCAATATACAACTTGTGGGGGAGGAAGGTTGGGAAGGAAAAACTGAGAGAAAAGGAGGGAAAAAGTTACACTGCTCAAAAAGAAATGTACTCAATATGTGAATCGCGTAACTGTAACCACTCTGTACATCACCTTTACACCAACAATAAAATAAGTGAGTCACAGTAATGTGTTCCACATTTTACATAGCTTTAAAATGACTGACGTTGGATTTATACAAAAGCAACTCAATCCTAAAAATTTGTTTCTTTATCTACAAACTAATAATTGCCAAAAAAATCTAAGTGATCTATTAAGCACAGTATAGATAAAACTAACTGTGGGAATAAAGCATCTATGAACCTGAGTAAGAATGTGTATCAACACATAATCATATTATTTATATGTGAGGAGTGATTACAGAAAAAATATATTAAATGTAAATTTCATTTTGATATAATTTTAAATGTTAGTATAATACTTTGTTTAATAGTACTCAAAATTCACATTTGTTGTATGATTCATTCTTTAAAGACAGCAAGTGACTTTTATAAGTTGAGAGTTATGAATTACTACTTGGTGTGAAATACTGGACAGAATTGTGAAAGAGTCCTGGGGGGTGAACACTTTTTATTCTGTAGGCTCCTGGGTTATTACTTTTTGAGCTGAGCAATTTCTAATGAATGCTTTGTTGCTGTGAGAAATGTCATTATTCCTATTATCAAACACTTAAATGTGTGAAAGAATTTCTTCATGGTTTTGCGTGGCTTTTCAAAAATATACAGCAACAGAACTTGGCATAGGATAGCTTGCTAATTTAATCCAACAAATAATTGTAACAATAGAGAATGACAAGAAACCAATAATTAGAAAGTATTTTTCTATGGTTTTTCAACTTGCTAATTCTCTCACGTTTTATAAAAAGGAGGAAAATAGCTGCAAAGAAGTGAGATCTCATCTCAGTGAATAAGCTGGCTAGTTGGTTCATGTCTTCAGTTTCAGTTACTCGGGAAGCAGAGTAACCTCTATCTAGGATTGAAGTCTTAGGATAGCCTCTGGAATAAAATGCAAGATCCTATAAAAATAAATGAGGCAAATTTGTACACATATTAAATTCTTCTAACAAAGATGCTTGACTCCACTCTGTATTTCAGTTTGGGGACCTGTCATCAGTATTTAGAGAAACAATCTGAGAGACACTTTCCAATAACCTTTATATGAATGCATGAAATTTTATTTCATAATTTTAATATAAAATTCCCTTTTATAAATTCTTTCTGAGCTAGAAATCGGTGATATAAGGAAATAACATAATCTCCTCTTGAGAGTTCTATTTAGGATGTCTACAGACAATCATATTGATGGCTTAGGAATTATTATTCAGTAATCAAAAATGTACATGAATAGAATTTATATTTATCGGTGGATTGAACAGCGTGGTACAACCTCTGCATGCACACAGCCATGCTAATCAAGTGAGGAGATTGCCCAGCGAAGTCAGAGTGGGATTTCAATAGCGCCAAGCAAGAACTAAAGCAGATTAATGCATTCAAACTAACAGTGGAGAATACCCCAGTGACCACCATGTCAGCTGATGTACATGAAAGCCTTTAAAATTTCATCCCTTGTTAGTTTGATCTATCTACATTGAAAAGGATGTGCTAGGAAGCAGTTCAAAATAAAAAGGTCCATTTGTCTCCTTCTGGACCAGAAAGTTATAACTGCCTAATTTTACCTCTTTATATAAAGGAAAGTGAGTGAGAAAAATTGATCTGTGGCAGAGCGGGCTCAAAGAATCAGAGAAATGTTGTCTAAAATTGAGTTGTTCCAGACTGATGCATATAGATGATACTGATTGATACTTTGCCTTTTCCTAAAGTCCTTTAGGACGTTAGCTCTCAAACAACTGAACCATATTAACACAGAAATAGCTGATTAGAGCATAAAGAGTAATTTTTTTCACAATGCATTGTGATCGGAAACACATCTTCCTCTGGGAATTGATTTCACATGCTAGAAGGGAGGATAAATTTGTCTATTCTTTACTGTATTGAGTTCAGCACATGTGCTGAACCCATTAATGATGAAAATAGATCTTTTAGTAACTGGTTCTATATCTAGGCTCTTTTAGGTATATTGTCTCCCATTTACTTTTTAATATGGCATTGCCATATACAAGAGTTCTTTTATTCCTGTAAAAACTACTCTGATAATATACATTTTTGTAATTTGGGGAGGGGAAGGGATGTTAGAGAATGCTTAAATGGGGATGTAGGCTGACCCATTGTGATGACGAGATATACAGGACACTACGTTGAATATTGAATGGTTTCACTTCCCACCTCCTTCAAATCCATCAGCTTTATTCACATGCTTCACAGCTGAGCTGATTATCTGTACCTCTCATCTCCATATAACATTGATATGGGATCAATATTTCAATGATACTTACCTAATACCCATTTCTCCTTAATGTTTCTCATTGCACAGAAGGAAAATAATTTTCTGCATGAAGAGTGATGGAAATAGTATATATGAAACTTTATCATATTATAAACTATGGAAATAGATATACTTGCATGACTTCAGTGCTGATGAAAAACAATCTTTAGTAAAATGAACTAGATACCCATGTGATTAGATCATTCAACTGGTTCATGAAATTAATCAATGATCTTATGCAACCTCCAAATAGCACAAGCTCTTGCGTTCTCTCTCTCTCTCTCTCTCTCTCTCTCTCTCTCTCTCTCTCTCTCTCTCTCTCTCTCTCTCTCTCTCTCTCTCTCAACAATAACATTAAATCTCATGTAATTTCCTATTAATATTTTAGAGTCATTTTTGAACAACAAAGTTTATAAATGTGGAAATACAAGTGTAATAGCTGTAGGTATAACCAACTAAAATTATATAATTGTATTAGGTAAATTGTACCAGGTAAATTGTACATTTTTGAGCTTGTTAATAATGATCATTTTTAAAACTCATAGAAATTAATGTCACCATTGTAGAAACATTTCCATAGACAACTGAAGCAGTTATAAGAATCACCAACAGATTTTATAAACATTTCCTTCAAAAAAAGTGTTGCAAAAATTCATTTTCTGTATAGAACTTTAAATTCTCATGAGTAAACTATATTAAATCTTTAGATAACTTCATTGCATTTAACTTTAAAAGTATCTACAATTAATATAAAATCTATCAAATATACTATAAAAAGATGTACATTTGAATACTATATATTTAAAGATTTATTGAGGTGGGAGTCAGTAGTTCATGCCTGTATTTTTAGCTAAAATGCTAAGATCTGAGCAGCAAAATTATTTTAAGAAAAGAATGATTTTAAACAAAATCTAGACATGCCAATAGGATGTGTCATACATCAGAAACTGATTGTTCAGAATATTTATCTTTTTAATAACAATTAATTTTACTCAATTTTATCTGTCAAATGAAATATGTAATTTTCTTCTGCAATAATAGTTATTTAAAACTAGAGGCACAAGTTAAAGGTCAGACCTTATTTTAAATGCTTATAGTTCTTTCTATATATTTGAAAACTAGTTGCTTATGTCTTACTTTCTTTGATCCTGAGTTTGAGTGAATTAAGTTATAGTGCAGGATGATAAGAAGTAAAAGTCATCCTAATTATTTTTTCATCAATGACGACTACAAACACTATTTTTTTCTGTTTTATATTCAAATTTAAGGACCACGTATAAAGAGACAAACCTATTCAGGTAATGTTAAATAGCAGAAAGATAACAAATGCGAAAAGTATGCATCACAAAAGTAGCAATTAATATAGAACCCAGAACTCTAGTATTTGACATTTAAGCATGTCTCTCAAGACTTCATGATGAACAATTTATAGCCTTAACTATAAATGAAATGTCATAGATAATTGGTCATGTACCTTTGACATTTCATTTCATCTTTGGTGAATCAATTTAGTAATTTAGAACACTTAAAGTCTATGTTCACGAACTAGAACTTTAAGACTAGCCATTTTTAAACTATTTTATCATATATGTATATATATATATATATATATATATATATAAAATGTTCACTCATAAGTAAACCCAATAATCTTATTTTAACAAGACAGTAAAGATCCTAACATGATCGTATACCCAATTATCTTGAATAAGGGGGAGTTAGAATCCAAAAAAAAAAAAATCCAAAACCTAAGAATTGATCAATATCAGGACTCTTCCCTCCATTTTCCTACTTTCTGAGAATTTGTCACATTCTACTTTTCTGAATTAGATTTATTTATCTCCAATCCACAAATTGGTATATGCCAGCCCACAGTGAACATGTTTTAATTTTCTTATGGAAAAGTAGCAAACTTGCTTAGTTGGAATAGTAGAATCTAAGCCCAAATTTAGATTGAGTTGGAAGTGGGAGTGATTCTTAGTGACTCAAGTTGGAAGAATAATGAAAGGTAAATTAACCAATTGTGGCCAGGGTTCCTTTGCATGACATTTTTGGACACCAAGTGGGGATATGTCCTAAAATGATAGTACAAGTGATTCTCTGAAAATAGAGGAGGGCCAACAGATGCTAGACAATAGCATTAGCTAGACAACAAAGTAAGGATAGAGCAATGTATAATGTTTGCTTTTCTCTTTTTTGATTTTCCTTAGCTTTAAGAATAAATATTCCTATGATCCAATAGTTTCTACTATGCATATTTTGTTTATCTGATATTTATTTGATGCTTAGAAACTATTCTGTGAATGTTCCTAACTTTCCTGAATATATTTAATTTTATGTTTTGAATTTCCTTATCATTTTTTCTAGATCTTCAGTTTATACTACGTCTAGTTCTTTGTTTTTTAATGTAACAATGTCGCTTGTATTTCCCCTGAGCACACAGGATTCTAATGGCTCTTATTCTTTCTGTTCTACCTTCTTTTTGGTCACTTGTATCATCTTGGATTGGGGCCAACCTTTCAGAGTAGAAGCTTAGATCAAAATACCAAGAGATACTTTGGTCTTCACTCATTTATTGTATAAGAATGAATGAACTTGGCAGCTCTGATAATTCTACAATGCTTTTGTCTAATGGGCCTTGGCTTTGGTGGGATGGAACTAAAAGCAAAGGTTAACAAAGGGAATGCCAAATCCCCTGCACTCATACTACTTTTCCTTGTGAATGTCACCATTTTTCTGATTTGAATTCTAAGACATTCTGCTTGAGGTTTAATACTGGGATACCCACAATGTGTGAATCTTAGAGATAGGAAAATAAACTCCTATAAAAATGTTCAGTTAATCATTCTTAATTTATCTCCATGCTTTATTCCTGCTCTGCTCACTCATATTCATTAACCTAGAAGGTTTCAACTCACTGGATTTCTGCAGGGAAAATCAGCATCCTTCAGAGATGTAGCATCAATCTGGGCCAATTTGTCCATTGCCTGGTGCATTATTCCCTAGACTTATATCTACTGAAGTACACAGTTAAGTTGAAATTGATCATGTGATTTTGCTAATACTTTGGTTCATTGTAAAATTAATACTTTCAGCAACCTGCTGTTATTTGACTGGTATTTTCAGAGAGAAATTGGATATGAGCTGTCCACTATAGTATGAGGGACTGTATCATTCCCAGAAAATTATATATAGGACACTACGACCTGAAAAAGACCTCATGACCTTTAAAAGGGTGAACAGGAAATTTCCCATGTAACAATAGTTCCATTATGAGTTTTTAGAACTTAGACCAATTATATAAAAAATTACATTACAGAGATCAAAATGGGTACACAATCAAATATGACCATCACTTGTGATTGAATACATTTGTTTTTCTTATGTATTACTGTGCCAATAACAGGATAGGAAACAAATTTCTTAATGCTTATTTTTAATGCTTACTTTATCTCCATCATTTGCAAATATACAACAGGTCCATTCATTGCTTGTGGTGTTTTTAAGTTAAATTGATAATGTGAGAAAACATTCTGTTTAGGGTTGAATACATAGTAAGCCTCCAACAAATAGCTATCTTATCATCTTTTCCAAGCCCAACTTCATAAACCTTTGTATAATTATCAAGAATTTAAAATCACGTGTTGGGTTTAACAGATGTCTGGTCACTGCAATTCTTTTGGTTGTGGGGCTTGAACTCTGGGCCTGGGTGCTGTCCCTCAGCAATACAGCTCAAGACTAGCGCTCTACCACTTGAGCTATACAACACCACTTCTGGATTTCTAGTGGTTTATTTGCGATAAGACTCTCACATGTTTTCCTGCATGGGCTGGCTTTGAACCGTGATCCTCAGATCTCATCTTACTAGGATTAGAGGCCTGAGCCACCAGTGCCCGGCTGGTGGTCACTGCAATTTGATATTGGGAATTGTTTCTAACCTTAGCAAAATATGAGCTAAACATGAGTCAGGGATTGATTATCCTTTGTGGTTGCATTATACAATTTTACACTGATTTAACTGGCAAGGAATATGCAAAAATTCTCTATGAACTGCTTGAGTCCAGTGAGACAGAAAACTGGTACAAAAAGTCAAGCAAAGTAGGAGTATTTATTTTGTTCATGAATGGACAGCAACGATAAAGAGAAGCCTGAGATTCATGGAGTATTGATGCACTATGACTCAGAAAAGACACACAGGGAGAATGGGATCCCATCGGAGTGTTTTCTATATTGTACCTCAGCCTCTTGAATCCTTGGGTCCCTGTGTGCAAGTGTACAGAACACCTTGATCCAGGAGGAAGGAGAATATGGTCCCTGTTGTTCTGGGCATTTCATTTTTTCTTCACAAAGTTACAGTAAAAACATCCTATTGACAATCTTAACCAGGATGAGGAAAAGTTGAGAGAACTGAAGTCATCCAAGTACTTGTACCCCTGGATAGGTGAAATGTAGTGCATCATTGAGAAGCGAGGGTGAGAGTAGCTTCGTATTACGCAAGCTATATTCCTCTTTGAACCATGGAAGTCAATTGGTCATTGTCTATAGTGGGCTCATTGAATTAAAAAATATTTTAACTATATATTTTATATTTAATATTTTTATATTTAATATATATTAATATTTAATATTTATATATTTTGTAATATTTTAAAGTAGTAAATCTGATTTAGTTAATTCACACATATGGGAAATTGTAGAAATAATAATTACTTAGTAGGCCTCTTTTCAAGACTTCATATAGAGATGAAACAAAAATAGAAACTTTAATTCAAATGTTGAACAGTCAATTGGCTCTCTAATGTAGTCTTATGTACTTACAGTCCTGTAGAAGGAATCAAAGCAAGTTTAGGCTTGTTATACTACTTGAATAAGAAAATATTAGAATGGATATAAACATTAAACCATTCTCAAAATAACAGAAATGCAAACAGGTACAAAATACTAAGAAAGAGAAGGTTGATATAGGTAAATGTGCTGGTTATATTTACAAGCATGAGTTTGTAAGAAGTGACCATGAATATTTCCTGGGAAAGTAAAACAAAGGAACCACATTCTCTGCAACAAAATACCTGTGTCAGATATTAACCTATCACACAGGAAAGTAGAGGAAGAATCTAATGTTCTTTATAAGAAAGAAAATTGGTTATTTTGAGAAATTTTATTATAATTAATACTAGCTTAAGTAATTTTATAATGAAAATTTATTTTGAGGGATAAGGATTTTTTTCTCCCAGAGGTAATTAACCTTATCTACTGAATAGAGTCGGTCGATTGGTTAATAATAATATATTATTCATCTCAGAATTGTATGTTCCTCACAAAAGAAATGACATGTTTTCAGTGATGGATATGTTAATTATATTGGTTTAACTGTTCCACAATAAATTAATAAATCATAGAATCATTTTGTACCCCATAAATATATATAACAGTAAATTACCAAGTTATAATAATTGATTATAGCAGTAATTAAACTAGTTTAAGATCTATTCACACAATTTCTATCTCATAATTATGAATATCATAGAAAAACATGTAAGGAGGTGAATATAAGAATGGAAAACAATAGGAAGGGGAAACAAAGGAGGAAGCAACAATGCTTGATAAGAAATGTACTCATTATCTTGCCCATTTAATTCTAACTCCTCTGTATGGTATCTTCATAATAAAAAAAGAATGGAAAACAAGATGCAAAGAGAAATGAAAATCTGATAACTGTAAAAGTTGGATAAAGAGGAGTGAAAACTTCTGTAAATTAATTTATGCAGTTTGGAATTAAAACACTGATATGATAATTGGAAAAAATGACATTTTAGGGAAATGTTTTATTTCTTTTTACAGTTTGATATCAACTCATTAAACTTCAAAAGCAGGCTGCGGCAGGGGCCTGTGGCTCATGCCTGTAATCCTAGCTACTCAGGTGGCTGAGATCTGAGCATAATGGTTGGAAGCCAGTCAGGGAAGAAAGTCCCCAGGAGACTCTTCTCCAATTAACGACTCAAAAACTGGCAGTGGTGCTGTGTCTCATGATAAAACTCTAGCCTTGAGCACAAAGAGGCTCAGCAACAGTACCCAGGCCCTAAGTTCAGCCCCACAACCAACACACACACACATCCAAAGCAGGTTGAAACAAACATCATAAATAGCTTTCAAAAACAGCAGAAAAATTTTTATTTGATTCAGATATTTCATATGTATGGAAGTTAGAAATGTAGGAAGCTTGTTGGTTATCGAGGGTCTAGAGCAGATCCAAGATATATTTGAAATCCTTCTATCTCCAATGCTGCACCCTTAGCCAGCTCAGCAGCATGTTTACCTGGGCTAGAACGTTTGTCTTCTTTTGTTGTACATCAGGTCTTTCCAGTTAGAAGAATGCCCATTTTTAGGTATTGTACAGGTAAAGTATCCTTTATCTGAAATGTTTGGGCCTAAACGGTGTTTTGAGCTTATTTGGAGTGTGGAATATTTGCATAGACTTTACCCATTGCGAATAGAAAATAAAGTGATTTCATAGTCTACTTTTCTATTTAAGTAGAGTATAGGTATGGGTATCATTTGTGTGATTTAAAGAAGTCTTGTCTCTGATTCAAATTGAAAGCAAATTGAAAGATCCAACACACCCTGGTACAGTGTGAACTATTTGCACAAAGATATGTGCTACTCATAAAACATCAACATATTATGACAAATAATAATTGGGTTTCTGGGAAGAAGAGAGACACCCTGGGAACCTTCTATTGATTTTGAAATAGCCAGTTCAAAGTGTTGGTTGGTAGCTCCTAAGCATCAACTTCTGGGATTCCCTTTGTCATTTGAGAGTAGTTAACTAACTATATAAAGGATAGATTGTATGTTTTGCCAATTACTCTTTAAATGATAAGTGGTGCCTTTTAATTTTATGTACTAATTAATTGAAAATGTCCATGCAAATTCTTCACCTTGGAATCTTTCTTCAGTCAGTGTCTACATGCCCTAGGCTTTCAGCAATTTATCCCAGTATTCAAAATATTCTGAATGTGTCTAAGATAATAAAGGTTCTTGAAAATATTCCAAGTGGCTATAAAATATAAGCAGCCATTTGCAGCACAGTGAAATAGCAATGCATATATTTGCATTTTTGAAATGAAGTGTTCATGGTAAATACATGAAAATAGAAGAGCAAATGAACAAACAGATTTTTAAGTTATCTGAATTATCTAACTGTTTTACAGCAAAATCGATGCAAGAAGCCATCTCACTGCTAGATGCTCTGATTCAATAGGCCATTCAAACAAATTTCCTTTTAGGTTTAGGAAATATTTTTGGTAAAGAAAGAGTGCTTTACTAACCACTTACATACTTGTATCAGTTTTACAGTGACATACTTTTATTTCATTACATGATTTAAGCTGCTGCAATTTTTGGCAATAAATAGGAAGAATGCCAGGATTGCCAAATACTAATGCTTTGTGGCGATCATGTTCTCATCAGCATATCTTCCCCAGAAAATAGAGAGTAAGGTTAGTGCGAGTGTAAACAAACACTGTGGGTTTTGTTGTTGTTGCTGTTGTTTCTGTTTTGTCATCTTTTTGTTTTCTTTTCCAATCCTGGGTCTTGAACTTAGGGCTTCAGCACTCTCCCTGACCTTTGTTTTTTTTAACTCAACTCTATCACTTGAGCCAGTCTCACCTCCAGCTTTTTGATGATGAATTGGAGATAAGGATCTCAAGGACTTTCCTGCCTATGCTGACTGTGAATGATGACCCTCAGATCTCAGCCTTCTGAGTAGCTAGGATTACAGGCAGGAGCCACAGGTGTTAAATAGTGTTTTATTGTGGACACCATCTTACTGACTTTCACTAACAATAAAAACACTAAAATATTTGTCTTCTCCATGATTTATCCCATTTATTTTCTCCATCTTCATTTCTCTACCCTCAGAGAAGACAAAAATAACGAAGGTTTGCATATTTCAAAAGTAAGTTTAAATTTTACTGAATCTAGAATGAGAAAAGTATATTTTTAAAATACCATAAAGAAAAAGTATATTTCCAATGAAGAACTCTATAAATCTAAGATGATGCCTCTGAGAGTAACCTATATTATGTAGCATGAATTTTAGAAAAACAAATTCTTAAAGTATGTTTCTGGAATGAAGACATTTAGTAAGTGTTATACTTACGATTGATTAAAATAATTTTTTATATTTTATATTTAAAATTAAGTAGTGTTGAGATAAAATTACCTAATGTTTCTAATTGTGAATACAGACTTGTGTATTAAAAAAGGAAGGCAAGCCACCAATTTGTCTTTCATTATATTCAATGTCTGACACATTGAATAAAAATAGGCACATCTATAAAAATACGAATATTTTTATAATTTTTTGAAAAGTTTGTTCTTAACTGCAAGATTATTGTGAAATGAATGTTAGCATTTTTCATGGGGTTTTAAATGTGCTACAGAACCAAGAAGGAAAAGTGTCTTTACCTGTTCATATAGGTATAAAAGAACATAAGCTTGAACAAGAAGTGGACATGTTTATCTTTTCTGTGGGACTCATACATGGTTTTGATAATTATTTTAAAATAATTTCTCACTTTGTTCTCTTCATAGATGGCCAATGCATGGAATCATTAACTAATTCCCTGAGATATGATATACTTGGTTTGTACTATTTGTTTTGCATGTGAGTGTATTCCGGTCCTAGGACTTGAACTCAAAGCCTGGGCACTGTCCTTGAGCTTCTTTTGTTCAAGGCTAGCATTCTACCACTTGAGCCACAGCTCCTCTTCTGCTTTTAGGGTAGTTTTGTGGAGATAAAGATTCTTACAGACTTTTCTGCCTGGGCTTTGATGGTGATCCTTGGATTCTCAGCCTCTTGAGTAGGATTATAGGCATGAGCCACTGGTAACAGGCTTCTACTATTATTCATATATGGAAGTATAAAGCTAAAATGCATACCTATATTTACATTGGCCAATTTTTTCCTACAGTAATAGTACAATGACTTTTATTCAATATTTAGTTTCTGCTATGGCAACTTAAATGCTTAAATAGTTTAATGTGATCTTTGTGGCCTATTTTGGTGACCATAATTAGGGAGGTGTAAGTAGGAAGATTACTCTCTTGGCTGGGTTGGGGAAAAAATGTAAGAGCCTATATCAAAACTAACTAAAGCAGAAAGAACTGGGAACATGGCTTAGTCTGTAAAGAGCCTACTTAGCAAACACTGAAACCCAGAGGAATGCCAAAAATTATAAAAATAAAACTTGAAACACTTTTTTCTGAATTAACACTTGATTAGGAAAAAACATATTTCTTCCTTTGAATGCTTTTATTAATTACTTTTCCTTTAATAATCCTATTTGCCTTTTTCATAAGATGTTCTAGCATACTTTTTTTTTGATTTATTGTTTTCTGGTCCTTGTGCTTGATCTCTGGTACTGGGCTTTGTCCCTGAGGATTTGATGGTGGTGGTTGTTTTATCAGCTACCACTTTACCATTTGAGACACATACCCACTACTAGATTTTTTGTGATTAATTGGAGATAAGAGTCATACAGACTTTCCTGACTGGGCTGGTTTTGAACTGCAGACCTTAAAATTTAATCTCTTGAGTAGCTAGGATAACAGGTATAAGCCACTAGCTTTAGGTCTTGAATTACAGTTTTAGATGTCTTTCTGTGCAAAAGCCAATATTTGGAAATTAAAAGCATAGTTATTGTGATTAGACTCAATTCTTTTTTTTTCTTTTTTAAGTAGTTTGTTTGGCTTTGCTTTTTAAATTTTATTTTATTGTAAAGGTGATGTACAGAGGGGTTATAGTTACGTAAGTAAGGTACCCAGTACATTTCTTGTCAAACAATGTTGCCTCTTCCTAGTTTTTCTCCCACTTTCCCTCTCCCAGCTGACTCCCCTAACACAAAGCTCATTTCCAACACAGTGTCTTGTGAGTGTTGCTTTGGTTACCCTTAGTCCTTTGTCTCACCATTTTGTTATTCCCCTTCCCTTCCCCAAATCAGATTGATGTATATACCAGACACAGGGTACCAAAACTGGAAACAGTGACAACAGAGGATAAACCAAAGGAAAAAAATAATAAAAGAAAAAAATAACTTTACACAGTATATTAAAAACAACAACAACTCTTGTTTCCATGTCTTACAGTTCATTTCTATTAGCATCATTTTATATGGTCATATGTACACAGTTATTGAGCTTTTGTGATTCTCTGCTAGGATTATCCTAGACATAGACTAATTATTACAAATGAGAGAAAACATGGAGTCAGTTTCTTTGGGTCTGGCTTACTTTACTTAATAAGATTTTTCTCATGTCTTTCCATTTCTTTATGAGTGGGGCATTGACATTCTTTCTTTAAAGAAAGCATAGAATTCCATTTTGTATATATACTGCATTTTATCAATTCACTCTGGAAAGCAGTATGGAGGTTCCTCAAAAGACTAAACATAGAACTACTCTATGATCCAGCAATCCCACACCTGGACATTTACCCATGTGAACATTAAATAAAACTACACTAAAGCTGCCAGCACAACTATGTTCACTGTAGCATTATTTACCATAGCTAAGATATGGCACCAACCCAGATTCCCCTCACACTCTTCAATTCGGAGTTGCAGCATTGTGATTTCTGCTTTGAGTGTTTCCTGTGTCTTTGAGTCCTCTGGAAAGTAGGAGCAATAGCATTAGACAGAAGGCTGTTGGAGTGCAGAGTGGTATGCATAAAATATGCCCAATATGAATAAGCAGAATTTTCCATAAGCATGGACAATTCACTCGACAATTTTCAAGCAGCCAATCTACTATTGCTAACAATTCTGTGTAATATTAATTATTATTAAAAAACATATTGACTAAGCTATTAAAATCATAAATAAGATAGAAGATTATCTTTAAATACCCTTAGTAAATCTATGCACTTATTTTTACAATATATCTCCAGATTCCTATTTTTTTTTCCTAATTGAATCTGCATACATTTTGGCCAGTAGCATCTATTTCTTCCGAATTTCCCTCCCCATTTACCTAGAGCCTCCTGAAACTACTACTATTTTTTTTTAAAATCCCACCTGTGTGATATCATATGGTAATTCTTTTTCTGTTTAGTAATGTTTTATTAGCTTAGACCCCTAAGTTCACTACTCCTTCTCCTCTTCCTCCTCTTTTTCCTACTTCTTCCTTCCTCCTCCTCCTCCTCCTTCTTCTTTTTGCTGGTCCTGGAGGACTTGAACTCAGGGCCTGGACACTGTCCTTGAGATTCTTTTATTCAAGCCTAGTGCCACTTTTGGTTTTCTGGTGATTAATTTCAGGTAAGAGTCTCACAGTTAAGAGGGAGGGGATGACAATGTTGAACAAGAAATGTACTTATTACCTTACTTATGTAACTGTAACTCCTATGTACATCACTTTACAATAAAATAAAAGAATATCCCAGCCTTTCCTGCCCAGGCTGGCTTTGAACCTTGGTCCTCAGATCTCAACTTCATGACTAGCTAGGACTCAGATGTGAGCCACTAGTACCCAGCTGAATTTTCTTCTTTTTAATGACCCCAAATGTGTGTGTGTGTGTGAGCACATGCACACGTGTGTGTATCTATTCATGTATCATTACACTCAGGTTTTTTCCATCTCATGTTTATTATGAATTAAGTACACTAAAGGAGCAGTAGAAATATCTTTTTGAGGGGCTGGGAAGGTGGCTCAATGGTAGAGTGCTTGCCTTGCATGCATGAGGCCCTGCGTTTGATTCCTTAGCACCACATAAGCAGAAAAAAGCCAGAAGTGGTGCTGTGCCTCAAGTGGTAGAGCGCTAGCCTTGAGCTGAAGAGCTGAGGGGCAGCGTCCAGGCCCAGAGTTCAGGCCCCATGACTGGCAAAAAAAAAAAAAAAAAAAAAGAAAGAAAGAAAAGAAAAAAAATCTTTCTGACATACTAATTTTGTGCATTTCTTGGTTTTTGCAGATACTTAGAATTATTAGATCATATTACTTATGTTTATATTTTTTCTTAGGATCTTAGTATTGTTTTCCATACTGGAAGACCTAAGTTTTCTTCCTGAAAGCAATGTATACAGGTTTTCTTTGCTCCAGACCTTGCTCACACTTATATTTTATCTTCTTCATAGTAACTGTGTACTTATACTTTGACAAAAGGATGGTAAATTCTCTACCATATGAATTGAATAAGCAAGGTTAACCTACCACTGATACCAGCAATGTACACAATATGTTATGTGAAAAAAAGAATATGTGTTTCCCTCACCATGTTCTTTCTCATACATGCTCGAATTTCATGTTTACATTTGTTTTGAAGTAAGTCTAGTAAATGGCTAGAATTGAACTTAGGACCTAGAGCAAAAGGAAGTTGAAAAGTGAGGAAGAATGTGATTTTTGAGGCAAAAATTTATCGTGATTAAAATAACGTGGTAGGGCTATAAAAAATAAATGCATACACCTAAACCACCTTATTATTTTAAATTTACTGTTTGCCTCTCCCAAGAAAAGTAAGCTTTCTCTTTTTCGCTGAAGTGCTGCAGTTACCAAAAACAGGTTTTTTGTTCATACGTTGTTGATTGTCAAGGGTACAGTTCATATCTTCTATTAGAAAACTTAATTTCATAAAAAATGTATTACTCAATTCAAAAACATGGACAGTAAAATGAGTTCTTCCGCGGAAAGTCATTTTGCCAGGAACTTCTAAATCCCATGTTTATTTCTCATAAAGATCAACTAACACTTCTAAAACACAAATGTGGTATATATTATGTGAGAATTATATATAAATCAAGTAGCACCGAGGAAAAACAACACAAAATGCAACAGATTTCTCTGCTGGGGAAGTAATTTTCTTGATGAAATTGCTGTTTCATTTCTGGCAATGGTCTTAACTCAAGTAATCTAAACCCAGGGAATATTAGGCAGCTGACATTTCTCCAGAGGTAGGGGTTCATCTTATTATGCCCTGCAACTATGACAGCATGTAGGGTATTTCTCAATTAATTTGCTTTTCTGAAAAATATTCTGTATGTTGGAGAACAGCACATGCTCAAAAGGTTTCTAAACAGTGTTACTGGAAATTGATTTATGACAGAGAGAATCAGTATCATAAGGCCCCCAAAACATGCTCCTGAATGAAAGATTCTTCAAGTAGAAATAAAAGAAAGACAATTCAAAATTTTCTTCAGGGAACATCCAAAGCCTCATGAATGTGTTCAGGGACTTAGTCAGCTAAAAATGCAATCGATTTCCTCTAGGAGAGATTTGACGATCTAAACAACTCCAGCCACCTGCAGCACTCTTAGCAATGAAATATCTTACAAAGAGGCTTGCAGGTGTTTACTAGACAACAGATATTTGTAGTAAACTTCAAGGGAAAGAAAAATCTCTCGGTAGTAGTATGAATAAAAGGGTACAAAAGCCAGGAGCCGGTGGCGCACGCCTGTAATCCTAACTACCTACTCAGGAGGCTGAAATCTGAGGATCATGGTTCAAAGCCAGCCCAGGCAGAAAAGTCCTTAAGACTCTAATCTCCAATAAACCCCTAGAAAACCAGAAGTGGCACTGTGGCTCAAGAGGTAGAGCACTTGCATTGAGCAAGGTACAAAAGTCAAACTGAAAACAGGATTTTTTTTTTTGTTAAAGGGACCATGTTAACTTTATTTTTTTCAACCTTTTTAAAGAAGAATATCTTATTTTATTCTAATAAATTTTGATTGGCATGTATTAAGTGGTACACTGTAGGAAATTTCTTCCTGGGAGAGTCATTCCTCCAGTACTCACTTTGGTATATCTCTTTCCTTACTTTGTTCACTTACCATTGTTATCCAAGACTCTGAACTAGTAACACAAAGTCAGTATCCTTTTATAAAATGGCTGAGTCTATGAGATAGCAGCATGTCTTCTTCTCTGCACAATTTCATGAGACTATCTCATATTTGTCTTGATTGCAACCATAGCTGTATCTAATACCTGAGAGATTTTATAGCAGTCCTTTTTGTATTATAGGTGGTAATGTCTATCATCAACGTTTCTTTGCAATATTTGGTTTTAACTGTACAGTGAGGAATACCCATTATTTCTTCTGAAGTGTAGCTTTTTCCTGCCATCTATGTGACACAAGTCAATGAGTCCAGTATTCTTAACAACAGTGGAAAATCAGAACTTAGCAGCAATAATTTGTAGCCTACTTTAGGTATAGAATAACAATGTGTACAATATTTTTGAAAAAAAAAGCTCTGATGAGTATAAAGCATAGTATCAACCAGGAACTTAAAGAAGGAAAGTTCAAAGATTGTTGTTAATCCAATGGTCTTAGAGGTAACTTTTTAAGCCAGTCATAGAAAAATGAAATTCTTGAGTGGGATTTCAGTTCAGAGGTAAAGAGCTTGCCGAGAATATGCACAAGTCAATGCTATGTCCCCAGCTCTGGGAAAAGTTATTTTCAGGTGAAAGTATGCTATTACAAATATTTGACTTTATGTTTATTTATATTTATTGATAGTTGATGCAAAACAGGCAATCCTAATGTAAAACAGGCAATCATAATGTATAGTTTAATCACATACATCATCAAAAGCATGTTTATTTTGGTAAGGACTTATTGGAGATATTAACTACTTCACCAGAAATCTAAGTACCTAAAGTTTGTGTATGTGTGCTGTCTAAATATATTTATAGTCATGAAAAAGTTCAGACTTTTGAGTTAAAATATGTTAATTAAAATAACACTCAGAGAATGTAGACTGAAAAGTAATATATCATTGAATACTAAGTATCATGAAGTTGTTTTTAGTAGAATGTACAAATTATTATTCTAAAAGAGATTTAGTCTTTCAAAAATTTTAAAGAATAATGTTATTATAATTAGATCTGTCTTCTGTATCTAGCTCTACCTCTTAAATAGCCTTGAATACAGAAAAGCACGATCATCTCTGACTAATTTTACCCTGTTTTGCTGCCTTCAGAGTACCTACATTTATAGATATGAGTCACCACAACTGCTCTACCATGTCTCTTTAAAGTGTGCTTAAAAAAAATTTAAAAAACCAAAAAATCTTTTGTCTTTCTAATGTTTCTCTGTCTCATTGACTATTCTAATATATGATCCTAAGATTGTATATTTCTAGTTCATATTTCTAGTATATTTCTAGTATGTTTCTAGTATATTTCTAATATATTTCTAGTATATTTCTAATATATATTTATAAATACAAATATATTCTCTATATTTTCTAGTATATAAGTTTATATATTTTATCTTTTTCTATCTCCTTGGAAGTGTTAAATCCGCATGCTGAGGTGTCTTCTATACTTGCTTTCTCTCTTAAGCACTTTTATTTATTCTTTCTAGTGCCAGCTTGGAACTACCCACAAAACAATTCTGTTATGTTAAAACTAAAGAGAAACTGGAGATCCTTGAAACTCTCATAGCCTGAAAGTCCCAGGGCAAATTATCTTCAATCCTAGGAAAGAAATATTCATGCAGAGGAAATAGAACTATATTATTTGTAGTTATCATCAGATTAAAAAAATAGTATTTTTTTACAGAAGGCCAAGTGTGAAACAATAATTGTATATTTTGTTACACTGGATTTTGGCTTTAAATAAAGTTACTCTCATTGCAATATGGTGAGTGAGCATGTGTATGTTGTTAGAAAGCCTAAAAATATACCCAAATGTGGATGCGGCAATTATCTAAGTAACAGATTGCAAATATTTACAAGCAAATTTAATCGGATTTCTCAGTTTGAATTGCAGTTTACAAACACCCGTGTAAAATGGCATGCACGTGAGCGTGAATAGGTGCTCACACACCCTGCTGGCTTCTGCATGCCCTCCCTGCGCCTCCCTCCTAATCCATCTGGGGGAGCTGGTAGGTGAGCTTCTTGGCCATCAGATATATCCTTAGGGAGTGGAGACACACCGAATCGTCAGAATTGTGACACTTTTCCAGACTACCCAAATAATCATATTGTAATGTATGCATTTGAGTTGGATGTTCTGTCATGCTACAAAACAATGCAAATCCCTGAACATACAAACTTTTAAAATAGAAAATGTGAACCCTAGCCCACACCATTGGCTCATACCTGTAAATACTCACTACTCAGGAGGCTGAGATCTGAGGATCGTGGTTCAAAAGTCTCTGTGAGACTCTTAGCTCCAATAAACTACTCAAAAGATAAACAAACGAACAAACAAAAAAACTACGGAAGTTTCCATGTGGCTCAAGTGATAGACCACTAGCTTTGAGCATGACCAGGCTCAGGGACAGCACCCAGGCTCTGAGTTCAAGCCCCAGGATTGGTGGTGGGGACGGGGGATGGGGGGTTGGACGTGAATGCCTTTTTGCAGTAATGAAATTGGGTGTGATACTATGGGAGAATCTGAAAGAAGTAGGTACATCTTTCAGGTGCAGAGTTGGACTTGATATCATTGTACAATTTTGCTTCACGCATGTATCCTGTTTCTTACATGTCATAGTGGTTGTTCTATTCCAACCATAACTTGTTTTGCTAGAAAATTGTATTTAGTTGTAAATCAAGGAATCAAATGTACTCGAAAATGTCAATGCTTCAAGATAAAACTGCTTCTTGCCTTTGAAACTCTTGCTCCCATGCAAACAATAACTTAGCTTTTAATCCATATATAATACCATGTAAATCCTGTAATAGAAGAAGAGCTTTTCATAATTTGGTCAATTTCAGAATCATGTCTATGATTCTAAATCTGTTTCTAGAGGTCTGAATTCTGACAAGCAAGGTGATGTAGGGTATTGGAGGGTAATATATATATATATATATATATATGTATATTTCACATATATATATGTATGTACATATGTATATGTATATATATATTCCTTGCTGTATATTTCTCTCCTTGGCTCTGGCCTATTCTATGCCCCTAGAGGTCAGTATCTCTATAAATTGTGTCCTTCAGGCATCCTTGCGTCTGACTTTCATAGTAAAACCAATAGAAAACTGGCTATAGCTCATAGAAAGCTCATTCTTAAATATGGTTACAAGCGTTTTGAGCATCCCTACACCCTCAGCTGTTCTTTTTTTTATTGTTTTATATTCTTTTTATTTTTTATTTATTTTTTATTTTTTGTGAACACACTGTACAGAGGGGTTACAATTACATGGGCAGGTTAATGCGTACATTTCTTATCAAGCATTGCAGCCTCTTCCTTTGTTTCCCCTTCCCATCCCTTCCCAGCCTCCCCCCCCCACTCAATCCTCCCCAGTGCCCCCCCACCCCGCACCAACATCGTAAAGCTCGTAGGTCCACTTGCATCCTTAAACAACTTGTTTTTCCCCATCTCCTCTACAAGTTATACTGACATCAAATATAGTGAAAGCAGGGGTTATACTGTGGGGGAGGGACATACAAAGCTACAAAGAGATAATCTTATAAATGCATTAGAAACAAATGCATGAAACAAATGAAAACAACATTAAAATACATATCTAAGGGTTCATTTTCCTAACATCACATTATCTGACCTTTTCCGCTTGATTCATACATATACTAGATACTGCAAATAAGGGAAACCATGGGACCTATGTTTCTTTGGGCTTGGCTTATTGTCAGAGTCTTACAGGAGCTCAGAATGTTTCTACTGGTGCCACATGGTAAGCATTTCACTACCATGTGGTTTTCAACACCATTAGGAATAGCTCTATTCATTAAAATAAAATTGTTTCTTCAAATGTTCTATTTCATTCCAAAATTCTTAAGATACAAAACTTAGTTGGAAATTTATTTCAAATTGAATTGTGTCCTCATTCTATGGGTTCAAAGGAGATTTATTTTTTCTCCTTCATCTCTTTAACATGAAAATCTGATATGATCCTTGGAAGTAAATACAATAATACAAAAATGGAGGCCCTCTCTAAACAAAGTTCTTTAGTTTAAACTGGCAAGATATTTTAGAATTAGTCTCTAGAGTCGAGATGCAACCTGTGGTTTGAAGGACAGATTTAATTGTAATAATGGAGTGAATGCATAATGTAATAGTGTTTCTTATCTTCAAGGTAAGAAGGCACAGAGTGCCTTCTGAGTGCCATATATTCCTTTCAAAAAAGTTCAGCAAGTAATTTTATTGGCTTCCATATATATTAATTAAAAAAGCATTGTTTTTCTGCTATGCAAATACTAAGTTATTGTGACAAAAAAGCATGGTTTGTATGCAAATATAAACCAAAAATATTTTTAAAAATCAACAACAATATCTTGAGTTCAAGGCCACTCTGGGCTACTGAGTTTGAAGCCAGCCTGAACAACACAAAAGACCTAATTCAATAATGATGATGGTGATGCAGGAAGAAGAGGAGGAAGAAGAGGAAGAAGAGGAGGAGGAGAAGGAGCAGGAGAAGGAAGAAGAAGAAAGGGAGGAAGAAAATAATTGCATTAGTTACAAAACAGAAAAATTTCTGGCCATACCACTATTTTTACTTGTAAACAAAAATTACTGGTTTGCTAGTAGCAGATAATGAAGAGTGGTTTTTTGTCTGTCTGTTTTAAAGGAAATCATAGTAGACTTTTTTCATGCTAAGATTTTGATCTTATTGATAGTTGTTAGATGCTATTTAATTCAGACTAGAGAACTTATTTTCAATTTCATAAAGGCCTTTGCAATTAAAAACAACAGAGCTATTTCCTACACCCATGTCTGCATGTGAACTGCAGGACAATACTCATCATTCACTGTCAAATGTCACTGAGAAAACCAGACATGCAACATCCACCAAACTCCATACTATTTTCTTCCCAGCCCAGTAAACATACTTTTTTTTTGCTAGTCACAGTGCTTGAACTCAGGGCCTGGGCACTGTACATGAGCTTCTTTTGCACTCTACCACTTGATCCACAGCACCACTTCTGACTTTTTCTGTTTATGAGGTACTGAGCAATCAAACCCAGGGCAAGCAATCTACCACTATTCCACATTCCTAGCCCTAATGTACATATTTTCAATTGTGTCTGTTCCAAAGCACAGAATGCAAAATTTATGCCAAACATTTTGTTGAAGCATCCAAACTTTGCACTTTACCTCCTGGTGCTTACTCCCCTCTAGCTCCTAGACCAGCTCCTTCCTTCAGTCAACTTACAACAATACTCTTTTTACAGGCAGCAAATTGCGCATTTAACTACTGCTTCATTTTCCTGTATTTTGCAAAGTACTTTAGGCATGTATGAGATATATGATGAGATGTATGAGAGGTTTAAGGTGTGTTATTTATCTGGCACATTCCTTTTCATATGGTATGAATATTATTTTTGATGACCATACTTTATACATGCCCACTTGGGGTATAGTTATTTAATTTAAAAATCGGAATTGGGTGTCAGTGGTTCACATCTGTAGTCCTATGCATTTAGAAATCTGAGATCTGGATCAAAGTTTGAGTCCAGCCAAGACAGAAAAGTTTGCTAGACTCCATATTCAAAACAACCAGCAAAAAGAGATCTGGGGCTATGACTCAGTTGGTAGACTGCCAGCCTAATAAGCAATTCAATCTCAGCACTAACAAATGCATATAATTGGGAAAATTACCTTTCAAAGTTTGCTTTAATAACAAAATGTTATCATAAAGGAATAATGACATGAAGATAAGTCTGTAATCTCCCTGGGTTTGGGTCTCTCCCCCTTTCTTCACACGCATAAGTCCAG
Organism: Dipodomys merriami; assembly: GCF_024711535.1. Classification (NCBI taxonomy): domain Eukaryota; kingdom Metazoa; phylum Chordata; class Mammalia; order Rodentia; family Heteromyidae; genus Dipodomys; species Dipodomys merriami. Next base: position 31,345,348 of record NW_027202493.1, on the reverse strand, counting down.
ATTGTATAAACAGACAGAATAACTAAGAAAATCAAGCTTACTTCACATAAAAAAACCAATCACCTTCATAATAACAACAATAAAAAAGGAACTGTAATTCATTTATCATTAATATTAAAACAAGTATATATTTTATTTCTTCCTCTATATAGATTATATAGCCTATATATAATACCCCTTTTTTGCACTTTATTTTCTTGCTGGTTGGGGGCTTGAACTCAGGGGCTTGGTACTGTCCCTGAGCCTATTTGTGTTCAAGGCTAGCACTCTACAACTTGAGGCACAGTGCCACTTCCAGCCTTCTCTGCCAGGGATGGCTTTGAATCCTGATCCTCAAATCTCTGCCTCCTGAGTAGCTAGCATTACAGGTGTGAGCCACCACTACCCAGCTGCACAATTGTTCCCTACCATGGATTTAAAGTTGTCCTTTTTTTTGGACATATGAAGATTGCAGTCCAACTGCACATTTGATTAAATTTTGGCCTAAAAAGTAGTCAAACATTGCAAGGAGACCATAGGGAATCTTTTGATTTATTTTCTGAATATAGCAGCACCACATTTTCTTCTCTAAACAAAAACAACAATATACTCTCATGTGACTCATCCTTGTGTGATTACTCTACTCATACATGTCTATGTAATTAAATATAGTTGCTAATGAAGACTCTGTAAAATCTGGGACAATTGATAATTAAGATGCAAGGAGAAAGGAAAGGAAAAAGAGCAGATAGGTATAAGGAAGCCAACTAGAGAATATGTCCAGGACCTGTGAGTTGGTTGATATAGTCATCCAACAGAAGGTGGATTCTTCTTATAGTCACAGGTGCTAAGCATATCTCCCGTATATAATGTCCAGAGAACAAATGGAAAGAAAATCAATGCCCACTAACCCTTTACAGATTTTTTTAAAAAACAATCAGTAAACATGATAAAAATTAACACACCTATCTCTCAAATGATTTATCATATTTTTTTCCTGACTGGGAGGAAATGAAGGAATACTGGATCCCAAGAAAGGGTCAGTAGGTTAGGGAAGTTACTCATGTCAAATTCCTCTGCAGAGAGATATGAGGTTTAGGAGAATTCTGCATCTCAAGGGCATGATTTAGGAAGTGGTGCTGTGGCTCAAGCTAAAGAGTGCTTGCCTTGAGCTGAAGAGTGCAGAGAAAGGAAGTGGCGCTGTGGCTCAAGTGGTAGAGCGCTTGCCTTGAACTGAAGAGCTGAGGGACAGCACCCAGGCCCAGAGTTCAAGCCCCACGACCGACAAAAAAAAAAAAAAAAAGAGTGCCGAGAAAGCGCCCAGGCCCAGAGTTCAAGCCCCAAGACCAACTACAACAACAACAAAAAGAATAATAAAAAAAGAGCATGATTTATTCTGGAAGCCATCATGTAAGTCATGATTTAATGACTTGCTTTCATTTAAATAGTGTATTATGTCTTCTTTGGGGGCCTCAGTTATTAAAGTGGTACTAATTTGTATACTTCTTCCATTAATAACTAATGATGATAAATTCCAGCAAAACCATAGAACTCCTTTACTAATATAAATGTTATTGTCAATTCAATCCCCCAAAATCACATCAATTTTATCTTCAACCAACAGTCCATGTCATCGGAAACAACTCTAAAACTATTTCTCTGTTTGTGTTTATGCAAAGCCAAGTACTTATTTTTACCCACTGAATAATCTTGAAGGAAGGATTTTCCTCTACAAAGCTTATCTGTAATTTTCCTTTCTATGCTGGAATTTGAATTTCCAAAATAGAAAGGAGAAGACAACTTATTGCTTCACAAATTTCCTATATTTGTGCTGCTCTGAGCTTACATGTAACATTTTCCATAGGCCAAGACTCTAGGAAGGCCGGGCCAATGGAAATAAGTAATTAGGGTCAAAGTCCTTCTCATCTCTCAACCTGAGCTAAGCTAAGGCAGAAAATTCAGTTTCCCTTCCATGAAGTCAAGATTTCTGACTGCACTTTAGGGAACAAAGAAGCATTCAAACTGCTATTATTTACGATATTCCCTTATTTAAAACTTGTGCAACTTAAAATTCCTTGTATTACTTTTTATGTATACATTTAAAAAGTAGGGAGTAACAAGCTATTTGTTTTCATCAGACAAGGTACACACCATATGTATGAACTTCTGGCTAAGATATTAATTGTGTCATTTTATCCAATTCTCTTAATCTGTTATTGAATCCAACAAAGGTTATATCTTGAAACAATTTGTCAAAGTATAAATTACAGACAACTCTTCTTTAAGCAGAAATTTTATGATTTTTGACAAAACAAAGACTGTATTTTTGTTTAGTATATTAATTATCAAATTGTTTTGTAACTATCTGGCTTAATACTATATATATTTAAATTTACTTGGTTCAATATTATATTTGACATTAATGTATAAATATGTATTATGAGTCAATGTGTATGAATGCACGTGTGTATATGATGTGATTTATGACCTGAAAGAAATCATATGTGTGTACTTGTTACATATTTTTTCCTTTTGCTTCTTCCTAAGGGTAATTAAATTCACCACACAATTCACTATTAATTTTGAAAGGTCATGGTGAAAATTATTATGCATGAATAAAGAAAAGGAATTATGTAATATATAAACTCAAAAGATCTTTCCCCTAAAAGACCAAGGCTGAGTAATTAAGTCATTTATTAGTTGCAACTTTATTGGCATTTCAGAACAGGTTAATGAAAGCAATATAATTAATGAGTTATAACTAATACTATGTGCTTGAAAGAAAATAAGGTGGGTAAGTATATTTTAACTTGTTTATAACTTTATCTGATTGGGGGAAAGGAAGAGGAATCACAGAAACGATGTAACAAAGGGCAAACCAATGCAGCAGTGATACTCACTAGACACTCTGTTAGAAATGAACTGTACAACTTGGGCAGGGGAGAGGGGTCAGAGAAAGGAAAGTGGAAGAAGATGAGGGAGCAGTTACACTGCGCAAGAAGAAATGTACTCATTACCTTACTTATGTAAGTTTAACCCCTCTGTACATCACCTTTATAATAAAATTTAAATTAAAATAAAGAAAAAATATAATGAAAATTAGAAATGATCAATAAGAGTGTTTCATGATGAAGCTTTGGGGATACAGCTAAACTAGAAATTAGAGTAACAATTGGTAACATTGAAATTTATATTGGAAAAGAAAAATAAAAGATCGAGGGGCCAAAAACAAAAGAAGAAGAAAATTCAACTTATCTTTGCTAATAACTCAGTTGAAATTCTCAACAGAATTTGAAAAGAGAAATATGAACATTAAGGAAAACTAGATATTCTAGAACACTATTACTTCTAGGTTCTAAATCTTGCCAAATCTTTAATCTTATGGCACAAAGTCTCTGCTCTAATATTGACTTGAAATACAAAAGAAGTGGAACTAAAAATAAATGAAGTTAATCCCAGAATTTATTGCTCAACTGACTATAAAGATCCATCACTTTGGGTGCTTGCATACCTGGGTTTTGTTTCACGCAGGAAATGTGCCTTCTCCCAGGTTTGTATTCAGGCTGCCTCTAACTATTTTCTGCCATTTATTTTCAGTACACCACATTTACTTGTCAAATGTATTCAAGCTGTGTATTTAAATGTTGGCTCTCTTCCATTAGGGAACAGAGATAAGTATGTCTTTCAGCAGTCTATGTGTTCAAGCTGTAAACATTTTTATTTTACCATGATATGAACTGATAACTTGTATAATCAAATATTACAGTTCATGAATATTCTTATGAGTGGGCTTTATTCTTTCCACCTGCTATTTCATTTCACACTTGACAGTAAACACACTTCTCTATGGGAACATTACAAACACAGGTAATTTTACTCCTATAAAACTCCTCATCTAAGTTGCCTCTATCCTTAAAGTGACGTATTTTCTATTTGTTTTTCGATCAAGAACTAGCATTTCATGTATCTATCTAAGCATGCATGGACAGCCTTGTTAACTAATTCATATTTCAACTCCATTTAAAAGTTAAAGCACAGTAGCAAGAATAAACTAGCATTCTCTAGCACTCTCAGCTACAAGGTTCTGAATTATTTTCAATCTCAAAACCTCTGAAGCATACATGACTATGTCCTTTCAGGAACAGTAGTGACAGATTTCTACAGATCAAAAATTCAACCTCTGAACCAATCCCTGTGGAAGGCAGCTACTGTGTATGAGTACAAGAGAAACAACACACAGACTCAGATTTTGATACACTCTCAACAATTTTTGTAAACTGATACCCAAGGCTATTCTAATGAATTTATTTGGTTACTAAATGTGTACTGAACATTGGGCAAAGTGGAAATAGATACTTAAATTGTATTTTTTTCTGAAATTAAACACTGGTTTTTCTGTATTATATTTTTCATATATTTCAGAATTATTAAAGAACTGTAAATAAGCATACAATTGTTAAAATTAAGAGTTTACATATTATGTACTTTCATCAAAACATGGGATTGCAACTGGTGAAATGTAATCGTCTTATATGCTGTCTCTTATTAGAAATGAGTGAAGTCCTACTTTATAACATCCTTTTACTATTTTCAGATGTACAGAAATGGGCAATAAGGAGCTCTGTTGTATTTGTACTTCTTAAGTGAAATAAACCCCACTATTTGAGCATATTATTGTTACACAGGACTAATCTATTACATAAATATGTTATATATCATTATTGTCTTTGGTACTTCCCCTGTGTACTTTTCTAGTTAACATAGTAAAATACTCTCAAATTTGAAGAATTTCATTAAATTTTTATTAGCTATAAAACACACAGAATTTAAAGAAAATTATCTAAAGAAAGTTATTTGTGGGAATAAAGTAACCTAGAAGCCACATGAGAATGCTTACATCTCGTCTATTATAAAAAATGTGCAAAATTAAAAAGATAAAACCAGGAAGATAAGTCCATGTTATTTACATAAACTTTTAAGACTGACAGTATTAATTGTACAATGCAGAAATTTATTATACTGATGATGATCATATGAATGATAGAAAAATATTTTTTCAATAGATTTAAATATTAGTATTTTTATCTTCATGGAATAATTCAGAAAGTCAGCTAAGGAAATGTATTTTAAAATAAATACCGATAGCTTACTATGGGTTGTTTATCTTGATTTGTTTGTATCTCACATACAATTGCTTATCTGAAATGTGAAGGAGTCTTTGTTTGAATGTGAAAGCTGAACATAAAATTAGAATCTAAAAAGCTGAAATTACAAAGATCCTCTTAGAATGTTCAATTAATAATTTTTGAATCCCAAATAAATCAAACCTACATGAAATCTTATTTCTCTAAAGATTTTAATCATCTCAATGTGATGGAAAATAGAATAATATTACTTCATCAGTAATTGACATGTCTAGTTTCAGCTATCTGTATCTGAAATTATTTGAAATATTCTCATTTGAAATTAATAGGGTATGCCAGCATTAATACTTCTCAAATACTAGTATTTCATTTTGTAAATGAAAGAAGATAATTTCTCTTTATGGTCATGCTATTTACAGTAATAGTATTATTTTTCAGCTTCAGAGTGAGAGTTGATTTTTATTGTTAGCTAGTAATGGATAATTTAGTATGTTTCTGATCACATACCTATAAAAGATTTCAATATGATCAAAAGATCAATTTCCCAGGTAAATAAAATTTCCTTGTATAAATGAGGTTAGGAAAATAGTTTCTGTGGGAGAGTTCTTTTAAGTTATATTTTAGAGTACCTCTGCCTTGATTTTGTCTTCTAAGACATTACCATACTTCAAGTGTTTCCTGATAGTTCAATTAACTCAGAAAACTATAGAAAGGATTCTCAACTTTCTTCTTGAGGAAATGAGAAAAGTTTATTCCTGCCTATATCGCTATTAAAGTCTGATACAATTACAAAGTGTTCTTTACAGACTATAATGAAAGGACATTTTTAGATGCTCTAAAATTATGACAATTGAATAAAGTTAAAAATATGAAGAAAGTAAAAACAAGATCAAAGGAGGAGAGAAATAAAAGAGGTAGAAGAACCCATGTTCTAAATATTAGTGTTTTCTCAAGAAACCACTGGTAACTGGTAACTGGAATATTTTGTGTTTGACGGAAAAAAAATTTTTAAAAAGTGGAACTCAGAAATGAACTGCTTTAACCTCAAAGATACTGATATATAAACATTATTCTGACTTAAATTTCTTATATGTATTGAATTACTTAATCAATCGAACATCCCAATGACGTAGGTTAAAAAAGGGTATTGAGGGCTGGGAAGCTGGCTCAATGGTAGAGTGCTTGCCTTGCATGAGGCCCTGGATTTGATTCCTCAGAGCACTTAAGCAGAAAAAGCTGGAAATGGCAATATGGCACAAGTGGTAGCCTTGAGCTGAAGAGCTGAGGGACTGAGTCAGGCCCAGAGTTCAGGCTCCACGGTCAAAAAAAAAAAAAAGGTATTGAGTCAAACGACTATTTTTTTTTTTTTTTTTTGGTCTGTTGTGGGGAGTGAGCTCATCCTTGATACTGTCCTGAAGTTCTTTTGTTCAAAACTATTGTTCTACCACTTTGAACCACAACATCACTTGTGGCTTCATGGGGTTAATTAAAGATAAGAGTCTCATGGACTTTCCTTTTCCAGGCTCATTTTGAGCCATAATCTTCAGATCTCACCCTCCCGAGTAGCTAGGATTACAGGCGTGAACTACCAATGGCTGGCTGAGTAAAAGTATTTTAAATTCAGAAATTTAATCTAGCTTCTGAAGAAATTTGGGTATGATATGACTAATCATAATAATACTAAATATTTTTCTTTTTGTGTAACTTCAAACTTCTCACAGTAAAGAAAATCAGGCAAAACTGAATTCAAAGCATCAAAATATGGGCTATGAATGAAGGAACTATCATCAAACTTGACCAAATGAAATATTTTCCTTAGGTACTAATTTTCAAAGTTTACATTCATTATCTATCATATCTTCTAGATTATACAACTTCAAAGTGGTTGGATGGAAGTGTGATGGCAGTGATTAGTTATATACAAGCTAACTCCAATTTATTTATCTGAACCAGCCTCAGATAAGTATTGTACTTTGTTTATGACACACTACATAATTCTGGTATCTGGTGTTGCTGTAGGAATACAACACCCATTATTTTCAAACAATCAACTCTAAGTTAAAAAAAGCTAATTTGTCCTGCAGAGCCCTTCAATATCTAGTTAAACACTTCTAAGAAAGTAATGTACTTGTTTTTCCTCAAGATTGATTTTCTTAAATTTCTTTGAAATAGTTGAACCCATAAAATCAGTAAGTCTCATTTCACACTCACAACAATAGATATTCTTGGAGCTTAAGATTTTTTTTAAATCCAGTTTATCCCTGGCCCTAAAATTGCTGATTCAATTGATTTATACTTCAATAAAAACTGTTAGTAGTAGTTTATATGTTAGCTTGCTGTTAAAAGTAAATTAAGCCACAATAGAATTTTGAAGGAAGACTAAAGAGACTCAACTTTAGGGAAGATGAACAAAGCAGGATAAAGGAAATATAAACTTTTACTCTGACTGAGTAGCACACTTAAGAAATAATTTACCAAGAAAAAATTAGGGACCTTGCTATGGTATATGAACTATAATCTATTTCCTGGGGCATAATTTTAATCAGAATTTTTTAAAATTTTTCCCTTTCTATTTTTGTGGCTCATAGGGCTGGAACTCAGGCACTCAATAGTAGTCTTCTACTGCTTAGAACAAGGAGCCTCTTCCAGTTTTCTGGTGGTTAATTGGAGATACGAGTTGCATAGGCTTTCCTGCCCAAGCTGGCTTTGAACTATGATCTTTAGATCTTAGCCTTCTGAGTAGCTAGGTTTATAGGCATGAGCCACCAGCCTACTTATTTATCAGAATTTTGAGATGGTTTAGGATATAAGTTGTCATTTTTGAAATCAAATTTGGATGTAAATAAGAAATATTGCAAAGCAGCACCTTGACTACTAAAGCCATTTGGTTGGTTAAAGTTATGCTTAAAGTAGACACCTGATTTTGTAATGGGGAGCTAACATGGCCCAGGTTCCTTTCCAAGAGTCAAGGCATGGTGTAAAAGATACTTATGTTGAACAATGACCTGAGCTAAGGGAGGTTTTAGTCAAACTTTTCTCACTATGACCAAACACCTGAGAAAATCAACTTGAAGCATGGAAAGATTTACTGTTGCTCAGTTTCAGAGATTTCCATCAATGGTCTCTTGGCTTTATTTTCCGGGTTTGTGGTGAGTCAGAGGAACTCCTGGCAAAGAAAGGTAGCCAGGAGTTGTGAGGAAGGGGACAAATTACCACTCACTGTCATATTCAAGCGACTGACTTTCCCCATCTCCTCAAGCTTCTGCTACCCTTCCACGGCACCAGCAGATAGAGACAGAGAGTGTAATATATAAACCACTGGGGACATGTTCCAGATCCAACCTGTAATACACCATGTGGTGTAGTCAGTTAAAAGGATTGTGAACATTGAAGAGGACTATCACACTCAGTGAGTGGGTCAGTGTGAGAAATTCCAGGACGTTGTCTATACAAAAGGGGAAACAGACATGGAGATTCGAAGTGTCTGTGCCATAGACAGTGCCTATACATGTGTGGAAAAGGAGCATAACAAAAGTGAATTATTTACTTCAGGGCTATTGAGCAAGTAACTACAAATATGCATTTCCCACTGTTGAAGAAATATTGAAAAAATTGTAGAACAATTGTTGCCAATGTTCATTTAGAACTATCGTGGTATTTGGTATTAGGTGGACACATAATGATTCAAACTTACATGTTTTTGTGTGTGCACATGAATAAACTCCTTAGCTTTGGCTACTCAGGAAGTCTAGAACAAGGACATATAAATATAAATGAGAGCCCCTAATGTATATACTTTGATTGTGTAAATGCCAATGATCTTGGGGGAAATGGTATATTCAGCTTATAGAAGGGAAAAGACAAGGTAATCTTGGAAGAGTTTGTTGATCCAGAAAGCAAAGACACACTCAAAACATCAGGAATACATGGAAAATAAATAAAAGTAAGTTTAAAAAAAACTAGAGAGAGCTGGGATGTAGGTCAGTGGCAAAGCACTTGCCTAGCAAGTGCAACGTCCTGGGTTCAATCCCCAGTACCAATAAAGAAAAGACAAAACAAAACAAAACAACAACAACAACAACAAACTAGAGAGCTGGGGATGTGGCTTAGTGATAGAATGCTAGACTTGAGCAAAAGAAGCTCAAGGGCAGTGCCCAGGACCTGAGTTCAAGCCCCAAGATCGGCAAAAATAAAACTAAAATAAAATAAATAAAAATAAAAACTAGAGCAATCTAGGAAAAAATGTGTTCTAAAAAATAAAAACATTAAAATAGTGTGGTTGAAATTTATAAAATAGAAACCTGTTCACCATCTTGTTGTTGTTGTTGTTGGTCATCCGGCTTGAACTCTGGGCCTGATGTTGTCCCTCAGCTCTTCAGCTCAAGGATAGTGTTCTACCATTTGAGCCACAGCACCACTTTTGGTTTTCTAGTGGTTTATTGGAGATAAGTGTCTCATGGACTTTCCTGCCTGGACTAGCTTTGAACTGCAGTCCTCAGATCTCAGCCTCCTACGTAGCTAGGATTACAGGTGTGAGCCATCAGTGTTCTGCTTCACCATAATTTTATTACAAAGGTTGATAAATATTTTATTTGTAACATTAAATTTATAGGATTGGATCTCCCATTATTTTTTTCTCTGTATTTCTCTTGATTTCCTTGAAAAGTAAATCTTACATATTATTTCTTATATAAAATAGAATCAAAAGTAGAGCTCTAAGAAAAATAGCCTAGTATGTTTACTAAAATCATGTCATTGCATAAAGTTAGCACATGGTTATTTTTCTAATTTTCTGTCTCATATCATAGAACACATCATTTTCTGGTCTGAGTTTTGTAGTGTTTTATAACTCTTCTAAATAAGATATTCTCCACTAATATATAATGTATTTTCTAACTCAATATATAGGACTCAATTGAATAAGCATGTTCTCTTCTACTTTACATGTTCTCTTCTTTGTGAGACAGGATGTTATTAAATAGACCAGTTCTGCCTCAAACACATAATCTTGCCTCTAGTTCTGCAGTGCTGAGATTATAGACATGCATCACCATACCTGGTTCTGAATATGTTCTTTCAGCATGTATTTTAGCTGTATGGTAGAATGTGTTAAAAACAGAGATAATTAAACCTGCACATTTCAAAATCTCAGTATTTTATTTCACCTAGTTCCACTGTATAATGTGAGATTTCCTTGTATTGGTCAGCCATACATCTTACTCACAAGGCTACAAATAGTCTTAGCAGCTCATTAACTGGGCATTTTTTTCATGTTTGTATTATAGAAATCTACTTTGTGAGATTGGTTAGTAAAGTCCCTTCACAGTGAAAATAGTACACTTAATCTTTCTTACATACACTGTGGATAGCTGAAGGTAAGTTTTCCTCATATTCAAACTACATATGCTGATGAACATGTGAGCTGCATACATCCACTTCATATTCCTAATGTAGGACTTGGAAGGTGGGAGAATAAATATGATACTTTCATAGTCCTGTACTATAGTGATTTTGTTCTTCGTCTTTAGTGCAAAAGTTCTGTATTTTTTCCTACAATGCATTAAACAGGAGCAAGCTAAATTATCAACTTGTTAGTAGTATAAAAAGCACATCTCAGACCCAATAGCTCATATTCTAATGCAATTTTAAATAATGGTAATGGCAGAGAACATTTTAGTTTTCCTGATGTTAGTAGAACTGCCTCACTAGATAGGATTTTAGCTCTTATGTTGATACACACAAAATTAATCATATTGTAGAATTGTACACTATCCATTTTTATGATATTTTTACTTTGATTCATACTGAATTAGGCCAATTGCTTTTCAAGATCTATGACATTCATCATGAATTCCATTATGTTTGGACAAACAATGTAACAAATTACTATATTAAATACATCCTAATATTGAAGCATCATGCATTTCAGAAATGAATTCTACTTGGTATGCTGCATTTGTTGTATATGTTCTATTGGATTCTGATTGGTAATATTTTATTTAAGATTGTTGCATTGGTATTCATGAGTGCAATCGGTCTTTAGTTTTATTTTTAGGACAATCGTTATCAGTTTTCCGTGTCTTTGATGACAGAGCACATCTTGGGATGCAGGAAACTGTTTCAGACCTTTACAGAATATAGTGACTATAAGTAAAGGTGATGAGATTTATGGAGTAAATTGTGACTGGATGGATAATGAGAGTTTGAAATATGTTTACTATAACTACACAAAATTGGATTCCCTGTTCAGGAGATTCTATTAAAAAGGGACATCAGCTACCTCTAATTTTTAGAGCAAAGTACTTTTTTCAAGTTACTCTTTTGAGATCACCCTGACATCTAAGAAAATACAATTTTAAATAATTTTCCCTGTGGGAGGAAAATGATGTCATCAGCATAAAGATTTATATCCCTCAAAATCAAAGTACATCAGAGCTCAGAATATTTTGTCAAAGGTAAAAGTAAAGTGCTAATAGGCTTTAAACTCAAATCATACCAGATTGAAAGGAAATTTAGTATTCCAGCTCTACTGGAAACTTCTTTCATTATTTTCGTTAGTCCCTTTTCTTGACCCAGCGTATGCTATTTTCCTTATGATACATGGCCTTCACTGTTAGCTTTTGCTCCTTATTTCAACCCCTTAGACTTTACACTGTGTCATCTGCAGCTCATGGCTGCTCATCTGTAAAACCACCTTCATTATCTACTCTTCCAGAACGGTTCTTTTCCCTTCATGATCTAAGAGTAGCTTAGTTCTCCTTTGAGGACATTGTTGTCCCACTAGAATATTTGATTAGAACAAACTGCTATGATGAGGGACTATTCATGAACTAGTGACCTATATGTAGTGACCTTCTGTATTTTGCAGGCCACTGCTCCTCCACAAAATCATCATCTCTCAAATTCATGTCCTTTCAGACATCATCTGCTCTCCTATTCTCCTGAAGTCATTGATTCTCCACTTTTATCAAGAGTAAATGTTAGTACTCACTTTGATCTCATACCTTATACAGCAATCAGAACACTTGATGACATTTTGGAAGTCAGACATCAACCCTAGCCTTTGAGTTCAGGACTTCCTTTCCTCCTATTAATATTTTTTCCTCTTCTCAACTTACTAACCCCCTTTCTCCTTAACTACTCTGTTCCCAGTTTCCAATCCTAAAGTCATGTCATTTCCAAAGACCTTATCTACCTACTTTCAAGTGTCTAGTTTGTTGTATAGCATTTGACACCTTTATTTTTTAATTGTGAAAATACCATACAGAGGGATTACAATTACATGGGAAAGGTGATGAGTACATTTCTTATCAAGCAGTATTGCTTCTTCCTTTGTTTTCCCTTCCCATCCCTTCCCAACTCTCCCCCGCCCCCCAACCCCCGGCAAAGTTGTAAAGTTCATTTTTAGACATAATGTCTTGTACATCTCATTGTGGCAATGGGTCTACGTGTATCCTGATTTAAACAATTTGCTTTTTTCCTTCCCCTACGCAAATTATACCAACATCAAATACAGTGAAAACAGGGGTTATACCGTGGGGGAGGGACATACAAAGCAACAAAGAAATAATCTTATAACTATGTTAGAAACAATAGCAAGAAAGAAAAATGATTTGAGTCCTTATATTGGGGTTGATTTCACCTAATATCACCTTATCTGACCTTTTCTGCTTGTCTCAGACAGATACTAGCTTTTTCAAATAAGGGAAACAATGGGACCTATGTTTCTTTGGGCCTGGCTTACCTCACTTAATATAATTTTTTACAAGTCTTTCCATTTCCTAACAAATGGGGCAATGTCATTCTTTCTGGTGGAGGCATAGAATTCCATTGTGTATATAGACCACATTTTCTTGATCCATTCATCTACTGAGGGGCATCTGGGTTGGTTCCATACCTTGGCTATGGTAAATAATGCTGCAATAAACATAGTTGTGCTGGTAGCTTTAGTATGGTCTTGTTTGTGATCATTAAGGTAAATGCCCAAAAGTGGGATTGCTGGGTCATAGGGGAGCTCTTGGAGTCTTTTGAGGAACCGCCATACCACATTCCAAAGTGGTTGAACAAGTTTACACTCCCACCAACAATGCAGTAGGGTTCCCTTCTGGCCACATCCCCTCCAGCATCTGTTGTTATTAGAGTTCTTGATTATAGCCATTCTAACTGGGGTGAGGTGGAATCTCAATGTCGTTTTGAAATGCATTTCTTTTATAGCTAGGGAGGTTGAGCATTTCTTCATGTGTCTATTGGTCATCCTTCTTTGCTCTTCAGAGAAGTTTCTCTTTAAGTCTTTAGCCGACTTATTTATTGGGCAGTTGTTTCTTTGAGGATTTGTTGTTGGGGATTTAATTTTTTGAGTTCCAGGTATATTTTAGACAGGAGACCCTTGTCTATTGTATGGCCAGTGAAGATCTTCTCCCAATCCGTGGGCTTTCTATTGATCTTGCTAGCTATGTCCTTTGCCATGCAGAAACTATGCAATTTCATGCAGTCCCATTTGTCCAACCTTTCCTTGAGTTGTTGTGTTTCTGGATCTCTACTAAGAAAATTTCGGTCTGTGCCAAGGAGACCTAGGGTTTCTCCTATTCCATCCTGTAATGTTTTCAGAGTGTCAGCTTTGACTCCAAGGTCTTTGATCCATTTGGAGTTGATTTTGGTGCAGGGTGATATATAAGGTTCTAGCTTTAGTTTTCTACAAGTGATTAACCAATTTTGTCAGCACCATTTACTGAAGAGGTTGTCTTTCTTCCATTGTATTTTTTTAGCTCCCTTATAAAAGATTAGATGGTTATAGGTCTGTGGGTTCATTTCTGGATTTTCAATTCTATTCCATTGGTCCTGAGGTCTGTTCTTGTGCCAGTACCAAGCTGTTTTGATACTATGGCTTTGTAGTGGAGTTTGAAATTTGGTATTGATATTCCTCCAGCACTGTTCTTTCTGTTAAGAATCATTTTTGCTATTCGGGATCTTTTATTGTTCCATATGAATTTTGTATTGCCTCTTCTATTTCCTTGAAAAATGAGGTTGGAATATTGATAGGTATCACTTTGAATTTGTAGGTAGCCTTGGAAAGTATTGCCATTTTCACAATGTTGATCCTTCCAATCCAAGAACATGGGAGGTTTTTCTACTTTCTAAGTTCTGTTTTGATTTCCTTTTTCAGGTTTTTAAAGTTTTCATCATAGAAGTCCTTCACTTCTTTGGTTAAGTTAATTCCTAAGTATTTTATTTTTTGTGGGGCTATTACGAATGGAGTTGCTTTCCTGATTTCAACCACGCTTTTTTCATTTTGCCATACAGAAAAGCCATTGATTTTTACGGGTTAATTTTATACACCCTCAAATTATTTTAATCTCTTAGGGAATCTATAATAAATGAAAACATATTTCTCCTATCAAATAATTTGTCCCAACCTACATAACCTCTCAATTTTATATTCTTACCCCAAGTTTAGATTCCTCAATTCACTGTTATAACTGTCCATCCTTAATCAACCGATCTTGTTCCATGTTTAATATTGGCTTACAAACCTCCCAGAATTGCCACAAACAACTTTTTGCCCATTATACATCTCATCTAAATTGCTTAATATAGCTAAAGAAAAACCCTAAATGAAACAATGCATTCTCATTTCAGATTCATGATTGTTTACCTTAATTTGGCTCTTAGTGTTGCCTAGTGATCCTACTTCATTTTCTTAGTCTTTACTTTCCCATTTTCTTAGATGGCTTTTTTCACCTTGTCTGTAGAGGAATACATAACACACCACTTAACACTCTACTGTTTTCTTCAGTCTCAGCTGATAACCTAGTTTCTTATATTATTGAGAAATGAAATAGAATTTCTAAATACCCTCAGGAGCATCTAGAGCTATCTACTTCCATCTGTATGTACCTACTCTGCTTTCTATTTGTCATTACGGATAAATTGCCTAAAGACTCTCTTTGACAGTTGCTGCCTACCTATCTCTTCCCTTGTGAATTAGATCCTGTTCATTCCCATGCCCTCAATTATCTTGGTCCTGATCAATTTCTCCCTCTCTTCCTCTTTGTTCTTATAATAAAACCATGAGAAAATATATGTCACTTGCAAAGTAATCTCAGTGACTTCTAAAGAAATAATTTTACTTAAGCTTCTCTATGCTTACAGGAAAGTCTGTAATATATTCCCAAATTATTTTCTCTCCTTTTTCATAGTAGAATATTTAAAACAAACTTTTGTTTCCAACAATGCAACAAAATGAATTGATCATTAACGGCTCCATTTTTTCTCTAAATCTGATTTTATTTGACCTAACAGTAATAGCTGCTGTCTTTTTGTCATTTTGTTTTGCGTCTCTGCTGGAGACTGACTCCAGGTACTTTATCTAATGAGGGCATGCTCACTTTATGAGCAACATTTAAAACTAAAGTTTCATATTTGTGTTTTTATCCTTTTGGCTGTGTATAGACTGTACTGTTGTTGGAATAAATCAGCTATGAAATTGGATTTACTTTATAAGAATTTATTGCTTTTATTTTTGAGGAGTGGGGAAATTTTTTTAGGCTCCATGTCTTTACCCTAAAGTAAAATGTGTTAAAACTGACCTTTGAGTATTCAGAGTGGCATTTGAGTTATTAGATTATTATTAAAATGAATTCTAATTTCAGATGTATTATGAGACCCTGACCTTTTTGATATGACTAGTATAATGCTTTTAGAAAGGAAAAATCATAGCTGTCTTAAGCTTGTAAGTGACTATCAAATATAAGATGTCAATTGCTAGTTCATTCTCTCCTCTCTTGGGAGTACAGTTTATACCAGAGTCATTATTGATCTAATAGAAAGCCAATAGATGTAAGTACATCAAATAGTGGCTTGTCATTTCTTGTGACTTAAGAAACATGAATGAAGAACATGAATGAAGGAGTACCTACAATAGTGTAGCTAATATTGATATCAGCCCACTACAGAGTGTTTCCATTTTATTAAATCAATTAAATCAGATTCACTTGCACATGAACATACACATAAAATTAATACTACAATGTGAGTGGTTTACAGCTGCCAAAAGGTGTTTTATATGCCACATAGAGGAAAATAAAAGCTGTTTAGTTTCAAGTAAACCTGTCAATTGGTATAAAATGAAAGTAGTTGAAAAGTAACCTGTCTTCTGGTGGCATAACCACCTGGAGAGAATGTATTGTGAATTACAAAAGGGAGACTGCTCTATCTCCTTTCTCCACAATTCGACAACAGAACAGCTCATAGCTCTTGCCTAAGTAACAATAATTGTCCAAAATGGTGTCTAGATTCCCCTATGTGTATCCATTTACTTGGGGTTTGAGAAAGACTAGCAAATAATGCTCCTCTAATATCTTTACATTATGAGTATTTTGAAAAAAAATCAAATTCCAGCCTAGCATGAAAGAAAAGAGTCAAATCTGTGCTACTGGTAAATTCAGTGATGGAATGTATTGGTTTTAGAACTACCCCTTACATGTAAAGTCATAATTGCGTTTAGGCATATAATAGAACAGGATGCAGTGCATGTTCTCTCTGGAGAGCCCAACACTTATGAAAAGAGAAAGTGTCTAAGATGCCACACTCATGATAGGAATGCTCATTTCTCCATCCAAAGTTTATAATCAAATAGAAGAAACAAGAAATAGGAGCGAATGGCCAGATAAACTTCATTCCTAGGGAAGGAAGCATCAGCATCTGGAAGAATTGTTCCTCATGGCCTCTATGGTTTGTTTACTGAGTTTCTAATTCACGTTTTCTTCAGTACTGCAAACAATGACCACACTGTTGATCACATCACATCCATAGTTTTGCCTATGTATATGTCAATGTATATAGCTATCAAATGATCATTTGCATAGCTGGTTTCCACCTTGATCTTAACTCATGTGTTTAAATGACAGGATAATGGCTTGATTTTTATTTGTCATGAATGACTTAAAGGAGATCGTGAATTATTGTTTCCAGAGTAGCCATCTTTATATGCCTCTAAAATATATTTATATCGCTCTAATCCTCCCATTATTATCCCCTTAATCCTAAATTTTATTACATAAACCAGAAATTTAAATCAGTCCCAATCTTCTTTGGATTTCATCATAGGTATGAAATGTACTACTGATTTCCTATCTCAGATGTTGCTAATTAGTTCCTTTCATCCCTACTACTTTTTAGTGTTAACATTCAAGGTTCTAAGGTAATCTTTGAACTTTTAAATGTCATAGAAAACTTCCATGAGCCCAGTATCACTTTTTGTTAGAAGCATAGCAGCATAAAACTAACAGATATAGCCAGGTGTGGGTGGCTCACACTTGTAATTCTACTACTCGGGATGCTGAGATCTAAAGATTACAATTCAAAGCCTGCCCAGGTAGGAAACTCTGTTAGACTCATCTTCAACAGACTACTGAAAAAAGCTGAAAGTAGCACTGTGGCTCAAGTGGAAGAGTGTTCACCTTGAGCAAAAGAAGCTCAGAGACAGTGCCCAGGCCCAGAGTTCAAGCCCCAGGACCAGAAAACAAAAAGCAAGTAAACAAACAAACAAAACACACCACCACCACCACCACAACCACAACAAAACCCCAGAACAATGAGTAAGCTTCATCATCTGATGGAGACCTCTTTGAGTACTTGTTAAGTACAGGGGCTGGGATAGCACAAATTATTCCAATTCAACATCATGATTGACTGTGGGCAATACAATGAACTTCAAAACACATTTGTTTATTCATTACAATAATGATTTGAATTATTAGTAAATTGTTCTCCAATTGTCGGGTTTTAGAAATGTTTATTAGTCAAGAAGCTTGCACGTACATAGTAAAAAGAAAGTAAAGCCAAAGATACGCACCCAATTCAGCCTTCAGTAGAGTATGTGTTTTCCCGACATCGGTTTCTTAGAGAGGCCATAGAATGAACCTAATTCCAAGTGAACTCAAAGTCTAGGTATTTGAAAATACCTGAAATTTGTTAATTGGTTTGAATTTCTTCTGCTACAATTCTGACAAGAGGTATTTATTCAACAAATGTCTAAATCCCTAGAACTAGTCAGCCTGAATATCAGTTTATTTAGCACCTAATCAGGTTCAGTGAAACACACTTTATTCTACAGCACTGCTAGAAGACCATCTTAACTACTATTACTTCTTTTACTCAGCATAGAAATAAGAAGGAAAAAAATCTCTAGCTCCAGAATGAATTTTGTTTTTCTAATACTGTCTACATGATTTTATGTGTGGAAATTACTTGCTCTGGAATGCATGGCAAAAATAAGTTTGCTTTGGAATATAATTTATTTCCAGTAGAATCTGGCTCTTAAAAAGGTAATAATTTTATTTAATGATGAATAAGATCTTAAACTTTAAAATGGCCACAAAAATAGTTTCAAATGTTTAATTTACTGATGAAGATGGATTGGAATACATGGGAGGAAGCTACCATTCTGCCATGCCCCAATTTTCTCCTGTTTCATCCAGAACATTCTATTCACTTTGGGGGTGTTAAACTTATTTTCCAGGAATAAGCACAGCATGTGTGGTAGTTTCCAGATTGTGCTTTTAATTTCTATTTAACTAACCTAAAATTAATGAAGGTAACTTAGAGTTCTGATGCAGTATTTTTTCCCAAAACTTTAGCTTTAAATACTATAGTGAGTTTTGTTCACTTGACATCTTTATAGTGAAGAGTCTAGAGAAGTTGCCAAGAATGTGTCATTTTCAAAGTGCACAACTGTAATTTAATATTAATATCTTTATTTGAGTCAAAGTAGTATACTCTATTACATTAATCCCCATGATAGCTTATTTTGATAGACAAATGCATTATGCATGTAAAAGAAGTTTAATCTACAATAATAATCTTGCTAGATGTTTTATTGATCTGATGGAAGGAGTTTCTTTAAAATCTAGAGAAAAAAAATAATAGTCCAGTAATTCAATGGAACAGCAAAATAATAATGGAGGGCCCTCCAGTGGGACATGGAAACCAGAATTTTTAAATTGGGGGGTTGTGTTTCATTATAAAATTGTAGTTGACAAACACAAGAGCATCAGATTTGGACATAAATAAGAAGAGGTTTGAAATTAGAAATGATCTTTCATCTGAGCTCTCGGATTGTGGAATGCTCCATGGGGAACTCTTGCATCTTAAAATAGCACATCCTGGGTGAAGGTTACCATGACAACACATAAGGAAGGTGGTACCCAATTGTTCCCTCTTCTGAGTTTTCAGACAACTTTCTCATCTCTTGCTTAAAATGATCAGACTAAAGTGACCGCAGTAGCATCTTATACTTGATGGTAGGGTACTTGATTCTCACACAAGTATCCACAGACACAGAAAGATTTCACGTGAAACATGAACATAGATGTGTAATCGTACCTTTAAAACACAATATTAGGGGTGGAAGGTAGCTCAGTGGTAGAGTCCTTGCCTTGCATACATGAGGCCCTGGGTTCAATTCCTCAGCACCACATAAGCAGAAAAAGCTGGAAGTGGTGCTGCTGATCCATTTTAGCTTACGTTTGTTTATTTTTTTGTACAAGGTTGAAGTTGAAAATGTTGTTGGCTGAGCATTCTTCATCATCTAGTACTCAGTGTGTATTCATTTTTTGAACTGAGCAGAGATAGAACCAATTCCGAAACTTCTTACTAATCATCAAACTGAAATCCAAGTTTAGATTATTAGCAAATGTACCTTAATAAGGTAACATTGGAAAGAAACAGGGAATATTAGATTAAAAATTAGAAAAAGTGAAATATATAGAGAAGTAAATATACAAAGATAGGACTAAATGACAATTATAAGATTAAAGTCTAGATTATACCAATAGTTTTTCTTTTAATTCTTTTTATTGGTACTGAGTATTGAACTCCAAATCACACGTTGAAGCATGTCCCTTTCCTTTATTTTTGAAAGTATCTCTTTAACTTATCCAGGCTGGCCAGTTCAATCCCTCTGTTTGGAGTGCAGATGAATGTCATAAACCCAACTCTATTAGTAGGGTTTTAGATTGCTTTAGCTATTGATGTTGCTAGTTAACTAAAGTGTCCTAAAATATGGCACACATATGCTAATGTTTTGCATGTAAATCCCACAAATATATTTATGAAAGTATATTTATTAAAATAGGAAGAGATACAGACATACATAAAGAGACAGACAGACAGACAGAAAGTCCTCTGAGGACATAGAGAAAGTGGCTATTTGCAGTCTAGAAAGAGAGCCCTCTTTCTAGAGGCTAATCATGCTGATGCTTTACTGTTGACATTGAACTTCCAACCTCCACAATAAGAGACAGATATTGCCAGATAATGAAAGTGACCAAAAGTACGACACACATATACTATCACCCCACACACAAATCCTATATTTTATATTGTATGATCTGAAAACCACCAGAGAAGTAATTAACTAATATAATTTCAAGGCTTAATCTCAGAAAACAAGAGAAATTCATTGGTAATATATCAAATACTATACTCAAATGTTACTCAGTGATTAAAAAAATAAAACAATATAGAAAGTTACATAATGAAAGTTTCAGTGGAAGCTTCTTTTGGCTAAAGTCTGTGTTACTACTTTAGAAACTACTAACTAAAGAAAGCTTAAGAAAACTTTTAAGCTGTTTTTAAACTTTATTTCAGAGACCAAATAAATGTCTCTTCATATAGATACTTAAATAATACATTTATATAGATACATTAAGTATCATTACGAACTAAATCTGTATCAAGAATCAGAGTAGAGTGGAAATGAACAAGGGTCAGTTTCTCTGAGTTAGGTAATTAGTTGCCAGTGATATTTTCCAAGAAAAAATGTATTTTGTTTGAAATGTTGGACATGTTTCAAATATTTGGATTATACTATTGTTTATTTTATTTTAGCTATTGAACTCAGGGTCTTGCACTCTCACTTGGCTTTTTAATTTCAGCCTTTTTAACTTAATCCTTGCCTCCAGTTCTGTTTTTTTGCTGATTAATTTGAAATGAGTCTTGAGGATGTGTCTGCCAGGGCTGGCTTCTAACCATGATCTTTAGATCTCAGCCTCCTGAATAGCAAGAATTACACAGGTGAGCTATCAGTGCCCTTACACCCCTACAATAACATAATACATGCCTTTTAAAATATGAACAGATACTTCACAAATACTAAAAACCAAGAATATAATTACAGGTAGTAGTTAGCTGTGATCCATTGAGAATATGCAAAGAAGATGACATTGAGAATGAGCTCACACGATGTCTGGACACACAGAAACATTACTGATTCAAAACTCCCCAACCCTGAGTAGTCCTCAGCTTGTCATCGGAACCTAGAGATAGGAATGTTTCACAATCTAATAGGTACTCACACGTAAATGGTTGATGTTGTTTTCATCCTGGCTTCAGCCACTTTCCACCTGTTGAGAGGGTATTTGTGACAGTTAATTTGCTTCCACAAATTAACTAAAAGCAAAGGAAAAGTGTCCTATCTTTGTCTCCATTTTGTATTTATCTTTGTTATAAGTAGTATTCGTTATATTTGCTCTAAGTTCCAAGAAAGACCGGATTAACCAAGAACGTGTTCCTGACAAGAAACTGCAAGTAGCCTTAAAGAACAGCAGTGTTATAGAACAGACCTCGCCTAAATGAGGGTACTGATCTGTGATCACAAAACAAAACTCCATAGAACAATGGGGCATGTCCTGGGAACCAGATTACTCCCCTCAAGTAATGACAGAGATACCAACATCTCCAGAGCCCAGGAGAACTAGAACTGAGATATTTGTACCTTGGTCATATTGGAAAGTGAATTAGTGTTGACATTGCCAAGGGCATCATCTCATGGAGTTTTCTTTCTTTGCCATATTTATTTTCTAATAGATCTATATCTATCTATCTATCTATCTATCTATCTATCTATCTATCTATCTATCTATCTATCTATCTCTTTTGTTATATTTGGCTTCATGACTGAATTATTTTCCCACTGAATACACAGTTCCTTCTAACAGCTGGAAAAATAAATTAATATATCTTTTTTTTGTCAGTCATGGGGCTTGAACTCTGGGCTTGGGTGCTATCCCTCAGCTCTTCAGCTCAAGGTGAGTGCTCTACCACTTGAGCCACAGCACCCCTTCTGGTTTTCTAGTGGTTTATTACAGATAAGAGTCTCATGGATGTTCCTACCCAGGCTGGCTTTGAACCAAGATCCTCAGATCTCAGCTTCCTGAGTAGCTAGGATTATAGACATGAGCCACTGGTACCCAGCAGATAAATATATCTTAAGAAGATTTACAATCGGTGTTTCCCAATTCAAATCATTTGAGAAAAACCCCACACTTGGGTTTTATTAGATATAACCTATTGTCATTTAAATATGATTAGAGTAGTTTTAATATTAATATTTAACATCAAAAATTTCACTATGTTCTTTATGTTCTATGTAAAAAAAGACCATTTTGGAAAATAAGGTCCACAAAAAATTCTTATATATTTAGCAGATAATTATGGTGGGAAATTATTGATGTTCTCTCCTATACCACGAATACCCACATTAAATGTGTGTTTTCAAGAGATTTTAGTAATAAAATAAAATTCTTACTCTGTTTTCAAAAAAATTTGAATGTTTATATAGGTCATAATTGTAACTTTGGTTACTTATTTCTATAAATAAATGCATGTGTATTTTTATTTATAATTCATGTAGTTATGCTGAAAGTGTTAGATGAAAGTCACTAAAATGTGCTGATTTTATTCAAATAGCTGTACTTAGATTTATAAATTTAGTGCTTTTATTTTTAATTGATAGATGGGAATAATTTCAAATACTTTCATCCACTTAGTAATTTCAGAAGATATTCTCAAGGGTATCAAAAGATAAAATCAATTTCAATAGACTTGATTAGCTTTCTTTGGTAGTGCTGCATTTAAAGATCATGTTAATAGTGGTGTGTTTTATTCAACCAGATTCAATGTTCAATGTTGTAAAATCAGCAGCAATTCAAAGGAAGAACAATAGTAAAGGATCATTTAAATTCAAAATTAACTTACTTCATTGATCAATCTGGCAAAGGTGCAAAGTTGTTCTGTTATAACAAAAATATTAACAATTTTCACAACCAAAACTCAATTTCATTTGGAGCAGGAGCTACTTATTTTATAGGACAAGCACTCATTCAACTTGAATAAGTCATAGTAAAAAATGAGATGGTATTTGGAAATTACTAGCTGATTTTTCTTTTATATGTGTTTATATGTGTTTCCCTAACGGAGAACATAGTTTAATTGCTCTATAAACTTTAGATGGTTTGAAATTGCCATAAAATTAAATGAGAAAAAAATGTATGCTAAATAAAGTGTCATTTTGTTGCAGTATATGTATGTTTCTGTTTTACTTTGTCTTTTAGAAATGAAATACAAGGGTCAGAACAATTAAAGTTTTATAGCAACCCAAAATCAAGTTGACACAGTGTGTTTCTAGATGTGTTTAAAATTCCTTGGACTTATTAAAATGTGAATTAGAACAATAATGAGGTAAGTTTATGGTTGTATTCCTGAACTCATACAGGTAATAGCTGGTTAGTTTTTTTTTCTTTTGTAATTCCCAGGTTTCTTCCTTAGGAAATAGCATGGAATATATCAAATTCTGAAGGCATGTTTTTATATAAATAAGCCAATTTTCGATAAACTATGATGGTAAATGATTTTAAAGTTTTTCACAATTAATTGTATTTGTGTTGACTTATAACAGATATTCATTTAGATAAGATTCTTGGGAAGGTATAGACAAAACTTAAAAGTACTTTCACATTTAAAAAGATGTCGTACAAGGTTCTGAATCTTGCTTGTTTCTGTTGTGATATTCCTATTTTCGTCTCTAATTTTATGTATTTGTACATGTTCTCTTTTTTTTTTTTTGGTCAGATTTGCAGATCAAAAGATGCATAGGTTGTATGGTTTCCCTTATCTGTAGTAATTAGAATGTGCCTATAAATCTACAAGTAAACACAATGTATGGTAAAAGACAAAAAAAAATTAGACTTGATCATGAGAAATTAAACAGGATTCTAAACATAGCTCAATAGTTACATGTGTATGATCATATAAAATGATGTTTATCAAACTGGACTCCAAGAAATGGAAACAAGAGGCTTTTGGTTATTTTGCTTTTTGTTTTGTTTTTGTTTGGGGGAAGGTCTTTTTGCTTCTTTGTTTTTAATTTTTGTATGTTTTGTCTTGTATGTAAGTTTAACTAATTTGGTGAGGGGAAAGGAAAGCACAGAAATGGTAGGACAAAGGTTGAATTAATTCAGCAGTGATACTCACTAGACACCATGTTGAAAATGATCTATACAACTTGGGAGGGAGAGCAATCTGGAGGGAAACCTGGGAGAAAATGAGGGAAGGGGTGACACTGTTCAAAAAGAAACATACTTATCTGACTTATGAGATTGTAACCCCTCTGTACATCACCTTTACAATAAAAGATGTATATATATATATATATATATATATATATATATATACATATACACAACTACATATATATGGTTCTTATTATTTTGAACCTGGTATGATTTATATTTTAAGGATAGCTTGAAAATCACTTTACCCATACAGTCTGGATTTTCTACTCCAAAGAATAAAATCCCATCTCCTTAGATGTCCTCAGTTTCACCACTAAAGCAAAATGGTTCTGCTCTCATCCCTTGTCTTTGACAAGGTGAAAAGGCTAAGCAGAAAAGTTGTTTCCACCACACACACACACCTTTCTCTTTAGCTCACCTAATACCAGTCTGGCCTAGCCATTCATCTATCCTTGCATAGCCATATGCTCCACAGGAAGCTGACCCCATGCACATTCTTGGCAGAAGGCACTGAAATGATACAGACAAGTAGACATCACGCACACTTTGCTAAATTTTGGTTCAAGCAATGGCTTTTCATAAGTATGCTCATGACATAGAAATGCTGGCAAGCCTCTAGAATTTTTTTTTGGCGGAGGGGCATGAAGTGATCCCAGATAGGACAGGTTTTGTTGTTGTTGTTTGTTTTTGGTGTGTGTGTGTGTGTGTGTGTGTGTGTGTGTGTGTGTGTGTGTGTGTGTGTGTGTGTGTGTGTGTGTGTGTGTGTGTGTGTGAGCTTTGAGGTTATCTCCCTTGTCTCAATATTTTCTTGTGCAGGTATTTCTTTAGAACTGTGGTGTTTTAAGTTTCTTGTGTGAGTAGCCTAAAATAAAGCTGTGACCATGAAGAGATCAACAACCAGGGAGAAGATAAAGACATTAGTTTCATGAAGACTTCACTTAATTACTCAACACATGGAATTGTTTAGGCTTCTTTTTCAAATGAACAAATGATATGGGTTAACTGACATGGTGCCAAATATGGCTATAGAACTAACTACCCTATAAAATTCCCACGATATGCTATGATTATTAATGTGTTTGCAAAGTAGGGGGTAAGGGGAGGAACTGGTCAAAAACAGCCACATTTCCTGCCCTTTTTTTCCTTTTCTTTTTTGAGGAGGTTCAAATTTAGTACCTGAAGCTTTTTGCTCCTTGGTAACATCTTACCCACTGAGCCATAGCTCCAACCCCAGCTTGTACTTTTATTTTATAAGTATTCCCTCACTTATTTAAAATCTATGAAGCCATGACTCCATACTTTAAAGGAGTACACACACGCATATAATGTTCACAAGATTTTTAATGTTAAATCACTGTAATATAATGATGAAAGAAAGGTCCAAGCTATTTTCCCTATCCACCCTCCTCCTCTGGGAATTGAATACATTTGATCACAATGACTAGCTTGTATCTGGACAAATTTTGTCATAAATAAATTTTCTTTTCAAATTGATGGATTATAAAATGTAATGCATTACAGGTACGTGTTTAAGCAGAGAAAATAACAAAAATCGTTCCCTTTATCTCAGATATTCTTTTAATTGGGATTTCATTGAAGGAATATAAACAAATATTTTCAAAGCATTTAAAAGTATATTGATTGCCAATAAACTTGCAACAGCAAAAAGAGCAATAATATAACTAACAAGCACTAGTTATAAATACTATACAAATTCTATGATAGTTTGTGGAAAAATTATAGGCAAACTAAGCAATTTTTCAAAACCTAAGATATATTTTTAAAAGTAGAAAAATACAGAAGGAATAACGGATATCACACAAATAGGCAAAGAAAAACAAACTATGCACACATAGTAAATGCATGTAATCAATGCAAAATAACAATGGGACACCCTTTTACCTTTCATTTTTATACCTTTTTGTATATCACACATTTTTATCTATCCATTTTTATTATAATTTGGAGGACTTTCTCTTCCAAAGAATAATTTCAGTGTTAAAAAATGGTTTAGTTTTCTGTCTGACAGATAAAAACACTAGGGGGTCATCACTCCCAATCTTACAATAAGAAAAAAGCTCAATAAATAGAAAACAACAACTTTTCTCCTGTCCATTAGAGAATTGAGGTCACAGGACAATCTACCACCCTGAAAATTGGAGAGACAGGAAAATATAGAAAATCACAGCTTCCTGGGAAGGGAGGCTTGATGCTGGGCCAATACCAGTAGAAGCATGTAAGCTGTGATGGACAAATTGCTCAAGGCTTAGGGTTGAAGTATTTGGGAGTTAAAAATGCCAGGGGTGAGATTTCGTCTTAAGGAGGATCCCACACTTTTGAGTGCTTTATCTCCACGAGCCCTAACAGGTTCTCAAAGTTAAAAAAAAAAAAAAGGAAAATTCCCCAGGGGATAAAAATGGTCATTTTGAAATAAAATAAAAAGAATTCTAGTCTCCTTAATAAAAGTTTGTATTTCAGCAAAGCAATTTATGAGAGTATAACCCACATGGGATTTATCAGAGTTTACCTGAGCCGGGAGAAAATAAACACTCAGTTCCACTGCCTCTAGTTTTTCTTCCTTAGGTAGGAGAAGGGGAGAGGCTGAGAAGCATTTATAAAGATTGTAGAGAAAAAGATAACTTCAAAAACAAGCAGAGCAATAGTATAGCACCATAACAGAAAAACAAAATTATATTATCTTCAGAAATTACCAGGAAACTTGAAAATGAAACTAAACTAAATGAAACGTAAAGTAAAACAATGAAATCAATAAAAATAAAAATAGAAAATGATTCTCTGAAAAGATGGGTAAAATTGATAACAACTTTACTCCAACATTTTTTTTATGCGCTACGGATGTAGAAAGTAAGGGAGCATTTTCAACACCAATCCAAACAAACGTGTTTACTCCACTCTATCTCTAGCCATGGATGGGTGTGGTGGCATGCACTTGTTATTCTCAGCATTGCAACGATGTACAGAGAGGAGTATCATTTTTTGGGCTGGCCAAGAATAAAGCAAAATCTATCTCAAAACTTGTTAAAGCAAAAAGAACTGAGAGAGCTGAAGTGGTAGAAAGACTGCCTAGGTAGGGTGGGGACCTGAATTCAATTTCTAGTAACTCAGAACAAGAGAAAAAAATAAAATGAAGAGGAAAGAAAAGAAAAGAAGAAAGGAAAAGGCAAGAAAAAAAGAATAAATACAAGTCTTTTATGAAATAGCACCATGATTTACATAAGTGTGACTGAAAAGCTCACTGTGATAAAGACTTGGTTGCCCTCAGGAGCCCTTTTAGAAAGTAGTAGACTTTTAGAAGGTCAAGCTAATGGTTGTAGTTAGTGACCTGATGACAAGTCACTGAAGATATTTGGAGACCCTTGCCCCTTCCTGGTTTTCTCCTTTAGGCCAAAGGCCAAAAGCAACAAGGTAAAGCATCCACAAATGGAAATGTCTGAAATAAGGGGTTGAAACAAACAAAAATTCTCCTTTTATGTAGAGGATCTTAGGTGTTTGGTCACAGTGATGCAAATCTGATTAATGCAAATAGTGATTACATTTTTTGTTTCTTTATTGTGCCAGTGTTGGGGCTTGAACTCAGCCTAGGCACTGTCCCTAAGCTTTTTTACTCAAAGCTAGTACTCCACCACTTTGAGCCACAACTCTACTTCTGCATTTTTACAGATTGAGAGAGAAGAGTCTCTGGACTTTCCTGCCCAAGCTGGTTTTGAACTATAATCCTCAGAACTCAGCCTCCTAGTAGCTAGGATTACAGACGAGAGCTATTGGGTGCCTGGAACAAAGAGTTAATTATGGTTTGTAGTCAGTGTGATAATCTTTAGGTAATTTTAAAAGTTAGACCAAATTAAATTGACCTTATTAATGGATTTTCATTAGACACTAAGGTATGTTCTACTGATACTTTATTGATACTTTTTGATACTTTAATTAAAAAGAAAAATTTTAGGTATACAATAAGAATAACATGAGAATATAGGCATATATACATAGTATCTATTATTCCTGTTTCATAGAAGCTGTACAGATTTGTCTTTAATCATAAACATTCATCATTGCTGCTTGAGAAGTTGTAGTATACATGATGTGTATGGCTGTAAAAAGTATAAAATTCATATTCATGGGTTTCATTATTTTGCAGCAGCATCTTGTGTTTCAGTGTGATTATCTATCCACCTGTCTGCAAGCTTCTTCTGATGACACTCACCTCACAGTCTAGCTACAAGAGGAAATTCAGACTGCATGTGATTCCTTCCCATCACAACCAGGGCTATCAAGCAAACCTCAAAACTTGTAAGATGAAATGATACCATGCAGGTAGTGCGGTTCGTTAAGTTCTGAGTCACTTCAGAAATAAATAAAAGGAAAATTAAATTAAGAAAAGTTGTACACAAGGGCACTGATAGCTCACAGCTGTAATCCTAGCTATTCAGGAGACTGAGCTCTGGAGGACTGTGTTTTAAAGCCAGCCTGGGCAGGAAAGTCCACGAGATTCTTTTTTTTTTTAAATAATTTCTTTATGAATATTTTATTATAATCTTAAATAGTTGTATGTCGGAGTTGCCATTCACCAAAGCAGTTCATGTAGACAATGCTTCCTGATCAATATCACACCTTTCATGGTTCTCCCCCATGCTAAAGAACTTCGCTAACCTTAAGCTAAGAGCCATTTACCAGCAATGCTCAAACTTCCCAACGGCACATACTCAGAAGAAGAAATGGACCTATGTGTAGTGAACTCTGATAGTAACCAAGGTGTTGAGCTTGGGACTTTGATAGTTCTGAGGAGAATCAGTGTAGTTTCCAGACGTTTCAGCTAGGTTCAACAGCTCGATCTTCTCTCACCACCTCGATCTTCTCTCACCACCCCACCACAGGGGACAGGGACAGGGACAGGGACAGCCCCCATGTCTGAGTGCACCTGTGCTGGCCCTTCCTGGATGAGATCAAAAGGTTCTTTTTGGAGCCGCAGTCCTTGGCAGGCTGTAGATGACCGCCAACGCTGGCTGAGACCATATGGCTTCACATTGCTTCCACATTGTTTTCAGCTTGTCTTCATACAGCTGTCGGTAAACAGGAGCACCCCAAATCCTCAAGGGAGATTTAAACAACATGAAAAAAGCCTACAAAACCAAAAAAGTGTCAGAAAACAGCATAATCTGTTTTAGTGGCCACAGTCTGTGATCCCTGACCTCTCGTAATCCTCAGAGATTAAAAAGAAAGAAAGAAAAAGAAAAAGAAGTGTGGGCATCTTTGGCCCCAGGGAATAAACCAAATAAACAAATTTTAAAAAAACAAAGCTTTTCCATTTCCTAACAAATGGGGCAATGTCATTCTTTCTGATGGAGGCATAGAATTCCATTGTGTAAATATACCACATTTTCTTGATCCATTCATCTACTGAGGAACATCTGGGTTGGTTCTATGGTTTCCCTTATTTGCAATATCTAGTATATGTCTGAGAAGAGCAGAAACGGTCAGCTAAGTTGATGTCAGGCGAAATGAACCCCAGGATAAGGACTCAAATTTTTTTATTTCTTGCTATTGTTTCTAACATATTTATAAGATGGTTTCTTTGTTGCTTTGTATGTCCATCCCCCATGGTACAACCCCTGCTTTCACTGTATTTGATGTTGGTACAATTTTCGGAGGGGAAGGGAAAAAACAAATTGTTTAAATAGGGATACAGGTGGACCCATTTCAACAATGAGATGTACAAGTCGTTATGTCGAAAAACGAACTTTACAACTTTGGCTAGGGGCTGGGGGCGGGGCGTGGGGCGTGGGGGAGTATGGGAGGGCAGGGAAAGTAAGGGGAAACAAACGAGGAGGCAACAACGATTGATAAGAAATGTACTCATTACCTTGCTCATGTAATTGTAACCCCTCTGTAAGGTATTTTCACAATAAAAAACTTAATAATAAAAATTAAAAACAAATAAAAATAAAGCAATGTATTGGGTGTTTCTCTGATATTGTTGCTGCTAGCTTGATAAACCTGTGAAGATTTTTTTTTTTGGTCAGTCGTGAGGCCTGAATTCTGGGTCTGGGAACTCCCCCTCAGCTCTTCAGCTAAAGGCTAGCACTCTACTATTTGAGCCACGGTGCCACTTCCAGCTTTTTCTGCTTATATGGTGCTGAGGAATCGAACCCAGGGCCTCATGCATGCAAAGGCAAGCACTCTCCCACTGAGCCACCTTCCCAGCCCTGTGAAGTTACTTTAAATCTTTTCTTTCTTCATCTGGATAAAATGTTCAAGTCTCCCGTGAGATTCTGATCTCCAACTAATCACAGAAAAAGCCGGAGGTGGTATTGTAGCTTCAGAGTTAGAATGCTACCTTTGAGCAAAAGCAACTTAGGGACAAAGCTCAAGCTCTGAGCTCAAGGCTTAGGACCAACCTCTTCCCATCCCTCTAAATAGAAGGGAAATTGTATGTATCTCAGCCATCAAAGAAATAATCTCAAAAGAATTCAGAAAAACACATCAAATTTGAGTGAAAATTAAAATAGATCACAGAATTTGACTGATACACCCAGTGTTTTGCTGAGAGAAATTATAGCAGTAGATATATACACCAGAAAAGAAAGTCTTTCTACATGTGGTCACACATACCTGTAATCCCAGTTACTAAGAGCAGGAGATAGGAGACTCAGAAAAGCATCTCAAATTAACTGGAAACTAATAAAATACATAAACTTTTGTAAAAATATTGTGGAAATAGTAAGAATAAGTAATAGAAGTATCTAGCTGAGGAGGCAATAGCAATGGAGAGGCACAAAACTTTTTCTAATCAAAATCATATAATGCAGGCATTAATATCCAAAAATACATAATTTCTATAGTATTAAACACTATGAGTAAGGTAAAAGAATAATTGACGGACATGACAAGCTATATGAGACCTACATAAAGCTAACCTATGCCAAGTTAACATTTGGGGAAAGCATTTTCTAATCAAATAGGATAATAATTTTAAAGTTCCCTCATCTGGAAACAAGCAAATGTGGTTGAAAGAAGCTCCAAGTACACAGACACCAGATAAATTCCAAAATTCAGGCAGAGAACACAGTCTAAACCCTGAAATGAAGAGTTTGTAAGTACTATACTCAACAATTACAATCAGCATCCTATCACAGTTTGTTTTACATGTTAAAATTACCCCCTTGATATAGCCAGAAATCTGGCTTGTGAAAATGGACAAATAGGGGTGTAATTATGATCAAAGCAGGAAGAGAAGAGAATTTTAAACATGGTAGCAGCAAGACAGATGGGCAGATGGCTTATAAGTACAGTTACAAGGTTTAAGCAGAAAACCAACTATCCGTAAATTGTACATTGCGTTGTTGATGTTAGCACTCTTTTTTTAACATGAAAAACTTGAGATAATTTATCTAGGCATATAAAACAAGATTAAAATTGTATGCCTCTTTATTTCTAGTGTCTCTTTTTCTTTAACATTTCCATACATTACTTAAAGTTCCTGGATTATTGTAACCTTCATGACAGCAATTCATGCAACAATTTTAATGTGTAAAGAAGTGTGTTTTCAATATGTTTTATAATTATGCAGAATGATTACATATAAATTGTTACATCCATCTATAGAACATCATAACTGGAAATATATTTCACTCTTTTAAAATTATATTTATTATAAAGGTGATTACAGATAGCTTACAGTTACATAAGTAAATTAATGAATAGATTTCTTTTTCTAACATGTTATCTTCTCCCTGGTTTTCTCCCTCTTCATTTTCTACATAGTATCTAGTAAGTATCACTGTTATATTTGACTTTGTAAAGTTATCTTTAAAAGAATTACCATATCAGGTAAGGAACAAATGGAAAAGGTACAACGAATACCAAATATAATAATCTAAACTGCAGAATTTGAATCTCTTATTCCCAGTGGAGAAAGTATTTTATTCCAGCCTATTTCACTAACATATTTGGCTGCAAATGAATTTGACGTTATAATATACATTGTGAGTCCAATTACTACAAAATTATCAGGCTATTTCTAAGACCAAAAGTGGTTTTCTGTTATAAGGAAGAAGTTAGAAAGAGAGCAGAGAAGTGATTTTATACAGGTCACATCCCAAGTTAATTGGATGTTTGGTAACAGACCCACAAGAACTGATCCTTAACATCCATCACTGGAAGAGCATGTTCTCTTTGCGAATAAAACAAATAATTCTTCAAATGGCATGTGTTATTAGCTTTATTACTGTTTTTGCAATTTTTTAGTCAAATTTATGGAGGTATAATGTTTTACAAAGAAGAAAACTGAACCCTGCTTACTTGTGCAGAGCCATAAGTTTCTAGAAGTGTTATCACCAAAATTGATTATGGAATAATTTCATCCCCCAACAAAAAGTTCTCCATAACTAATTTATAGTCAAATCTTGACCATCAGCCCTAGCCATATTCTTTCTCTGATTTCTAAGTGTTCTTTGTAAGTACATTGTGGCTTATGCAAATTTTGAACATGTTCTTCTGATTTGTGACTTTCCTTTCAATTTCTGGAAAAAAGTTCAAATGTGTATCAACTTAAAAGAGTTTATAATAAAACCTAGTAAGACAAATTTTGCTATGATTAAATATATTACATCTTTGTCTTAGATGGCATTGTCTTAGTTATAGCTAAGAAATTTTTTCCTAGTCCGTAACTCTAAAGATTTTTATTCCATAGGTTTAATAAAGCTTTAATGTATCCCATATTCTTCCATAACCATTTCATGATAATCTCATGTATATTTTGAGAAGAGCATAAAAGTTTATTTAAAATATATGTATGATCTCATACCTCTCTCTTGAATCCTGTCTTTTCCAAGTGTTCTATTTTCTTAATGCCTTTGTTGAAAAATCAATCAACCATATATGAATCACTTTATTTATAGATATTCTATTGTGCTTATACATGGCAATATATGCAGCTTTATTGCAGATCTTAAAAATCATGCAATATGTCAGGGCCTATAATCCTAGCTACTCAGGAGGCTGAACATCTTGTTATTACTGAGACATTTAGTCAATTTTTTGGTCTTTCATTTCTCTCAGCAGTTTTGTAGTTTTATATGTACATGATAATTTATTAAACAAATATTTAAGAATTTCATGGTTTTATATCATGATTAAAGTTTTTATTTTAATGTCTAGTTTTTTTATTGTGACTTTAGTATTTATAAACAAAATATTTTGTATAATTGAATTTGTGTCTAGTACCCTTGTTAAATTTATTTCATAGTTCTCATTGTGCTTGTGCAATTTTTTAAAATTTAAATCATCTATGCATATGAGTATCAACATGTTTAATTTTTGTTTTCAGTTGTTTAATGTTTTATTTTTCCTTTACCCATGATGCCTTCAGAACATTATTGGAAAGAAATGAAGAAAGTGATGAGATGTACCAGACACTATGTTGAAAAACTTTACAACTTAGGTGGGGAGAGGAAGGGGGGGAGGGAGGGAGTGTTCTGTGGAGGTGGGAGGAAAAGGATGGTAGGGGAAAAACAAAGGAGGAGGTAACAATGCTTGATAGAAAAGGCACTCATTTACTTGCTCATATAACTGTAACCCCTTTGTACAGTATTTTTACAATACAAAAACCTATTAAAAAAGAAATGAAGAAAGTAAAATCCTTGGCTTCTTGTGTCTATAATAAATTCATCAATCATTCACTATTGACTATGTTGACAATGTTAGAGTACCAAGTCTAGTCTTTACTTGCTCAGTTTACCATTATTAATAATTCCTGAATGTGTATAATTGTTTGCATTTATTTACATGAATATATACTCTTTCTACCTTTTGATTTAATATAGTAAATTAATTTTTGTGCTAAAATGGATATATTTTATCTATGATGGGAACAACTTATACTTTCAGTAAAATTCTGTTGTCTCTGAATACATGTACTTTCCAGGTACAAAAACCACCCTGAAGGACTTGAGCATACATTTACAAGATAACAAAGATGAGATAAACTGAAACATGTAGGCATTCACAAATTATACAAATTGTAAGCAGGGGAAGCTGAAACAGTCTATTTAAAAGTAGATTGACCTTTGCTTCAGTACTCTTATTTTTATCTTTTTTTCTTTTTTTCTTTTTTTTATTGTGAAAATACCGTACAGAGGGGTTACAATTACATGGGCAAGATAATGAGTACATTTCTTATCAAGCATTGTTACCTCCTCCTTTGTTTCCCCTTCCCATCCCTTCCCATCTTCTCCCGCCCTCCCGGCCCTGGCCAAAGCTGTAAAGTTCGTTTTTCGACATAACATCTTGTACATCTCATTGTTACAATGGGTGAATTAATTTTTGAAACGTTAAGACAAATTTGAGCACTCCTTTCAAAACATTATTTTCTCAAATTATAATTTTCTTAAATGGATGTTTTTTGGTTTAAGGGAAAATAAGTTAAAAATAGTTACATAATTTTATTTGTTCTGAGTGCATTTATTGAGCTTTGTTGTAAGTTAAAACTGGTTTGAAAAAAATGACTAGAACATTTTTTCCCTCTAATCTTCTGAAAGAGTTTTTTTAGGATAGACTTTACTATATAAATCACTAGCACCTGGAGATTATTTTGTAGTAAGTCTGTCTTTTACATATTTAATTACTTATGCAGTCTACCAAGAATTTTTCTTTTCCACTTTTAAAAAAAAAATTTTAATTTCTTTTTTTAAAATGTTTATTGTAAAGGTGATCTATAGAGGTGTTACAGCTACATAAATCAAGCAATGTATACATTTCTTTTTGAACAGTGTCACCTCTTCTCTGTTTCTTCCAGGCTTTCTCACTGGATTGCCCTCCCTCACAAGTTGTATAGTTCATTTTCAACATAGTATCACTTCTGCATTCGCTCACCCTTGGTCACACTATTTTTGGTCTCCTCCTTACCCTCCCCCAAATAGATAAATTTACATACAAGACAAAAGTACAGAAATCAAAAACAGCAAAAAGATGGGGGGGAGAGACACAAAAGAAAAAAATAATATTGTTTCCCTTTCTTGGAGTTCATCTTGATAAACATTATTTTCTATGACCATATGCACATAGCTGGCGAGCCTTGGTGATTCTCTCCTAAGGTTATCCTTCTTTGGTTTCACTATGTGGATATTTAAAAACCTGTTTAATTTATTGTGTCCAAGTGTAATTTTTTGGTCTTTTGCCATCCATTGTGTTTACTTGTAGATTTATAGGCACATTCTAATTTTTAAAATTGTATTGTAAAGATGCTGTACAAAGGGGTTGCGGTTACATGGGTAAGGCAATGAGTGCATTACTTGCTGATCATTGTACCGCTTCCTTGTTGTTGTCCCACCATCCCCCACCCCAGGCTGCCCCCACTCCCTACCCCAAACTTGTAAGGTTCATTTTCAATATACTGTCCTGTAGGTCTCATTGTTGAAATGGGTCATCCTGTGTCTTAATTTCTACAAATGAGGGAAACCACGCAACCTGTTTCTTTGGATCTGGCTTACTTCTCTTAATATATATTTTTTTCTTTTTTTAAATACTTTTTTATTGTAAAAAATACTGTACAGAGGGGTTATATGAGCAAGGTAATGAGTACATTTCCTATCAAGCATTGTTGCCTCCTCCTTTGTTTTTTCCCTTCCATCCCTTCCCTCTCACCTCCAAAGTCTTTAGATTTCCTTACAAATGAGGCAATATCATTTTTCTGATGGAAGAATGGAATTGTATTGTGTATACCACATTTTCTTGATCTGTTCATCCACTGAGGGGCATCTGGGTTGATTTCGTATTTTGGCTATGGTAAACAATGTTGCAGGGAACATGACTGTGCCTGCTGAGAGGTTAATTGGATAAATGCCTGTGAGTGGAAATTCTGGGTCATATGGAAACTCTGTGCTTAGTCTTTGCTTTCCAGAGTGGTTGAACAAGTTTACATTCTCACCAACAGTGTAGTATAGTAGTGTTCCCTTTTGGCCACATCTCCACCAGCATCCATTGTTGTTAGTGTTCTTGATAGTAACCATTCTTACTGGGGAGGTGGAATCTCAATGTTGTTTTTATTTGCATTTCTTTTATAGTCAGAGAGGTTAATCAATTCTTCATGTGTCTGTCTATTGGCCATTCCTGTTTCTTCTTCTGCAAAGTCTGGTTTTAAGTCCTTAGCCCATTTATTAATGTAGTGGTTGTTTCTTGGAGGAAGTTTTTGCCCTCTAACTTTTAGAAAGAGCTTATCTAGGATTGATAGAATCTACCACATAAATATCAGCACCTTGATATTATATTGTAGTAAGTCTGTATTTTATATATTTAATTTCTTTAATTATGTCAGTCTACAAAAGAATTTATTTCTTTTTTTAAAGTTTTTTGTAAGTATATTTAGCTCGAGTGATTTTATTGGAAATAAAATTTTATAATAATTTTATGATCTTTTACTGGTTTAGTAATTTCTGTTTTATTCTTAATATTTACAAGTGACAATTTCTCTTACTTTTGTTCCTTTCTTGTACTTCTCACTAAAAAAGAATCTCCAGTGTTTTTATTATTCTTTATTCTTTATTAGCATTTTATTTTTATTATTTGTCATTAATTTCCAGTATATTTATTTCCTGGTAGCCCAGAGTGGCTTGTGCTGTGGTAGGCCCAATTTTCCTGCTGAGCAAAACGATACACAGCCCAATTACATATAAACCTATGAAGGTATAGTCCCCAAAGTTCCCACAATATTTGTCATCCATCATTGAAGCCACTGTCCTTCTCCCTAGTGCCCTCCTGGGCTTCTCTTTTTGACTTTATTCTTTCAAATAAACTTCGGTTCTTAACCACTTAAAAATCAATGGGCAATGAGCTGAATTAATATTGTGTCCCTGCCTTGTTAAACCTATTTAAACTAGTTTTAGATAAAATTGACTTGCCACCAGTTTACCTGCATCCTGGTTGCTGAGCAGAAGGTGACACGGACCAGCATTTAATTCTAGACCACCAGGTCCATAACTCTCAAGCTTAACTTTTGTTTTCTCTTAGCTACATGTCTGGAAGTGACTAGTTGGAATCCTCTTAACCTGTTGCATAATGTAGAGCCTCTTTCAACCCTTGGGCCTTCTTTACTCTCCTAATTATAAATCAACAAGTTTCATCACACTATTTTGGTTTCAATAAACTTTAGAAAAATTAATAGATTTTTACCCATTACTATGAAAGTTCTGAAGTTGGAGAAGAATTGATTCATTAGATATGCTACAATATTCATGAAAATTCTTTAAGAATATATGGTTTTTAGAAATTATCTAATCTTTTAGGATTATCTATAGATACTTTTCCTACTGTCTGTTATATGTGGTTTGAGATGCACAGGGATTCTATATTTTATATTCATGGTCTGTCTTTTGAACCTTTCCAAACATAAGATTAATATAATCATTGCTATTTATTTTTGGCTTGTCTCCAGGCCTCAGAGGATTTAATTCACTTAATTAATAGAATATTCAGTATTCATTCTAAAGCTTCATTGAAAGCAGAAATAAACGATCCCGCATAGACAGGTTTATTATATTGAACCTAGTCTCAAATATTAAGATGTACCATTAGTCTCTATCTAAAACATTTATATTAAAATCTTTTTGAATCAAGCATGTAGAGACTAAATTTTCTAATATCTTTAAAACCTAAAGCATGCCCAAGTTTAAAATATTAATCACATAAGCAGTATATAAATATATATAAATGTAGTTTTATCACAAATTAATCAATAAAAATACATTAAATTGGAAATACCATTTGTGTGTGGAGGGCAGGTTCTGGAGTTTAAACTTGCTAGGCAGATACTCTATTAATGATGAGCTTTTCTGCCTTAACCGGCCTTAAACCACCATCCTATCAATATTAGCTGGGATTACAGGCCCAAGCCACAAGTGCCTAGCTAAGAAGTGTTGTTTTTAATTATCTACTCTATTGGAGATAATAGTTTATATTTATTGTACCAACTGTATTCCTTTTAAAAGTTGCCTTTATGGTAAAGTTCATTAAGGTTTATTGCAGAAATGTGTAGCATACATACATGTTTCATAGAAAGTAAAAATCAGTTGTTCATGTTAAAAGTATTACATACAAAGACATTTTGATGAACTCTACTATCTGATCCCTGTATGTTTAATGTTATTGATTTATTACAATTCACTTAGTACATATTTAACTAGCTCCAACTACACATAATGCTTCCATGAATGTCTCCCAAACCTTTATTTATCTTAATTTCTTATTGTTAGAAAAAGTACTAAAGGGGGACATTAGGAGTTAAAAGGGATTGAATATTTCAAAGAATTTTGAATAAATCATGAGTTGTTATTTTTCTAAAAGTAAATAAATACTTAATTTTGTTTGGGTTATTTCCTGACAATGTACCATTTACTACAATCTTTTCACCACTAATGAATATATTTTGAAAATTGTTCAAATTTGTGTTGATTTTGTGACTTTATAAGGAATGTGTTTTAGTTGTTTATTAGCTAATTTTATTGCACTTGTTGTCTGATGGGATTTTTCACCCATATTTACTGAAAACGTATAATTTCATATATAGCATTAGCCCAAAGGAGTCATTTGTCTAATTAATCTGTTTCTTGTGAACTTTTCAATTAACAGATACAATGTCTGTGAAGGAAATGACATCAGAAATGACTTCAGTATCCTCCTAGAATTCCTGATATGTTGAGGTCTTGCCTCATTCTCCATGGCAAATGGGGTTGGAAAACAAAAAAACATTGATTGGCTCCAAGTCTGCACAGAATGATGTGAGCACTTGGTTCTCTACTTTATCCCTAATCCACTTTCTCAAGTACCGGCAAAAGCCTCCATGTTTATGTCTTAAGGAGTTGAATGTAGGGTTCATGAACTTAAATCTACAGATGTTGGATGGAATTGGGCACCTGTGGCTTACACCTGTACTCTTAGCTACTCAGGAGGCTGGTATCTGAGGATCATGGTTCAAAGCCTGATAAGTCAGGAAAGCCCGTGAAACTCTTGTCCCCAAGTAAGAAAAAAAAAAAAGCCTGAAGTGGAGCTGTGGCTCAAGTAGTGTGGTGCTAGCTTATATACACAGATGGTGTAGAAGAGAAGATTAAAAAAATAGTTGATGCGAAGCTTTGAATATTACCTTTTGTATATAACTGAACCTTTCTTCCCCTAGTGCTATGACAGAGACTGACCCTTTCCCCTTCCAAATTGATTTGGCATTTGAAACCTCACTAATTTTTAGACAGCTTGGCATCAGAAAACATCTGGAGAGAAGCTTCTCAGGCAGCAAACTGCCTCTACAGCCAAAGAAAAGCCATCTGCTTTTAATGCTTAATTCTTAACTGAATGGTGAGCAGAAAAATATCATCACACCACTGAGGAAAGAAGGCCTGTAAGACACAGACAATAGCGACGAGATGTAGACAGTATCAGATTTTGTTCCTCAAACATTTGAAAGATAAAATACTTCTACATGTTTATGACCTACTCTTAGGAAACTGCTAGTAGATGTACTCCTGAAAAATAAGCTTGTAGCTTTGAAAGAGGGAGAAATGGAACACAGAATATTAATGCTTCCCAAACAGAGAAGTGGTGACGTAAACTCCGAAGATGTCAGCTGTTTATCTGTTCAGTGTGATAAATGGTTTAAAGTAAGGCAAAAAGAACTTTTCAAACAACCACCTAATACAATTTGATAAAATACGATCAGTTAATGGAAAAATACATAAAAGCAACAAGAAAAAAATCTTTTAACCAACTAACAAGCAATACTTCTAAAATAATATCAGCATATGGAAAGCACAAAGAAAAAAAACTTCCTTCACTGTTAAATATTAAATATTTTAGCATGAATATTCATTCATCTCTGTACAGAATATGCAAACCTGTTAATATCCAAATCTTTTCACAGAATCTATGTACAAACACCTATCAAAATAAAACCATAAAGATTACAATTAAGTAAATAAGAAGTGAATGAACTAGATAAATGCAAAAAGCAGAAAATAGATTAAATAAAGTAACAAAAGTATCAAGCAGAAAAGAAGATAGATTGATCAATAAAATAAGCAGCAATAAATAAACACAATAAATTAGACTTTTCTCTGGTAAATTTTAAGCAAGATACTAAGAACAAGAATTAAACAATGGCAATTGAGGAAAAGAAAATGTAACAACAGGAAGTAACTGCCAATTTCTTTAGAATAATAAATTAAATGAATGATCATTGATAAATTATCTAATGTTAATATTACCCAGATGTACACCTGAGAATTCCAAGAACTATGCATGCAACTTAAATTTTCACAAGGATTCTAACCAGAAGGATCATACCAAGGGAGAATGGTAGGCAAAAATAAGCTCTGAAACAGGAACACAGATTTGATTTTTCTTTTGTCCTTCCATTGTTCTCCTTTTTAAAAATCTTCTATATGCTGGAAACTACCCATTTGTGCAAAAATGCTGAATTCCTGTCAAATGTGTAACAAATGCAAAATAAAAAATAAACACAATTATCTCTTCATCTATCCATTCAATACTAATTTGCATGGAATTTGGTATATGTGTTTATGGGTATTTATGTGTGTGTGTTTGTGTGTGTGAGAGAGAGAGAGAAAAAACAAGGCACAATGAGGGGGGGAAGAGAGAGAGAGAATTCTGTGTACAGTGTTGAACAGAAGAAGAACTACATCTCACATCTCAGCTCTGAAAAATGCCTGGGGACACACAAGCTCCAATCATCATCTTTTTGGGTAGGTGGAAAGAGCTAGCACTAGTGTGACCTAGGAGACAGGTTTCGTGGGCATTGGCAAAGTATATTAAATTGATGCAATAAAAGATAGACAATAACTTGAGGAAAGAATGTTGTTTTAAGCATAAAATCAAGGTATCCATAAAGCCTTTCTGTTTTCTGCTATATCTCAAAGCCAGCTTCTATGGCTGGTTCTCTTTGATCCAGATCAGGTTAAATAAAATCACCTAGGTGAAATTTAATATTGTTGCAAACAGAGCACTTATTTTTGTAATAAGTAAAGTTTGTTTCCAAAAAGTTGAAAAAAGATGGTGTAATAATATCCTTCTTGTTTTCTATCTAATTAGAAAAGAAGACAAATTCTATTTACATTTTGCAATGAGGGAAAACACATGTTAACTCATAGACATT
This sequence comes from Dipodomys merriami, assembly GCF_024711535.1. Lineage (NCBI taxonomy): Eukaryota > Metazoa > Chordata > Mammalia > Rodentia > Heteromyidae > Dipodomys > Dipodomys merriami. Next base: position 31,303,703 of record NW_027202493.1, on the reverse strand, counting down.
TGTTTGTGAGAAATAGAAAAGCTTCCGCCTACAGTCTTTTAACACCTCTCCCCTTGTTTTGGGTCATTGGGTTTGCAGACATGAGTCAGAAGTCTGTACCGTCTGTAAGCAGAGAAAATATGGGATATTCCTTTGTATGCAAATGAGATTTCCGAAGTAGCATCCAAATGATCTAAGAAAGAGATGGAGTAATAAACATAGGACAAATAACATTGAAAAAAGCAGTAATCTTCCGTGATTGTGATCAGACTCATTATACTGTGCAAAGCTAAATAGTTGCATATTATAAATGTACTACAGATGGAGAGTATTGAATAGTCAGATAACATTTTAAATGAATCAGAGTGATCTCAGTACCTTAAATTGTTCTGTCATCTCAAAGGACTAGCTTTATCTCTTGTAATACAATGCTCACAGAATCTTCCTCCTGTTATCTTGTAATAATACCAAAATAAACCCCTGGGAATAGACTTGTCACAAGAGCATTATGTCCTACTGTTGTCTGCTCTGCCTATTTTGAATAGTTCAACTGAATGTTTTTCAGCCTTCTAGTATCTTTCCCACCTTCCATTAATATTTACTGGGATTATTGACAGGCTCCATGCTACTGGTTGACCTGCATTCTCAATCATCTGTCTCCAGAATACCCCTAAAGAGGGTGGGGATGAAAAGTAAAACTCTGATACAGGTGTTATGTGTTGATAACTTACAGCTACAGAATTATGTTTCTTAAACTCAGTTGTTAGAATCCCATGTTACCTGAGGAAATTGAAATGATCTTGTAACAATTAATTTTTTTAAAAATGAACTTTACTAAGAAAAACATTGCTCTCTACCCAATCTCATTCTGGTATTCTGTGTTGGTATGCAAGGAAACCTCAGGAATTTTACATATTCTTAGTTCTCTATGGATGTTGGTTACAAACGGTATGTAAAATGGATGAATGCCATTTTTCTTATGTACTTCTAGGAGGATAATGTTCAAGAGGATTTTGTTAAAGGGTAAGACAAAAATTGATCAAGTAGTGAGTAGGAGTAGGCTCCTTTGTATATATCTCTTCCTCTCTGTCTCTGTCTCTGTCTGTCTCTTATACATCTCCTTTGCCTAATCCACCTCCTCTGTCTTCATGTGTATATTTGTGATACCTAAGCTCATTTTAATATTTAGCATGGAAGATCATTAGCTACTTTAATCATCATTTCTTTATCCCTGAAATAATATTTATGAATGTTTCAGGTTTGTATATTTTTGTATTTCATCAAGTCAGGCTTCTTTCTAATTTCAGTCAAAATAGTTTATTTTAGTTACTGCCATAGTTACCTATGGGTTATTAACCAAGGGTAATCTGAACATCTCACAACTTGTGGTGAAAGTTTAAACATACATTTGATATCACTAAAGTATGACTTGCACTCATAGTGGCAGCTTCTGGCATGGACTGAAAGATTGATATGCATCCTATTTCACTTGAAATCGCAAGTAAAATGAAATCGCTTTCCTTTGCTTGATTTGTTCCTTGTGACCATAGTGGTGATTGATGTAGATAACCACAGGATTAATAGCACCTGAAATAAATATTGATCTTTCCAATGGCTGCAAGGAACAGATGAGCTATAACAAGTCCTTTGACAGTTTGGACTTTAAAAAAAAAATGACAAATTTGAAGTGTGTGATATTTTTCTTTGGCTCTATTCTACTGTGAACTAGTAAAAAAATACCTTATAGTAATAACATACTAAGATACACTAAGTAAAATAATTGAGAAGTCAAAAATATTATTTTAATGTAAGACATGCAGACCTGTCAATGACATTTAAAAATGGTTATGGGAAACAATGTACTGTGGTGACCGCCACCCTAAGTAGGGCATCTGAGCGACTGTTCACTAGCAGGAGGTCCTTCCTGCTCTCTGGCCACCATCCTTCTTGCTACAGGGAACTTACTCTCTCCCCTGAGCCCTCTTTCTTTGGGAGAGAAGGAGGAGTGTGGGACCCCAGAGCTTAGTAGCCCATAAGTCGTTAAGCTCCCAAACGTACCCCAGTTAATATCATGTATCATTTTGTAAATGTTTTCTAGTCACATCCCATTTGAACTGTTAACACCTACTGGAAGAAGGGCAAGACCTCTTTGTAGAGAGAAACTCCGGGTTAATGATTAAAGGAACCTCTCAGAAGTAGAGACCCAGAGAACATTAGGGAGTTAGACAAGTTAAGTGTGGTAATTAACAGCAAAACCCAGAGAGAGCCAGGAAACCTGGAAGATAGTTTGATTTTAGCTGTGATAAGTAAGAAGTTTGGAATGTGTTCTGGTAAATGCTAAAACCGTAACAGGAATTCCATGACTTATCGCTTTGTTTATTGAATTTTAATTGTTATTTGTGGTCACTAACTGCTAGTTTGGCTTCTGTAAACCTGCTTGCTATCACATACACTGCCTGCCCCCAGTGTGTGCCCTGCTTGCCCCTTTGAAACCCTGCCACAAGAGAGCTTGGATGCTGTTCTTCAAGTCCCAACAGTGGGGAGCAGTCACCATGGCTAAGAAGATTCCTAGCCTGATTGAGTGTTGGTGGCTCCTTCCACAGTCTTCACCGATCATGGGTTTGAGTCCCACCGGCCCCAGGAAGTTGGGATACTTCAGTACTCTGATGGGAAAAATTTCCATCGAAAGACATAAACTCAAGTCTTCACTCAGGAGAGCATTGAGCATCCCCTACTCTCGATATTTTTTTTTCTTTTTCTCTTTCTTTTTTCAGTCATGGGGCTTGAATTCTGGGTCTAGGCCTGTCCTTGAGCTCTTTAGCTCAAGGCGGGCGCTCTACCACTTGAGACAGAGCGTTACTTCCGGTTTTTTGGTGTTTATTGGATGTAAGAATCTCATCCGACTTTCCTGCCCGGGCTGGCTTTGAACCGCCATCCTTAGATCTCAGCCTTCTGGGTAGGCGTGAGCTACTACTGGTGCCCGGCATCCCCACTATTAATTGATTTTTAGTATATTGCTTGTGACAATGATCCTATAAAAATTGTGGAAATGTTAAAATCCGAATAAAAATAATCTTCATGAGAAAACTTTCTAAGTGCTGTGTACATTAAAAAAATTAGCAGACACTTGCAAATCATAGTGATCAGCCAAGTGTTTGAGAGTTTAACTTCTCCCCAAATCTGGTCCCTCAAATTTATCTGTTAGTTGCACTTCACTTTTAAATAAATAAGCAATTTCTACTGAAATTGTAAATTCTCAGTTACATAGCAAATAAACAATTGATAAATTATGTACCAAATAAATCCTTTTCCACACATCTAGCCAGCTATGTAGAGCTACATTCTTCTCAGAATTTTGGAACTTGTAATTATTCGCTATGGAATTTTACTTACCTTGAAAGCTTATTTTTTCAAGAATTATGCTTTTCAATTATTTATTATTCAGTAATTTAGCCACAATATTAAGAAATAAAATTATCATAATAGCTGGGTGCCAGTGGCTCATGTCTGTAATTCTAGCTACTCAGGAGACTGAGATCTGAGAATTGCAGTTCAAAGTCAGTACCGGAAGGAAGGTCCCTGAGACTCTTACCTCCGGTTAACAACCAGAAAACTGGAAGTGGTGCTGTGGCTCAAGTGGTAGAGTTCTTGCCTTGAGCTGAAGAGCTGAGGGACAGCACCCCAGGCCCAGAGTTCAAACCCTACTACCAACAACAACAAAAATATCATAATACTGACCATTGTACTAAGTAGGAGAATGAAAATTTTAAACTAATTATTTACCCAATAACAAAAAAAACTTTAGTTAGCAATAAAAAACTTGATCTCAATCTCTTATCTAACCCAAATTCTCTTCTAAATAATCTAATCTTGATCTCTGGTCATAACAGACTTTCATTAACCCAGTCTGAGGATAAATTTAGGACAAAAGTTCAGAAAAGTAAAATCCAAGGAGGAAATGCTGTTCTTAAAACTATGCTTAATTTAACATTTTTTTAATAAAGAGGTATTCCTATTCTAATCCATTCATCTGTTTCTTTTTCAAACATTGCTTCTCTGCTAATAAAAACTGTATGATTATTATACCTTGCATATTTGTTAGAGAACAAAGCCTTCTATTTTGTGCACTTACAGATATGATTTCCATCAAACTGTTAAAAATATCTAAGACAAGAGCTCAGAAGGTGGCTCAGTGGTAGAGTGCTTGCCTTGCATGCATGAGGCCTTGGATTCGATTCCTCAACACTGCATAAGCAGAAAAAGCTGGAAGTGGTGCTGTGTGGTTCAATTGGTAGAGCGCTAGCCTTGAGCTGAAGAGTTCAGGGACAGCACCCAGGCCCAGAATTTAGGCCCCACAACAGACAAAAACAAACATACAAACAAAAATATCTAAGACAATATTTTTGTGCTGTCCACAAGTCTTCTCATTAAGTTGTTTTCTAATCATCATATTTGTCCTTTAAAGAACTATACTTCACTGATATGTAGTAATTGATAGAATCATTAATATAAGAAGTTGTCTTGGAAATATGCTCTATCTTAACAGTTTATGTCCATCATACATAATATTAGTTTATTTATATAATCTCATTAAACAGAAAATCCAAGAAAGAAGTTGCTTTTATGAGATGAATATGTGCCAAAACTATTTTAATAAACCTCCATGAAATTACAGGATTTCAAAGATGGACAAATAAATTCAAGGAACTAAGCAATAGAAAATACCCTAATTTTCAAGGCCAGGCTATAACTCACACTGTAATCTCGCCTACACATGATGCAGAGATCAGGAAGTAGTCAAACACCATCTGCATTTGGAAGTTCAGCAAGATGGTACATGTCTATTATCCCAGCTAAGAAGGTTCAAGTATAAGAATGGAGAACCATGGTAGATTTCACAAAAACAAACAAGTAAAAGATACTACTTGAAAAATAACTAAGTCAAAAAGGGATTGGGAATGGGAAATCTGTTCAAGTGTTCTCTCTCTGTATCTCTCTTTTTCTGTCTCTCTTTCTCTCTCTGCCTCCAGTAAGAGGAACTTTTACATTATTGTTAATAAATAAAAGTGTTATGAAAGCATAATTGTCCATCATCACTAATGGTCTTTGTTCATTAAGAATGGTTTGGAAAATGCTTTGTTAATTTGGCAAAATCACTAAATTTGTTAGTCAAAGAAAATTAATTTTTTACAATGCTCAGTTCTATATTTTAGGATATTGACATTTACAGGGTTAACCATTAGAGTGATGACTTTTTAAAAAATTTGTAGTACAGTTTATATTTTTTCCAACAGAAATCAACATAAATGAATAACTTCTGTGTATAGTCTCATTTTTTATGATAGCAGAATGAATAATGTAATGGTATATTTGTAAATGATATTTTAATTTCCCTTGTTATAATATTGATAATGGTGTAATATACTAATTAAACATTTATTTTAAGTGCCTTCCTGCTAACAAAAACATAGTAAGAAAAGCAATGCATATTGTTTTACAATAATAACTCATAAATGATTGGACTTGCTAATTCTTATTGTGAATATATTCAACTTGAAGTAATTTTAAGAATAAAAATAGAAAGACAATTCCAAAAATATTTGAAGATGTGAAATAATGTACATTTCACTATGTAAGAGGAGGTTGCTTTTTTTATACAAATAGAATTGTCATTTGAATATCTACTTAGATGACTCTAACAAAAAAGAGATTTAAGTAGGTTTTGTATAGGCCCATTATATGTAGTTTTATGTAAGAAGCTATCTGCATTTCTCTTTTATTTTTCTGAAGTATAAGTATTTAACTCCAGTACAAACATGGAAAACATATATTCTTTTATTATTAGCACATATATGATCTATTTTATCATGAAAAATATCCAAATTATATCTCAATGGTAAAGTAGAGTATGGACAGGCATATTTATTACTTTGATGGTAATAATGTTTTCATGGGTATGTATATATGTTTAAATTCATCAAACAGTATACATTAACCATATGTAGTGTTTTATATAATCATTGTGCCCCAAGAAAGTGTTAGTAAAGGAATATGTTAAAAATTTAAAGACTCCCCAGAGTGTAGCCATTAGTAAGAATTTAATACCTACTTCTAAATTTAGAAGAAGAAAGAAAACTAAGTTTCCTTTTTAGCTATGCTGAATTCTTTTTATTGGGGGGGGGTCTGGTCGTGGGGCCTGAACTCTGGGCCTGGGCGCTGTTCCTCAGCTCTTCTGCTCAAGGCTAGTGCTCTACCACTTGAGCCACAACACCACTTCTGGCTTTTTTCTTTTTGCTTATGTGGTGCTGAGGAGCCTCATGCATGCAAGGCAAGCTCTTTACCACTGAGCCACCTTCCCAGCCCCAGCTATGCTGAATTCTATATTACATTTATAATTGAAATCATTTTTAAATTTTGATGATGTGTTACTGGTCTTTGAACACAGGCCCTAACTTGACTTTCATACTCAGAGCTGGTGCTATGCCACTTGAGCAATGCTTCTAGTACAGTTTGTAGTTAATAATGGGAGATGGAATCTCACAGTCTTTTGTGCCCAGTCTTACTTGAAACCCAATACTTAGTACTCACTAACCTTAATAGTAGATGTGAGTCACCAGTGATTGGCTGGATAATGATACACTGTAAATTGCATAAGGAAAAGATAGATATATTCACTTTGTAAAATACAAAATAATGCACATGATATCATGTCAATGTAAAGATATTTTAATGACATGTCATTATTTCAGTAAACTTGTTGTTTACCTGTGGAGATAAAAAAATTCTTTTTCTTCATTTCTTCTTGACCTTAGTTAATCTATGTATATATCTTCATGTGCTTATGTGACAACACTTTCTGATATATTTTCTATTTTGTGTAAGTCAAGAATTAAATAACTTTAATTGTGGCACTGCAACTTATAAAAGTGATTTACCTAAATAATGCCCGGATGTTCTTCTATACTCCAACTATCAACAGTGATTTGTTTCTGGTTGTTGGTTTTTTTTTTGTTTGTTTATTTTGTGTGTTCTTTAAACAAAATTGTGATCTCAGATTTAGCTTTTCTCAAGAATCATCCACTATTTGAAACAGTCTGATCTAAATATGGCTTGAGTCTCTGTCAATTTGGGCCAATCTGTTTTCTTCTTTTCAAGATTTATCTTTTATTCAAAATATTTGATCTTTTAATAAGCTTGCTGTAATCATACTTCCTGATTACCAGCAACAAAAGTTGTATCCAAGAAAAACAAATGTGTAGAAAGATAGCTTTCACGGATAAGCATGAATCTGAGGGAAAAAAATGTTTTGGAAGAGGATGGAGTGGAAAAGATACTACCAACAACTAATATGGCCACTCAGGAATGAAGAGACCTGAAGCACTTTTGCTTTTCTGAAAATGTCTCCAGAGAAGCTATGTTAAAGAAGAACTGGAAAACTCAAGTTGCTTAAATATAAAAATAGGATCAAAATAAGTCACTCAGTACAACCTAATGAAGGATGGTATATAGGAAAATGCAGTTGGTAAATCTGAAATGCATACTTCTATTTTATGTAAGCCTGGAGTCTATTTCTTTCTGTGATTTTGTTTGTTAATAAATAATCTCAATAGCTCGGAAAATGCAGTTATTACCTACTGCCCAAGAATTATATTTATTTTGATATTTTAGAAAAATTGATGGTTGTAAAATATTTTTAGAAAATGAGTGGGAAAAGCCATAATGAGCCATGCACATAATTTTTCTTTATTGTTTTCTTTCTACCATTTTCCTCAACCACAAGGGATCATGTTCTTTTTGTGTATATGGTTAAAGGAAATATACAATTCTTCAGACTGTATCTGGGTTGTTTTTTAGTGCTAACCCATAAAGGAACTCAATTCAAGTTTTTACAATCAAGCTTTAATATGAGCAGAATCTTTTCATTTTCATTTCAAATTATTCCCCAAGCATCCACAAAACAGGACTAGCATGCATTTCCTTTCTTTTGTTTAAAAGTGTGCCAGTTTAGTTTATCTGTTATGTGACATTTTCTACTAGCTTTCTGGTTATGAATTGAAATAAAATTTCATTTCAAAGTGATTGATGGAACTCTATTATATTTTAGCAATCTGAAAGATTTCAAAAATAACAGCTCAAGAGCAATTCTGACTTGGAGAGAATTAAAATTGCTTATTATGTTTGCTGAAAGCAGACAATATTATTAATGGTGTATTCATAATTAAAATATGCAAAGTATATTCTCATTCCAAAAAAGTACTCATAAAATCATGGTAAATCATACATTATTTTTGTCTTTATTTCTAGCAACTGAATACATATTTTCTTCAATCAAAGTTGACATTATAAAAAGTCATAATAAATTGATGTTTCAAGTTCTCCTCCTACCAGCTAAAGAAGATTCTGATTTGTTGATTTTCTCCTTCCTGTGTTTTCTAGAGAAAGCAATGGCAATCAGTCTGAAGGATCTAAAACAAGAGAATTGATGGAATCTCTGTAGCTATTGTTGAAAGTAAAAGAAACTACATATGTTTTCTTTTAATAATCTCTTCATTGTGCCCAAAATTAAAGTTAAATTTTAAGTTAATTATATATATATATGAATCTATGGTTATATAACTGCATTTATTCATATTTTAGGCAACTAAAATGATGTTGACATCATAAAAGTTACACAAAGATCTTTTTGGATTGCTATATTTGAAAATCCTTCATTATTGTTAGCAATTAATTCAGTAATTGATTTAGTGTTAGTAATTAATAATTTGCTTTAGATCTAGGCTTTAGTTTACCTTTGACAAATATACTATTAGCCTGTTCATTCATTGCCTCATTTCTATGAAGTAAAGAATATTGCCCACATAATTGACCCAAGTGAGCACAGACATGACAAACTCATTTCACCTGTCCAAGAACACAGTAAGTATTGAAGTTGTAGTGAATTGACTTTAAGCCTGGTCCCTTACAGTCTATGGATCAAGACACTATACTCAGTCCTTATTCAAAGGCCAGAATTAATTACTATTTAAACTATAATCCAAACTACTATGGCAGTGATTTAGCTCTTGGATAATAGGACATTTAGACATCATTGCTATTTTCCTTTTTCTTGAAAAGTACTTTGACTCAGCCAGGCAATAGTGGTTCATACCTGTAATCTTAGCTACTCAGGAAACTGAAATCTGAGGTTCGCCAGTTTGAATGCAGTGTGGCAGGAAACTGAGAATTTTATCTTCAATTAACTCCTACCCCAAAATTTTAGAAAGCCAGGAGTGGATCTCTGGCTCACATGGTAAAGCATTAGCTTTGAGCAAAAGAGCTCAACTATACCACCTAGTCTGGGTTCCTGGGTTCCTGCCCCAGGACCTGCACACACACACACACACACACACACACACATACACACACACACACACACAAAGTACTTTGCCTCTAAAAAATGCAAGTCTCATGCTATTTTTACAGCTTAATGCTACACAAACTCATACCTATTCTGCATGTGCATACTCATGCAAGCACACATACACACAAACTATTCCATTGTATATAGGACATAAGAAAAGAAGTGATTACATTCTTTGTCAAAAATAACACATACTTGGAATCAGATATGGAATAGCATTTGAGGCTTGGTGTTACTCATGAAACAGTAAGCCATCACTACAACATTACTCTCTCTTGCCATTGGGGAAGGAATTCCTACATTATCCATTAATATACTCATTCATTGTCAGCAGGCATCTCTCTGAGCAGCAGGCACTACAATATTAAAATTATAACCTCACCAAGCAGTCAACTAGCATTTAATCTCTGTTTTTATATGCTGGTAAAACTCTACTGTCTGGAAATAACAATGTTATGAAGAATTATACATTTTAAATCTGGGTAAAAGTCTTAATAACTTTGTGACATAATCAGATTATATTTTTGTCTAAAATACATTTGTATGTAAATGAACTATGATTTTTCCTTTTATAGTATGTTATTGCTCTAATGAGAAGTGATTAAAAATACCCTAGTGTTCAATTTTATTCATCATATAGTTGAATGCAAATTATCCCATTGTAAGCAAAGTAATACAATCTAAGAAGAGACATTACCTTTCATGGAAATATGAATAATATGGAGAAACTCAGGAACTTGTGAGTTTATGATGTATTGACTGATTTCTCAAAAGAGCTCTACTTTTCTTTGTGCTCTGATGATTTTTATACTCTATGGAAATGCAACACAATACTATCTGGGATTTAGAAGGAGTGTGGTTTCTTTCTGTAAACTGCAGAGGTAATTGCACATTTAAGGAAGTGTTTTAGAATATAGTTCAGAATATAGTACGTTGAGATTATAAACTGATTCTGTCCAAATTGTTCTCTCTCCTGAATGTCATTGTGAGTTATCAGAAAAATTAGTACCAGAGTCTGAGGAAAGATATGTTAGCAATGCTATATGTTAACTTACTTGCCCATATTACCAAAGAAGGATCAAATTGATCAATATCTTCATCATTTTACCTATCCAGAGTTTTCATTCTGATAGTGTATATTTTTGTTTTGATTCTACTATGTACTTGTCTTGTTATTATTTATATTATTATATTGATTTGTCATGACTTATTTTACTAAAAAGTTGCTGTTTCCTAGTTTTCAAAGCACCTTAGTGCTTAAATTCAAAAGTTAACTTAAAGCCAAGTGTCAACACTTACACCTGTAATCCTAACAACTTGAAGCGGGGATTCAGAGAATCGCAATTCAAAGACAGATAGGAGAAAATAGTAGGGCACCAACCAAGCAAGAAAACGAAGTATAAAATCCAGAGTTCAAATCCAATATTGATTGCTAAAATAAAAGGATAATTAAAAATTTTTTGTAATCTTGAAAAATTTTTGAAAAGAGAAATTTATTGTTATGTTCATAGGAAGCATTGGAAGAATGTTAGTAAGCATTCATTGATAGATCAATGCCAGAATCAAGAAGAGAATATACAAAGATGAAAACAGTAGCAGTTAGAGAAGCAGAAAATGAGAATGGACCAGAGAAAGCAAAGGCCTTATGGATCAGTGTACACATGTTGTGAACAGATATAATGATATTTGGGGGCAATTGTTTGAATATTTTAACTAAGGATTGCTCACAGTATTCAAATTCTTATTAATTAGGATCTTCAGTATCTCTTCAGGAAACAAAAGATGTGCCTGTACCATCCACAATTGTCAAACTCACTGTCAAATACCTCTTATTTTCAGTGTTTATTGATGAAATCTCTTTTTGTGCTACTCTGCTCACTACTTCAGAGATAGGAAATCTTTTTTAAATAAGTTTTTTATTGGTAAAATACTGTACAGAGGGGTTACAATCACATGAACAAGGTAATGAGTACATTTCTTATCAAGCATTGTTGCCTCCTCCTTTGTTTTTCCCCTACCATCCCTTGACTCCCATCTCCACAACCACATTTCCCCCACCCCCCTACCTACCCCTGCCTAAATTGTAAAAATCATTTTTTCACATAGTGTCTTGTACATTTCATTGTTGCAATGGGTCAACCTGTATTCCTATTTAAACAATTTGTTTTTTCCTTTCCCCTCCACAAATTATACCAACATCTAATATAGTGAAAACAGGGATTATACCGTGGGGGAGGGACATACATACAAAGCAACAAAAAAAATCATGTGGTAACTTATAAATAAATTAAAAACAATAGCAAGAAAGAAAAAAACACTGTGTCCTTATCTTGGGGTTCATTTCGCTTAACATCATCTTATCTGACCTTTCCTGCTTGTCTAAGATATATACTAGTTATTGCAAATAAAGGAAACCATGCAACCTATGTTTCTTTGGGCCTGACTTACTTCACTTAATATATTTTTTCCAAATCTTTCCACTTCCTAACAAATGGAGCAATGTCATTCTTTCTGATGGAGGCATAGAATTCCACTGTGTATGTATACCACATTTTCTTGATCCATCATCTACTGAGGGGCATCTGGGTTGATTTCATATATTACCTATGGTAAATAATGCTGCAATAAGCATAATTGTGCTAGTAGCTTTAGTATATGATCATTTGGGTAAATGCCCAAATGTGGGATTGCTGGGTCATAGGGGAGCTCTATGTGAAGTCTTGAGGAACCTCCACACTGCTTTCCAAAGTGGTTGAACAAGTTTACACTCCCACCAACAATGTAGTAGGGTTCCCTTCTGGCCACATCCCCTCCAGCATCTGTTGTTATTAGAGTTCTTGATTATAACCATTCTAACTGGGGTGAGGTGGTATCTCAGTGTTGTTTTGATTTGCATTTCTTTTATGGCTAGAGAGGTTGAGCATTTCTTCATGTGTCTATAGGCCATTCTTATTTCCTCTTCAGAGAAGTTTCTCTTTAATTCTTTAACCCATATATTTATTGTGTAGTTGTTTCTTTGAGGATTTGTTGTTGGGGGATTTAATTTTTTGAATTCCAGGTATATTTTAGATATGAGACCCTTGTCCATTGTATGGCTAGTGAAGATATTCTCCCAACCAGTGGGCTTTCTATTGATCTTGCTAGCTATGTCCTTTGCCATGCAGAAGCTCTGCAATTTCATGCAATCCCATTTGTCCAACCTTTCTTTGATTTGTTGTGTTTCTGGGTCTATATTAAGAGAATTTCAGCCTGTGCCAATGAGACCTAGGGTTTCTCCTATTCTGATCTGTAATGTTTTCAGAGTGTCTGCTTTGACTCAGAGGTCTTTGATCCATTTGGAGTTGATTCTGGTGCAGGGTGATATATAAGGACCTAGCTTTAGTTTTCTGCAAATGATTAACCAATTTTGCCAGCACCATTTACTAAAGAGGCTGTCTTTCTTCCATTCTATTTTTTAACTCCCTTATCAAAGATTAGTTGGCTATAAGTCTGTGGGTTCATTTCTGGGTTTTCAATTCTATTCCACTGGTCCTGAGGTCTGTTCTTATGCCAGTACCAAGCTGTTTTGATTACTATGGATTTTTAGTAGAGTTTGAAATTTGGTATTGATATTCCTCCAGCACTGTTATTTCTGTTAAGGATCATTTTTGCTATTAAGGGTCTTTTATTGTTCCATATGGATTTTTGGATTGCCTCTCCTATTTCCTTGAAGAATGAGGTTGGAATATTGATAGGTATCACTTTGAATTTGTAAGTAGCCTTGGGAAGTATTCCCATTTTCAAGATGTTGATCCTTCCGATCCAGGAGCATGAGAGGTTTTTCCACTTTCTAAGTTCTGTTTTGATTTCCTTTTTCAGGGTTTTAAAGTTTTCATAGTAGATGTCCTTCACTTCTCTGGTTAAGTTAATTCCTAAGTATTTTATTTTGTGTGGGGCTATTACGAATAGAGTTCCTTTCCTGATATCAGCCGTGTTCTTCTCAATGTTGGCATACATAAAAACCATAGATTTTTGAGGGTTAATTTTATACCCTGCTAATTTGCCAAAGTTTCAAATCACCTTGAGTAATTTGGGATTCGGAGTCCATGGGATTCTTTAAATACAAGATCATGTTGTCTGCAAAGAGAGAGAGTTTTTCTTCATCGTTCCCTATTTGAATCCCCTTTATGTTTGCATCTTGTCTTTTTTCTGTAGCTAGGCATTCTAATAATAAATTGAAGAGAAGTGGAGAGAGTGGATATCCTTATCTCATTCCTGAGTTTAGAGGAAATGGCTTTAGTTTTTCACCATTAAGTATAATGCTGGCTGTAGATTTGTCATATACAGCCTTTATTGTATTGAGGAATGTTCCATGGATTCCTAATTTTTCCAGAGCCTTCATCATAAAAGGACATTGGATCTTGTCAAATGCTTTTTCTGCATCTATTGAGATAACCATGTGGTTCTTATCCTTGCTCTTGTTGATGTGATGAATTATATTGATTTGCATATTTTGAACCAGCTTTGCATCCCTGAAATGAATCCTGTTTGATCATGTTATATGATTTTTTGGATGAATTGTTGAAGTCGATTGGCCAAAATTTTGTTGAGAAGTTTTGCATCGATGTTCATCAAAGCAATGGTTCTATAGTTCTCTTTCTTTGATGAGTCCCTGCCTGGTTTGGGGATGAGGGTTATGATGGCTTCATAAAAAGAGTTTGGTAGTGAACTTTCTCTTTCAAGTTCATTGTTGAGTTGAAGGTGTATTGGTGTGAGTTCTGCTTTGAAGGCCTTGTAGAATTCTGCTGTAAATCCATCCAGTCCTGGGCTTTTCTTAGATGGGAGGTCTCTTATTACTGTTTCTATGTCAATGCTTGATATGAGTCTGTTAAGTTGGTTTAACTCATCTTGGTTTAGTTTTGGCATATAGATATTTGCTGGGAAATCATCCATTTCTTCCAGGTCTCAAACTTATTAGCATAGAGTTTTGAGAAGTATTCCCTTATAATGTTCTGGATCTTAGTTGTTTCTGTGGTGATGTTTCCATTCTCATGAAATAGGAAATCTTGAAATAAAATATTAGGGTATTTTAATGTCTAAGTCTTGAAATAAAATATTTGGGCATTTTAATGTCTAGGTCATTTGATTATTTTATTAAATAATTCATTTTAAGTCTAAATTTTCTAGGGTGATCATTTGTACATTTTTATATTTTTTGTATGTTACTGTTGGAACATTTTGTTTCAATTTTGAAAAGGTTCTAATATAATATGCAGTCTTAATATACTTTTAAAAAATAGTATAACAAGACCTGTCTGTGTGGCGGTAAGATATTCCTCTTAGGTGACCTATGTACTACATGCATATAAAACATTCAAGATTTGCTCTTCATATTACCTCTAATGATCACCTTCCCCCTATCTGTAACACCAGTTTGCTTGGGTTTTTGGTCATTGTATATTCCATATTAGTATATCTGGTGATTAATGAGATCACTAATGACTCCCTCTTCCCAAGTTTAATATTATACCATCTTTTACCTTATCCCACTCGGTGTTCTTGGTTTTAAATAAGTAGAGCTACTTTGGTCATCCTACAATGCAGAATGTGTCAGGAGCTTAGTCAGGTGACCAAGTCAGCCATTAAGTCTACAATAGAAATGTGAATAGAAGGAGACAATAGAAAGGAGAGTCTCCGGAAGCACAGTAAAAAGATTTACAGAGTCTTGGCTGTATCTTTAACTCAATTAAGAAAGTCATTATTTTGATTAACTGTGGCTATGTTCTGGGCTAGATTTGTCAAGTGATATAGCTCTATTTTCAAAATAGAATAAGATTTATGGGAGCCTTTTTCTTGAAATATTCTATCATTCGCCAATTGAAATTCAATGCCACCTTCAAAGAACTTTCCTTCATAAAAATGCTAATCATAATCAAATGATTAGCTCATGATGATCACAGGTTAGAAAACTTTTGAGATTTGTTTCTGACAGTGTTTCATAGTCTAAAAATATTGATTGAAACTTTTTTATTTTTGAGAAGCTTACCTCTAATGCCTCAGATTTGGCTTCTGGAGGAAGCTGTTTTTAATCAACTACTTAAAAAATGAAATTGCTTCAAAATGTTCTTAGTATATTTTTTATCTGATCTTATTTACTTTTACTAGCAGCAATTTGTGTTCTAAAATTTATTCTCTTTTGGATAGAGTCTTGCTTACAAATTTTAAGATGTATATTTTAAGACACACATATGTGTGTGTGTTCATGCCTATAATTAGAGATCAACAATAGATTAATACATAGACATATAGTATAGTCCATATTTTTTATTTTCCTTACTTTTCAAAAGCAACGCGTTAATAAAGTTCATTTGTGCTTTGTATGTTGAATGGGGAAAGCATCTGCATATATGTTCTCGGCTAAAGTAATAAAACTGTGTCAAAATATAGGAAGAAAAGTGTATAATTTAAGAGATGGCACTAGAATTTGAGAGTGAAAAACATAGAGAGAGGGAAAAAAAGGAAGAACCGGCACAACTGCTATAAGAATGGATGTCAAAGAAGAAGACTCCAATGCTGATATTAAATAAAGCCAGAGAGAACCAAGTAGCTGTGGGAAAAAAGAAAAGAAGACAGTAAGAGGGAAAGAATAGATAGTGGTGAAGATTAGATTTTTTTTTTGCTAATAGGCTATTTCAATTGTTATTTTTTTAAGTTTTCTGAACTTCAAATGGTTGCATAATATGGTTACAATGGAACCTCTCCATTTATGGACCCAGTGCATGTGATGCATCTCTGCTTCCAGCTTGTATGTGTTCATCTGTTCCCGTGTATGGGCATGTTTATGCTGGAGGTTGTATTTTAGGTTTAATATCTACATATGAGGAAAACTATACACCCTTTGTCTTTCTTGTTCTAGCTCATTTTCCTCAGTATGATATTTTACACATCCATATATTTCACTGAAATTGGCATAATTTTATTCTTCTTAATGGCTGCATAAAAATTCCATTGTTTGTATATATCTTTGTGTGTGTCTGTATGTATATACCCAATTGCTCTACACACATACAGTCCCTGAGTTGTTTCTATAACTTAGCTATTGTGCACTGTTCTGCAATGGACTTAGGTATGTGAGTTTCTTTGTTGTGTCCTATCATATAGTCTTTTGGATAAATGGTACAACTAGATTCTAAGATAGCTAAACAGGTTTTTGTTTGTTTGTTGTTTTTAGTAATCTCTGTATTGGTTTCTATATTAGTTACACTTCTTGACATTCCAATCAACACAATGTTATATTTAAAGCAAAATGCTTCATGGTAAAAGGGTTTTGAGGGACTAAAGCATCAGTGCTGTCCCCAAAGAATCTTCTGAAAAAATACAGGCCTGTAGGAATCAGGGCTAGAGAAACTCATCCTCATGGTGCCAGGAGAACTCGATTCACTGCTTCACCTGCTGAGTTTCTGGGTGACAGCCATGGCAGCAGATGCATTACAGTTCCTGTCTTCCTGTGGTGGCTTCAGGCATGCTTCACTGTCCTCAGAAATGCAGGATTCTGGATTCACGTGTGGGGCATCTACTTAATCCCTACTGATCACCATCACTGAGCCATGATGAGCCACACTGGCTCCAGACCAAATGTAAACCAAACAAACCCAGTAATACTCACAATGTCTTTATTTTTAATTTTTGCATTTTGTTCATTATCGACTTTTTGACACAAAGCTGGATTTTCAAATATTATATTCCATATGATATGTGATGATGACTGGGTTGTAATCATTCTCTGGAATTTTGCAAACGAGGTTAGATGGCCCTTTATCGCATTCCCTTCCCAGCATTACTGTGTCCCTTAATTATTCCACACAACTGAGTTATCAGAACTGATTCTTACCCATTCATATGTTATCAGAACTGATTCTTACCATTACTATGTTAGTCACCCTGCCGCTCCACTTAACTGAGGACTGCTACAAACAGCAAAAGAAACAACCTAAAATCGTACTGTTTATCACTGAATTTGAAAGCTAGTCTATCTGATGAAACAGGGGAAGGTGACCAAGAGAAACAGCAGAAGAGAATGTGGCATAAATTCAGTGGGATCTTGTTTCTGGATCCTGGAGGGGAGTCTTCTAGTTCTTGCAAGTTTCTGATTGAGAGACGTTTTGCCCACTTCTATCTATGATAATTTAGGCTAAGGAAGTGGCTCATTATGAGGGCTGGTCTGTCAGCCAAACTGTTTAGAAAGTTCAGGATTGGAGCCAGATGATATCAGTTTGAGAAGGTGTGAAGAATGTATAACTTGGCCAATGAGCGTATCAATTATGCACACATAATAAAGTTGCACCAGAAAGGATGGACAATCAAAATCAGGTTAGCCATACTCTGACAATATGCTGTAGAGTAGGCTATACTCTGTATGTTATCATAAGCCATTGTGCCAGGAAGGTAATGTGTCCTGACTCCACAATTACCCTTTGGGACCTTGTGAAATCATGTCTCTACAAGCTTAAAAAGCTGGGAAAAATAATGATTTACAATGATAATATCTAATAATCACAATGGTCTTATAATATTTTTTGAGATAAAAGTTCCATTATATTAGTCCAGGCTAGCTCAAACTCCCCATCCACCTGCTCCTTCCTTTCATGTTCTGGAATAATAGAAGTGTGCCAACATTCCCAGCTTATAACTGCTGTTGCTAGACACTTGTATAAGCATGGAAAAGGAAACAGAAGATTTTACTTGCTGTTTGTTCTCACATGCTCACCTCCTCCTGGCTTTGTCCCTTTCATAGGCTATCCTATCACACACTACGTAATTTTAATGTTCTGCCCAGCAGTTCATTTTTACAGCTTAATATCATGTGTTTCTCTCTTTATAGCAAAACTCACATTAACTCTCCTCTGAATTCTCCCTAAACAGGGTAGTTTCTTTTGGTTATATCTACTCAATTGTGTTATCATAGGGTTGCAATTCCATTCATTGCAAAAATGTGCTTCTCTAGATAAAAACCTTCAGACTGGGTAATTTCTGACTGTGGTGCCAAATAAAATCTGGTACTTATGAAGTACTCTATACTATTTTGTTAAAGAATCAATGAATAAATGAAATAATTGAATATGTAACTGAAAGCCATTTCCTATTTAATAAAAAATGCCAACCTGTCAATATTTGATGGATTATACAGAATAAAATTTTGCCTAATTTGCAAGCATTTTATTTAAACTTTGATACTACTAGTGGTTTGCATAATTCCCAATTTATACACATAGGTCACTTTGATAAAACTCAGTTTTGGACAAAACATTTTTGATGATTAAGACAATGTAAAGCTGAGAAAAAGTTGTCATAGAAGATTGTTACTTCAGGATAATTTAACATGATTATATTAGATAGAGCTGCCTTTTACATGTTTGATTTATCACATTTTCATGTTGTATCATAATATCAATAACAACCATGTAAATATACTGAAATTAGAGGGCTGGAGAAGCCACATCCTTATCCTCTCAGTTTCATTTTTTTTTAATGAGTAGAGTAGATGATGTAAACTCTGAACTACATAGAAATTCCCCCTTTGCTTCCTGTGCAGAGAAGAGAGCCCAATGTGTCCTGTCAACTGTTTCCTTTTCACACAATGAAACCTCTCTGTAAGATGAGTAATTAAAACAATTGGTGGCTGGGAGAGGTTAGAGAGGGTAGGGAAACTTCTGGGAAGAAATCATAAGAATTTTTCCAGATATTACAATTATATTTTTTTTATATTTTTATAACTCTATCAATAGATAGATAAATGGATGGATGCATAGAAAGACAGAGAGCTAGATGGATAGCTAGATAGATAAGAATACATTACTGAGAAGACTAGAAAAATTTGTGGCCATTTTTCAACTTTTAAAATCTCTTAAAATTATTCTTAAGCCAGGCACCAATGGCTCCTGCCTGTAATCCTATTTACTCAGGAGGCTGAGATCTGAGGATCATGGTTCAAAGCCAGACGGGGAAGGAAACTCCATGACACTCTTATCTCCAATAAATCACTAGAAAACTGGAAGTGGTGCTGTGGCTCAAGCTGTAGAGCGCTCACCTTGAGCTGAAGAGCACAGGGACAGTGCCCAAGCCCAGAGTTCAAGCCCCACAACTGACAAAAAAAAAATATATATATATATATATATATATTCTTGTTTTTACCTCTATTCATAATCTATTTTTTTCTTTTACTTTTTGAGAAACATTAAATGTAACTATACCTTATATTATGTGTCGTAGCAGGTCATTCTTACTCATCAGAAAATCCCTAAAGAATTTCTTTGTCATTAGATTCTTTGAAAGCCCCTCCCCCAAGGTATAACCCCTGTTTTCACTGTATTTGATGTTGGTATAATTTGGGGAGGAGAAGGGAAAAAACAAATTGTTTATATAGGGAAGCAGGCTGACCCATTGCAACAATGAGATGTACAAGACACTATGTTGAAAAACAAATTTTACAATTTAGGTGGGGGGGGGAGAGTGTAGTTGAGGAGGTGGGAGGGAAGGGATAGTAGGGAAAAAGCAAAGGAGGAGACAACAATGCTTGATAAGAAATGTACTCATTACCTTGCTCATGTACCTCTGTATAGTATTTTCTCAATAAAAGCCTTATTTAAAATAAAAGTAAAAATAAAAAAATAAAAACAGGTAAGTTTCATTGAATATTGTCCTTTCAACTCTTAATACCCAAGTACACAGAACAATGTTTTACATGTACAAAATCATCCCCAGGAAATGACTAGGTTGTGAACACATATACACTAATGTGTGTATAATTATGTGCTTGCATAATACAAATAGTATATAAAACTAATTTGTGTAATAGTTTCATAAGGATAACAAAACTTACACAGATCATTGGATATGTTCTTTGTAGACACATATATACACATAGAAGAAACATTATATAGACTCGTTTGTCACAGCAAACCAGTTGTTACAACTACATGGGAATATCACAAGTCATTAATTGTTTATAACTCAGTACTCTACCTTTAAGGTGCATGTACAGGACATGTTCAGGAACAAACCATTCTTTGAGTTATTTATTCAGCAGGTATTATTAGTCTTCAAGTCTTAAAATTAACTGGATTATGAGACTGGAAGCCAGGAAGTTCTGACTCCTGTCTTACCACCCCTGTCTGGCAGAACTGACAGTAGTTGGCAAACCCTCTGTCTTTCATATATATACATTAATATACATATGTATACATATATTTACGTGTACATATACATATATATGTATATGAATTCATGTATATGGATATATATGAATATATTACATATATTATATAATATAAAGATATATTATATGTAAATATATAGAAAGAATCTTTTTGTAAGTACAATAAATGCTGTTAGGAATTAGGTAAGTTATTAACTTCCCTGACTTCTTCATCCCCTATAAGTAACTCCTGCAGAGACAAGAATTTGATTCCCCTAAAACCTATGTGACACTAGCTTACTTATGAATGAGATATGATTCTCCAAACCAGCATTCATATCATCTATTGTTCCAAAACATTATCTTATACATTGTTTTACTTTGTGAAATATTTGATAGTTTTATATAATATTTTATCTTGCAGTAGTTTTACATTATCCTACTTCACAAAAAAAATCTGCATATTTGATATTCAAAGTATGTAGTTGCTAATGAAGCTCCCTGAGTTCTATAGTCTAATTTTTTTATTTGATTAATTCCTAACTTAGGACTTAAATCTTCCTTTTTGCTAACAGATCTCTTCCTAGTGGAAAAACTAGGAAATAAGAACTATCAAACATATTCTGTTGAACTTGTTAAAGGATCAATTGTCTCAGAAAAAAATTTCAAAATATGAAATGTCATATCAAGATTATTGTTTATCTCCTTTTTGAGGTTAAAACAAGTCAGACCTTTGTAACGTCTCTCTCTCTTTTTTCTTCCCCAGTACAGGTATTCGAACTAAAGCCTTGCCCTTAGGAAACAGGTTTTCTAATGAGTCACCGGGCTATGCCTGAGCTATATCTTTTTTATCTTTTTTACTTTAATTTTCATGTAAAATTCCCAAACTGGGGTACAAAGTATTAGTCAACCTTCCAGACTCAGTTTCTCTGTTCCTTGAAAAGAGGATTGATCTGCCTCCCAGAAGTGTTTCAAGAATTAATTAGTTTGTACTTGAAAAGTGCATGCAATGTGAAAGGTCCCATTTAAATGCAAAGTGTTCCTAATCAGTGAATACCAGATTCAGCAGTTTCTTTTTGCCTTTTATAAACTCTTGCAACTCTTTAAACAAAATTCTTAGTCACAGGTCTTTCCAGTTTTCTTTAAAATCTCCTATACACATTTCTTGCCTACTCCTTAAGCACTTATAAAATAATCACCGGGTTTCTTTTTTTCTTTTACAAGAATGTAATGTATACATTCTTGAAAATATTTTGGGGAGTGTGGTTTCATTTTATTTCTCTGCTCTATTGTTGCAATGAAGCAGTATAAATACATCAACTGGTGGTTCAAATTGTGACTCAAATTGCGACTCCATTGCTAATAGATTTGCAGGAGAATTGTATTATTTGTAAATACATTTTATGCAATATTAACTATTATAATTCAGTACCTATTCTGAAGATTTATATAGATGTTGCTTGCACATGAAGAGAAAGTGTGAAGCTAATGCTTATGGCTCCACCGTGGAGCTGAGAAGAGGAACTGCAAGCTTTGGGATTGGCATCTTACACATGAGCCCTGTGAAAAAGAACTGTGTGACCTACACTTTCAGTCCTCACTAAGGAGTGGAATCTTCATAGAACAGAGGAGACAAATGTGTGTTCCCATCATTTGAAAGTCAGTCCGTCTTTACATTTTCACTTCAAAGACAAGCATTGAGAAGATGGATGGATTTGTAGAATTCAGCAAGGTTGCTTCTACGTTTTCTTTTTTACTTCTTATTTTTAGATTCTTTTGGATTTTGTAAGATGTTTTAGGGAATAGATTTACATTAATTCCTCATTTAAAAAGACCTTTAATTTCAAAGAACTGTTAGGTGTGTGTGTGTGTGTGTGTGTGTGTGTGTGTGTGTGTGTATTAACCAAAGTCTTTTTTAAGAATGTCTCCCAAGAAACAGTGACATTTAAAATGATAGAACCTCAACATCATTCAATAATAAAATAAGTATATAAACCACCCATATTCTTAACATGCCATAGAAGAGGAAATACCTTTCTGTGCCTGAAAAATTAGCAAAATGAATAAATCTATAGTAACTAAATGAAAAGAAATTATTATTAAATTCCTAGATAAATGAAATATTCTACAGTATTTTATCACTTGTTGGAGTTTTTGAACACAATTTGAGAATGAAGGTGAAATAAGCATGATTTTCTGAATTTTTCTATAATTATTCTCTTAACCTCAAAGAAACAATCCCTTAGCCAATCATTCTTCACAAGTGATTTTAAGCCCATTTTAAATTTTATTACATTTTTTATTATAAAAATACTGCACAGAGGGGATACAGTTACATGCGCAAGGTAATGAGTACACTTGTTATGGAGCATTGTTGCCTCCTCCTTTGTTTTTCCCCTACCATCCCTTCCCTCCCACCTCCTCAACTACTCACCCCCCCCTCCTGTCACCAAAGTTGTAAAGTTCATTTTCAACTTAGTATCTTGTACGTCACATTGTTACAATGGGTCAACCTGAATCCCTATTTAAGCATTTTGTTTTTTCCCTTCCCCTTCCCGAATTAGAGAAGTGTATATACAAGATGCATCAAATACAGTGAAATACCGACATCAAATACAGTGAAAACTGGGGTTATACCATGGGGGAGGAACATACAAAGAAACAAAAAAAAATCATATAGTACATTATAAATACGTTAGAAACAATAGCAAGCAAGAAAAAATATATTTGTGTCCCTATCTTGGGGTTCATTTCACTTAACATCATCTTATATGGTCATATGTACATAGCTTTTTTACCTTTTCTACTTGTCCTACACATGAATGCCTACACACTTTATATCAGTAAATAACAATATTCTAATTTATTGCCAGTGGATTGGTGGTTAAAAAATTATTTTGCTTAGCACCAAACATATTAGAGATTCTGTATATTATTTTTGTAATATTTAACAGCAAAATGAGAAAAGTGTTTCATTAAAAGTATGTCATATTATCCACTGTTGGTTCCAACATATTAGAATGATATTGATTGTGCCACTATTCTTTATTCTGAAATCTGCTTCATATAGAAATTGTACATCAGCTCAATGTCTCCAGTTAATTCATGGAAGAAAGGAATTTCTATGCCAGATAAACCTCAATAAGAAAAGTGACAAATCAAGTTTAATGACACCGTTAGGTTTCTAACAATAATAATAAAGGCATACATGTTGCTTAGAAATTTTAAATATTCAGCAATACGCTGAGTTAAAATCAGGAAACAATCGACCATACGTATAGTTACTATTTTAATGCCCCAAACTTGTTTCTCTATAGGCCTTTCCTCAGCTAAGACTAAAAAATGCATTCACTGGAACAATTCTTGCCTGCTCTACATAATCTACTGCATTTTCAAATGAATGCTGCTCATTTTGCTCCTATTTTCTTGTTTCTCCTTCTGCATCTTCTTGCCTCCTTTTTCATTGTGGGTCTCCCCAGCTTCTCTCCTCCATAGTCAGCTACGGACCTAGGAGGTCTTTTACAATATATTAGTCTGATCATGCTCCTTCTTCATTCAAAAGTACTTCGTGTTTTTCGTTCCAAATGCCTAGAGAGTAATCTTTCCCTGTGTTTAATGCTATGGTGTGCATGATAATATTTCCAAGCCCCTCCTGAAAAAGAATTATCTCATTACACAGAAGACATATGCACTGCAGTTTGTGCTTATTGCTGCAAATTATTTGTCCACAGTATTAGTGTATGCATTCTACTGAAAGGACAGGTGAAGATGATGGCCCACTTTGTTATCTAGCTGGTGTTTTAAGTCCTCTCTTCGGATTCCTACTTCTGTGACTTTTAGCAAGCTCTGATACCTATCTCATCTGTAAGTATGATGTTGACTAAAATTAAGTGAAGAATTGCATACAGAATCTTATGAAATACCCAAGAGAGCATGACAATTTTTAATGAACACAAATTAACTTCTCACTGTTGTTAGAATTTTTCCCTAACAGTATATTACTCACAAAATGCACTCAAGAATGTTGCTGAATTTAAATGCGAGTAGCAAAGAGACTTAATTATTCATCAGAAAAAGAAATGATCACCACCATTATTAACATCATTATCAGCACCTTCAAACATTCAACACGAACAAGATGTTTAGCTGAATAAATGAGAAGACATATTGTTTACATCCAAATACTTGTAATCAATAGGAATATTGTTTCCCTAAAGCTGTACCAATAAGTGATTTGCATAAGAAATTTTTTACAACAGCAATGTGTTAAGTGATAAAGGCAAAAATACAAATATTTTACAATTGTGGTCTCAACAAATGTGCATATTAATGTTTCGTGAAATGGTCACTTTAGAATATGCATGCGTAGGTTTATCCAAGTTTACAATGAGCACATCAGAGGGCTTGACAATACCGATAACATAACTTCATGCTCTTGTGTGAGAGCACAGGTGTACATATGATAATTTTATTTATATGTTTGAAATAATTTATATTTAAGATGAAAATGTAAGAGTTGTATAAATTGTTTTAATCTAAAACTTTCAGATCTTTATTTCTACTAGGAAACAACACAAAAATATCAATTTTGTGTGACTTTATCATTTGGTATACTCAAGTCAACTGAACTGGATTGATTTTTTTGAACTTTGATGCAAAATTGATCTCAATGAATTGTTGATGAGAATAGAAAAATGAGAAAATACGAATTCCTGTCTCTGTTTGTCATTTTTTTTAGGCCTAGAAATTCATTCAGCAAGTGATGGCTAACAGGTACTCATGGTAAAAGATAAAACTCACAAATAATTCCCTTATGAACAATTATCCCATGGAATTCTTGATCTGATATTATTGAAAGAAATAGATACTGCCTGCATATGTAAAAGAGGAATATACCGGCCTAGTTATATATTTTCTTCTTTCCTTCCTTCCTTCCTTCTTTCCTTCCTACTTTCCTTCCTTCCTTCCTTCTTTCCTTCCTTCCTTCCTGTCTGACTATTTTTGTGACAGTTCTTGAACTCTATGCCTTAGTACTGTTCCTGAGCTTTATTCAAGGCAGGAACTCATACTCAAGCCACAGCTCCACTTCAGACATTTTGGTAGTTTCAAACTACAATCCTTAGATCTCAGCTTCAGGGTAGCTAATATTTTAGGTGTGAACCCTGGCATCCAGCTTATTTTCTTCTCTTCATAGGCATGCTTTTGTGAAACCTAGAACTAGTGTTACCTGTGTGAGTACTTGTCTGTCATACCACTCTAAAAATGAATTGCAAATGAGCTCCCTACCTAGACAGTCAGAATTAAATTTCTGAGTCATGGTTTTAGTACAGGAACAATTTTGTTGATCCAATATCTTCTTATTTTATAGTTTTATTTATTTCTTTAATTGTGAAAATACTGTACAGAGGAGTTACAATCACATGGGCAAGATAACGAGTTCATTTCTTATCAAGCATTGTAGCCTCCTCTTTGTTTCCCCTTCCCATCCCTTCCCATCCTCCCCCCCACCTCCCCCCACCCGACCCTCCCCCCCACCCCTATTGTTAACAGCTCTTTTTCCCTAAAGATCCAGTTGTTACAGCTGCAATGTGTAAAAAAAGTACACATTCAACTTTTTATTCATTTTTATTTAATTATTTTTATATCATAAAAGTCTGTTGTTAATAAATTTTCTCAGGTTATCTTCCCTGAAGTAATCTTCTCTGTTATCCTTTCTAGGTTCTAACATCTGACTCTAGAACAATGTCATCTCATAACAGAATTATTCAATACCGTTTAATCAATTAAATACTTCTTATTTTCTTTCTTTCCATAAGGCAAGCTATGCCCTTTAACCCCATTTTAGAAATTACACTAAATATACTATCCTGTGTACATATTCTTTATATGCTTTTCCATGGCTCCATATTGTCTGTGTACCAGGTGGCAAATAGACTCCATGTTATTGCCTAATGCCAGCTGTACCTGAAGTGTTGGGTAAACAATGACTCCAAAAGTGGGTTTCAGAATTAAATTGGAAATATAGTGATTGATTAGTGATGTTTGTGGCACAGGTAAAAATGGCACTTACCACCTATATAGTATGAGACTTAAAAACAGTGAACTAGAGCATCATGCCAGCATGTATCCTGCTGTGTCTATGTAGATGAAAGTGATTATGACTTGAAACTCTGATATACATTGTTAGGAAAATGGACCCCAATATATCAGGATATACATGACTTAACTAGGTTGCGCAGTAGAATCTGTTTAGCCTCTCTATGTTAACAGGATTGTTATAAAAACTAAATGTGTCTGTGTATAAATTTAGAGAAATCCCTGATACAAGACCTCTAAAATACTTATATTAGTATAGCACTTTTATAATTTATAAAACACAGCACACAGAGGTATCTGTATGTGTACACACTGACTACTTTGGGATCAAGAAAAGAGAGTAGAAAAATAAAGATATATTAAGTGAAGTAAGCCAGGCCCAAAGAAACATAGGTCTCATGGTTTCCTTTATTTGCAATTACTAGTATATGGCTGAGACAAGCAGAAAAGGTCAGATAAGTTGATGTTAGGGGAAATGAACCCCAAGATAAGGATTCATGTTTTTTTTCTTTCTTGCGATTGTTTCTAACACAATTATATGATGGGTTTTTTTTTTGTTGCTTTGTATGTCCCTCCCCCACGATATAACCGCTGTTTTCATTGTATTTGATGTTGGTATACTTTGTGGAAGGGAAGAAAAAAAAACAAATTGTTTAAATAGGGATACAGGTGGACCCATTGCAACAATTAGATGTACAAGATGTTATGTCAAAAAACAAACTTTAAAACTTTGGCTGGGGTGGAGGGAGGTGGGGGAGGGGGAAGGGGGTAAGAGATGGGAAGGGATGAGAAGGGTGCTTCATAAGAAATGTACTCATTATGTTGCCCATGTAATTGTAACCCCTCTGTATGGTATGTTCACAATAAAAAAAAAAAAGAAACAAAAGGGAAGAGAATGTGATTATAAAACTCAAGCATATCCTACAAATTGAGAAAATTGTGGCAAACAGTGAGGTTGGGAGGGGCAGGGGAAAATAATGAAATGGGTGGCAATAGTCAAGATACAGTATATTCATAAAGTATGTTGTTGAATGGCAACTCCTTTGTACAACTACTTAAAATGAGAAAAAATACCTTACCACTACATATAAAAAGACAAGTTATCTACATATACAGATATATTTACATATCCATAAGCACCTAATATAAACATGTAAATGTGTTTGTAGCATGCATGAATATTACATTTATATAAATATACCCATATGGAGAAATTGCTTTGGATATCACAGGAAGTTTCTGACAATTCTATTTTCTGCTACAGCAACAATTTAACTAAAAGTAATCAAATAAAAAAGTTTATTTTTAAAATGGGAAATAAGAGAAATTGATCTTCCAATGGAAACTAATTAAACTATGCATGCTTGGATAACACAACAGGCACCATGCTTCCTCAAGGTGTTTGCATTAATTGTATTCTTCACTTGAAGAGATTGTCACTAAATATAAACCTGGTTATCCCTCCTAGGACTGCCTACATGCCATTTTCTCGATGAAACCTCGCCTTGTCTATTTCTGCACACAATGCCTTTGGCACAGCATACATTAGTTGACTTTATTTTGTTCTGTTTTTTCTTCTACTGTGCTAGTTGCTTCATATACACATAAATACAATATGTTTACAAATATATATACATACACAGATAGATAATTATATATTATATAAATTATAGAAATAAACTGTATATAGTATATAATATATCGATACGTGTACAGGCATATTATATATATACAATTTTTGGTTTTGCTTTCCATTTTAGAATATAAGATTAATCAGAAGTTTGTTTATTGTTGTATAAACATGGCTTACATGATTGACTTCTACATAGTACAAGTGCGATATTATGGAAAATCAATGAAGAGAGAGTCATTTATTTGAAAGCAATGGGCATATTTAGGTATTCAAATATAAGAATCAATTATAAACTTCCCACCTTGTATGTAGGGCTTGATGCTTTATTTAGAGATGAAAGAAATGGAATAGGCCTTTTCAGTAAGCTATTTATTTTATACAGAATATTTTGAAATTGTCATGTCGCTATGATATGACACGTAAGGTGGAAGATTTAGTAACGAATAAGGAAAAATGTTAACAATAACAATAATAAATACATTTATGTCTGTACGTTTATCTTGCTTAATTTGATATTTCAGAGAAATTAAAAATCTAAAATCTATTTCAGAAGATTGTGACAAAGACTTTAGTCTGATGTGACACAAGAGGAAGGAAATTGAAGGTGAGCATAATCTCTGAGGGCAAAGTCAGGGGAAAGGTGAAAAGCTTTTGTTCCTTCCATATCAATAAAAGGCCATTTCTAGAAACATCTTGGGATGTGTGATTGCTATTCATGGAAACTGTCAGTTTCTGAAGTCCGTCCTGTAACAAGGTAGGTGAATGACAGGCCGTGGGCC
The DNA here is from genome assembly GCF_024711535.1 of Dipodomys merriami. Classification (NCBI taxonomy): domain Eukaryota; kingdom Metazoa; phylum Chordata; class Mammalia; order Rodentia; family Heteromyidae; genus Dipodomys; species Dipodomys merriami. Next base: position 31,274,643 of record NW_027202493.1, on the reverse strand, counting down.
AGTATCTTGACAACCAAGATCTTAGCTTGCAAAAATGCAGGTTAAAGGAAAACTAAATTAAGAGCATAAGATTATTATGATTTTTTTATTCACTGTTACTTATACCTACTGTGAATCCAAAATGTCGCTTTTATTTTAACCATTAAGACAGTCTATTTTTTTCTGGTTCTTATTTTGCCAGAATATCCAAATGAGTTTGAGGGAAAAGGTCAATTACTCAATCACCAATTGAATAGCAATATATTAGGTTTTAAGACTATAGACTTAATATTAAGGGAGTTTTATTTCAATGTTTTGGCATTAAATGTAGTCATTATGGCTTTTGAATATATTGTTTTTATTCCTCCCCAAGTAATCCTTTCTATAAAGTATGTTATCAATGTTAATTAAACAGGGACCATAAAAAGTCCTTAAGTCATTTTTAGAGGATATCTTCAAAGTAGTTTCATAATACTACTTAATATATGCTTGCAATCAGAAGAAACTACCGTAGTCCCTGTAGGATAAGAGCACAGGAAAAAAAATGAGGTGTGTATATATACCACTGATAAAAAAAAAATAAGAGGTTTCCCAGAATCTACCACAGAGCACTATGTCAGTTAAGGATCAGAGGAAAAGGGATGAGCAAAGGACAAAGTTTAACTGTATGATGTAGTTCCAGTAGAGATTCAAACTGATCCTATGAACTGTGAGTATCTCCCAGAGTTGTTGTAGGGAGACAAGGCAAGCAAACCTTCTACTCAGCATTCAGTTTTTGAGCATAGGCTCTCCCACAGTGGGGAGGGAGTAGAATGAGGATGTATATTCTTACAAGAGACAGACAGCCTCCTTTTGGGAAGGGCAATTCCCACAGAGACACATAATGGCATGCCATTAGCAGCCAACCCTCTGGAGAGATGGAGAAATGAGGCTCAGTCAAAAGTGGGATCTGGGTGCTACATCTCAATATCCTCCACAGCGCACTAATTTTTCAACGAGCTTGTCTATGTGCAGATAGCTTGCTTGTGGGTCATGGTGCTGCTCTTCAGTAACTCACATGGGACATGCTGAGGTTATGATGCAGCTAATAGCAATACGGGCAGAACTTACTACTTTTATCTCCCTTCTCTGCTTTCTATTCTGGATTTCTCTTACCCTGGGTTTTCCTCACTTCTGCTACTTTCAGTAAGTCATGTGAGGAATCTATACAAAATGAATTTTTAAAGGGTTTCATCTGATCCTGTCATCATCTACTTCTACACAACTGCTTCATTTGCCCAGCCTTAGTCACAATTAAACAGAAGGGTACTGCACAATATTCTTGTGTCAAAATGATTACTTCTGCTTCTGATGATCAATACCAGCTCCCTTCAAGATATTAATGTTATATTTCAAGCACAAAGCAACTTGATGTTAGTAGTAGCCTCAAGTTTAATAGAACTCTGACTTGCACCCTTTGAGGAATCCTTCCCTCCTTCCCTTCTTCCTTCCCTCCCTTCCTCCCTCCCTCCCTCCTTCCTTCCTCTCCTTCCTTCCTCTCCTTCCTTCCTTCCTTCCTTCCTTCCTTCCTTCCTTCCTTCCTTCCTTCCTTCCTTCCTTCCTTCCTTCCTTCCTTCCTTCCTTCCTTCCTTCTTTCCTCTAGGACTTTCAGACCTACAGAGAGTAAAGAATCTGGGAGAATAAACATAAACTTTTCAAGTATGTCATACTTGTGTATTGTTAATTCTTGTTTCCCATTCTGAAGAGTCTGAATGTTGGAAACCAGTTCCTCACAGTGCATTCTCTCCAAGTGGTTCCTTGAACTGGTCTCCAAACTGGGCCCTAGACTTCTCTATATCCAATCCCAGATGTATGTTATACACACTCCAGGAGATCTCTCTCCAGGACACCTATTCTTATGCTTAGAGAATCTGACAACATCCAGCTCATCCTGCAGAGCTCTGGCACAATGGCCAAATACTTTCTCCAGTGTCATACTGTAAGGAAATGTTGGTGAGAACTATTATTTTTTGTTTCTGATTGTGTGGCCTTGCTCCAATAGTTTTGTCAAGAAGCAATTTGTAATCCCTTTTCTAGGGTTAGCTGTAAATACTAAATGCCATCTTTCTCCATCATGAGCACTGTTCACACTGTAGCATCTATAACCTTCATGCAGCATGAATGATAGACCTGCTCTGCCTACTGCTCACACTTCCTGCAGTGCCATGACCTGATCTGTGCCCACACTCAATGGTGACATTCTCCCTCCCCATCGCTCAGCCAACCTCTACCTTCTGGAGATTACTTGATTGAAATGCTAGCCACTTGCTCATCTATGTCAAGAAGCATGATGTGGCTGGTACAGTCAGATGGAATGGTATAATACGGTGAACAAATCTGACTGGAACAACTTCTTTTTGCACTGAGTTGCCAAAGTATCGGTAAGTCAGCATAGCTCTGAAAATAGAATGTAATTTATATGATTGTGCTTCCCATATGAATGCAACATTCTACTTCTTTTTTATCTTGGGGAGAAGAAAAAATTGCCTTTTCCGGATAAACAGTCATGTATCACATACCTGAGTTCCTGTGTGTATGCTAGAGTAGAATTCTTTTGACTATGTTCACAAGAGTTAGACAAATTCATTTTTTCACAAACAAAATTTTTAAATGCTGAAAAATCAGTATGTATATTCTATTCCTTTATGAGTTCAGATGTTAGAATCAAAGAGACACACCTTATTTCCTAGATCTGTCAGATTCCAATGGAATGACTTTATAAATTCCTCTCCCCTACTGAGGACTGGTTACCTTATCTTTAAAACTGGAAGAACTCTTAGTAAAAGTACATATGTATGATACAAAGGCTTTGTACATTTTTAATTAATTAATGGAACCAAAATATACTTAATAATGTGCCTAAAAGATAATAAGCACTTAGCAAACAGCATAATAACTAACATAACAAATGACTGATTCACAAATGGATGAGATTCTATTATCTGCATGCTTATGTAAATGAAGCTTTATAATTGGAAATTTCTTATCATTTCAAAAACTGTCCTTATCCCTAATGCCAACTGTACTGATCATCACAATGAGCATTGGAATAGGTACAATTTCCCCATTTCACAGTTTCATAAGATGGCAGTTGGTCAGCAGAACCACACATCCTTTTGCCATTCAGAAGCAGAATACTGACAACAGGCTTTGGACACACACTTTCTTTGTCCCCCATCTCCTTTTTTTGTTCATTTCCATTGTGAGGATTTAATACAGCCTCATCAAGTTCTCAAAGGGCATCACAGAAAGACATTTATTTCTCTCAAAATGTCAAAAATAAAAATGTCCAATTCCAAGAACTGTTTGTTTAGCTTATAGGTATATTAGACTTTATTAACAGGAGCCTTCTTATGAGTTTTATTTATTTTTGCATTTCATTTTTTGCAGTTCTTTACTTTGCATTTCATCATAAAATGCAAACTGAAACATTCAGACTAAATCACGTACTAAACAGGAAAAAAAGTGAGAGATGATCATTGGGCAGTGGTTGGTGGTAATCATGTTGGTGATTTTATTCAAAACATGAATGAATGATTTTGCACTGTGTGTTAATTTGATTTAGCCATTTGTCCTTAATTATTGCCTCTCTCTCCTCCAAGATACATTTCAATATATCTGTATCTACACATGTCCAATAACTTCTCTTTTTCACTTGATAAACATTTTTAAAGTATTATGGGACATTATTCTAAATTATTCAGGTCATACTCATGTGTATAGAAATTATGTGTATGACATACACATAAATGTATGCATATGTACACAGACATATAAGATCACCCATCATGGATTTTTGAAAGTAGTTTCTCAATGCAATTTGTTGACCACATTAATGGGAATTTAGCTATCAGCCCTGAAGTTACTCAGACTGAATCAGAAGGCAAGGATGGCTAACCCACTGACTTTTTAGATGTATTAAAAGACTTCCATTAGAAATTTGAAGGGCTCGAATGGAGTGAATTTAAAGGCTTTTGTGTCTTTGCTTGACAACAAGTAGGAAAATAAATTCTGGGAATAAGTAATATACAGAATCTTTCCATTTTCTTTTGATACTTTCCTTCACAGATAAATACAGTTGGCTTAAATTATACAAAATTAAAAAATATTCCTCTCTTTGCCTATTAAGTGCTAACCATAATTATGTTAATTAAAACTTTATTATCAGATTTTTCTGTAGAGGTCATCTTCTGTGGCATTTAATGGTAATAACTTGTTAAAGTTCTTACTAGGTTTTTTAAAATTTCAATTGCTATGTACAGTGAAGGGGTTTTTTTTCCTCTTCAAATACATCTTGTTGACTTATCAGCTTTATTTAATGATGAATCTCAATCCCTCCTCTTTGAAAAAGTTTCTTCATTGTATTATGCAGATGTTTACATCTTAACTCATACTAATCATACAAATCACTACTAATCATACTCTCACGGCCTTGTGCTATTTTCTTTTTACTTTCCCAAGCTTTATTTGAGCATATTTGCTAGTTCTATAGATATACACAGAACATTTAATTCTGCATTATGAATATTTAAATAGTCTCATTATGTTTTTTGGCTCCAAGAACTCTAAGGGTTTTCTTATTTATAACACCCATCCATATATTTCTTTCTACCTTTCCAAAGGTTTCTTCAATCTTTCTACTACTGGCCACATCAATTCACTAGTCCTTAACCATAAAATTGAGCTTTCTCTACAAACCTGCTTCTTTCAAATGTTTCCAATTTGCATTCAAACTCATTCTGCATAGTGCTTAGACCAAAACCTGGACTATCTTGATCCCTCCCTCTTATGCCCCACAGACCTTCTTATCACTATTCAATGTACCTTTGTCAGCAGGACATTCTGAGAACATTTTTTTTCTCTCTTTCACCATTATCCTGATGTAATACACTATCGTCTCTGGATAGTATCGCTAATCTCTCCTTCAGTCTTATTTTTCTGTAATTTATTTTCAGCACAGCTTTGAGATTTATCTTGTTATAGAAAGGAAGTCTGACTATGTTAGCCTCTGCTCAAACTCCTTGAGCACCTTTCCGGCCTTCTCTGACTAAAAGCAAATACATCTCTGGTAGATTAACTCTCTGACCTGGCCCTTGTGTCTTCATCCTTCTCCCCTCTCAGTGTTCTCTGCTCCAGAATAAGGGTCCTCCTTGCTGATTTCTAATATCCCAAACATCTAGCTTTGTTTTTCACCTGCTGTTCCTCCTACTTGCAATTCCATTTCTAAATTCAAGAGTCCTGTCTTTCTATATTTGTTCAGATACTTCCTAGTCAGATAAAGGACTTTCCACTGTACTTTATTGGTGATACTGCTAACTCCTTGAATTACTTGTTCCTCTTTCCTTACTTATTCCATGCCCTCTTGAAAAAGGCAAAAGAAAAATAAATTAAGGAGAGAACATATACAAACAGGATAAGAAAGGAAACATCAGGCTCATTATACTTGAATTCTTTTGTTATTGAATATCTCAAGGCAAAATTTTTTACTGTTTTGTTTGATTTTTGCCTGGAGTTGATCTTATACATTGTTTGAATATTTATTAAAAAGAGCTGTATGTTTCAAAATGTAGTAAGGTTTGTTTCCTGTCCACAAATATTATGTCAGAAGCAGTTTTCACATCTAATATATAGTGTGTGAATGGCATTATTTTTCTCTCAATGCAATAAAACCAAAGTTGAAAATGTCATGTGTCATTTAGTAGGTGCTTAAATATGTTTCTCTACCTCAGTCATCTTCAAAACTTTTTATTTTAAAATAACTTGCATTGATCTTTTATAAAACTGTATCTCCTTTAAATTTAATGGTTATTTTATTGCCATTGATCTCATCATTCCAATAATACTTTGGCTTTGTACTGTAATGAATGGATGCAGTCAACTTGTTCAACACAAATGTCATCAAGGAATAATAATAATAATGTGTAAAATAGAATAAATATTTCATATAAGAAGATAAATCCATAGTCTAACTTGAAGTCTGATACGTCATCTATATAAAAATATAACAATTCAGGCACTAGATGCAACATTATACAACATGATATAACACTAGAGTTATACTTGTATAGAATGTAAATATAAAGCTATAGGTAATTATATAGCTGGATCTCCCACTCAACTTTCTTCTTTTTACCCCACAAAAATAAAATGAACAGAAAAATTTCTAGGATATAAGGCTAGACTATTATGTTCCTAAAACTCAGTTTTCTTTCTTAGTCTCTTTAATCTTCTCTCTAGGTGAAAATAAGATAAAAGAGAATGACAATTTACATTGTCAAAAATAGCAAGATTTTAGGAAAATGTAATATAGTGGCTATCATCACATAATCTAGAGAAAAATGCCCGAGTTCCCTTCATGCACTCGCTCTTGCTAACATTTGTTCCAGGAGGGCATTTCTTATCCTTTTGTCTCACTTTCTTAAACTACTAATTGGAAATGTTAATAGAACCTGTATTACAAGATTCTTTCTAAGATTAAATGACTGTTTCTATATGCACTGATATTTACATGTTAAATATTTGTTTAATGACTAATAAATAGGGAAAATACAAGCAACCCCTACATTCCCACAAGTTCTCTCTCCATGAACTCAACTACATTGAAAAAAAGATAATATCTTTACTGAGCATGTATATAAATAGACTTTTCTCTAAATAACCCAACTGTTCACCTACTACTCACATGGTCCTGGGTATAAGTAATGCAGAGATTAATATTTAAAGTATGTAGGAGGTATAGTTATGTGAAAATGTAATTTTTTTGTATGCTACTTGAGCACCTGTAGATTTTGATGTGGTAGAGAGTCTGAACAAATCCCTCATGAATACAGAAAAGAAATAACCATGTTGTAGAACCAAAGTACATTCTACAGGTAGAGGAAAATGATTTATTTAGAGGGAAATTTGATTACTGAGAGTTTAGATTTGATAAAGACTTGTCTACAGAGAAAATAATTAGGTCAAGAAGAAACAATCTTTTCCTTCCTTTACCACATTTGTTGTCTTTTAATTTGAACTGCATTTAATTACAAGCAACTTTTAATTCCCTTTGGTACTGAAAACTTTGTAAGAATGCTCAAACTTATATTATTTGTACAATAACATTTCTCTGTGTGTTTATATGCATATTCAGGACTCTTTATTTATCTATTCATAGACAATAGACACTGGTTTGAATCAAGTTTCAGTATTCAATTTTTTTAATCCTACTTTTTAATTAGAAAATTACTTAAAAGCAAAACACAGATACTTTATTCAAACCTACAGTAATGAAAACTTTCCAAGTTTATTGTCCAGAGTTAAAATATTTCAAATATTCTAAGAAATATTAATTGGACAAATGGGTGGAATGAACCTTCATTTCTAGACAATTACCCATCGTATTGTATATTCTGAGTTTTATCATATTAGTTTAAAATTTTTTCTTATCTAAATGGAAACAAATTCTAGCATTTTACAATTGAAGGTAAAAGAAATTATTGTTTCACTAATCTTTTGCTATAAGTAACACAAATTCAACTTTATACTATCTTAATACCCTTAATAAAATGTTTAAATTTTTTCTTTTATAATCCGATCATAAATAGTAACAGATACTTACCAGTTTGTAACTCTTAAATGTTAGAGTCAAACCTATTCATTATTGATTGTTACTGATGCATTTCTCTTGGTATATGAACTATTAGGTCATACATGGTATTATACTTTTACATTTAAGGTTTAAGAAAAATGAATTGCAGTATATTTTTCAACATAGAAAACTTAAGAATGTTTTCTCTCAAACACAAGTTCCCTGTATGAACTTTTCCCTGGATATACCTATGTTTGACTCAGGACTGAGCTTGCTTAGCTATTCTCTGCCGATCTATATGTCATTGGATACCTATAATGGATTAATATGGTCCCACATTGCTCTTAAATCTTTTATTAAATGTGAGTTTTATCTCTCTACCGCTATTCTGTCCTTGAAACTGGCTGGAGTTGGTGACTGGGCCTAGTTGAAGCTGAGATCAGGGGCTCTATCTCTACGAGCAAAGGGGTAGTGTTTATATGTGATTCAAGTCACAGGGAAGTGTAGGAACATTTCAGTCTGAGACCAGCCCTAGGTAAAACATATGAAAAATAACTAAAGCCACAGTGGGTGGGGATGTGTTTCAAGTGGTAGAGTGCCTGTCTAGTGAATGTGAGGCACTGAGTTCAACTCTAGTATATGTAGAGGGAATATACCTTGTCAATTTTTTAAAAAACTTAATCTTTAGAACACAAAATGTTGGAATGCTCCTTGGATTCTGTCCACTGTGGTCTAAGATGTTGAGCATACATGTAGAAGGGCCATGCAGAGGAAAAGTGATGAACTCCAACTCAATGTTCCTTGCCGACTGCTACTCTCTTTGCCCAGCCTACTCAAACCCCAGCCCTAACCTATGTGTACTGAAGCGGACCCTTGGAGAGCACCCATAATCATGGGAATGTCAAAACTCACTGTTCTTGCTGTTTTCATTCACCAAATTTTGGAACAGAGAAAGAGAGTCAAGGATTTAGTCTCCTTTTCTTGGAAGGTCAGAATGGAGGTTGATCTCATTTAAGGTCAGTTTAAACAGCTTTTGTATTTTATTTCAATTTTCCTTTGCTGATTTTTTTTGTACTAGAGTATGTTATTTGAGGCCACAGATAGAGCTCTTTGCATGTACCCACATCTATTAACACATTTTCATGCATGTGGAATTCTGATGACCTGCCTTTCAGATTGAATCACATACAAAAAAATAAATAAATTCAAACACCAGATCTTCTGATATAAGTCTAATCTTTTTGTTTGTTTTGTCTGTTGTGGGGCTTGAACTCTGGGCCTGGGCACTATCCCTCAGCTATTCAGCTCAAGACAAGCTATTTACCACTTGAGCCACACCACCACTTCTGGTTTTCTGAGTGTTTTATTGGAGATGAGTCTCAAGGACTTTCCTGTCTGGGCTGGTTTTGAACTGTGATCCTGAGTGGTTCTGAACTGTGATCCTGAGTGGTTGGATTACAGGTCTGAGCCACCTGCACCTCTGCTAAGGCTAATCTTAAAGATAAAAGAATTTAGATTAAAGTAGCATTAATAACCAATACAAAGGGGCTTACCCAGGCTTACACAGAAATTTTTGAAAATGGTCTTTGCATAGTTGGACAAAGGTGTTCTGATTGAACACATCAGAATTAACTATCAATTGTTTGTTTAAACTTACAACTGAAATACTGATTATTGTTAGAAATACAGTCATCTGTGACATGTGAACTGCAATTAAAAAAATACCCTGAAGTTAAAAATAGAACTTACTCTCCAAGTCAAGTATATACTCAGTCAACAGATGGGAGTGGAAAAGTGGTAGTCTGGAAAAATACCGTAAAAATTAAAGTTAACATGACTGCATGCGCCTTCTACTTCTAACTTTATGCATGTGCTTGAATGAATAATCACACCATCCACACTTAACTAAAATATTCTGAGATAGGGGCTGCAAGCAAGACCACAAACTTGTGTAAGAACTGTAATACACAGTCCAACTCAGCATCCTGGATTCGGTAAGCAGAATGATAGCACCTCTATTTCTTTCAGAATTTTTTTTTTTACAGTAGAAAGGAACATGTCTTAATACAATAGAAACAATTTTTAATTCCAAGTACACTTTTAGGGTTTTGTGTTTACTTTTCATGTTTACATCGATTCCTAGATTGGGAAATGCAGCTTTCTCAAACAGTACTTCAAATTCTTTAACTTGCGGACTAAGTCATCCAAGAAAGCTTCTCCGTTCCATTCCGTTCCGTTGCTTCCCGGAGTTCCTATTTTGTGTAGTATAATAATGGAATGAAATACATAGTAAAAAAAAAAAAAGGAAAATATAAAATGTGTGTATGTGTGTGGGGGCGAAGGAGGGGCAGGGGATTACATCCCTTGCTCCCTAGATTGTTAAATTTCACGGAAACAAAACTTAAAGGTGATTTTTAATATAAAGGAAACGTTGAGTCTAACTAACTATAGCTATCTATGTAAATGGTCTATCTATCTATCTATCTATCTATCTATCTATCTATCTATCTATCTATCTATCTATCTATCTCATTTGTGTTATCCTTTTCTAAGTCGCAAAGTGATTCCCACATGCATTACAGTATTAAGCTTTATTTATGAAGTCATACATCCCGTCTCTATTGTTCAAGTACCTTTTAAATGAGTAGCACGGGAAGGTTAAGGCATGACTCTTCACCATCAAATCTATGTCTTTTTCAAGTGCAGTCCTTAAATGACAAAGCGAGGAAAGGGGAGGGAGAAGGAAGGTAAGAGGAGGAGGGAGGGAACTAGCTAGCTAGGAAGGCCTGGGAGAAGGGAGGGGGGGGGGAAGAGGAGATTGGAGGGAAGGGACAAAGATGGGTCAGAGGAGCTGGGGAAGAAGGAAACGAGACAAGCAAATACCATCTGGAGTCCACAGTCTCACCCAAACATGTGGGTGTAATCTAGGCTGTAACAAAGACGTGGCCACAGTGTTTCTTTGGGGGCACGGGAGGGGCTGTTAGAGCCCATGTTGCATGTGCACCTGTCACCTTATCTAAGTCTTCTTTCTGAAGCTGTTTGGGGGTGGGGGCGGGTGTCCAGGTCCTGGGTGGGCAGGGAACGCTGCTAGGCCCCGCTCGGGTCCCTTAGGCGGCTACAGGTTTGCGGGGTGCGCCCCTCTCCAGATGTTCCGGGGAGGAAGAAGTCCATCCTCCGCCAGAGAGTTAGCCGGATCCCCGGGTTTCCGGGGGGGGGGGGGGGCCCGGCGGGAGCAGGAGGCCTGGTCGGAGAGGGACAGGGAGCCCTCGCAGCGACCAGAAAGCACGGAGCGCGGGCGTGCCAGGCGTGGGAAGGAGGGGAGTGGCGTGGCCAAATCTTCAACCAGGGCCCCGGGTGTATTGTTTTTTTCAGACCCAAGTGGAGCTGCCTTGGGTGTCCACGGTGGTTGTCCTCTCTAGAAGCTTCCCTGGCCTCGCTTGGGGATCCTCTGCCTTCCTTCCCCCACCCCATCCCACCCCCCTCACGTACCTGGCCTCGGCGCAGGACTCGCGGCCCCGGGAAAGCTCTCGCCGCGGGTGGGACCCAGCGAGCCCGGGTCGCCGCCGCCGCCGCCACCGTCACCGCCACCGCCACCGCCCGCCTCTCCGCGCTCTCGCACCCCGGCGGCGACACCATGCAAGAATCCCGGAGAAACCCGAGCGCAGCCGGCGACTTTGCCTCCGGAATGTCTTTTGGGTGAGACGAGAGGGGAGCAGGTGGCCCCGTAAAGAGACGATCCGTGCAGCCAGGGAGCCCCGACATCCTCCCCACCCCAGCAGCGTCTTCGGGGGGCGCCTCGCCTCCTCCCTCCCCGTCCCCCCTTTCCCCGCTCCTCTCCAGGCTGGAGTCCGGTTGGGTTGCGGTAGCGTTGCCCGCCCCCCCCCCCCCCCGCTCCCCGCCACGTCCCTCCCGGACGCGGGGCTCCGGGGGCTCCCCGCACGTGGCGGGCACCGGCATCGTCTCTGAGGACCACAGGCCACAGCCCGCGGGGAGCGGGAGCGGGCGACCCGGCGCCAGCGCCGCGCCGCGCACCTCCGCCCGCGCGCGTTCTCCGGGCGCCTCGCCCCCTGGCCCAGCCCGGCTCAGGACTTGGGCTTCGCCGCCTTGCACCCTCCGGAATTCAAAGGCACGCCAGCCTCGCGGTGCTCCGGGCTGGGGGGTGGGGGGCGATGCTGCCGTGGGCTCGCTCCTTCCCTGGCCGGCGGGGGTGGGGTGGGGTGGGGTGCGGGGAGGGGGGGCAGGATGGTGACATGAACCGCGGCGCGTGAGAGCGTCACGGGAGGCAGGGGCCGAGATTGATGGGCAGAGCGCTGACTTCGCGGCGGATCTCATCCCCAGGACCGCGCGGGGAAGCCACGGGCTCCGCGCCCGCACTTGCTCCGGCTGGGCTCCGCGGACATCTGTAGCCTCCTGGCCTCCGGGCTCCCGGGTCTCCCCGCGCGCACCTGCCTGCCTGCCTGCCTGCCCGGGAGTGTTTATCCAGGAGTTTGTGCACCTCTAGCCAAACAATCCTGCCCGGGATACCTCGTCTCTGGAGCAGACCCCCGCCCCCCTCCCCGTCCCCCCCACACCGTCGGTGGAGTCTTCCGACACACTGGCTCCCGCGGCCGCGGCGCCGGGAGTTGAACTTGAGTTCAGGTGGGTGATCTGGGGTAGCACCAGGGGAGATGTCCAGCAGGTAAGACTAGGAAGTTCATGATGCTTCGCTGTCAGAAGCAGACACCGAGTTTCCTGACACTGGATGGGGCCAGGCCACTCCCTCTCTTCCACTTTGGCTGCTAACCTGCCCCTCCCCTGCCCACGTCTCCTACATTACCGCCTGGAGAGGGGAGGGGGGAGAAGGATGGGGGGGGTCGGAGGGCAAAAGGCAACCACAAACCACTTCCCATTTATTGAAGCATCCAGCGTGGTATTGCCCTGTTCATCATTTACCACTCGTCTATAAAACGATCATATTTACTCCACTGCTTTATATTAATGGAGGGTCAAAGAGACTTAATGATTTCCTCGGTGGAGTCATTTCTTTCTAAGCCAATAGATAATGCCTTCGTCATAGTTTTCTAAGAGGGGGAGAAAAGTAACTGTGCGTTTGTTCTGCAGATGGCCAACTCCCTCGGAATCGTGCAGACTTGGTGCTGAACACGCAGCAAAAGTTTGTAGCTTTCTCCTCAGTGGCTGGTGTTTGACCAGGGAGAGGAAACGACTTTGGATCTAAACCACAAGGAGCAGTCAGAGAACGGTCTCTAACTTTTCTTCTCGGTTACCATTGGCAATGAAGAGGAAACAGAAGAGATTTCTGCAGATGACTTTGTTATTCATGGTGGCTTTAATTTTCCTGCCCAATATTGGTCTTTGGTCTCTGTACAAGGATAAACACCTGGTGAAATCTACAGAGCCCGGGGAGCAGCAGGTAAGTGGCACCTAGAGAAAAAAGATCTCAGGAAGCTGGCTAGAGCATGAAGTACCTATCTTTGCACCTGAGGAAAGAAGCTTGTTATCTATAGCCTTGGGTTCTTATCCCAAGTTATTACAGAGCTGATTTTTGTAAGACGAGAGACTTGGAGCTTTAGATTGGCAGTTGTTTTAAGATTGCAGCTGATAACATAGTGGAGCTGTGAAATAAAGTAGGAAAGAGTAGGAGAGAAAGGTCAAAAGGAGAAGGAGGTCCCCTTTCACACTGGTGTTTTAGCTTATTTTAGCTTGAAGTGCATGAAAAGTAGCTCTTTATTTGTGGGAGGTGGATGAAGGTTTGGTGCAAGTTCAATTACCATGCTTGGTGTTTACCTTCTTGTCTTGTTTGCCTGTCGCTATGAAATTGAATTGAGCCAACTAAGTCACTAAAATTGTGAAGTAGTTTTCACAAAACCAAGCTATAGCTTTCTATGTTATGGCTGTATTTTTTTTCCCCCTCACCATGGGTTTTCACCTTGTGGAAACTTAAAAGTCTCTCCCCTGTTGCTAAGGTAGTATGGCAGGGTCTATAGCCAGAGTTATTAAGAATATCCATTCAGTTTCACAGTCTGGTGGGAACAGTTTGTTGCTAAAAGCTTTCTTCCCTCTTGAAAAGACCTTTCAGGATTATAGAATTTTTTTGTTTCTTTCTGCTTAGTATGTAACACATCTGGAGACACATGGATCATGACAATGTGTATGAACAACTGTCATGAATAAGGGTGCAAAATGTCCTTCAGAAAATACTAGGGAAAATACATATTTTAATTGTTTTTCTTATTAACCTATAAAACAGGTGTTGTAATCAAACTTTGAACAGTGGAATGAAGCCTTGTTCATGAAGTTGAAATAATACCATTCTCATTAGTCCTGTAGCTCACTTTGGAATATTAATATTTTTAATTTCAAGGGCCATCACCCCTTTGTACTATGCACTTTCCACGTATAAGTGTTAAGTAGTTTCTTTCTGGACAACAATAATATATATTAATGGCACTTGAATGTTTGTTCTTATACTTAACCATGTTTAATTTCCTTTTTACACAGTGAGTGGTTAGTTGTAAAGGATATGGAGGTAATCTACTTTTTCATTATGACAAGAAGTCATTACTTATCTCTACACTTTAATGGAAACTAATTCCTATGCATGTTCAGTAGATTGAAGTTCTGAGGAGTATTTCCATTTAGTTGTTGATCTTCATCATCATTTCTCATAGGAATTTCACTGGGTTGAAGTCAATACTGTTTAATAATCCCTGTGTAAAGAAGGAGATAGGAATTTTAGATGTGAAACTTCTTTTCCCTACTTATTTCTTCAAACTTTAATATAAAACAGGATGTTAATAGTAATTATCAGCACCCTATGCAAAGTTTCTATCCCAATGGTGGTAAAATAGGAGAAACTTGTTTATTCTTTGATTTTGCTAATTCAATTAACAATAGCCCTCTGAAGTATTTGCTGCTATCACTAACATAAAACTGTAATTAATCTTATTAATGAGATCTTTACAGTGTTCACTTTGGTTCTATTGATTTTTGACCCCTAATGAAAACAGTGTTTGTATACTGGCATTAAAAAAATGAAATGTAGCAGTTCAACTCTCTGACTTGTCCTCATAATCTTCAACGTAAGTTTTCTTGTTTCCAGTTCTTCTATAAATATCTGATAGCAATCCAGTAATGCATAGGAGAGGCACTAAAGTTTCTGACACTAGAGAGGAAGGGACACTCAGGAAATGCTGGGACTTAAAGCTATGGGAAAGTTTTGAAACCAAGAGAAGAAAAGGCACTGATTACTTTGAAATTAACTTTGGCCATATTCTTTTGTATTTATGACTAACAACAACTTTTTAACAGAAAAAAAAGAAAAAGGACATGCTCATGATCAATATTATAATTATTGGTCAAGTCATTAAATCATTAATATATTTGACTAAATGAACACTGGCATGCAATGATGAATTAAACATACTTGATATGTTGATATAGTATTTTGCTAATGTATTTGTATTTCAGTGGTCATAAACTGGCTCAAGACATAGGTTTTCAATTGAAGCATGTAAGCTGGCTATTGAGTTATTTACGTTCAGGCAATTTATTTTTAAAACACCTTTTCAAGGCTCATTCCTACATGTGCTTCATAAGTCATTTGTTACTGCATTTTTCTCTAAGTTGTGAAATGCTGTGGACAAGAATAAGATGTTGATTGAGGCATTGACATAGTAACTACTAAAGTTATTCAAAGATGTCATGTGCCTATAGAAGAGGTCTAATTTTACAGCTGTTGTGTCTACAACAGCCAGGTTGGTAGGTATTGGGCATGCCAGTCATCATAAACTTGAAAACCCTTTACATTTGTACATAGTTTAATTTTTATAATTGGCTGCTGAAAAATAATTTTTGAAACTCAAAATCATGAAGTGGTAAATACTTTTTAAATGTCCTGAGCTTGTACTTTTCCAAATCACAACAGGAAATTTTGTTCTACCTACTATTTATTTTAAATTACACTTGATTTGGAATCTGAGATAAAGCCCAAAAAAGTTCACAAGAGGAAAACACTGACAAAACTTTTTCTCACATAGGTTAGTATTTATATGCTTTTCCCCAACATTTAATTATTTTATCAGTAATTTGTATTTTGTTTTATTTAACATGTAACATTTACAACAATTCTGCAGAATATTTCATGCATTTCCACCATCTATATAATGGCAAAGAATATAAATTAAATAAAAATTCCAAATATTTATAAGTGATTTTTGCCTGTTTTTCCTTCTTAAATCTGAGAAAGATTGGTAAAATAGTTCTAATACCATAAGACAGTTCAAAAGTTTTCTGGCTTTTTTGTTATTGCGTGAGCATCTTAAAGTTGAAAATAGATTACTGAGATGAATATTCAACTTTTGAGATGTTCAAAATTTGATAAAAATTTTCAAAATTTTCTTTTAGTTATAAGACTATCATAATTATGCTATTTGCAGTGGATATACTTTGTCTTTTTGTTGTTATTGAAGTTTCTCTTTTAAATATATTTAAACATATGTATTGCAAAATGAGACAAATGAATGTCATTTAACTGATGAAGATGGTTGTGTGATTGTTGTATGCTACCTCTTAATTCCTTTCAGTTTTAAACAGGAATGTCTACTCCTCTCTGCTTTCAGATGCATGAACATTAAAGGTGTTAATTAAGTTGTAAGTTAGGATGATATATTGAATAATGCAACATTTTAAAACAAAAATACTGCCTCTGGTAGTATTATAATTCTCTTCCTAATCATTTGCTAAAGTGTATATAGAAATATACCACCCTAACACTTTCTTTTTTCAAATACTTTAAATAGATTAGACAAACATTTTTAAGTTATTGTTTGTTTAGACTTTAGATTGGAAACAAAATAAGTTACAGTAATTTTCAGACTATTCACAACATAAAAAAGGTGCTGTGATGTTTCCAGAATTTTACTTCAGACATTCTAAGAGTTGTTCAGAATGATTTCAGAAGCAACTGTCTGGTCTGCATGCTGTACATTGAACAAGTGACACACTGAGCCTTTTTGAACTTGTGGGGCATTGTTATGTTTTTGATTTTCAAAATGTCTATTTATAAAATAGAGCTATTCATGCTTGTCACATAATGAGATGCATAAAATCCCAAGAGATCACACCTTGGAAGGGAAAAATATTGTGAGGTAATGTTTTGGTTTTAGTCACAGGCAGAACTGTGCATAAGTGTCACAGAACCTCCATTAAAAAATAATAAATCTCTCCCCAGAGATTGCTCAGAATCTTTTTCCAACTCTTCAACCTTAATCAGCCCCTCACTTCAAGGGGACTCCTTTTGATGGGGAGCATTTTTCCTATGGCAGTTTAAACATGTTTGATAGCATAAAAATATCAGATAATTGGCATGCAGAATATGCAAACTGGCCTATGATGTCTTTTCTCATGCTGATCACCAAAGCTGTAAAAGTACATCTTCCTTTCTCAGCAAACACTTCAAATATTGGAAGAGCTAAGGACAGGAAATAAAAATGAAGGTTTTTTTCCCTCCTCTTCTGCACTTAGGAGAGTACATTCTCAGCACATTGGATGTGAAATAATGCATTAGTTTGAGCCATACTGTTCTTAATTAGCTGTGATGTAGATTTTAAATTAGGGTTTTAAAGGACCTTTTCTTGAATTTATGGAAAATCCATTCACAATCTCTGCAGGGTGGCACCGCACAGGCCACTGTAACAAGTGTCTTAATTATTTGCTGTGACCTAGTAGATCGCTACATGATTAGTTCATCACACTGCCCCATGGGAGACTGAGTGTGAAACACAGTCTTCTGTTTGCAATCTGGTACAAAATGAAAAAATGAGATAGTTTTTTCCCCCCACAGTCTGTTCATTTCTAGATAGACAAGCTGAAGTGAATAAATCAGCCCCATCATTCTAGAATTTTTTCTGTGAGAAGCAAAGCCAGCTGAAATATGTAGACATAGAATAAGAAAGTTTGAGTGATTTAAGTGGTGTGGAACAGAAGATTGAGGGCATTTTATTATATTTTTAAAAAATTTCAGGAGTGGTCATGACAGTTTTTAGGACGTTTGCAATCACATCTCTCTTTATAACATTTGTATACAGGTGGAACTTGCAAAGAGACATAGAAGATAATCTTATTTACAAGACAAGCTGGAATTAAAATAGGGCAAGCTCCTGCCATGGAAAAGGCATTTGGCTCAGCAATGGATATGGTCTGTGTTGCAGTCATTCCTATTCTGTCTTGCTTAGTTTGCTGATGATGGACAGTTTGAAGACAGAGTTTGTTCTTAAAACTATAAAGCAGGATTACTGGGTGCCAGTGGTCCATGCCTGTAATCCTAGCTACTTAGGAGGGTGAGATCTAGGGGTTGCAATTCAAAGTCAGCTAGAACAAGAAAGCCTGTGAAACTTATCTCCAATTAACTACAAAAAAGGTTGGAAGTGTAGCTATGACTCAGTGGTAGAACACTAACCTTTAGGGGAAAAAAAAAACAACTCAGAGATAGCACCCAGACCCTAAGTTCAAGCCCCAGGACTGAGACCAAAACAAACAAAAAATAGGAGATAATACCATATTGCTCTTCTCTTTATATTTGAATATTTGGAATAGTTGGTATTATTATGGAACCAAAGGAACAGTGGTACAAATAGGAAACTGCAGATGACAATAACTGTAAAACCAAGGCATTATGAATGAGTCACATGGTCTTCTCTGTTTTTCAGGTGTCACATCATAAGGCTATGGGGTATCTCAATCATCCCAAATGTAATTGTTGTTTGGATAGGCTATGCAACTAAGAATATATACTAGATAGGCACAAATACACACACATATGTCTGTGTATTTGTGCCTATCTAGTATATATATATGTACATATATGTGTATACATATATATATATATATAATTTATTTAAAAATTAGGTGGGATAGTACATGCTTATCATACTATCTACTCGAGAGATAGAGGTTTGATAACCATGGCATTAGGCCACCCCAGATAAAAGTTAATGAGAAGCTAGGTCCAAATCATGCTAAGTATAGTGGTGTATTCCTGTAATGCTCTGATGTTCAGGAAATGGAGGAAAGAAAATCATGGTTCCATGCAAAAGCATGAGACCCTATCTGATAAGCAAACCAAAAGCAAAATGACGGGTGTTTGATTCAAGAAATAGAACACTTGCATATTATCAAGCATGGATACCTGAGTTCCAACCCCAGTACTTCACTTCCAGAAAAAGGAAACTTGAAAAGAAGATATTCATTCTTCATTAGAATACTCATGTTGGTTGCATGCATAGAATTCAACAAAGCAGTATGATAAAAAGGGTTAAAAACACCAAGGTATATTTAGGATACGCGATAAATTCAAGACAAATCACATCAGCATTTTCTCAACTTTCCTGCTGTCAGTGTGATTGCAAAACAATGTGCACTGGATTGGCAGCACTTTCAAATTAAATGTATTCATACTTCATACTCATCTAGCAAAAACATGTGCATACACTTCACACATGGCCCCACTTATAGATAAAAAGTAAATCCGCCCAACTGTTACATTTCCTACAATATTTTAAACTTATGGAACTTCTTGGTGTTTCCATTGGTTTGAATTCACATAGGCTGCTCATCAAATTCAAAGTACCATTTACATATAATTAATAAAATTTTAGGAAATAGAAAGAAAAATAGAGAATACATCTGTCCAGAGAGATGCTTTCTATTTAGCAAGCATGAGACTCACAAAGGGATTTAACCAGCTAGAGGCACACAGATTATAAATAAAATAACCACAGTTATGTTGTAACATAATTAACACAATTGTGGGTACCATAGAGTAATATGGCAGCTACCAGATATCTACCTCCATGAGGCTAAGACATCATCTCAAATGTCCATAATCTCATGGAATGTTTATTTAATGCTTGAAGCCTAGAAAGCCAGAGTCTAAACAAACTTTCTTGAAGGAGAAACACCAGAAATTTCCTAGTATTTTGATCTCTGTGTAAGATTTGAAAGAAAAATATCTGGATATAAATTCTAGCTCTCTTGTTTAGCACCTTGTGACACTTGACATCTCATGAAGTTTCCCCAAACCAGCTTTATTTTCAAGAAAAAAAAGATGGTGCTACCTTTCTTTGTAATGTCATAGCAAGAATTAACTGCTTAGCATTTTGACTAGATTATAACAAGTCTTAAGGGATATATATTATTGTTATACATTTTGTAAGTGTTTACAAGCAATCATTGCCTTTAGCAAGGTAATTAGTGTCTGGTTAATAAATATTTGCAGATGGTTTGAATTTTAGAGGCATTGTGAAGTGATCTGCAGAGCAATGCCATTGATGTATTCAATCTGCTATGCGAGAGAGGATGGTTAATAAACAATTAAGATCTGGGAAAACTAAAAGGGTTTTTTTTTTCCAAATCATCTTTGTTTTTGTCTAACAGTTAAGGACAGGTTGCTGGTTTTTGTTTATTTTTCATTTAATGGCTTTTCATAAAAATTACCAACATTTTTCACTTTGATGTAAGCTACTCAAAAATGGAAGCTTTTCATATAAGAGGAAAAAGAAAGATTTAATGGAGTGACAATCTTCATTCACTGTTAAAATAGAGCCAAATGTTTCACATGTTAGACATGTTTTTTTCTCCACATTGATTACCAGTAAGAATTGGAGAGCTGCTGCCATTGAGGTGTGGCTCAAACAGTAGCACACCAGTGTGGGTCAAAGAAGCTAAAGGAGTCAAAACAGCTAAGCGAGGTTCTGAGTTCAAGGTCTAGTAATAGCAGACTTATTACTTGATAGAACTTTTTGTTATTGGTTATATCTTATTCATAGAAGCTATTAGATGATTTGGGAGAAAAATATAAACTTAGAGAGTACATAGAAATCATCAAAATAATGCGGTTATTTCATAGAATTACTATTCTTTCATGACAGTTAGGGAATAAATAAAGCATAAATTAAACATTCTTAACTTTCTAATTTGTCAATGGAGAGATAAAAGTGAGTATTCATGAGACAAGAAAGAGTTACTGCATTAAAGTCTTTATGTAAGGCATTTAGTTTTCTATATTGCCCAAATATAGTTTCTCCATCCATTACAAAGGCTCTCACCCTTACAGTGAGAGCTGTAGATGGTTCGAAAGGTCACATGAGGTTGGAACTATGCAAAGGGAAGCTCAGATACTTTAGATTCACATTCTAGCTTCATCTAGCAGAGGAATAAATGATTTGGGCAAGTCACTGTGTTTGAGTTTCAATTCATCATATAGAAACACTCACGAAAAGGTAGTGAGCAAACTAGATTCATATGTGAAAAAATGCTTCATGGAAAATAAATAAGGGAAGTTTAACACTTATCAGTTTATACATTTGGAGGTTTTAAGAACTATTAACTTCTCTAAAGCTAGTAAAAATAGAACAAAACACATGAAGCATATTACTGTCAATTTGCCTATTTATCACTGATAAAGTATATTGGATATGCAGTTTGTACAAGATGCTATACTAAACCCGGAGGGGAATAAATGACAAAGCTGTAAATGTGTTTTCAATGAGCTTACAATCTGTTAGTTAAAGAGGGTACAGCCACACCTATAACAGGGTGCTAGGGAATACAAGCTCCTACTCTTTAGTGTTTAGGAGAGGTAGAAAAAAATAAATAAGAGGTCGTTAGATATTTATAAATGACCTCATTATTTCCACTCTGTGTGTTTACTGATTTATTCCTCTGATCAATCCCTTGCAATAAGTTCTCACTATGTCAATTGACAACTAAGTAAGGTACAAAGAGAATATTGGATTAATAAGGCAGGAAAAAAAATCAGTACTATGCTGATTGTCACATAGTTTAAGACAAGTGAAGATTTTGGAAATATGTAATTAGATTTATACACCATGTTGGAGGCATTTAAAAATGTAAGAGATTGAGTGATAAAAATAAATATACACCTGATACATATATTTGTGTGTGTGTGTGTGTGTGTGTGTGTGTGTGTGTGTGTGTGTGTGTGTTCCAGTCCTTATTTGCTCAAAACTAGCTCTCTGCCACTTGAGGTACATGTCTAGCTTTTTGGTGGTTAATTAGAGATAAGAGTCTAAAGCACGCTCCTGCTTGGGCTGCCTGGAAACTACAATCCACAGATCTCAGTCTCCTGAGAGAATGAAAGGCCAGTTCCAGTGATGATAGAGAAAGTCAAGGAAATAAGGCAAAAAGAAAAGTGGAAAAGATTGATACAGTCTAAAATGTTGATTTGCATTTTATGCCTTTCAGAATTTAAGTGTTCTTCCTGGGAGAACAATTTGAGATTTTTTTCCCAATGAAACTGTCTCAGTACTTTGGAGAAGTAGCTAAAATGTATGAAATAGTGAAGAACTGGTGGCTCACGCCTGTAATCCTAGCTACTCAGGAGGATGGAGGTTAGAAGCCAGCTCAGGCAGGAGAGCTCAGGAGACTCATCTCCAATTAACTACCAAAAAAGCTCGAAGTGAAGCTGTGGCTCTGAATGGTAGAGCTATAGCCTTGAACACAAAGCTCAAGGACAGTGCCCAAGCCATGAGTTCAAGCCCTAGGATCTGCACACATACACACACACACACACACACACACACACACACACACACACACACACTACACTGCAAAGTGTAAAGCAATATAGATATATGTTTATAAAGTAGATGATAGATAGGTAATTGAGTTCTTATCATAATCCTCTATTAAGACACACACACACACACACACACACACACACACACACACACACACACACACATATGGATCCAGGGTCATAATATTGAAAAGGGATTTCACAAAGCCATGTAACAAATTTGTTAGCAAAACATCAGCAAAACATAGCAAAAACAATATTCAGATACCCAAAATGAAGGAAAAACTTACTTGTGTACCGTAGCATAAAAACTGGTGGCAGTTGATAAGGATGAAAAGAAAGTAGATTCCATTTCCAAGAATCTCAAGACCATATGTTAATAAAAGTAACAAAATGGTTAATAGCATAAAAACTGGTGGCAGTTGATAAGGATGAAAAGAAAGTAGATTCCATTTCCAAGAATCTCAAGATCATATGTTAATAAAAGTAACAAAATGGTTAAAATAAAGTATGGTAAAATTAAAAGTGAAGAAGTATTAATAATACATATTCAAGTTAACATGTATTGAACAATATGCCAATGGAATCGTGTGCCATGGAGACACTGACAGCTGTTTTGAATATTTGAAAAAAGTCCATATTGTTTATAATATCATATATGCAGAGCTTTTAAAAAAGTTTTGTAGGGTTCATGGAGTTATTACTCCATCAATATTAACTGTTGATAGTATACAAAAATCTATCATATAATGCAACTGCATTTGAAATACATACAGCATTTCTCAACATCAGACATTTTTTTCAACAGTTGTGTAGCATGCACAAGAATTAAGGATTGGAAACTGGACGTAACTTTCTAGTTTCTGGCTTAAGACTACTACATGTCAACCTGCGTGATTCTTCTGGGCTTGGTAGTTATCTTCTCTGTGCATTAGATTTCCTATTCTAAAAGGGCTATAAAGTAGCATAATCAGTGGAGTTGATGTAAGGGTTGGGTAAGTTTATTTATGTAGGGTTTTTCAAAAGCTAGATTATGCATTGTAAGCAATTTGAAATGTTACATTTTATACTTACATTTTAGATTTCAAAAAACAGAGATTGGATAAAGAAGGAACTTATCTTCCAGGACCCTTTGTGAACATGAAAACTTTATGAAGTTTTTCATTTTTAAAATAACTGAGGCATTTTGACGTACTTTTTACTTTCTTTCATTTTACCTTTTTACTCTTGTCTAACTTGATACAGAAAATAATGTGGAATTCAGTTTAGAATAAGTGGAATCTAAGGCTCAAACAACCTACATATCAGAGCAAACTAGATTTCCACAAAGAATTAAGTTGTCCAGAATATTCAATCAGTGGTTGACGTGACTTTGCTGACCATTCCTCTGATATTTTTAGTTCTAGTCTCTAGATAGTATTAATTTCTGAATGTACATTCTGCTTTTGGGGTGGGTGAGTGTCCTAAACTGTATCATTAAATCAGTCTAAACTTCCAAAGAGGATTCTCTGAAAATACCGTTAGGGCCGAATATATTATTCTTTTTATAGTACCTGAATTTTAACATGAGGGTCCCAGTACCTCCCAACAATAAGGTGGAACTGTAGATATCAAGAAAGATGCTGGTGAAAACCACATGTAAGCAACAAGATGAGGGTAGTATGTCTCTCCCTTTTCTTATGCTTCTGAGAGAAGAGTTGGCTGGAAAGACAAAGTGGAAGAAAACTCTGGAAGGCCAGGAGCAATTCAGTTGGCCTTCAGATTTCAGGAGTGCAGGAAGATCAGGCGGCTGGGAAGGGACCGCACAGCTGTCATAAGGTCAGAAAACTCCCGAATGCTCTTTTTATCCTCCATGGCACCGATAATAGCTGTGTTTCCTTCAACTGCCTCTTCTCTCAGTCACAGCCTTGACTGTTCTCAGGAAGGAAGAGTAGAAAGACATCGCTCTGCCTACTCCAAGCAGAAAGGGGACAATGACATGGGCTTTCCAACCCCAGGGGGGAGGACCTGTTGCAGAGGGAGGTTCATCCAGGGGTCCTTGGTAATTCTTGGTCCAGGGGTCCTTGGTCCAGGGATTCTTCATATCCATCAAGATTTTTATTTTATTTTATTTTTTATTGTGAAAAAACTGTACAGAGGGGTTACAATTACATGGGCAAGGTAATGAGTACATTTCTTATCAAGCATTGTAGTCTCCTCCTTTGTTTCCCCTTCCCATCCCTTCCAAGCTTCCCCCCTCCACCCAACCCGTCCCCCCCACCAAAGTTGTAAAGTTTGTTTTCCACGTGACAACTTGTACTTCTCATTGTTGCAACGGGTCCACCTGTATCCTTATTTAAACAACTTGTTTTTCCTCTTCCCCTCCACAAATTATACCGACATCAAATACAGTGAAAGCAGGGGTTATATCGTGGGGGAGGAACATACAAAGCAACAAAGAAATAATCATATAAATGCGTTAGAAACAAATGCATGAAAGAAAAAAACATTTAAATACATATCTTATGGTTCATTTTCCTAACATCACCTTATCTGACCTTTTCTACTTGACTCATACATATACTAACTATTGCAAATAAGGGAAACCATGGGACCTATGTTTCTTTGGGCTTGGCTTACTTCACTTAATATAATTTTTCCACGTCTTTCCATTTCCTAACACATGGATATCCATCAAGATTTTAAGTTTAAATTTGTCCCATAACTTCAGGGTGACCTGCGATTGTAGGGATGGCTTCTCAGAACCTTTGTTGATTTAGAGGGCCAAACAACAGTGTCAGATGAGTCACTATGGTGTGGGAGTGTCTCCCTTCTTAACTCCTACAGAGACTTTTCTTCCCTTGTTCACAAGCTGCAGGACATAGCATGTTTTAAAAGTCTATTGGCCTTCTAAGGTAAAGATCTAGAGTCTTAATAGCTAAAATATAGGGGGTGATAAGTAATGTAAGCCTAAAGAGATACATTGAGGTAAGTGTAGAAATCCAGCAAACTCCAAACGCCATCTCCTCCCATCCTTCCCTTCCTGTTCCCTGCTGTCAGTATCATTCTTCTGTTTTTTTCTTTTGACATTTTTCAGAAAGAATTTGTGAGAAGCGATCAGACTAATAATTAGGCCAATCAAGAGATGGAAGACCTGCGAAGCTCTAAAGCCATGACTTTGCCATAATAAGAAAGGCTTTGTCAAATGGAGCTGTTTCCAACTGTTGAAATGTGTGTGGTGTGAGACATATGTTTTTAGCTCAAGGCTTTGCCATTGCTCTTTGTCATTGCTATTTGGTTTGCAAGACTTGGATGTGTCACTTTATTCTACACTCTGCAACCCCAAAGTAACTATTGCTCAGTTGTGTCACCTCAACCAAAACAGTCTTCTGTGAAGCTCAAAATGCGAACTGGCATAGTGAAATGGGAACTATCTCCTACCAAATGATGCCGCTCCCTTTCTTATTTCCAAAGCTGCTTCCTCACTTCCTTTCTCTGTCCTCAAATATCCCACGTTACAACCCTTATTATCTATGCGCAAGCCCAGCAGAGAATCTTGTCTCTTTCTTATTCAGTTTCATACAGAGAGAATCAAGCATCTCAAAAAGGCAGAAAAAAAAACCCATAATGCTTGCATAGCTGCTTTCCTAGTTGTCTATTTGTTTCCTGGAATTGTCGAAAATGAGTGTCTTGCTTTAGGGAATATGTAAAACTTCTGTTCAGATGACAGAGCGCAGCTTTCTGTAGAGAAGTCTATATACGGTTGTTTTTGCTTCTCATTTATTTATTTATTTTCACCCCTTTCCTCCATGATCCATTTTCCCCACAAATGTTGCCTTGTCTTAGCTACTCTCACTACCAGGGGAGCAAAGGGCAGAAGCAAAGCAAAGCAAATGTCTCTTGATGCCTCCTAACATGTAGCTTCACTTTCTCCTCTTAATAATCAGAAGAGGCACCCAGCCCCTGGCTCTTCACTTCTGCTCACTTCTGGCTGAATCTCAGCCCTACATTCACTCCTGTCACCAAAACCATCCAGAATCTCCTAGTAGTGAATTTCAAAAATTTTCCTTAGTCAGACTGCTAGATAGATTGTCTCCTACTGAGACTCTCCATCCCAGGAATAGGAGAGGTAGCCTGGGAGCCCTGAGGAGAGAAGAGGCTAAGAAAGCACCTTTGGAAAGCATAAACGCCCTTAATAGAGAAACATGGGCATGACAATTTAGGCTTTCTTAGGCACATTCCTTTACTAATTCTCCTGTCTTCACTGCTCTTTCCAATATCCACCTATGCACAAACATGTTTGCCAGTGTTCTTTTATACATTCTTTATGTACTTTTACTAAAAATATTTTGTTTACAAGTGATGTCTATGCTTTTTCTAGGGTGT
Source organism: Dipodomys merriami (assembly GCF_024711535.1). Lineage (NCBI taxonomy): Eukaryota > Metazoa > Chordata > Mammalia > Rodentia > Heteromyidae > Dipodomys > Dipodomys merriami. Next base: position 31,248,094 of record NW_027202493.1, on the reverse strand, counting down.
TTCCTGCAGTTCCTTATGATTTCAGTGTTTAAGGCAATTTAACAATTCTCAAATCATTATCTGAACCTATTTTTCTCTCCTAAGAATATGAACCAAGACAAGGCATGGTGGCACACACCTTTAAAGTCAGGTCCTTGGGAAATGGAGGCCAGAAGATCGCCAACTGAAGACAACCCAGCAGAAAGTTAGCAAGACCCCACGTGAACCCAGAGTCTAAGAATAGATTACTTTTAACTTAGGAAAACTGTCATTAAATTCATCTTTCCCTTCCACTCTCTGTTCTCTTTTAATATCTCTTATCTAAATCAAGTGCACTGTCATTTATCCAAGTGTTTAAGGCCTGATCATCATAATTGGGTGCCTGCATTATCATTACTCTCAAGTTTCAATTGATTCCTAAGCATTTGTGAAGAATGTCTCCTGATTCTCCATACAACATCTCCTGAATCCATTCGCATCTCTTGCTCCTCTGCCATTGTCCTAGATGGGACTAACCTAAAACACTTTACTGAACTGATTAAAAAAAGATACTTTTCCTTGGTGGAAGTGTATGTTACTAGGATTTGAACACAAGGCTGTATACTTGCTAGGCATGTACTCTATGACTTAAGACATGCCTCAACACTTTTTGCTTTGTATTATTTTTTTCAGATAGAATATTGCATTTTTTCTTCGTTAGCCTTGGATGACAGTCCTCTTCATATGTCTTCTGCATATCTGGGATTAGAGGAAGGTGCTATCACATCTCGCTTGTTCATTAGGATGAGCTCTGGCTGTTTATTCCCACTGGCCTCAAATCATGATCCTCCTAATTTCCTCTTTCCAAGTAGCTGTGATTGCATATATGAGCCACCATGCCTGGTAGTCTATGATGAACATTAAACTTGTAAATTGTCTAGCTTTTCTTTCTTTTCTTTTTGTATCATCTGACTATAGATACTTGTAAATATTTCCTAAAAGAATGAAGAGTCATAGGTAAAAAAATTGTCTCCCATATATTGAATTTATTTTAACTGAAGTACATGTATATGCGAAATTGAACATTATTCATTGCAATGCATATGTTTAAATGCATTTTGGCTCTATCAAACAATTTTGACATAAAAAGAAAAACTGTTGTAATTATCATACATTTATGTTTCCATTAGTTGTTTTCCTCCTGTCAGCCTCATTGTGATTCGCTATGTCATTAGGTCAAGATGTGGCTAATCTTAAAACTATAATTTACAATGAGATTTCATCAAGTATATAGAGATCTGTGTTTGCTGTCGGAGACATATACAATCCTAATAATGTCATTGAAAAGCAAAAAGTCCCAGATAAGCCAGCATATAATAATCAAAGGTAGCAATGAATCCGATCTTTTCCTTACCATTCACAGCATTTATAAAGCAACTTTTACTGTTAATGCTGTAGTCTCTATGCATCTCAAGAGCAATGATGACAATTTAGGACAAGCATGTCTTTGAAACTTTACTATCCTACAAAACAATTAAAACCAACATACATGTGATTGAGTTCATTAATACATCTCTCAGAGAATGCTCATCAGCTTACTTCATTAAATATTGCAGTGGAAATGTCGACTGATATATTTCAAGGGATTTATTTTAATTTGAGTGCTGCAGACATGAAGACTTCTATTAGTTTGATTCTCCAGTGCAGTTGCTCCTTCAAAGCAGCTCTCATCCTTTAGGAAAAACAAAACAAAACAAAATACCCCTTCCTTGGTTAACTGCATTCGCTGTAATTAAAAGTAGTGTAGCAGGGATATGGGAGCAAGGAGCAAAGTGGAGAATGTTCAGGGGTAAAGCTTGTACAACTGAATAGAAGAAAAAGTAGAGATGCTGGAAATGATATGTCAAGATTTATTTGTATTAAATAATTAAAGCAAATAACAGCACATTACATGCACTGTCTTGGGGGAAAATGTTGTAGTGTTCTGGTAATTCGACAGCATCATGTTTCATGAGATAATCATTTCAATAGCTCCCCTTTACTTCAGCACACATATTACTGTATCTCCTGTTTTGTGTCTGTGTTAAGGCTGGCTTTGAATATTTGAGCTTTGCAGTCATAGTCTACTAGTCCTTAACTTCGACATTTTCTTTCAGCTGTGTTTGTGCTGATCTTAATGATGCATTCAAATGATTTGTGAGAAAGTTTGTTGTCTGTATTCACATTGAACTCTCACATATAAACAGAAGGGGTTTTTAAAGTCAGGTTTATTATCAACTCAACAGCATCCATACTAAAAGTGTCATGTGCAAATATTCTTACAATTGGAGAGAATAATGCATGAAGTGTCACATTGCCCATGTCATCGTATTTTTGTGTTATAAATACATCAATCTAGGTATTGCTAGTAACAAAAATGGAACTATGTGTTTATTATTATGTGAAAATATGTGCACATATTTTTAAATGCTTGCCTTACTACATTACTATATATAAACTTGAAGAAGTGTTTTACTTATTTATGCTTCAACTATTTTATATTGAGTTGTTGAGTCTATCATCTACCATATCTGTTTTGATTAACTTATAATAATTTATCTCTTAGCTAAGTCTCTTTTCTTCTTATTTTCTTATTTTTAGTTATTTGTCTGTTTGCTATGTATTATTTTTTTACTTAGCAGGCTCTCTCTATGTAACCCAGTCTGGTAACATATTACTTCCTGCCTTAGCGTGGCATATTCATAACTGGTTTTAAATGCCAGTTATCTTTTAGTAAATATAACATTGAAATACTATAGATAGAGATATCTAATCTGCCTATATAAAATTTTCACATTCTCAGTTTCAACAGACGTGTGAGTATATTATGAGGAATTATCAAATAATATTTTTGTTTCTCTGTCAAATGTCATTTCACCTCCTGCTTTATTAGGTTTATTTGAGTACTAAAAAATGGGCCCATCATTTAAAAAATAATCACTTTGGAAGTAGGATTAAGAACAATTTTTAATCATTAGGCCACTTAGAAGGGTTATAAAGTAAAATTTTCCATGGAAATATTTGAGGGCAATACATGTGAATGTCTAGACAAACATAAACACATGATGAATAAGCAGCTAAGTTCTACAATCATCAAAGCAAAATGTTTAAATCACTTACCCTTATTTTAACACATTTCCCCAAATTATAGATTTGGGAATTACTCTTCAATTTTTAAACTGCCCCAAGTACTGATTTTAATTAATGTAAAATGTTATAGGAAAGTCCAAATCTGATATTGATGGTTCTCCTCAAAGGCCAATTCCACACAAAGCTTGATTAGCAGTCTACTAAGTGGTGTTAAGAGTAGAATAATACCCCTCAAAAGCATGTGAAAAGTGAAAAAAAAACAACTTGAACTTTTTCAATTATAAACTATGGCAGAAATGCTTTGTTTTGTTTTGATTATGTGGGCAGGAAGAGTACTGGGGATTGAACTCAGAGCCTTGTGCTTGCAAAACAGACTCTGCCAATTGAGCTATGCCTTTCAACCATTCTCACATCAGTTATTTTTGAGCAAGGGTCTCACTTTATCCTGGCCCTTATCCCAGGCCATCCTGGGCTATAATCTTCTGACTTGTACCTATCCATGTCACTAGGATGTAAGGTGCTTAACTGCATCAGGCATTGTACTTCCTTTGTAGTTTGGATGACTGGTGTGTGCCACTACACCCAGCAACTGGTTGAGAGGGTGTCTCAAGAACTTGGCTTTGGAAGTGGTGCTGTAGCTCAAGTGGTAGAGCGTTCGCCTTGAGCTGAAGAGCTGAGGGACAGCGCCCAGGCCCAGAGTTCAAGCCCCACGGCCGACCAAAAAAAAAAAAAAAAAAAGAACTTGGCTTTTATCTAGGTTGGCCCTATTACTTATGCTTCAATCTTTTGTTTCCCACATATCTATGATTATAAGATTGAGCCACTATTCCTAGTTTAATTTGCTTATCTTAAATTACAGATGATGCACAATGGATTGCTTATGACTGAAAGGTAATAGTTATCATAAACTTATTTATATTCTCTTTCAAATGACAAATGATGTCTATAAATATCTTATTGGCTCTTAAGTATTTTATACTAATAGTAATTCATTAATTATGTATTATGTTTAGTCCTGATTTATGAAAGAATGCTAATATTAAGAATAAAATAATATTAGAGGAAACATTATTTTTCTGCAATAACCTTCTTAAAGGCCTGGTGCAAACCTTAACTATCCTGGAAATATAGCCACTTACTTTCCCAGTGGTTATTTCTGCATTCAATTCCATTAATTCACTGTCATCTTTTGCTTTGTTGTGTTTTTTATTGGTTGTTCAGCCACACAGTGATTTGAATGCTACACATAATTTTTTATATATGCTATGGTAAGAGAAATTTAGTTTTCATTTTTCATCTTTTCTACTCGGTAATAATATTGTCTAAACTACAAAATCGTACTTTGTTGTTGCTAAATTAATGTCTGCATCGTTTCTATGAATATAGGATTTTTAGTAATCATTTGTTCCAGTCTATTAAAAGAGCCATATTTAATTATATGAATTATTTTGTAACATGCTTTTATTTTTCCTGTCAAATAACTATATTACTCTAAGTCCTACTGACCTTTATCATCCAACCACACACACTGCTTTATGAAAACTATTTCAGCCACTACTTGAAAATGCTGAACCACAAATGTAACCCTCTCCTCTTTGTGTAATACACAGGATGCATATTTTCATGCTCCTCTCACACATGGAGAGACTGCATTACTTGAAAAAAGAAAAACAAACAAACAAAAAAGGTTCCCTTCAGTTATTGAGATTGCTTTTGAAAGTCAGGTCTTTGATTTCCTGGTTGGAGAGAACATTTGGAAACTAGTTTGTTAGCAGATGTTATCATAAAAATTATTAAGGCTCATATTTCAGAAAATGCTTTGATGTGAATTATTTTAAACCAAAGATGTTTTTTTCCCTCACCTATCAAATTGATTGTGACCTGAAACAATGATCTTGTCTAACTTTCTCATAAGTAAAATGAAGAGGGTAGGCTGGCTGCCATAACCAAAGGGCTCAATGCAAGCCCTTGGCCCTGAGACTGAAGGAGAGGCAGAGTGTGCTTTCAGTTCTTTGTGGTGGTACCTAGCTCCTTCATAGGAATGTTCTAGAACTGAGATATATTGTCCCAGTAAATTGAACAAACTGAACTTACTAAACTGACCAGACCTTCCCCAAGAACTTGCTTCTGGGTTCTTATTGTTGAGCATCTAAAATATGCATTCCTTGATACTTTTTCACTTAATTAGACTTTTTGGAAGAAAGAGGAAATACCAGTCCTGAGATAGTGAAGACATACTTTTGAGAAGAAATACTCCCAGAATCCTGAAAATGGTCTCCTCTGTCACTGACACAGTTAAGAAGTATCAAGGACCAGTCATATTTAGATAAAGGACCAAGGATGGTAATTACATGCAACATGAGTAACTAGAAGGAAAAATTTGTTGTGATCTTTGGCTTGATTTTCCCCCCCCCCAGAATATGGAGGTAGACTTATTTTAACTCTAGTGCCACAAATTGTAGTATTTTATACTAGTTAACCAAACACATGAAAGTCACCAAGACTAAAAAGCCTATCAACACTTATTGACAGATAAAAGACATCCTACATTTTCCTCTTAGCATCTTTTTTTCTGTATTTTAAATAGTGTAAAAAAAGTAATAAACATATCACATAGAGATTAGTAATAAATTTGAAAGGATTTGTAAGGTCATGAGCACATGTTCTGCTTGATTTTCCATGGTTTGCTTCATATCTTACTGTAAGAATAGAATGTAGTGTTTTCCTTTGAAGAAAAAACAAAAGGGTATAATGAAAAGTATTGTTTTGGATCTTGGTGTGTGTGTGTGTATGTGTGTGTGTGTGTGTGTGTGTGTGTGTGTGTATGCACACGCACATGCACACACGTGCGCATGTACATGTGCTTATGTTAATGTCTCTTTCCTAGCACAAATAAATGGAATGGAAGCCTGCACACAAGGAATTATTTTGGTTTATTGTTTATTGTTTAACATGTGTTAGGTGGTAGGTTATTTTACAATTTTATCCAGGTAAGTAGGTTATCATAGTAACAGGTTATTTACATCTTCAATTTAGGAATATTAATTGTATATTTTAAGCCTTAAAATGCAATAAAGCAGACTGGCAATTTTTAATATAAAATCTAACATATCTATAGTGGTGTATATCATTATTTTATTGGATTTTATGGATATATGATTAATTTTTAAACAATTGACAGGCTAATTAGTTATAATATACTGAGAAAACAAAGTATAGTGAGGTCCAATTAATAACCAGTAGGTTGAGATTTATATAAAGATACATCTACAAATGCATGAACATTAATTAATTTCCAATTATTTAAAGTTATGGTACAGCTTGTTATGTTAAAATGTCTGTCAAATTTTATCATTAGTTTTCTTATTGAAAAATAGTAATTCCAGCAGGGTGCAGGTGGCTCAAACGTATAATCCTAGCTACTCAGAAAACTGAGATCTGAAGATTGTGGTTTGAAATCAGCCTAGGCAGGAAAGTTCATGAGACTCTTTTCTCCAATTAGCCACTGAAAATCTAAAAGAGGAGCTGACACTCAAATGACAGCTCCACCATAAAGCTCAGAGACAGCACCCCAGCCCTGAGTTCAAGCCCTAGAACTCTCTCTCTCTCTCTCTCTCTCTCTCTCTCTCTCTCTCTCTCTCTCTCTCTCTCTTTCTCTCTCTCTCTCTCTCTCTCATACACACACACACACACACACACACACACACACACACACACATTGTCAATAGTAATGAAAAACTTGTTGTTTATTGTAAATGATGATAAAAAAACTTCTGGAAAGTTCTTACAGTATGTAATCATTTAATAGAAAAATGGGAGGACTTCCTACTGTTATGTTTATATCTGTAATATTTAGTTGTTTGGACAGCAGAGAGTGATAAGATCTGATTACTGTTTATCTCTTAGTTCTGTGCTACTAATAAAAACAATATTTCCATTCTCAATAGTCTTCAGTGGTGTGGGTACCAAGTTAGTTTGAACTGCACACATCAGAACTGTGATTGAGAAAAGTTAAATGGAAGTATACAATATTAAATTATGCATCATTGGTTATTATCCTTTTGGAAACTATTTCTCATAGTATCTTCTGGTGTATTCCATAGAAACGAACCTATGAATTGTGGAAGCAACAAGGACTAGTCAATATCATTCTATCTAATTACCAGGAAATATTTCAGACACTTTACATGAAAATCAATAGCAATGTACCTACTCCCCACTTTATAAAAGAGCAGGCATGAAAGACACTTCCAGCCCTCACCACATAAATAGGCTACTCAAATATTTTATTATTATTTTTTTGGGGGGAGGAAGGGTCTGGTCGTGGGGCCTGAACTCTGGGCCTGGGCGCTGTCCTTCAGCTCTTCAGCTCAAGGCTTGTGCTCTACCACTTGAGCCACAGCGCCACTTCAGGATTTTTTTTCCCTTTTGCTTATGTGGTGCTGAGGAATCGAACCCAGGGCCTCATGCATACAAGGCAAGTGCTCTACCACTGAGCCACCTTCCCAGCCCCTATTTTATTATTTTTATTTTATTATTCTCATTTCTTTCTCCCTGCAGCATCATGCACACCATAAATGTACAATAACTACAGACCTATTACATGTATCCTATCTTTTTCTTTGCAAAAAAAAACCCCACAGCATCACATGCTGTTATAAATTTTCACTTAAACAGTATGTTTTATGTGAAGAAGATAGAATTTGCATTCCACTTTTCTTTGCCTCCAAAGTGTTAGGATTTCAGGAATGTACCATCATAGCTGACTAAAACATTAATTTTTAGATACTGTATTAATATTTGGGAGTTAGATATTGAAAGAAATTTATGGCAGACAGCTAGGGGCTGACCGAGGTGTAAGATTCCAGTGTTGAGGGCAAAGATGAAATACACAGATAATGGGCAAATACTTTAAAGTAGCATGTCTTGGCAGGATAGTCTAGAATCTGGTGGTCAATAGGAGTTGGTCAGCCACAGGATAAGAAAAGAAAGACACAGTTACCACTTCAGCTTCTGTGTGAGTGCAGAACTGTGTCGACACACCATACTGTGTCTCAGGCATGCTTGGCACAGAACATTGCAAACCCAAATCTGTCATGCAAGTGATAAACTATGTATACAAGAGTGCACCTAGTAAAGAGTGCCTTCACGCAGAAGTTCAGATAGGTGGCAATAAGCGTGTAGATTTGGAGTGTGAGAAGGCCCATGTAACAAAGTCATAAGGTTGACAATTATAACTTCATTTAATAGAGAACAATTGAGTGAAAGTATTACTCTCAGGATTTTATGAAGTAGTCCTGTTAAAATCTGGCTCATGACTCAAATCTGAATAGACATTGAAAATTGTGCACACATTTGCATAAGAAAAGATTCTTTGATTTAGAAAAATTGCCTTTCTGATTGGTCAAGAACTTATCTGAAAGATGAAATCCTACAAGAATTTTTTTTAGCATCTGTCTAATTTAAGAAAAAAAAATAAAGTACTTGGTGTTCTAAATTGTAAAGCTTTATCTCATAAGTTTATATCTTCATTATACTACTTTATTTTTAAGTTCAGGTCAGATTTGATCTTTGCAATTCCATTTCTTATTTTTTTTTCATTGTGAAAATACCTTACAGAGGGGTTACAATTACATGGGCAAGGTAATGAGTACATTTCTTATCAAGCATTGTGGCCTCCTCCTTTGTTTCCCCTTCCCATCCATTCCCATCTCCCCACCCCCACCCCACCAAAGTTGTAAAGTTTGTTTTATGACATAACATCTTGTACATCTCATTGTTGCATTGGGTCCACCTGTATCCCATGTAAATGATTTGTTTATTCCCTTTCCCTCTACAAATTATAATGACATCAGATACAATGAAAGCAGGGGTTATATGGTGGGGGAGGGACATAAAAGCAACAAGGAAATATCTTATAAATATGTTAGAAACAATAGCAAGAAAGAAAAAACCATTTGAGTTCTTATCTTGGGGTTCATTCCCCCTAACATCAACGTATCTGACCTTTTCTGCTTGTCTCAGAGATATAATAGTATTTGCAAATAAGGGAAACCATGGGACCTATGTTTCTTCGGGCCTGGATTACTCTACCTTCTCTCCACCAAGCTCTTGTAGGCATAACTGAGGTATAGGAATTTTTGGAAGTCTGTCAATTATTATTTGGAAAGGAGAACATTAAGAGCCTAAAAGGACTGAAGTAAGAAAAAATTATGTAATAAAATTGAACATGGAAATTTTGAGTGTCCAAGGTTAAAATTTAGGGAATGAAAATTCAGAAGCTGAAAGGTAAAATTCAAGATTCATTCTCTTAATCTTTCTGGACCAAATGAAACTGGATATATCATGTTCTTTAGGCTCTTTATCATGTCTCTCATTTGAGCAATAATTTATTCATGAGTCTTAGAGAATTTTTTGCATCATTTGAATGTATCATATCTTGACAGTTTTTTCTCCTTCTCTTCAAGCTCATCTTACTCCTTGGTAATTTATTTAAGTATTTTGGTGTTTTAGAGGATTGTGGATTAATGATGCATTTAAACTGCTTTAGAATGACCTTAGGCTAGGTAAATTACTGAAGTAGTGCCAGCCAGAGATATTTATTTTCATAGCAGTAAGCTTTTACTCTCTTGTTCAACCACATGGCACAAAAATATCTGCCTGACTGGCCTAAAATATATTCTCTGGGAGTTACAAACACATTTTATTAAGAAGGAAATAACTTTATAATCTTGGCTTTCCTATAGGCAATATTTAATCTTATTTTTCACTAGGATTGAATGACTTTATCTTTGCTGTTAGCTGTACAGGTTTGAAAGGACATGCATCCTAGAGTACATTCTGCACCTCTCAACCATGCACACAGAAGTAAATGTATGAGAGACAGCCACACAGACAGTTCTTTTACTTGGCATTCAGACTATGGCCCTGGTAGACTGCTTCCCCAGGGACCTTCACTTCTGCTCCTGGCTCTCACCATTCGAGCACTATCCTGCCCCACAGGATCTTTAGTTCCTGATCTGAAGTAGTGATGTGTTGTGGTTTGGGCAGCAGAATTTCACATTATACACTATTTTACAGTGGAAAAGCATTAGAAGGTGTTAGAAAAAGACCTAGAGATTAATTGATTAGTCCAATTATTTTATCTTCTATTGCACAAATGCAATAGATTTTGACTAATGAAGTATAATGTTCCAAAGTTTCCAAGTCAAATATTTATTCTATGTCATATCATATTAAAAATCTATGCCCTTAAAAGAAAATAATTTTGGAGTCATCTGAACCCTCTTCTTGTCCCCCCCCCAGTCAATGTTTTCTTCTGATCCCATTCACCCTAACTGGAGAATTCTATATGATTATCTAGAGCATTCATAAAACTAATTGGCTGAGAAATAACACCTTGGCCTTGGCTCATTCTTTTCTCAAAAAACATGAAGACCCATTTAAGGTCATGATTATAGCTACTCGTGAGTGGTGGAAGAGATCTTATGTTACTTAGCATTCATGAGGCTCTGGTTTCCATCCTTAATGCTGAAGACAAGACACAACAGAGGAAAAGAAGAAGAAAGGAGACAAGAAATAAGAATGATGGAGGAGGTGGAAGGAGGAGGAGGAGAGGAGGGGAGGAGGGGGGAGGGGGAGGTAGACGCAGAAGCATCAGTAGCAGAAGCTCTCTTTGACTAGTATAACTTATTCTCAGGGTGGCTTCAGCGCTCCTCCCCACAAGTGTATGAGATTCCTTCTCTGCAGATTTGTTTTTTCAGTACTGGTATTTAACCTCAGGACTCAGCTTGTTAGGCATGAACCATGGGTAATCAAGCTTGAGCCATGCCTTTAGCCACTTAGCCATCTTGCTTTTGTTCCAGCTACCCTGGTCGGAATCCTCCTCTTTCACTCCCAGCTGTAATGAGAATGATAGGTACATAGTTTTCTTTGTTTGTTTGTTTTGGGGGATTTTTTTGTGTGTTATGTTTTTTTGCTTTGCTTTTCTGTTTTTTTTTGTCTTTTTTTCTTCTGGTGAGAAACACCAATTGTCATTATTTTCTGAAACACTGAGGATCTTACAGTCTTGCATTTTTGCAGCCTCAATTCTCTAGACTCTAACTCTATCACTCAAATAGCTAGATGAGTCAATTGGGCCTAGCCACTAAAGAATGCTTGAAAGTATTTGTTATAATGAAACATGTTTTTCCCTCCAGATCTTGTTTCTCTCAATGAACTTGTAAAACTATTTGAGAACACAATGAAATAAGCATTAGGACTAAGACTGAGAGTAGCTACTAAGGTTTATAAAAATGACCCCCAAAATAATACAAAGGACACTATCAAAGTAAATATTTAGTTCTATTTGATTGTGTCAAAATCAAAATTTACGTTAAACCATTGACATTTGAATCAAATGTGAAATATTAAAAATAAAAAGCAAATTTGAAATTGATCAATAATTTTATTAGTTTTCTAATTTTGATTTAAATGAGCTATTTACAAACAGAATAAGATGCAAAAAAGAATTCTTTTCCATTCTATTCATGGATTTAAAATATTAACAAAGGTACCATTATGAAAAAATATTAATTTTGTAATTTTTTTAAAGAGAGAGAGAACACCAATGAAGGCTGGGCATCCAAGGCTCATGCCTATAATCGTAGTTCAGGAGGTTGAGATCTGAGCACTGCAGTTTGAAGTCAGATTAGACAGGAAAAGTCCATGAGACATTTATCTCCAATTAATTAGCAAAAAAAGCTCAAGTGGTAGAATGCTAGGCTTGACCAAAAGAAGCTCAGTGACAATGACTAAGCCCTGAGTTCAAGCTCCAGGATTGGCACAAATAAATCATTTTTGGACCAAATCCAGATGTAGTTTTGTGGAAATTGTAATCCACTCTTGGAATTGTTTTATATGGGTTTAGCCTCCAATATACCTATTACAGGGGCATTATTTGAAACAATTCAAATCTTTCACATAGGCTTTTCAGATTCTCCCATAATAAAACAGCTTCAAATGAAATGCATATTAAGCCTAATTTTACAATCACTCAGATTCAAATTGAAAATAGTAATAGCTGTAAATAATGAATAATCAGTTTAAGCAGAAAACTGAATTAACTTATAACTTTGGTAGCTTAAATTATGCAGTAGAATTACGACTTAGTATTAATAATCCAACTATTTTTAAAAAAAAAATTTCACCCTGATCTATGGTTGGCTTGTTCATTTTTGAAAGGATTAAAAATATTTTATAATGCTGCCTCTCAATAGCAAGAAAGATAAATCTTGATCAAATATAAATCTTTATGTTTGCTTCAGATCAAACATAAATCTTGATCAAATTTATTGGTTAGAAAAATAAGATATTGAAGGAAAATGAGAAATTCACTTAGTGCACAAATTAAATTTTGCATGGATTTCTCACCTCTATAGATCAAAGTGTTTTTTAGCTTTTTATTTTAAATTTTTGGTTAATGTAGTAATTGTACATGTGACGTTTCTTTTTTTTTTAAACCTAGCAATTCTTTTTTTTTTTAATTGTGAAAATACCGTACAGAGGGGTTACAATTACATGAGCAAAGTAATGAGTACATTTCTTATCAAGCATTGTAGCCTCCTCCCTTGTTTCCCCTACCATCCCTTTTCATCTCCCCATCCCCTCCCCTACCCCTTCTCCCCCGCCACTGCCCAAGGTTGTAAAGTTCGTTTTCGACATAAGGTCTTGTACATCTCATTGTTGCAATGGGTCCACCCCTTCCCCTCCACACATTTTACCAACATCAAATAAAGTGAAAACAGGGGTTATACTGTGGGGGAGGAACATACAAAGCAATAAAGAAAACATCTTATAAATATGTTAGAAACCATAGCAAGAAAGTAAAAACATTTGAGTCCTTAACTTGGGGTTCATTTCACCTAGTATCAACTGATCTGACCTTTTCTGCTTGTCTCAGACATATACTAGTTACTGCAAATAAGGGAAACCATGGGACGTATGTTTCTTTGGGCCTGGCTTATTTCACTTATTACAATTTTTCCAAATCTTTCCACTTCCTAACAAATGGGGCAATGTTATTCTTTCTGATGGAGGCATGGAATTCCATTGTGTATATAAACCACATTTTCTTGATCCATTCATAGCTAACAAGATCAATAGGAAGCCCACAGACTGGGAGAAGATCTTCACTAGCCATACAATGGACAAGGGTCTCATATCTAAAATATACCTGTAACTCAAAAAATTAACCCCCCCCAACAACAAATCCTCAAAGAAACAACTGCCCAATAAATAAGTGGGCTAAAAGTCTTAAAGAGAAACTTCTCTGAAAAGCAAAGAAGGATGGCCAATAGACACATGAAGAAATGCTTAACCTCCCTAGCCATAAAAAAATGCAAATCAAAACAACACTGAGATTCCACCTCACCCCAGTTAGAATGGCTATAATCAAGAACTCTAATAACAACAGATGCTGGAGGGGATGTGGACAGAAGGGAACCTTACTTCATTGTTGGTGGGAGTGTAAACTTGTTCAACCACTTTGGAAAGCAGTATGGAGGTTCCTCAAAAGACTTCACATAGAGCTCCCCTATGACCCAGCAATCCCACTTTTGGGCATTTACCTTAATGATCACAAACAAGACCATACTAAACCTACCAGCACAACTATGTTTATTGCAGCAATATTTATCATAGCTTAGATATGGAACCAACCCAGATACAAGTGATATTTCAACATAGAGTATATACTGATCAGTCAGGGTACTCAGCATTTTCTTCACCTTGACATGACTTCATATTTTGGGCCATGTAGATCTTATAAAATTTATAGTAGGGTCGGGCGCCTGTGGCTCACCCCTGTAGTCCTAGCTTCTCAAGAGGCTGAGATCTGAGAATCACGGTTCAAAGCCAGCCTGGGCAGGAAAGACCCTGAGACTCCTATCTCCAATAAACCACTAGAAAATTGGAAGTGGTGCTGTAGCTCAAGTGGTAGAGTGCTCTCCTTGAGTTGAAGAGCTGAGTGACAGCGCTCAGGCCCAGAGTTCAAGCCACATGACCGACAAAAAAATATAGTAGGTAGTTATTATCTGTATTAACTGTATTAATGTTATTGTAATGTTGAACACATCTATTTGGTAACCATTATCTAAGCTAACTTTTTGCAATCGTTCTCATGCTTACTCAGCCTCTAATAATCACAATTGAACATTCAGACTGACATTTTTGAATGTTCTCCATGAGATAAAATATATATTATTTGTAATTCTATGCCTGGTTTATTTCACTTCACATGTTGGTCAATATTCCCAGAAAGAAGAAATACAAATGACTATAAAATACATAAAACTAAAAAAATAGCCCAACTAAAAAAATAGCTCAATACGATTAGTTATTTGGGCAAATGCAAATCAAAACCACAGTGAGTCATCTCATCTCATTAGTATGGCTAATATGGAAAAAGAAAAAAATAGATATTAGCTATGATTTGGAGAGTGGTCAATTCTGATATGTTGTTTTTGGGAAAATAAATCAATACAGTTATATGAAAAACAATATGCTGTTTCCTAGACATATAAAAATAGAGCTGATATATGATCCTAGATGCTATCATCAGATGAGTGTATAAACAATGTATTGTGTATATGCACAATGGAATATAATTAACCTAATATTATATCAAAATCAGTAGAACTGTGGGATATTACAGTAAGTGAAATCAGCAAAGTAAATGTCTCTAGATTGAAGAAATATTTAAATCAATATTGAAATATTTTAAATCAAGACTGTTATTTTAGTTTCATTTATAGAATTCCAGTGTTAAAAACTTTGTAAGAGAAACCTACAAAATTCTTTATAAACCTATATTTTTCTTTGTGGTAATAGAAATTATGTGTCTTTTATGTAAAGTTAACAACTAATGTTTTATAAAACATTCATATGTAACTAATAATAGTTAAATAATATGCTTAATTAATAGTCCATTCCAAAAATGTTTCGTTGCAAACTCTATTAATAATTCCATTTGCTATATCTCAGTAGAATAACTTTTAATTGAATAAATAAAACTACTTGAGAATAGCAATATCCCCTCAAAATTGAGTATCAAGCATTACTATTGGTAAAAATTAGTTGTTGACACATTATTTATGATTTCTTATTCTTTTATTTACTAAATGTAATCCCTAAGGATTCAATTGTGCAATTTTTCTTTCATGTTTTTTAGCTTGTATGGTACATACAAAAAAAGCAGTTTGGGAGTAATAAGTCCCATCACTAATCATGAAACAATTTCATGATTAGTGATGGGACTTATTTTCATATGAAATATTATTATTATTAGTAGTAGTAGTAGTATTAATACATTAAGTCCCATAAAGGTCTTGAGAGGCCTTAGGTACCTGTTCAACATTTTTTCAATGACCCTAGTTACATTTCCAGTTCCACAACATTGATATCATTGATTGGTACTGGCAACATACTTAGATTATTTCTTCTTTAGGCTACTTTGCTCTTTTATGTAATTTAGTTTTATAAAAACAGAGAAGGGTCAGTAAAGTGACTACTAATATAAAGGAATAATAAATAAATCTTCCACTAGCTTATGTTTTGTGATTTTTTTTATTGCTTTGCTTTGGTTTTGAAGAGCTGGGCATTCAACCTAGGGTCTGTGTATGCCAGTCAAGCATCCTAACTACCACTAACCTGCAGTTTAGGCCCATGAGTCTGCGGTTTGATGTTCTTGATGCTGTCCTTTGCATATTCCTCATGTATTAGTATCATGGAAGGACACAATTTGTACACATTAAAATGGAAGGTTCTGATTGAATTATTTATGTACCTTATTGTAAAAAAGTAATACAAAAGGGATAGCTTAATAAAATATAAACAAGCAAGTCAAAATATTACATGATTGAGAAAATGTCCTGCAAATAATATCAAAACTGAATCCGAGGAGGAAAATTATCATTTTCATAATATTCTACTGTTAATAATGGAAAAGTCAAACTGGTTTATTAAAATATTGATTGACATTCTTCTTGGTTATCAACTTTAATAAAGAGGTTCCATTAATAATAAAGGCTCAGTAGCTGACTGTCTATGAAAATAAATCTTTGATAACTTTTTAGCATAGTGTGAAAAGACAATACTCCACTTGTAATTCTTTCATATTTCTCTTAGTTCTTAGAATTTTGTGGTTATAACCTCACATTGTTTAACACTGTATTTTCTGGGGTACTGAATTTCCCAGTGAGATTAGGAATTGTCTATGTTGTAGGCATATGCATGTGTGTGTGTGTGTGTGTGTGTGTGTGTGTGTGTGTGTGTGTGTCTGTGCATTATCATGTTCATTTGAATATACTGCATACAAAAATTTCCTAGTAAAACCACCTGAGCAAATTAATCCACATAATTTTAAAAGAAATTAATAGAACATACTGTAAATAAAAATGCCCGGCAGCTATAGAATTACTTTTTACCCTTTGACAACCAACAGTGGAATTAATGAGGACTTGCTATTAATGATTAAAGCAAAAGTAGTCTGTGTTGATGTGAAAATTACACATCTATAAGAAGTGGAGAAGAAAATCTCTTTCTAAATTTCTGGTAGAATTGAATCTTGAAAATCACTAACTTGAAGATGCATATAATTAAAAACAAGCTTTATATTTGTCCTTTCCATAGTATGCATATTATTATGCAACAAAAATGATGTAATAAAGTTGCAGGTGTTTAATGCATGGGTACACTTCCTTCATTACTACTTATTAACGTTGACTATTAAATTCCAGTGTGAAATATCACTGTACTTTTGAAAGAAAGTTTGGAAGTCACAGCCAATCCTCAACTCATAGGATGAGTTTTATTTTATTTTATTTTCATCTTTATTGTTTTGGTTACTAGGTCTGAGGGGTAACTTTTCTATGAGCACTCGGGTCCTCATGTGTTCACTTGTGCAAGCAATACCATTGTCTCCTCACAAAACCTTGGCTGTATTGATGCCTGCCATGTCTCTGGTGCCAATAATAAAACCCTATCACATTTATGTTGTATGTATCTTTTCAGATGCAAGATAGGGTGTAGCATTAAATTGATGATAGGAAAAGCTTGGGATAGTCCATTGACATGTTGAATGGTGAAAACTAAGCAGTAAATACTGTCCAAAGCATTTTATGTCTGGAAGTGGTGGTTGTTAGTCTGGGATAACATAAGACTAGAGCAAACACTGATTTGAGTTTAGGAAAAATGATTGCCCAAGAACTAATGCGTCACTGAGAATTGCATTAAGATAACATGAGACATAGAAAAAAGGTGCACCTACAACTTTGGTGGGGGCAAAGGGGAGGATCAGGTGGGGGCAGGGGAGAGTATGGGAAGAGATGGGAAGGGGAAACAAAGAGGAGGTAACAATGCTTGACAGGAAATGTACTCGTTATCTTGCCCATGTAATTGTAACGTCTCTCTACGGTATTCTCACAATAAAAAAATAAAAAATAAATAAAAAGGTGCACCTAGAGTCTTGCTTTGTACATATAACAAGCAATTTAGTCAGAGATAGTTGCCAGGGCAGGTAATTTTTTTTTTTTTGGTGGAGGTTGGTTGCTCATTTTTAACCGATTGAAATCTCTGCAGTCTATTGCCTCCTCTCTTCTTTACAAGCAACCAGCATGAAATAACGTAACTATGGTATCTGCAAGCTTGCTTGTCTCCAAACTGTGCACATCAACCTCTATTCTCCTTTCTATGAATAATATTGCATGACCTTAAGTATCCAAAAGTTGAAATTATTCCCTTCTTCCATCAGTGGTGTGTGTTTTACTCACTCAAGTTGCTTGGCAGTGGCTGCTGGAGATGGAAGCATTTTGATAACTTTCCAATTTACATACACAGCCCATGTTTCTTTATTGTTTTTCAAAGATTTTTTCATTCATATTTATCCTATTTGTACAAGTTGTGTCTAGAAGATGAAATTCCTGGTAGTAGAGACTACTGTTCTGAGAGACAATTTGGCAGAGATCTGCTAATGACTTCCAGATTAAAAAGTGAGTATAGCATATGGTTATCGAATGGCAGTATATGATCCTGAATTGAATTCTGGACCGTAGAGAATATTAAAAATGATGTGAAGGATATTTAACTGTGGACTTTTCATAGATAATATTTTCATGTCAATGTTAATATGAATGTTGAATTTTCAAGTGTATCTCTCCTAATTCCATCGCGTTGAGCTTGATAGGACGTGTGTGCTTTGACTACGATTTCATTGTTCAAATGCCTTGAATTCCAATGTGTTCATAAGGCTGGTTCTCCTTAAAAGAATTATAATCCGCATATGTCCTTTCTACACAAGGATTTCAGCAAGCAGAAGTGTGCTCTGCAATTTATTTTTTCCAGCAAGCAATCATATACAGAGGATCACAGACTCAGCGATAGAAGGAGGCAGATTCTCTGAAAATTGAAAGAATGAGCTCCTCACTTCAATCAGAAACACCTTCTTTGAATGATGGTGTTAATGAGGGAGAGAAAACCATTTGTAAACATCAAACCACTATTCTTTAAGGCTTTTTGTCTTTTTTGTCAAAAGATGTGAACAACCTAATTAATTCAAGTATAAAATCTCATTTTGTAATTTATCCCCGATAATTGGTGGATCCACTCATCATCAAAGCCACTTGATAGGTAGTATATTCTCGTACCATACCTTATATGTCTATAGGAGCAGACAGTGTTGTGACTGCCAAGTGTTACAGACTGATAAAACAATGTTTTTGACTCTGGATAAGTTCTCATTGTATATCCTTATTGGAAACTGCCCAAATTATCACCTACTCACATTGATTGCTTAGAATCCACACCTAAAGGCCCTACATGGTTATTTGCAAAAATAAATTTGCTAAGGTGGAGGAAAATCTGAGTCATCTGAAGTGCATGTTGCCAGATAAATGGGGGACAGTCTGTCTGTTCCTCTCCACCTAGAGGACCAGAGAAGGGAGACAGCAGAGGGCAGTGCAGTGCAGTGCAAAACTCCTGCTCTGAGGAGCTGCTGTGTTAGGAAGCTCTGTTCCAGCGCCTGTTAATGACTGGATGTGGGCAAACCAGGTCACAGTTCACAATTGTTTTGTAATGTAGAGAAAATAGAATCTACCAACATGAGTTGCTTTTAGGATTTAAAGTTGTGATTATCTATCTATCTATCTATCTATCTATCTATCTATCTATCTATCTATCTATCTATCTATCTGTCTGTCTGTCTGTCTGTCTGTCTGTCTGTCTGTCTGTCTGTCTGTCTGTCTGTCTGTCTGTCTGTCTGTCTGTCTATCTATCTATCTATCTATCTTCAATCATATTTCCCTTAGGAGTCATTGTTCAGTATTGCTAGTTCTGCCTTCACAGAAACGTTATTGAAAACAACTTCCATGATTAAAGTTAAACTGTATTATGGCTTGGCTCAAAAACTTATTTAGTTAAGGGTTACCCATGCAATAGAGCTACATGTTCTTTGACTATTTTCAATTATACTACTTTTGGCATATCGAAACAGAAAATAATCACTACTCAGGAAAAACAGATTTTTATTCTGAACTTATAAATGTTTCACTCCCCTTTAAGGATCAATGGTTACATATTTTGAACTGCTTTCCAGAGAGCTGTAGACCATAGAAGCTATTTTATTTTTGGTAAATACATTAGCATGTGTTATATTGTTGCCTGAAAGCATTTTGGGTTACCATAATTGTATTTCATTATCCTTGTAATAATGTAGTTTTCAAAAGTTCTTTGCATCTTCATTCGAGAAGTAGGGCATTGATATTCATGGAGCATCAATAGTGCCACCCAGGAAACTACATTTCCGGACTGGTAAGCAGCTCCTCATTTAATCGTCAATATTTGCAGCACACTGGGTGTGTATGTATAATAGTACCAGTGTGGTTACCACTTTGTCTTGAAAACAGTCTATGCCAGCCCTGTGAGCGAGGGCTCTCCTTAAATATAATTCTGTTCTTTTGGCAAACTACTCCTATGTGATCACTTTCTTCTCTACCAGGAGACACAGAAGTGCATGAAACACTTCCATTCATGCAATTTATTATCAAATAAGTGTATTACACAGGTTTACACACATAGTCACTTGTCAAATTAATAAATGTAGGCAAGAAAATAAGCATAAGAACATTGTATATTATAAAACATCTGTTTGAATAATAATGGCATATACATATGCACATGTATATACACAAATGTAAAGAATTACTAAGTGTCTTGATATTTAAAAAGGAATCTAATGATTATCTTTTCTCAAGTGTAATCTACCCTTGCTGTCTCAATCTTTGTTCAAGAAGAATATTGAATCACATTACAGTGTGGGCTATTACCTAGAAAAATGCTTAATGTAGGATGAACTATTTTAAGGGATTTTTATAGAGCAATGTAGCAGAAAGATTGTACATGGACATGCAGGATGAGTGTAAATGTTTGTGGTGTTGTTAACGGTGGATTTAAACCAGAGAATCTTGGCCTTAAGTATCCAGGAAACCATAAGGAGTAGGCTGATAAGCTTCAACAATAGGCAAAGAACCATTTCAGCAAATTTAAGATTTAACGAGAAAGAACTAGAGTTGGGCATGGTTAATCCACTAGATAGTCTGCTACACACTTGATACTATCAAAATGAAAGAAAAATCCAATAATTAATGATGTGATTACAGTGATAATACTAAAATGGCCAGTTTTGTAAGGTGCAGAGGAGTAGAATGGCAGGCACTGGAAAGTAGTGTTTTTGGAAGCTGAAGATAAGGGAGACTTACTCTCTTGATAATTTTTCAGAACATTACAAATGAGCTGCTTCATAGTGCTGTATTAAATTTGGGATAAAGCAGGAGAGACATCCCAATGCATATTTTAGGGGAGAATGGGGACAATGAGAACTACCTTATACTGGATCTTATCATGTATATGAATAGCTGAATAATCGCACTAAATTTTTAGCACATCAGAATGTTTCAAGATACGTTGTTCGGTCAATCATTTGCCTTGCCATCACATGACATTAGATTTAGCAACCACTATAAAAGGGATTCGGAATAGTGCTCCATTATCTTTTGAATTTATCTGAAGTTAAAAAAATGTGCCAACAATCATCCAATTGGCATTCATAGAATCAGCATCTTATTTTACATTTTCCCATTACAATCCACTAAGTTGAATGTTACTAAGATGATTTATGTAATAATCAGAAGTTTTCAGAAACAAATTAGAATTTTATTTCAGAAATAATCTTTGAAATGTCATGTTCCATTATTAGCATATCTATATGCGAATTTACTGAAGAAAAAAATGGGAATGGAGGTAATTTTCCATTAGGCATAGATTTTTATCCTTTAGGGTAAAGTATTACCAGGTTATTGGTTTGTGATGAGCACTTACACATAGAAACATGAAAATGTCAACATGAGGTGAATATTTGATTAATCATTCATTAATAAAATATATTCAAAGACTGAAGTATTCCAAATGCATTATAGTTCATTTAAATTCAGAGAATAAAACACAAATTTTGAGTATTTGAAAAGTATATTTGAATTATGATATATAAGAATATAAATAACATTAACTAACATTTTCCATTTGGGATATCTAACATATTTTATTGAATTTATATTCTCTTATAGACATTAACATATTAATATAATATAAAAGATTGTACTTTTATATTTCTCAAAGAAATTCTCTCCTTTTGTAACTCAAAATACTGGGTGATAGATGTAGAACTTGAGAGTGAAAAGAGAGAGAGAGAAAGAAGTAGGGAAGGAGGGAAGTAAGCAAGGAAGGAAGAAAGGAAAAAAGGAAGGAGAAAGGTGAGAGGAAGAAAGATCTTAAGATTAAAGAGCAAAAAGGAATATTTTTGTCAATCACGGAAATAAAATGAACAACGATATTCTTTATAAAGGAATTAAGTTATTCTCTATGTGTTAGCTATATAAATTGTGCAAAAGGGTCACTTCATATTATATCCAACAAATCCAGTCCCTCCCACCCCCCCATCCCCACCTAAATTGTTTAAATAGGGATACAGGTTGACCCATTGCAACAATGAGATGTAAAAGACGTTATATCGAAAAACGAACTTTACAATCCAGTTCCTCTTTTACTCTTTCTTATTCTCCTTCTGCTTTGGAACATATTTCCTGTATTGAATTAAACATAGGAATAAGCATTTGGATCATACTCAGTTTCATCCTCTCTTTCTGCCCTTGAAATGTCCCTGACTTGATCTTTATCTGTCTTCTGGCTTTTCTTTCTGCGTGCTCTCATTGAGTCTCTCTCCATGAATTCTTCTAGTTTTAATTTAAATATAATCAACATATTTATTTTTCCCAAGGCATTGTTAACATTTTCCTCATATATATATATATATATGCGTTTATATGTATGTATATATATAATGGGTATATATAAGATGTATATAAATTATATAACAATTATATAATAATTATTATATATAACAATCGTAACTATATTATATAATACAAATAAATAATATATACTATATAACAATATGTAATGTATGATATGTAACAATATTCTATATAATTTCATTATATAGTATATAATTGCATTATATATTATGTAATTTAATATATATTTTATCATACAATTTATTATAAGTTTCATATAAAATACAATATATATTCTGCTTTACTACTGACAACAAAATTAAATAAATTCCAAATATAATAATTTCTTAAATCTCTGGCCACTGTTACAGTTTGTATTGTCAGTCAAAAATTCAGATGTTATAGTTAGGTCTAGTAAAGGGCAGAAGTATGGATGGATGGAGAAAAAAATGAAGGGACAAATATGATATGCAATGTACATATGCTAAACTAGGAAATGTGAGAATCCAGGTAGGGATGGGTGAGATCAGTGGTGATAGGGGTGTTACTGATCAAGAAGAGGTAACAATGCTTGATAGGAAATGTACTCAATACCTTGCTAACTGTAACCCCTCTGTACAGTATTTTTACAATAAAAAAATGTAAAAAAAAGAGGCAACATTGATCAAGATTCGTTGTACACATAAAATAATATGTATATAGAGCTTCCCTAAGACCCAGATTCCACTCCTGGGCATTTATCCAACGGATCACAAATCAGACCACACTAAAGCTGCCAGCACAACCATGCTGTTTATTACAGCATTGTTTACCATAGCCAAGATATGGAATCAACCCAGATGTCCCTCAGTGGATGAATGGATCAAGAAATATTGTGCTATAAATACACAATGGAATTCTAATTTCTGATAGAAGCATCATAAAGCATGATATCGACCCATTCATAAGGAAATGAAAGGACTTGGAAAAAATTATATTGAATGAAGTAAGCCTGTGAAGGGGTCATCAGGACCGAACTAAGCTGAAGACCTTGAGACAGAGGGGGCACATTCCTGCCAGCACAGTGAATCTCAGACTTCCTACATCAACTCTGACGTGTCTGCTATTAAAGCCCCTAAACTTGTGGTACTTTGTGACAGGAGCCATAACAAACCCAGACAGCCATATTTTTTTCCTACTTGGTAATTATTACAAGATTAAAAACAGAGCCAGTTTTATTCTGGCATTGTTATGTAAATGTGTGCTAACCAAATACTGAACAATTACATGAAAATAGGTACAGATAATTAATAGATGAATTGTGTGCGAATTAAATTCATAATTAAACCTTAGTGTTTTTTTAATCATTTGCTCCCCAAAGAATTTCCCTTTATGCCTTCATTCCTTTGTTTCTTATAAGCATTAGCTGCATTATTTGTATTTTTGTAAGGTATAACTAAAAGACAATGATCTGAAAGAAATGTATGATGGCAGAGAACTCCTGTAGACTAATAACAGCTAATTCCATTATATTAAGGTCTCCAAAACAACACTTTGTGAATGCTAACACTCTAGCTTAAATTACTTAAATATTATATACCACTGATTATTCAATTTTTTCTTTTATTTTAACAAATCTTATTTTCAATAAAATTATGATAGCATAATCAAAATCAACATGATTCACCCAAGGATTTGTGTATTCCCTCTTTCCGTACTCGTCTAAAAGTATAGCAGAGAGAAATGAATGTATTATTGAGCATAAAATGTGCTTTAGTTATCCAGCGTTTTGTATTACACAGTGAAGTGGTCCATATCCTCTGAATTTAAATTTTAGATTACACTGAAATTGCTATGCCAGCATAACAGATTTAGATCTGAACCAGGTTGCAGCTTCAATATGTTCAGATTCATTTTTTGTTGCAACTTTGTTAAATACGTTTTGCTAAGTATATTTAAATGCATCTTTGTTTTTATGCAAAGAGAGAGCTTAACATGTTACTTCATGTCACGTGGCAGAAAACATTTGCATTTCCTTTTGGCTGAGATAATTTATGGGCGTACCTGACAAAACTTTCCCATGGATCATGCTTGAAGCCATAGCTGAACTTTAGTCTAAGCTAGATAACTGTATTTGTCATTTAAATGGACTGCCTTACATTAATGATGAAACTGTCAGACTGATTTTTATGCATCCTATACATATGCTATCTGAAAACAGCCATTTTAATTTTCTGTGAAAATTATTCATAAGAAAAATAGTATGTGAGGAAAGATGCCAGCAATCCTTCACTCAATAAATCTCTATTCTAATAAAGACATTTCATTTTCCCCCTATATTAGGTTACTAGTATAACTCTCATAAAGCACCATAAACTAATGACTTAAATATGAGAAGCATTCTGTCTATGTGAAATTTAGATGCTGGGTGGACCAGGCTTCCGAATGAAAAGAAGCATCTTCCAAGAGTCTCTTCTCACTTCTAATCATTTGTTATCTTTACATATTGCTCTCCCTTTATGCATGTCACTCTCTGCCCAAGTAGTCTCTCTCTCTCTTTTATATCAAGGCCCCAGTCATATTAAATTAAGGCCTACCCTGGCAATCTTATCTTAACTTGATTACCCTGTAAATATTCTCTCCATAAATAAGATCACATGGTTGAATTAGA
The DNA here is from genome assembly GCF_024711535.1 of Dipodomys merriami. Taxonomy (NCBI): domain Eukaryota; kingdom Metazoa; phylum Chordata; class Mammalia; order Rodentia; family Heteromyidae; genus Dipodomys; species Dipodomys merriami. The sequence continues at coordinate 31,222,978 of NW_027202493.1, read as the reverse complement.
TTTTAGACAAATATAGTTTGGCTTTTGTGGGAACACAATTCAAACTTAACACTCCTCATCTGATGTAATATTTGACCCAAAGGTGGCATTCATTCCAGAGAATTAGTGTTGGTATTATCAATGTTGTCTTTATATTGGAAAAATATTTGAGTAGTTCTAAGCATTGAAGTATTGTGTCAAAAATTAGCACAGTACAGAAACAACCAACCAAACTCTAGGAAAGTCACAGAACTCTGGAACTCCAAGATAAAACAATAGGAACACTCATTTACCACTGCAAAGGTAATCATCCTTGGGTCTACACGGATAGTGATTTTATATTTTGCAATTGGAAGAACTCGGCACACATCGCCTGACTTGTAAATCAACTGTCCACTTTAACATGCAGCATCAGTAAACAAATTTTTCATTCAGTGAGAAGAGGATGACTTTCATGAATCACATGCTTCCTCTGGTCCCATGTGTACGACAGGCAAGTTTGAGTTAATGCTTGATTACTGCGATCAGATTTCTTTCCAAATTTCAGTCCAAATTTGGATTTGGGGTGAGCTCCAAAAACAACCCCAGTCTCTATTCACAATAAATGCCAAGTCTTCCAGTTTTTTGTTTTTGATTTTTGTTTTTTTGGTCGGTCGTGGGGGTTGAATCCTGGGCCTGGGCGCTGTCCCTCAGCTCTTCAGCTCAAGGCTAGCACTCTACCACTTGAGCCACAGTGACACTTATGGTTTTCTAGTGATTTATTGGAGATAAGAGTTTCATGTACTTTCCTGCCTGGGCTGGCTTTGAACTGTGATCCTCAGATCCTGAGTAGCTAGGATTACAGGTGTGTGCCACCAGTGCCAGGCTTAAATTCTCCAGTTTTGTACTGGGTATTGTTACTATTATTGTTGCTATTACTTGTATCATTATTAATGGCAATTGCCTCTACTACTCCTCCGAACTCATTAGGCTGAGATCCTTTATCTGCTAAGAATGTTTTGCCCACATGGAAGTGTCCATTTTTGTTTCTTCACTTTTAAAACCTCAGTGCTTGTGTCTTTAGAGAAGTTTAATTTTGTTTATTCCAAACTCTGTTCATCATTTCTCTCTGAGGTCCGTGGATCTTGATTCTGATGGAGCTGCTCTAAGTGTGGCTATAAATGGTACTTTTCTTTAGTCAAAATATAAATAAAATGTGTCTTCAGTCTTTCTTCAAAGGGAGAATAGCCCTGTCATGAATTCCATCAGTAGAAATGAACTACTGCTGAATATTGACTTAGAACATCAAAACATATTTCACTTTACACCATAAATCAGCTGCCACCCCTTATTATGGGAAGTTCAAAGAATGTCAGGCATGAATCAGAGATAGTGACAGACCCTCCCAGAAAGTGTCCAACCAGGGCAGGCAGCATTACCACAGTTAGAATCCTGGTACAGTTAAAAAGAATAATAACGTAACATTTTATTTCCTTTTGTAAACATTGATCTTCTTTTTAATAAATAAAAATGAAAAATCCTCAATATAACTTACCCAGCATTATGTTAATAGTAGTGATGTTTTTGTGCAAACAGAATTGCTTGACCTCTTTCTTCTTGTTTTGTAATTAACAAAGATAATGAATCAGGCAAAACTAAATTTTAAATGAGAACAAAATAATGATTAAAAGCTGAGTTAATTTTCTGTGCAACTTTTGATGTTGAAAATGCACTAATAAAGCTGTTGCAAATTAGGCATTGTAAGATGAGATAGACAAGCAGACTGAGGCTCATCTGTCTCTGATGCAAAATGAAAAGTTTCACATCTATTGTCTTTATCTTTTTGCACTCACAAAATACCAATCACATCAAATGTTGCTTCATTTATAAGCTATTTTGAATGTGGAATAATAAGATACAGTAGAACTATTTACAACTCTTGATTGTTGTTTGGAGTCTACAGCATCAAATCACATGTTTATTCCTTATTCTTTTTTATTTTTGCTTCTATGTTATAAATATTAAAGTTGGTCATAAAATTTATCTTCCAAAATAGGTCCCTCCCCTTCCCTCTCCTTCCTTCTACTCACTTTCTTCTTTTTCTCCCTCCCCTCTTATCCCCTTCCCTTCCTTCCCTTTCTTTGTGGTCCCAAGGCTTAAACTCAAGACCTGGGTGCTGAGCCTGAGCTTTCTTGCTTACAGCTGGAGCTCTACCAATCCAGCCACAACTCTAGTTCTGGTTTTTTGCTAGTAAATTGGAGATTATGAGCTTCATGGCCTTGCCTATTCAGGCTGGCTTTAAACCGTGATTCTCAGAGTAGCTAGGATTACAGGCATGAGCCACTAGCACCCACTATTCAAACTAGAACATTTGTGAAAGAGAAAGATGGCACTGTTGATGATCAAGTTGAACAAAAAAGAAAACTGAGAGGTTTTTTTTTTTATTATAATGAGACTTTATAGTATTTAGCTACTTTTTTAAACTGTTTTGCGATATTTTATTTAGTATTCAAAAACATAATAGCAATTACAAAAGTTCAAATTGAGTCTGCAATTTCTATCTTGACTTTTTACATGGTTATATCTTGATTATATTTTATTTTTGTCAAATTTCATAGTCTGTAGCTCTTCATGTATAAAAGCAATGGTTCAAACTTAGTGTTACAGTTTTTTGGTCAATAATATTTGTGCCTAATTTTCTTACACATAATAATGCACTTCCCATTACAAGATGGATTTTTCAATATGTAAAAATAGAAAACAAATGTTTTCTAGCTCATGTCTCTGGTTGGTTGTATAACTTTGTTAATTCATGAATGTAAAATGAATGTTAGTTCATGAAAGGAATTTTTAAAATAAGGAATATTTAACCATTCAAGTACTTAATGGGATTATTACATGCAAACACCAACCTAAATGCTTGTCAGCATATTATATTACTTAGCTCTCTAAAATATTTCCTTTAGATTGGTATGTGCTATCTTAATTTTGTTAGAGTTAAATTGAAGTAGAAAAAATGTTTTTCTAAGATAGAAGTAGAATGGGCATATGAAAGCAAGTCTTACTTGCAAATGTGCTTTTGTCTACCTGATGTAATTTCTGTCATATTCTATGAAAACAACATTTTGATCATATTTGGTGATAGTATAAAATTTTAAACTGGTGTTATATTAGACTTGAACATGATTATGTAATGTATCAAATACAATATAAATCAAAATGCAAATTGGAGATGGAATATAACCACAAGTTATCATACAGTATACTCGAATATAATTAGATAATGGATCATTTGTTTCAATAAATAATTAAGCACCCAGTATCCACACAAATTGATAAATTATTCTTATCCTCTTATGACAAAACCCACAAGCTGTTGAGACAGTCCAGGTAAATCATTTGTCTTAAAATCTAGATTCAATTTCAATATTTTTCAGAAATTAAAAAACGTAATTTCACTTATTTCAGCCAATAAATGCAAGATAAAAACCAAAGAGCAGAAAGTTTGTGTAGCTTAAAAGACTAAAACTATACCCAAAACCTCAACTTAGCAAAGGATGGTCAATTACTTCCTGTCCAATATTTGGGGAAATTCTACTTCAACACATATAATTTAATCCTGAGGAAATAAATTATTCTTATTCCTTATTTATTCTATATCAATAAGCAAACACGGATGTCTGTTCCATGTGGTACACTGTTTTTTTTTAGAGCATAATGTTACAGAATGAAATCAGTAACATTTGAGTGTCATTTCTAAAACACCTTTAAATTGTAAATGCCTTACATCAAAGACAAAACAAAAACAGCAAAATAGAAAACTTTGGTGGTTCACTTAGTTCAGCTTGAAGGAGCTGTTATTAGTTATCATTCCTCTTTATTTCTTTAGTTCCCTTGGGCTCTACATTTTTACCTTGTAGAACCCTTGTTCATCTAACTTTTCAGTCTGGTTGTTCATATCATGTTTATTACTAAACCAAAGCATGATTATTTTGTACAAAGGAATAACAGATGTCTTTACTAGTAGCTTTCCCAGGATTTTGGAACACATAATCTAAGGCATAGGTTTCTGTTTGTGGCATTCTTGTTTTTTCTCAAAGTAGCTATACCTGAGTGAGTGGAAGGCTGAGGTGATTGGGCCAAAGACTCCACACCAGAAACCAGTAGCTACTTCTTTATACTGCTTCCCACTGCATTGTCATATATTCAGAAGTTCTTGGGAGAAAAGAATTCTAATTAACACAAAAGACTGGGTAATCAGTCACCTAGACGGTAGATAAGTCAATTAATTGGAACTATAAGAAGTAGTTTATGTTCAAATTCAGAACTATGCTGAAGCAGGCACAAAATAATCAGACTCAAAAGATGACAAATAAAAGACAGAAAGAGAGTGAGATGAAAGAGAATTGGAAAGGCCAGAGCAGAAATGAAAGGTCAGTCCCTACAGAATAGGTTATTTACAGAATTCAATAAAGAAAGATGCAGGGTTAGCATAAGAAATAACTAATAAAATGTGGATAAGCTTGCTTCTTCCCTGCTTACCCAGGAGAAAACAACAATCACACTTCCTAAGAATGGAACAAACTGTCAACATTTCAAAAATACATTTTCAAGATTAACAATACTGGTATAATATACTTTTAATTCCAGTGGACCTGTACTAAGATTACAATAAAATTTAACCTCTTAATTTTTGTATCACAAACACAAGAAATGACTCAAACCATGCATATAAAATGATGTTTTAATTGTCCTTACAATTTTTAAGCATTATAAAGAATCTCTATTTCTTTATAGTTCCCATCTCACTGATTTCTACCCTTGTTAGTCAATCATCTGGCGCTTGGTGGAATTATCTACCATAGAAAGACAAAGTCAGTGCTGTGTTCTCATTAATACCAACTCTAAATGCCCAACCCAGGAAATAATTATAAGCAGAAGGATTTAGAATTCTAAACTTTTTATACAGGTAAAGAAAATTGAGGAATTTTTTGTTTTAATAATTCAAAATATTAATAATGCAAAATATTAAGATGAAAAGTACATGGAGTTTTGGGGCGATAGGGTCAGGAAGTATTCAGCCTCATTTACACATGGATAAAATACGACTAATAATGCCAAGGAATTTAATAAGCTATATTCCTAAAATATTACTTATTGAATGTTTTCCCTAGGTCTATAGGTTTAACAAATATTGAAGTGCAATGTATCACTTCTCTATTGGAGGTACTTACAATTTGAACAGGAAATTACTTAACGATGACTACAAATAACTCAAGGAAGCATAGTTTTATATGTTTTTGTAACTTGAATAGCAAATTCTATAAATTCAGAAGAAAAAGGAGACCCATGGAAATTGTACTGGTCAGAGTAAGACTGGTCAAAATATTAAACTAAAAGTTGTGCATTAAAAACTATCTTAAGCCAGGCATGATCATACACACCTGTAATCACAGCATTTGGAGATCAAAGCAGGATATCCAGTTCAAGGATAGTCTGACTAAGTAGTGAGATACTGCCTCAAGAAATAAAAATGTCACAATAAAACACCCTCCACTAAAATAACAAGGGTGATCTTTTTCTTTAATGTGAGAATGGGGACAGCAGTTGCCTGAGCACCTGACCATAACAATTCTTAAAGATTAGATGAGGGAATTAACAATGAAGATTGACCATGAGTATTCTTCCTAAATATAGATTGAGTATAATGCACGCACACACACACACACACACACACACACACACACACACACACACGCATACACACACACATTGGAAAGCAGTTTTGAGCAGGATCCTGATATGGGATTTCTCTCTCTCTCCCTCTCTCTCTCTCTCTCTCACTTACCTATAAAATCCCTTCTTTGGGAGCAAGATTCTGTATTTCCATTTCTTCAACTTTCTTCTCTTTGTGAGGCCAGTCAAACTAGAGTTGCCTCGCAGGAAGGTTCACTCTGTGTGGAAAATGCTCTATCAGCTGATAAGTTGAGCTGCACCTATATTAAATGTATGTCTAAGGGCTTTAGGAAATACATTCCCTTGTCAACAGTACCCCCTTTTTCTTGGCTTTTTTTCTTGCTTAATGGGACAAGAAAGTTTCCTGTTACCAAAGATAGCAATAGTCTCTCTTGTTCCAGTTTCTCCTTTTCTGAGGAGAAAAAAAAATCCTGGATTCATCTTGAAAGGGCAGATAGGAACCCAACTTAAGTCCATTTTTTCTACTGTGTGCGTGCACACACACACACTCACACAGAGTGATAAGAAATGTAATAAATGTGTGCTAACATATAAGCGCATATGTACAAAACATACTGTGTGCCAGTGCTCTGAGTAATGATTTTTCCTAGATAACAAATCCCTAGCAATGTAAATCTGATCTTGAGGATGTCCTTCCCTAACCTTTGGTTTGATCTCTACCTCTCTTGAGAACATTTGTTATTTCTCTCTTCAATCTTATCTTCAGTCTGTTTTGTTCATGAACACGGAGTGCTTTCACTGAGTCTCAGTAATGATTTAATGCTATTTCCACATATGCAAATTCCAGGAACATGGAATATTAGCTAAAGTTGTCTGAGTTTATCATTTGCTCAGTTCTCCCATATGGATTATTGTTGAGTTGACTTTGAACTTGTAATCTGATTAGAACTCACTATCTTGAAGGGCCCAAAATACTGATGGGTGAGAGTGTAAATGAAAATACTATGCTAGCTTTCTATCACGGTAAGGAAAATAACTGGAGAAAATTTATAAAGACAGTTTATTTTGGTTCACCCATTTTGGAGGTTCCTAAACATGATCCATTTGTCCCATTCCCGGAGCCTGTGGTAAAGCAGCGCACCATGGAAGGAGCCTATGGCAAAGAGATCTGCTCCCTGATGAACCAGGAAACAAAGGCAGAAAGAGAAAGAAGCTGTGGTTCCACATAAAAATATTGCTACACTATGCTGACGACCTTCTGTAGTCCCTCCTTCTAATGGCCCCCGTAGGTCCTAGTAGTAGTACTTTGAGGATCAAAAGGTGGAAGAACAGGCATTGGCTATACATGCGACCCGAACCTTAGCATTGTGCTGTAGGTAGTTTCTCTGTTGTAGGAGTTTTGTTTGTTTCTTTGTTTGTTTTGGTCGGTTGTGGGGCTGAGTTCTGGGCCTGGGCGCTGTCCCTCAGCAACTCAGCTCAAGGCTAGGGCCCTACTACATGAGCCACAGCGCCACTTCTGGCATTGTTCTGCTTATGTGGTGCTGAGGAATTGAACCCAGGGCCTCATGCATGTGAAGCTAGCACTCTACCACTGAGGCAACTTCCCAGTCCCTGTTGCAGGAGTTCTAAGGAATGGATATTAACACTTATTTTATTTTAAGACTATATATATATGTATATATATATATATATGGATACATATATACACATATGTATGTATACGTATATACACACATATATGTATCCATATATGTATCTCCACATATTATTAGTTTTATGGGTTGAGTATAACTCCTAGATGGTTTTGTCCAAAATGTTTTGCACTTGAATAAATTTAAAATAAACAATGATTTGGGAGTACAGCATTTTCTCAGTATATTGAGGAAACCAATGACTATTCAGTTTCATTTATTTCTCTGATATTCTTCTCTCTCTCTCTCTCTTTCACACACACACACACACACACACACACACACACACACACTTGTACACACACATTTGCCCCTCCCATAGAAAATGAGTATGTGGAGTTAAATAATTCCCTCTCCCCTACCCCCCCCCCACGCAACCTGCCATCTCTGGTATATTTTTATGTATTTCTTTTTGAACTAAGTCCTTTCTTTATGAAACACAGGTTTAAAACAACATTGAGTGTTCAGATGAGCATAACTTTCTTAGAAGCCATGCATGCTCAATCTCACAAACATGTCTAAACATTTATCAGTTCACTTACATGTGGAAGTTCATAATTTTTTGTAATCATGGCACAGTAATAACACTGCTTTCTCTCTTGAGAAGTTGCATTTCACATCTTTCCAGTTGCTTCTCTGACAGATGGGTTTCCTCCTAACACTCATGAAACCTCCTTCACTCTTGAGCCACAAGTGGTTGCCTTAGTTACCAACTCTTTCCCAATCCTTTTCCTTTCAGTTCACTTAGACTTCATTTACTATATGGCTCGCATATTCCAGAAACATTGAAAAATCTCATTTTCAGATTTCAAATTCTTAGAAAGAAAACTCACATTTATTGTTGACTATGTTTTCGACATTCTGAGATTTCTTTGAGCTCTTTGCATAGATTTAGCTAAGCTGACCTTCAAAAATAATTTAATGTAATAGATGATGTTAAATATTATCCTTATCACTTCAGAGAAAAATGTAACGTTTGCTATTCTCTCCAGTGTTACAGAAAACTGTGTGAATCAAACTTAGGCAGAAATGTATGTAAACAATTAATACAAGACTTTGGAGTCATTTGCAGTGGCTAGGGAAAACTAATGATAAAATACCTCTAGCTGTACTTAGAAATAGAAGGCCTAAAGTGTGTAATGATTTCCTAACTTAGTTAAAAAAATGTGAAATTTCTGAGTATGAGCCTCAGCCTAGGGTCTCCTAACCAAATAACATATTTTGGTATATATTTGCTTGCATTGTAGTTTATTTGCAATGAACACATAAAACTATAAGAATTGTACATATCAATAGTGTATCATGTGATATTTTGATAACATGTATTTTATAGTTTTGTTACTTTGTTTTCTTGAGAAAGTTTGGCTTAAGCTGTCTAACTACCCAGTCTTTGAACTCACGGTGTAGCTCATATAGGCCTACATCTCATGATCTGCCTGCCTCTGTTTCAGAAGTACTGGGGTTTTACCACTATGCCTGTCTTCATTGTGTAATGTTAAACATAGCTATTTTCTCAAACATCCATCATCTCCTTATGGTGAAAATATTCAAAAGTCTTTTCTCCAGCTTTTGGAAATACATTCTATTTAATGCTGTTACCTATGTTGTATATTATTACACTAGTAAAACACATGAAAATTTCAGACTGCATTCTAAATATACCTTAATACCTTTGACTAATCTTTCCTTATTCCTCTGTCCCTTGAATCTCCTTTACAACTGGTAACAAACATTCTACTCTCAACTTCCACAAGACCGTCTTGTATTTATTTCACAAGTAAGAATAAATATCTTTTGTGCCCAGTTTGTTAATGTTGTCACACAAATGTTTGGACTTCTATCTTTTATATTGTTGTGTTATTCTCTGTGGTATGTATATACCAAATTCTTTTTTTCAAAAAAACATAGTCATTTGAAATGGACACGCCAGTTGTTTGCATTTCTTTACTGTCATAAATAATGCAGATGCTCATCCACACACTAATTTCAATTCTTTTGGATGTACAATGCATAGTGAGATTGCTAGATCATATTATAGTTCTAGTTTTAAGTTTTTGAGGAATCTCAATATTGATTTCCATAGCGTCTGTGCTGCTTTATATAGCAATAACCAGGAAGGGTTCCTGTTTTCCTTATCCTCGTCAGTACTTGATATCTATTGGGTTTTTGTTTTTGTTTTTGTTTTTGACAGTCCTGGGGCTTGAACTCAGGGCCTGGGCACTGTCCCTGAGCTGCTTTTGCTCAAAGCTAGTCCTCTACCACTTGAGTCACAGCACCACTGCTAGCCTTTTTCTACTTATGTGGTTCTGAGGAATTGAACCCAGGGCTTCATGCATGCTAGCCAAGCACTCTACCACTAAGCCACCTTCTCAGACCATATCTTTTGAATTTTTAGTAGTAATAAGCCAGACTGAGATGATATCTCATTGTGATCTAAATTGGTGTTTCTTTAGTGACTAAGTCTGTTAATTTTTTTAATTTCCATGTTTGTGTTTGTTTGATTCTTTTTTTTAAATAAGTGTTTTATTGTGAAAATACTGTACAGAGGGCTTACAATCACATGAGCAAGATAATGAGTACATTTCTTATCAAGCATTGTTGCTGCCTCCTCCTTAGTATTTCCCCTACCATCCCTTCCCTCCCACCTCCTCAACTACACTCCCCCTTAACCCCACCTAAATTGTAAAGTTTGTTTTTTGACATAGTGTCTTGTACATCTCATTGTTGCAATGGGTCAACCTGTATCCCTAGTTAAACATTTTTTTTCCCTTCCGCTCCCCAAATTATACCAACATCAAATACAGTGAAAACAGGGATTATACTGTGGGAGAAGGACATAGAAAGCAACAACAACAACAACAAAATGTCACATGGTACCTTATAAATACGTTAGCAAGAAAGAAAAAACCACTTGTGTCTTTATCTTGGGGTTCATTTCGCTTAACATCATCTTATCTGACCTTTTCTGCATTCTTTTGAGAAATATCAATTCTGGTCTATTGCCTATCACACATTACTTTTCCCTTTGTTTTGAATTTTTTGTTTTTTGTGTATTTTGCATATTTTCCTTTATGTAGATTTTTCTCTTCACTCTATGATTTTTCTCTTTTTTTTTTTTTTTTAGTTTGAAGTAATCCTTTTGTCTATGTTTGTTTTTGATTTCTGTGCATTTGGAGTTTCATCCAAAACAATACCTTCCAGTTCGGATGGCCTAATATATTTATCATCTTTTCTTCTTGTAGTTTAATAGCTCAAGATTTTATCTATCAACTTTTGGTTTGATGCAGATCTTAACACAGTCTGTACAATGATCTGTCACTTTACCTTTCTGAGTTTTTATAACAACATGTTATTTGTCTTTACCATCTCGCTATTCATCATACTTTTATGAATGTGTATTTCTCACAGTGCAAAAGAATAAGAAATATGTTTATATTTTATTTATTGATTTTAAAAACTGGAAATACAGGGCTAAATTTCTCATGGAAATGTTAAGATAAATTCTGTTGTTTTATTGTTCTGCTGATTAAAATGCAGATAATTTTACACTAATAGTATTGAATTTAAATATTGTTTTATGTATTTTAGGTTGTTTTTATTTAATGGGTGGAATGTTAATGACATGGATTTCAACTTCTCTTCCATCTAAAGAATTTGCTTCCATGTGTCATCAACTAAAATGTCTGAAAGTTCTGGAAGATCCCCCCAAAAATGTACTGGTCTTTTTATTAACTATAACTTCTATGTGTGCAGGAAGTGATAAAATAAAGAAAAATCGACGTGGCTTTTCTTATTTGTCACTATGATACTATTCTTTAGATATGTTAAGTTGGGGAAAATATAAGAGTCTCTAGGAAATTAAAAGAATAAATCAAATAATTCAATTTATAGTGAAAAAAACATTTTAAAGAAGAGAATTTACAAAAAGAATTCACAACAATTCTGGGCAAATTATACTTTATTGCTTGCCCTACCATTACATCAAAATGAACAGTCAATTTGGTCATATGTGATGCATAATGACAAAGAAGTTAATTTACTTTTCATTTTCAATCAGGCATTGTGCAAAAGTTATTATAGATAAAAGCCTGAAAAAAGCATAATTTTCTTCAAACATCATGGATTACATAACCATCAGTGCATTTTAGTTTGTTAGTCAAGACAAGGTTTTTAGTTTAAAGTAATACTCAAAGAATGTTGATATTCTGACTTTTACTTTTTCTTTGTAAGTGACAAATTGCCCATGAAAATTATTGTCTAGTTTTTTACTTAACTTCTTATGATGTAAAGCAAACACATTTTAAAAGAGAATAGCATGATGTTTTTTCTGAGGATGATTTTTTGTTGTTGTTGTTTTCTCCAGTAATGATTTTACTTGTGATAAAATAAGATGTGATTTACTGATGAATCCTTTTTAAATTATTTTTTTCGCAGTTGTGGGGCACTGTCCCTGAGCTCCTTTGCTCAAGGCTAGTATTCTACCACTTTGGGTTTTCTGGTAGTTAACTGGAGATAAGAGTCTTACAGACTTTCCTGCCCAGGCTGGCTTTGAACCACAATACTCAGATCTCAGACTTTTGAGTAGCTAAGAATACAGATAGGAGCCACCAGCACCTTACTGAGGAATACTTTTTAACCAAAACAAGTAAGTCTATACCACTGGGTAATAGATTGGTTTATGCAATGCAGTACTTGGACATAGATTCAATAATAAAAAATCATGAAAAAGATTACATATTGAAATTTTCATAAATATGAAGTAGAATTCTTTTTTTTAAAACATCTACTTATTTATTTGTGTCATAAGTGGGGACATGAACTCAGGCTGTAGACATCATGTCTTCTTTTGAAATAATACAGAATAACTTCACAAGAGACTGCCTACTGTAGATTTCTTTTTTCAATATAATGCTTGTGAATATATTGTAAGTTTGTTGGGTTTATGACCTTTGAACCTTAACCTCAATGAAAACAAGACAGTTTTCCTATGTACAACAAGTTTCATGCCACAGGTGCTTATCAAATCATTTGCTTATAGTAAAAGTAAAGTTCAAATTAAACAATAAAAGAGAAAAAAGTGAAAAAATGTGCTGGGGGAGATTATTTACTTATATAACTTTAAAATGTATTACCTAACTTTAAAATTCATCACAGGTGAAACTTGCTTGCTTATGGCCTAAAGTAAACATACCAGTAAAACAAGCGAGTATTTCTATGTCTCTTGTTGAGTTTATAATATAAAATGATTACAGCAGTTTTCATAATGTGTATTTTCTCACACAACCAATCCAGCAGCTGAGGAGTTTAGGAATCCTTGGCAAACAAAAACTGGACTTGATTGCTTTCTTAAATCCCTCATGACTCAGATGGTACACAGGTAGGTGGGACATGCCAACTGGCATAATTCAAACAAACCCTAATCAAATTCGAATTTGGCAAAGAGAGGATTCATCCAGTGTTTACAGAAATGCAGCTCTTTCTTTACAAGAGAAAAGTATGGATGCCAGGGAGCCACAACACAAACAATGCTTCCTCTGAGCACAACCTGGAGAGCTATCAAAGAGGTTCATATATGCCTAGAAAAATGACCGTAGCTATTCTTTTACTCTCTTTGCCAATAATCAATTTGAATTCAAATAGGCCAGTGCTTTATTCTTTAGACCAAGGAAATCTGTGATTTTTATATGTCATTGTTTGCCAAAAAATAAAGGTGTCATCTGAAAATATAAAACGAGGCATTTCCTTCTTGATCCACACTTCAAGGACTTTTCATATGATTTTTTTAATTAAAGGAAACAAAACCGCAAGACCCCAATTTGATGGGTTTTAGAGAACTAACAGCTGTTAAATTCAGTTTAAAAACATCCTTGGAAGCGTCATTAAAAATTATATATTTTGTTTCACATCATAAGAAATTAAGTTAAAAAAGAGGATGACAATTTTTCTGAGCACTAAAATAATCTGAGGTCTGGAAAATAGTTGAAATCATCAAGTTCATTTAACAATAAATAGTATCTTCCCTAATGAACAAAGTTGTATAAATATTGGTGAAGTATAATTTTAAATAATATTTTCATTCATGTCAGGGAATTGTATATTTGTCGTAGTTCCAAATTCAAAAGCAAACCAAAGATTTGACCAAAAGTTACACCTTCTTATGCAACTAATGACTTATATCAATACAATGTATATAGAATCTGTAAGACAATTACTCCATTGGTTGAAATTTGTTGGTTTTTTTTGAAGATTATATTGGATGCCTGTCATACTAAAAAAAAAACATCCACATTATTCTAATATTGTCTTGTAATGATTGCTATTGTATTTGGGCTTCTGAAATGGTGAGAAAATAAGGAGACACAATAGGACAAAAATGACAAACTTGCTCCTGGTATAGATGCAGCAAGGTGAAGAGGATTCTTCCTTTCTTTGCCAAAGATGATTTTGAATAAGTTATCGCCATGAAAATTTGTAGCACAGCAGTTGCACTGAACAGGTGTGATATAAAAGTCATCATTTTCTACTGCACACATACAGTGTATTTTGCAAACATTCTACCATACTTGGCAATGTTGAAGAATAAATGTACGAAGTGCTTTCCAATATTTTGACAGCTAGCATATAGTACCCAACTGTTAATGCCAGTCGAAAGTCCAGGAGAAATACTTTGATTCATTTAAAATTAATTTTCAAAGAAATGTATGATTGTTTTTTTAAATCATAAAACACAGAAGTAGTTGAAAGCAAAGGTTATGTTTCCAATGTCCCTGATCCTTCTAAATCCATCCCTTTACCTAGAGACAATCACTAGTAATATCCTAAATGCATTAAAAAAAAGTCTCTTATCTCTATCTCTAAGCATAATTTTCTGACTACCAATTCAAATGTTTTTATTTTTTAAAATCAATCTGTTAAATCATTCTAACTTCTTCCCTTCAAATTTGTTAACTCTTGGTAAGGACAAAGTTGCTTCCTTTACTTATTTTTAAGTCTCCAAATAATGTTTGTGACATACCAATAACTTGAAATTTTTTCATGTGCCAAATTAGGCGAATGACACATGCCCACTAGATTTCCATTTTTCTGCCTGTATTAAAGAACTAGAGTTTCATGCTAACTTGCTTTTAGAAAAATATGAGACATAATAATGGATAAACAAAAACAACCAAAGGAAATTATGATAACCTGATGCCAATATTGAGATGAATTTTAATAAAACCTTTCAAGCAATATTATAGCAAAATCAATATCCTTATTCTTTGGACTTAATGTTTACTTAAAGTTTAAGATCACTTTTTATTATCTCATGCAAATCTTTGAGCCTTAGGATTTCAATATTGGGATAACAATATATAGTCAAATACTAAGCCAACTTAAGTAACATTAGATTGTTGAGAAACATTAAAGATAGAAGTTATGGATAATGTGAAATCATAAGCAATGGAATATTATTAAAGGTAATAAATATAAACATGCCCCACTCCTTTGCATTGAGTTATTTGTTTCAAAGGAAACTTATACTTTATCAACTTAGCAACTTTATCACTACAGAATTATCATCGTGGTTCCATTCCTCCATCCTTTCTCCTTAGATATTCCTCTTCTTGTAGTCCTTCTCCACCTTAGGTCTTCTCATTTAATTCTAGCAATTGATAATAAAGTGAGATTGGTTGTTTCTATTAGCTCTACCACCCAGCCAGCGTAGTTGAAATGGCAAGCTTCAGACTGGGTGAAAATGGTCTTCTCGTAGACCAGCATACAGGTTCTTGAACCATTTTGCTATATTTGATTCTTAAACTTGTTATTCAGACTTGAAGAATTTCAAGCAATGAAGGGACTCGATCAAACATTTTTATGTGCTACATGTGCTTATATTCATTTTCTCCGCATGTTAATTTCTTATATATCACAATTCATTCATATATGCTCATTTCATATACATAGTCATTTCTTATATATGTTTAAGTAAACTTGCGTTGTATAATAATTGTGCAAAGAAATTCCAGATATTTATGGAGTATTTCTTGGGATAAATTTCTAAGACTTCTAGCCAATAGATCAGAGAGAGAGAGAGAGAGAGAGAGAGAGAGAGAGAGAGAGAGAGAGAGAGAGAGAGAGAGAGAGAGAGAGAGAGAAAACTGGGGTATGGTTGTCATTTTGTGCTGTACTGTTTTGGTATTTGGGATACAAGGCAAATCTTAGAAATGGTAAAAAAGTGTTTCTGAGAACTTCCCTCAGATTATCTATGAGGTAGCAACAGGTTAGATTTGTTACGTATTGTAGAGAACACTCGGTTATATTTGAATTGAAAATAAATGAACAACTAATTTTTGGTATAAGTATGTTGAGTGTAATATTTGGTATACATTAGAAATCATTAAATTTTATTGAGATTTCAAATTTGCCTCTATTTCACTGTGCCATTCTGGCAGCCTTACTAGCATCCCTAAGACATAGCAGAAAACGAAAGGAAATACCAACAATAACGTCTTTCAGTGATCTTTTCTTTAAATTACTCTAATCAGTGACACATGTGTGTGCCAGTGACACTTGTGTGTGCCAGTTTTCTTTGAACAGAAGCTATTGTGACTGAAAGTGTGGTCTCTGTTAATATATAAACAACAAAAACAGGATATTATGGAAAAGGAAGATTAAGTTTTCCTAATTTGTCAGGCAGATGAAGAGAGCAGTGATTCCAGACTAAAAGATGCTATCCTTCCCCTAAGAGTCTAGTTTACATGTGGAAGGTATGGTCCCGGCCAGAGGGTGGCTTGGCTTTTACTTATCTTAGGGTTTACTGGCACAATATCCCTGAAGTTATATATCTTACTTGATGAAAGTTTATATTCCTTTCTGTAGGCAGAAAAGATGAAGGGCAAGATTGCTTGGTTTGGCTGAAAGAGTGTTAATCTTCAGTCTTCTAGTATTGGGGAAGAGGAGTATTATTTTTAAATGTCAGTTTAAATTCCATGATAAGTAGGATAGCATTCTGGCTAACCATGCAAGCTAATTACATCTGAAAGATTTTAGGCGTTCCCCATTATATTCTAATGTAATAATAAGTTAAAAAAAGAAAAGAAAAGAGAAATACTCCTTATATATAAACACCACATTTTCCCTCCCAAATAATAGGACTCGAGTAGTTATGCTGTCTCCCCAATGTCTTGCTCTTTAGAGTGGCAATAAGAGGTCAAATGATACTATAATACCTACCAATTCCATTTTTGTATTGAACATTTTTGACATGCAAAGCAGTGTTCAGTAGTTATATTCTCAGACCTCACAATCTTGGTGGAACATGTATATTATACTGGATTCTTAAAACACCCAGCCAGTAATTGTTCAGTAAATGAGATGGTGATAACATTCACAAATAGAGAAGTTGAGATTTGCTGTTGGACTATACCAACACTCTCATGGTATAGATCTCTTATGTGACACCACACAGTCTTTGGCTTGCACTTAAACAGCAACCAAACAACTAGTGGTTCAGCCTACACAAACCAACTGTCTTCTAATTCAGTTCAACAGGGACATATTCTTTCTGGAAATTGGATCTGATCTATATGTCATGAAAGGCTCTGTTCCCAAGAAAGTAACAGTTAATTTTGCATGAGCACCAGATCAACCATACAAATTAAGGTTCTTATAACTTTGTCTTTGGATTCAATGCCAAAGAGATACATAGCCTGAGGAGTTACAAATCTCCATAGTCTCCTTGGGCACTCCATTTCTTAGGAATGTCCATGTAATCTGCAACTTGGAAGCTTTCTGACCCCCTCTACCTTTGTATTTTATAGACTTCATTCCAGATGAATGATTGAACAAAAAACTTGTTGGTGGTCAGCTTAAGCTCTGGAGACTGCCTGTTCCTGATGGAGTTTTTGTCTAAAGCTAATGGTCTTTCTGGTGACCAGACCCCATCCTGATGCTACCTACAAGTAGCTAGCTATCAGTTAACTCTTAGGATAAAAAAAAATGAAGATAGTCATTTGGGAGAGTTGTATTCCAGGAAGAAGGGCTTGTCTCAAATAGATATCACAAGACGTTGCACCTTCCATGGAGCTAGATTCTTCCAAGCAGAACGTGAATGATAGTTTCAAAGGAGAGCCCAGATTTCTTGGGCTTTATATATCATGCTTCATTATCTACATGAAATTGTTCAAAATCTTTTTGTTTCCTTCTCTACATAGACAAAGCTTACTTATAGTATGTGTTTGTATACTATCCATTGTGAATATATTGTGGACATTCAGTATTTAATAACATAAATATTGAGTATTTGATTTTTTATGCCAGCTCCAATAAGTATGGATTTTTAGGGATGGCTTACATCTCTGGAGGCTATACCTAGCCAGACAAGTAAGTCCTGATAATATGACTCTTTTCTTTCCTATAATATCTAAGTAGATGCTGAAAATCCTTAATATACAATATTAGACCAACCCTACTACTAGTAAATCTATGGAGATTTGGGATTTGGCAACTTATTTCCATTTCTGAGGAGGTCCCCTATAAAGGAATTTATGAAGGATCAGGGGAGATTATTTATTTAAAATGATAAAGGAAAAAAACCCTTTATTTAGCTAGCAATAGAGTATTGAGGATTTTGAGTGAAAGTAAGTAAGAGAACATAATCATTATTACCCCTTACTAAATTGCTATTTAAGAAATTTGGGACACACACTCGCCTTGTGTTGACGAGGCTCACTGTTTCCCCGTGGGTGAAATAATCTGAAGTAGTATTAAGACTGTCACCGAGAATTGTTCATGTATAATTTATACCCACAATTAAAAAGCATTTTTAACCAAGTGTCACAACACAGTGACAACTAAATTAGACTGTGATTTACATTACCATGTGCTGCCACTTGATTTAGTGTCACTCCAGAGAAATTGATAAACAGCCCGTGTAGAGAAAGACAGAGGTCTTCGTTAAGAAAGTCTTCATTCCCAGGCGTGGATGAGGTGAAGTATAGCTGGAGCTTGTCACTGCCATTATGATTAGCAATTATTTTTTAGAATATGCATATCCATGGAATGCAGCTCCTTATTAATCACCCAAAATTACTCTAGGTAGGCAGAGAATGCAGTTAATTTTTATTCATACTACAGTTGAAATTAAAATGAGGAACTGACTATAAGAGATCTTCCAGAATTTATCAACATACATAAAAGTTAGAATTTGCCCCTAAATGGGTATTATACTTAATGATTATGGTAACAGGCCAGCTTCTAGGCTACTTACTTTCAAAAGATGCCCCATTAGACAACTGAACCAATTATTTGAGATAAGTATTACTCTACTAATTTTAATT
The DNA here is from genome assembly GCF_024711535.1 of Dipodomys merriami. Lineage (NCBI taxonomy): Eukaryota > Metazoa > Chordata > Mammalia > Rodentia > Heteromyidae > Dipodomys > Dipodomys merriami. Next base: position 31,204,314 of record NW_027202493.1, on the reverse strand, counting down.
TTTTTGTTTGAAGGGCGAATTTGCCAATGCTCAGTGATTCAAGTAGAAGTTGAGCTGCATCATGCAAAAATAACTTTAAGTGCACAGATAATGGAGTCATTTAACGAGTCCTTTTTCAAGGCAATGCAAAGGTATAGTTGTCACACTATGATTTAAAGAGCTACAGGGGATTTGAGTGCATATATTGAGTGTAGCAAAAGCTGATCTTTAATGGAAATAAAGACTAAAATAGGTTCTATAAATTAATAGCCGAGAATGTAAGATCAGAAGATGCATAGTCCAGAGAGATCATGTGACTCCACATTAAAATGGAAAACTAAAGAATGTTATGATAGGAAAATGACCTAGAATGTTGAAAGCCAAGAGGAAGGCTGAGAAGAAGCCATATTTAAGTTGATTTTCATTATTTAGAGGAAAAAAATGTTGAATTGGAGGACTTTTAAAAGCTGAGTGAGCGCCAAATGGACCTTTTCACAACTAGAAAGATGACATAATGAATGGCTCAAACCAGCAACAGGACAGTATGTAATAATTGAGATTCAGAAGCAAAGAGTTATATTTGTTTTCTCTCTTTCTAGCATCGGAATAGGCACTGCTGTCATGTACAGAGTACTAGAACCCTTTTAGGGTACTTATGGGAAATTGGGAAGGAAAAATTAGAAAGGAAAATATTACACACAAATGTGAGCATACTGTATTCCTGAGAGTCTTCTAAATCTGTATGTGGATAGATTCAAATGCTGCTAAATTAGCTCTGCACTGGTGGCTCATGCCTAAATACTCAGGAGGCTGAGATCCGAGGATCATGATTTGAAGCCAACCCTGGCAGAAAAGTCCCTGTGAGACTCTTACCTCTAATTAACCTCCAGAAAAATGGAAATGGAGCTGTGGCTCAAAATAGTAGAGCACTACCCTTGAGTGATAAAGTTCAGGGACAACATCCAGGCCCTGAGTTCAAGACTCTGGACTGACAGACAAAACAAAACAAACAAACAAACAAAAAACAGCTAAGCTATGACAAAAGATCTCAGTGGACTAACTGCAAATGAGACAAATATTATTCATTGAAAAATATATTCTTCAGTCTTTATAGCTTAGTAGGTATAATTGTCCACTAGTGCCTTCTTGCTTGATTTGAGAGAACTAGGAAAATGGACTTCATTTTCTTTTTTTTTTAAATAAGTGTTTTATTGTGAAAATACTGTACAGAAGAGTTACAATCACATGAGCAAGGTAATGAGTACATTTCCTAACAAGCATTGTTGCTGCCTCCTCCTTTGTTTTTCCCCTACCATCCCTTCCCTCCCACCTCCACAACTATATTTCCCTCCCCTCCACCCACCTAAATTGTAAAGTTTGTCTTTTGAAATAGCATCTTATACATCTCATTGTTGCAATGGGTCCACCTGTATCCCTATTTAAGCAATTTGTTTTTTCCCTTCCGCTCCCCAAATTATACCAACATCAAATACAGTGAAAACAGGGGTTATATCGTGGGGGAGGGACATACAAAGCAACAAAAGAAATCTCGTGGTAGCAAGAAAGAGTGAGGACAGCTTTTAGATTTTAGAATTGGTAAAAGAGTATATTAAAGTCTATCTTTAATATTCAGAGGTAAACTATTCCTTCAACTAATGGAAACATGACCTATATTAGAATATAAAATGCAAAAAACAAAACGTTGAATGTGTCAATGAAAAGTGACAATGAAATCCTGTACAACAAATGCTTACAGATATACAATGCTTAGAGATGGAGCATTGTATGTTTGCACTTTTCTTACATTTTAGAAAAATAAAAGCATAGATCCATGCTTGTTGCAGCTTGGGACTAGAATTCAGTGTAAATTTCATCAGCTGACTTTTTTGGTGGGATTCTAAAAATGTATGTATGAGATATTACAGAACAAAACCAACCTTCAGAGGGGAAGGGAGGGAGAATGCAGTGAAGAATTTCCAATAACTAGTATATGTATGAACAAACAGGAACTGTCAGACAAGTTGATGTTAGGTGAAATGAACCCCAAGATAATAAAGATTCAAATGGTTTTATTTGTTTTCTTTCTTGCGTTTCCAACATATTTATAAGATGATTTTTTTGGTTGCTTTGTATGTACCTCCCCCATGATATAAGCTCTGTTTTTACTGTATTTGATGTTGATATAATTTTTGGAGGGGAAGGGAAAAAACAAATCATGGACCCATTGCAACAATGAGATGTACAAGATGTTATGTCAAAAAACGAACTTTACAACTTTGGCGGGGTGGGGGGCGAGGGGAGTGGGAGGATGGTGGTAGGGGGGTGTGGGACTCTGGGGGTGGAGAGGGGAAGGGATGGGAAGGGGAAACAAAGGAGGAAGCAACAATGTTTGATAAGAAATGTACTCACTATCTTGCCCATGTAATTGTAACCCCTCTGTATGGTATTTTCACAATAATAATAATAATAATAATAATAATAATCCCCTGTTGTTGAACCCTACTGCATTATTGGTGGGAGTGTAAACTTGTTCAACCACTTTGGAAAGTAGTATGGAGGCTCCTCAAAAGACTCCACATAGAGCTCCCCTATGACCCAGCAATCCCACTTTTAGGCATTTACCCAAATGATCACAAACAAAACTATACCAAAGCTACCAGCACAACTATGTTTATTGCAGTATTATTTACCATAGCTAAGATATGGAACCAACCCAGATGCCCCTCAGTAGATGAATTCATCAAGAAAATGTGGTATATATACACATTGAAATTCTATGCTTCCATCAGAAAGAATGACATTGCCCCATTTGTCAGGAAACAGAAAGACTTGGAAAAAGTTATATTAAATGAAGTTAGCCAGGCCCAAAGAAACATAGATCCCACGGTTTCCCTTATTTGCAATTACTAGTATATGTCTGAGATAAACAGAAAAGGTCAGATAAGTTGATGTTAGGCGAAATGAGCCCCAACATAAGGACTTAAATGTTTTTTTCTTGCTTGCTATTGTTTCTAACATATTTATAAAATGATTTCTTTGTTGCTTTGTATGTCCCTCCCCCACGGTATTACCCCTGTTCACTGTATTTGATGTTGATATAATTTGTGGAGGGGAATGGAAAAAACAAATTGTTTAAATAGGGATACAGGTGGACCCATTGCAACAATGAGATGTACAAGTTGTTATGTTGAAAAACGAACTTTACAACTTTGTGGGGGGGCGTGGGAAGGGATGGGAAAGGGAAACAAAGGAGGAGGCAACAATGGTTGATAAGAAATGTACTCATTACCTTGTCCATGTAATTGTAACCCCTCTGTATGGTATTTTCACAATTAAAAAAAAAATGAACTTTACAACTTTGGCTTGGGGGGAAGGAGGCAGGGGGCGGGGCACAGATGGGAAGGGAAAACAAAGGAGGAGGCAACAATGCTTGATAAGAAATATCCTCATTACCTTTATCATGTAATTGTAAACCCTCTGTATGGTATTTTCACAATAAAAAAACTTATTAATTAAAACAAATAATCCCCTGTTATCACCATATTTCATTGTGGTACACTATATCTTGTGTATACATTTATCTAATTTGAGGAAGAGAAGGAGAATAACAAAATACTGAAATAAGGACACAGGATGACCCATTGCAACAATGATGCTCACAGTATGTTGGAAATAGTGGGGGCGTTGTGGGGGAGGTGAGGGAGGGAAGGAATAGTAGGAGAAAAACAAAGGAGGGAGTAACAATTCTCAACAAGAAATGTACTCATTACCTTATTCATGTAACTGTAACCCCTCTGCACAGCATCTTTACAATAAAAAATTATATTAAAAAAGAATTCATTGTAGGGCAGGAAGTGTGGCTTAAAGGTTGAATGCTTGCATAAAGCATACATAAAGCCCTGGGTTCAATTCCTCAGTGCCACATAAACAGAAATAGCCAGAAATGGCACTGCAGCTCAAGTGGTAGAATGCTAGCCTTGAACAAAAGAAGTTCAGGGACAGTGCCCAGGCCCTGAGTTCAAGCCCATGGACTGGCAAAAAAAAATTAATTGTATATATCAGAAAATTAAGAAAAGTAAATGATGGTGTTGGTCAGTGTATTCATAAACTGCTTTGTTAAATGGAACCTCCTTCATACAACCACTTAAAGACAATATAAAAGTGAAAGGTAGAATAGTTCAAAGAGATCAAGAAATTTATTTCCGTTCATTAAGTGCTTGGTAGGAAAAATTAGAATAACACTTGATGGAATAAATATAACAATAATTACTTATGTTATTCTTAGGCACTTAGTGTTCATACACAGAGAAATTGGCTTTTTTGGCTTTGTTTTGTAATCTGATTTCATTTTGAGACTATACCTCTACATTTCATGTAATAATGTGAAAGATTTTTAAGTGAGGAAAAAAATCAGTTGAACTTAAAAACTTTTACCAATTAGCCACATAAACTTATCTATTGAAATAAATGTATTCAGAATATGTTGCATCAAAAAGTCAAAAGTTACACTAACACGGATTTTTTTGGTAAGCTGTGCCTAAAATAGCTTTAATCTTAAAGAGTTAGAACAAAGTGGAATGTAAAACATTCCATTTTCCTGAAAGTAAGCTAAGTAACAAAAATCTAGAGAAAGTCTACAAAAGATAAGAGTTAAATGCCTAAGAACCTGGATTGAATACCACACAGCCACACAAGGACAGCGGGTCTCCCTCACCAGGGCTGATTATAAGCAAGCAAAATTTTGCATTATTGAAAACACATACATACAATCTAACATGTTGCTGATTTGACTACTATTCCAGGATGTCTTAAATGTTTCAAGAATCAGTATTTATTGAATCATATGAGAGCAAGTAGGTTTGGAAGAGGCTACTCTAAAAGAAGCTGACAAAATTTTTAGAAACTAGATAAGCTGATCTTGGAGGAATTCAATCAACAGAGCAAATCTGCAATAGAGATGAATGCACCCCATTCTGAAATCGGATGACTATGTAGAATTTCACCCATGAGGAATCAAATCCAGGCTGTCAGGTTTTTATGGACAGGGTAACAATTTAACTTTGGGGGTGCTGATGCAGGTTACAACTTGAAACCTGGTCTGGTGAGAATCCTAGGGCCTTCATGTCTACCACTAAACACACCCTTATAGGACACATCGGAGCACAAGATAGCAGATAGCACATTGCTCCTCTTCACAAGATGCTGGTCTGAGTGACTAGTGCATGAAAATTGAGAAACAAACCAAGAAATGATGTGGCTTCTTTGTCAGGACCCTCAGGCGGTCTTTGGGAAGGAGCAATTGATATCTGAGCAGATGGAACTCATCTTCCTCCTCTGTAATGTTGTTACCCCAGAGGCCTTCAAAGTGGGACTGGATGTAGAGGTCCAAGGAGACAGTGATATGGAAGAACTTGAACCTGTGTAGATCAATATGTTCGTGTCTTCATTTTTAACAACAACAAAATCATATTTAAAACGTAGTTACAAATACAAGGTGATAGATTTTGGCTCTTTTTTAAAAAAAAATCAAAGCACCAATAATTTCAACCCAATTCCTGAAGGCATATTAATTTTTTCAACATGGATTTGTTAATTAATTTATTTTTAATGTAATTTAATTGTCAATATGATTACAGAGGGGTTACGGTTACACAGGGAAGGTAGTTAGTACATTACTTGTCATACTTGTTACCTCCATCCCTCATTTTCTCCCACTTTCCTTCTCCAATTCCCTCCCCCAGGTTGGACTGTTCATTTCCAACACAGGGTCTTGTGTATATCACTGTTGCATTGGTTCATGCTTTGTCCTTTGTCTCACCATCTTGTTGTTCCCCTTCCCTTCCCTAATTCGGATAAACATATATACCATGTGTTTATACATATATACCAGGGTACCAAAATCAAAGTGCCAACAGGGGATAAACCACCGGGGGAGTGCAAGAACACAAAAGAAAAAAATTACCTAGTGCATAAAAACAACAACAACAAAGAAAAACCTCTTGTTTCCATAGCTTGGAGTTAATTTTGTTCAGCATCATTTTATATGGTCATATGTTCTGGATTCAGCAAACCTCTCTGGGTTACTTCCTTATCTCTTTGAAACTGATCTACCAGTCATTCTGGCAGAGGAGCTGAAGTCTTTTCTGAGCAAGTGCTCCCCTGCTTTATCATGAGTGCTCCCAGCTCAGAGTCCTCCAAGCCTCCCAAATCCCCTAAGAAAGAAGCTGTTCTCCTCCACAGCCAGGTGAGGCTCTCCAGAAGGTTCTTCCGTGCCTTCGGTGTGAGTCTCCTTCCACTAACCCCACCAGTCCCTCAGCCCTCAGTCCTTACATCTGAATAACGCAAACTCACTGTTAAGAATATAAAATGATACTTATTGAAATGAACTCCAAGAAATGGAAACAAGAGATTCGTTTTAGTATACCATTTGCAGTTCTTTCTTTTTTCTTTCTTTCGTTTTATTCCCCTGTTGCCACTGTTTTGGAGTTCTGTACCCTTTGGCTTGTATATAAGTTTATCTGATTAAAGGAAGAGAAGGGGAATCACAGATGTGAGGGGACAAAGGGTAAACTGATGCAACAGTGATACTCACTAGCCTCTATGCTCGAAATGAGCTTTACAACTTGAGGCGGAGAGAAGAGCAGGAAAAAAATTAAGAAGAGATAACTGTTCAAAAACAAATGTAGCCAAGTACTGGTGGCTCACACCTGTAATCCTAACTACTCAGGGGGCTGAGATCTGAGGACTGAAGTTCAAAGCCAGTCTGGGCAGGAAAGTCCATGAGACTCTTATCTCTAGTTAACCACCAGAAAAACAGAAGTGGTGCTGTGCTCAAGTGGTAGAGTGATCGTCTTGAGCTGAAGAGCTGAGGGACAGCACCTTGACCCATTATTCAAGCCCCATCACCAACAACAAAAAAAGAAAAAAAATACTCATTACCTTACTTACATAACTGTAGCCCCTCTGTACATCTCCTGTACAATAAAATTAAAAGAAAAGAAAAAAACGACTAGAAAGAAAATACAGCATGAACACATGTAGAAAATATTTCTTTACAGAGTTACACTGTGTTTATTCATACATGTTGCATTATTACCAATATTAAAAAAATGCAAAAGTCGTAGGGGAAAAACAAAGGAGGAGGTAACAATGCTCGATAGGAAATGTACTTATTACCCTATTCAGGTAAATTTAACCCCTGTGCACAGTATTTTTACAATAATATTTATGGAAAATATATAAAAGAAAAATAAACTTTCTTCTATATAAAAATGCAAAAGTCAAATAGGTACAATCAAAACAAAGATTAACTTATTAATGATGAAGTAAATGTTTCGATGTACTATAGGCGAATGAATAGTTTTTATGTTAGGTGTTTCTATCACCTTAGTGGACTGCAAGTGTACAGCCTTTGTAATCACTTATCACGCATTCCCTGATTTCCCCTGAAAATTTTCCAGTCCTGGAAGCCATTCATGGTAAGTGCCCTATACACGTGCACCAATTTTATTTTATGTAGCATGCTGAGACTTTGCTTAGCACTACAGAACCTTTCAAGACTTGATTTACAGAAGGACACCACATTTTCCTTGTAATTGACTTCCCCTTTTAAGCTTGTTGTCAAGAGGTTAAAAAAAAAACCTAGCATATAGCTGACAGATAAAATAACTAGATGGAAACCTTTCAAAGTAGAGGTGGAGCTTATGTTAAATGAATAGATGAACATATTTAGTAAACCTGGAGTTTTGCATAAAACTCATTCACTGAGTTTTTGTTCATGTTGATGAATATCCGGACTGAACATTCTAAAAATGTAGGACTTTAAAAAATTTTTGCTCAGGTTGATGTTTCAATGACGTAGTTATAACTTCCACTCGTTCAGATTTTAAGCATTTTGATTTAAAAGGGAATTTTTGTGACAGAAAACAAGTAAATTACTTTGATAGTGTGTAGAAAGGGTGGAGACTGGCCGTTTCTTTGCATGAGGCAGTGCGGTTTGAATCTGCCTGAAGACTGCTGTCTGTAGACCCCTTCACTGTCCTTGCTGCTGACCTTGCGTCTTGAGTCAGTCCATGTCCATTAATCATAGCAATTTGTCCATATTGGAAAGAGTACCTGGAGTTGTCCTACCAGTCATTCCTTTGTTCCTCTTGAATAGTGTCAAATCTATGGCTATAGTGTCATGTCATGGCCATAGTTCCCACAATTCTACTGTAGCTGGGATGGTGGTGGAAGTCGTGCCTAATTGGGGGGAAGGGGAGTTCCTTTTTTTGTCTACAAATGAGAAACCTTCTTCCCATACTCATTGATTCTTGGAGAGACTCATCCAGAATTGTCTTCCCTAGTGGTGTATCAACTCCAACAAGCCAGAGTATGACTCCTCCTTTTCTTCTGGTTATTCTTGTCCTCTGGTTAGTAATGTATAGATAGGAAAGTAAGTTGAAACACAGCCAATACATTTTATTCTATAGTGAAGAAATGGGGTGAACTACAAGATACAGGCCTATTGCTTTAAGAAGTGAATTGAATAAAGCTTTAGCATGGAAGATGTGATGATTTAAAAACAATATGAAGTATTATAAAGTGTGAACACTGTCATTTCTTATTTTAGGAGGTAAAAAGCAAGAGAAAGGTGGGAAGTATATTATGACAGAGAGAACGTGGATAATATTAGGAATTCAGGTGTCTATAAATTTTGGAGGGCAGTAAAAGTCAAGAGGAATGATGCATGCTGGGTTTTATCTTCTTCAAGAATAAATCCATTATATGAATGAGACTAGAAGCACCACTGAGGATGTGATGGTGGGTGAAGATAGGCATTAACTCCATCAAGGAGGTTGACTCTGAAAGTGATGATTAGAAATATGGTGTTTTGAAGGGATATGAGAATTAATACTAATGACGCGTGGAGAGAAACAAATGGAAGAGGCAAGATGATGGGATCTGCCAGTAGAACAAGTGAACTAAGAATGTATTATAGAGAGGGCAGGCAGCCTCGTCACTGAAAAGAGAGCCAAGATCTCATTGCAAACTATGAACCTTAGCATTCAGAATTTATTTAATTATCGTAATTTTACTCACTACTATCATTGAGAGAAAGCTATAAATAAACATTAGGGTGACTCTAGGTGACTGGGTCATCTTAAGAATAACAGGAAAGATGCTTAACATTAGTGAAGATGAGTATTTTGAAATTGCTGCTTCTAATGTCTCATCATTAGATGAGATATAACTATTTATGTTCAGGATGATACATTTCTCAGAAAGAAAGTTAAGGAGAATTTCAGAAGGAAACATGTTTTAAAGGATTCTATACTACAATCGTGAAACATGCTCATTGGGTCCAAGTTCAAAGGCAATCTCATCATCTAACATGGAAATACTTAAACTCTCAAAGAGATTGTGTCTGCTGAAGAACACAGAGGTTAAAACTAAGAAGAAAATTTTTGTTAAAAGTCAAGAATTATTTTGTGTAGTCACAGTCACAATGATCATGATTTTAAGAAGGTTAAAAATGGTAGAAAACAAACACAGAAAGCATTGTTGCTTAGGGCATAGATGGTCAAGCATTAAAAGATAGAAAACCATCAATAGTGTCTTATAATAAGCTAGTCTATAATTTGCTGCTGGCTTTCACCTTGAAATGTGATCTGTAAAAGAACATATTACTTTGATTTTCATTACTTCAGCCAATCTAAAAAGTAAACACAAGCAGTTCAGGAGCTAAACTCTTGCATGTAATTCTGTAAAATATAAGAAATAAATTACTGTTGCACATTTTGCCCAACAAAGGCATAATATGACTGAAAGCAGGAGAAAATTTTCCACGAGTAGAAAGCTTACACTTATTATTTGACTTAAAATTTTACCTTAGCCAAGAATGGGAAACTGAGGCAATCAGTAATTAGAAACAAATCACTTTTGAAATGCCTTCAACACATATGCATTTATAACTACGTGTTATAACATTCTTGTTAAAAACATTAATGAGTCTTTGATTGCTTTATTAATCATATCCATTATCTCCTAAGTATTCAGCACTGAAGCAAACTACTCTTTGCTCCAATTAGAACAATAGTGAGAACATGGATAATGAGTTTGTCTCTTTTGTTCACTTAGTAGTAATTTTTAAGATCATGGCCATGGCTTTGACATTTGGAATGTTGACAAAATTATAATGGATTTTTAACATATGCACAATATGCCAAAAAATACAAATACAAAAAAATAACCCTGTCTCCTGGAAAAGGTATTATAAATTAAAAGTATTTTCTTTCTTAAAATTTGCATGTTTCCTTTTCAAACCTACGATGAATTGAAAGCTTTTGGTCATTTACTACAAAGGAAAAAAACAAAAAACACCTACTTCTTTTTATTGTTATGCTATTTCTTCTCCTCATTCACCTTTCACATTTTCTTAATTTCAGTATTCTAAGTTGTGTTCACATTTCATCCTTTCAGGCATGGTTTTCAGTGTTGTTGTATTTTTGTTGCTTTTTTGTATGTATGTTTCTTTTGCCAGTCTCAGGTGATATTTGGGGTCTGGCATTCACTATGGTTTCTTCTAGGCTCGTGCTCTAGAAGATTCACTTGATTCACACTACCATAGCAGCTTTTCATTAGTTAATAGAAGAAAAAAGCCCTTTAGACTTTTCTGCTGTCTGTTGTCTAACTTTGGTCCTTCAATTGCAAACACCTGAGTAATTAGGATTAGAGGTGTAAGCTCTTGGTGGCCACCTAAGAATAGACTCAATAAATACATTTTCTTGGTGGGATTATTTATCCTATTTTGATTTTTTGTTTTGCTTAATCATAACTAGATTCAAGCATGTCTTTTCGTGGAACTGTGAAATATTAACTCGACCAAATCATGTTTTTGAATAGAAAAATCATTAAGAGGAATTAAGGGAAAGGTGAAATGTTTTTCTATTAAGATACAAAGAGAAATGCTTTATAGATGGAAGCACTGTAGGTGTTTGAAGTACATTTCTCTTGTGGAGTTAGAAGTAAAGTAATATTTGAGCTGCAGTTAGTAACTCATACCTGTAATCCCAAGGCTGGTTCCACAGGAGGAAGAAATGGAATTACCATTGTTTGAGACCAGAAAGGTCAGAGTTAAGCCCCATCTCAACAAGGGCAAATGTGAGAAAATGAGTGAGAGGGTAACATTGTTACCTGCCTCCTGTAAATGTAAGGCCTCTTTACATCACCTTTACAATTAGGTGGGGGGGGATTGTGATTCACTCCTGCAATCCCAGCTCCCGGGACCTAGGTAGGAGGATTGCAGTCTTAGGTGGCCTCTAAGCCATCACATGAGACCTTTTCTGAAAGAATAAACCACAGAAGACTGATATATGGCTTAAGTAGATGATCTCTTGTCTAACAAGTGCAAGAACCTAAGTTCCAAAGCTAGTCACACTACTTTCCCACAATAAAAAGCAAATAAAATGATATTTGCCTATTATCTTTTGCCATTTTCATTACAGTGGGCTTGTGACATTTTGTCATTTCTGTTAATTGGAAAGTTTTGAGCATTATGCCTACAGTGAAGTAGGAGATGGTGTTTGATTCCTATGTATGCCTCATGTACATTGATCTCTTATGACAAGAAGCCACTAACAGGTACAAAGTGGGATTCAGAAGTGGAGTGAAGTACGTTTTGGGGAGCCAGCTATATTTTCTTAAGTGGAACTGACAACCCAGAGGCACCAAGAAGAGAAGGATCCCAGCTAATAAACAGAAGTTTGATGGCTGGAGGAGGAGAGAGGGCTAATAGAACAACATGAATAGCATGATAGTCTGGTAGGAGTGCAAGGTAATTATTTCTAAATTTCAGCAAAATACGTGTATCTTCTTGTGACTATGACAGTGGACTGGGTTACAGAGTTCTGTCCATTCTATTACCACACTTGTTCAGGTTCTCCTTGTTTTACAAATATATTCAGGCACACAAAGCTAATTAATGGCTCTGCAATTAATATCAAATGCTACACTGAATAATTCTGAACAATTTTCATCCCAGCAGGAAATTCTATTTTTTTTTGTAGGTCCTGGGGCTTGAACTCTGGGCCTGGGAGCTGTCTCTAAGCTCTTCAGCTCTAGGCCAGCACTCTACCACTGGAGCTACAGTGTCATGTCTGGTTTTCTGAGTGGTTTATTGGAGATAAGTGTCTCATGGACTTTCTTGCCCCGGGGTGGCTTTGCACTGCTATCCTCAGATCTCAGCCTCTTAAGTAGCTAGGATTACAAGGGTGAGCCACCAGCACCCCACTAAGCAGGACATTCTTTAGAAATGTTCAAAATAAATCTTTTGTTACATAATCTATACTGGTTCTTATAAATTCAAATAAAGAGAGAAAAGATTCACTTATAGATATAGATATGAGAAAAATTTACAGTTCGCCAAAAGAAATAAATGAACTTTATTTTCCATGTACATATAAACTTCTGTTCCCTCTGAAGCAGTGTTTCTTTGGAGATTAAGTAGTAATGAGAATTCTGCATTTCTAGTTTGTATGTTACAACTAATTAAATACTTAGTACCTTGGTTAAAAATAATATGTAATTAGCACACTAAAACTAATGAGGTGACATAACTTCTTTCTCAGTGGTTTCTCTTCAAAAAGTCATTCAAGAATTCTACTGCTTCTACTGGAATAATGGCTCAGCTTTTCTTTTTTTTTTTTTTTTTAAACTTGTCAGAACAGCCTAAAACTGAAATGAATGGATTCGTGTTACAAATATTTAATTAAAAACACAGTAACCAAGATGTAATTAATCTTGATTTATTACTATTGTTCTTCCTATATGTATTTTGGGGGAATGCAAGGTGAAAAGTGAAAAATAATTAAATAGGCAAAACAAAACAAAACACTTGCAAAATGATTCAATCATCATAGTCCAAAGAATGTGGCAGTAGTTCACTTGACTCATAAGAGAGTGAAAACACCCAAATCATAATGAGTTAAGGAAGATACATGGCCTAAATGAACTTCCTGTGAGACTTTTTTCTAATTTCATGTGAAATATTTTTCTCTCAGGATTCAGAAGATCAGAATCTACTGACAATTAATCATAAAATAGTAACGATGAGGGAAGAAATAAAGAATCTTTGCTAGCATTTACAAAATAAAACAAAAGACAGTTAAAAAAGATCGAATATAGTGAAACAGGGGTTATACTGTAGGGGGAAACATACAAAGAAACAAAAAATCACATGGTACATTATAAATGTGTTAGAAACAATAGCAAGCAAGAAAAAAAAGGTATTTATGTCCTTAACTTGAGGTTCATTTTGCTTAACATCATCTTATATGGTCATATGTACATAGTTTTTGATCTTTTCTACTTGTCCTACACATGTATTTGATGTCAGTGCCCTGAATCTTGTATATACACTTCTCTAATTTGGGGAGGGGAAGGGGAAAAAACAAAATGCTTAAATAAGGATACAGATTGACCCATTGTAATAATGAGATGTATAAGACACTATGTTGAAAATGAACTTTACAACTTCAGCGGCGGGGGGGGGGGGGCTCTGTAATTGTGGAGGTGGGAAGAAAGGGATGGTAGGGGAAAAAACAAAGGAGGAGGCAACAATGCTCAATAAGAAATGTACTCTGTACTCATTAACTTGCTCATGTAACTGAAACCCCTATGTACAGTATTTTTACAATAAAAAACATACAAAAAATCTAAGATGAAAAAGTCAACTAACATATGAATAAGATTATTTTCAAGACATCAACTTACAACAACTAAAATAATAAAATCTTTGAATATTAATTTAGATATTCACAGAGAAACTTTTGTGTAACATTTTAGACTATTTTATATGAAAACTACATATTAGATTACTATGCAGTTTAAAATACCACTATCATCACTCTTCAAAGATCCCAAAACTCCAGCACTCATGAATTTTAGACATAGCTCTTTAAAATTAATCATCTTTCCTGTAACTTGCTCAAAGTTTAGCACTCAGAAAACACTTCTATATATTTACTTGATGCATACATACACTTTTACTTCAAAGGGAATATTGAGAGTATATTATTATCTCCTTATGTACTGTGCAAGTTAAGTAAAAACAAGTCATTTTTTATGACTTTTGAGCATGAAAGAAAAAGAGATTCCTTTACTGGTACTTAGTATTAACCAGAACATTTATTTCCACTCCTGTGAAATAAATCCATGCAAAAATACGTAACCATCTACAGTTAATTCCCTTGGTTGACCCTCAGCAATGCATACCTTCATGACATGTATCTTGAATACTGAGGCAGAGTGGTGACTCCAATGTGTCCTGGTCCTCTCACTATATGATACTGAACTGTGAAAGGTGAAAGGAGGAAAGAGTATTTATAGAAAAAGCACACTTTTTTAGTACCCAAGAATTCCACAGATTACACCAAAGTACATATACATATATACACATATATATATATAACCACACATATATATGGACACATATGTTTTTATGAACATATATGTATATATACATATATATACAGACAGAAGGTCCTTTATATATTATTGTATCATCTTTTTCCAGTTTATTGCCACAAGTGATTATTTCCATCACTAAGTTTCAAGGATCAAACAGTATCGTTTATCATAGATTAATGAAATGGAGATTACAGATATCAATTTCTGCTATTTCTCATTAGTTGCCTTCTTGAGTTTTTGTATAGCTTTGTATTTTTAAACTCTTTGATTCCTGAAAGGATATGCCGATATTGTAACTTAAGAATATAATTACAACTTGTAGAAGGAAGATGCAAAGAAAAATGAAGAGTCCCTTTTTATTATAATTCGTATGGATCAAAAACATAGGAAGAAGCATGAACAAGCAACTCTTGGGAAGTTTGAACTCATGTTTTGTACTGAAGCCATTTCAGCCTCTTGGAATATGGGTGATTGCTTATAGATTAACTAATTACTGAAGTTGGAAAGTTTTAAAAGAAAATATTGAAATAAACCAAAAATATGTAGATTTGTTTGTTTGTTTTTAATTTCTTCCACTTTAAATAAAACTGTCATGCATTCTAATTATAATTGCAGTATTTCTCATGACAAGGAAGAGACACTTCATAGTTTCATTTTGGAAACACGACTTGTATAGAATACTAACATCAAAGACTATATATTCTTTCATCTGAAGTGTTAGAAATGCATTGGAATCATGCTCATTGAATGATGAAAGTCTGAAGAAGATAGCAGTTTGGAGACACGAGTTTGACTTTTACTCTGACTTTTATCTAATTAAATCTTGGCTACATTTTGTACTACTGCATCCCTTTCATATTTCATATGCAGAACTTAAGCCTCAAGTCAAAGTAAAACAACCTATTCAGTCCTTTGCATATGTGTTTTGAAGGTATTCTTATTTCCAAACACTTTACTTGAATATTACTTCAGGGAAAAACTGAGCTTAGTTATTCTTTTCAAGTGCAGTGAATTATGTGTTCTGGATTTACAATTCAGTTTTTCATTTTCTTGGTGTAAAAGTACTTTCATTATTGACCCAGAGGCACTTATACATTCGCTCTACATCCTAATCCTTTTAGAATCTCCAGTAAATCCCATAGCTAAATGTTGGGTGAAAGAATGGAGGAAAACACTTTTGCATGTCCCCAGGAAGTCTGGAGTTATCAACACATATCATGATAAGTCAGCTCATTCATGTGACACAGAAGAGAAAATTAGAACAATGTCATTTCTCCTCCTGCATTTCACCAGACTTCACAGTCTTTTATATTCCTCTCATGATTTGTGTTTCTGGTCCAAACTCCATCTGTCATGGTTGATTCCTCTGAAGCAACTTCCTAAGAGACATGATGAGAAATAGCTATCCAAAATCTATAGATGCTCAGGGTCATGATCACATATGGCATTCCCTTATTGCAGACTTGTCTGTTCTCACTTTTCCTCCCAGAATTTAACCAAATGATAATTAGGGTGATGAATTTTGCAGGTACCTCCCTACTGACTTAACCTGATAATTTGCTAGTGATATTTTAACTGAACTTTCAGAGCACAGATTTCACAAACTGAAGGCTTCATAAAGAGATCTTAGCAACAGAACACTCAGATCTGTGAAACTAAATTGGATGAGTTCTGTCTTTTATGGAGACCTCAAGCCATTTAGGAGCCTGAGGATGACGGATTTTGGCCTTGGAGCTTTACAGACACACACTTGAAAAGGAGCTACAATCTCATTTCCATGATAAGGAACTACACAGGGATTAATTCATCTCCTAAGGAAAGAGAATAGGAATGTGTTCTTGAGAAAGAAAACCACGTTAAAGGAAGGCATAGCTCAGTGGTGAAGCATTTGCTAAGGACACAAGGCCTTTGGTTCCACCTTCCCTTCCAAAAAGAGAAAGCGAAAGATAGACAGAGGGAGAGAAAGGGAGAGGGAATGAAAGGAAGACAGGAAAGCATTCAAGCAGGCAGTCGTTACTTCTGGTAGAAATCTCAGCAATGAAGCAGTGAGTCATCTCAATTTCAATTTTAGAAATTTTTACAATGCCACTTGACAAAGCTGAAGTTAGAGGGCACTTGACCACTTTTCCTTATAAATCTACTGAAAGCCAGCAAGAACAACAACTAACAACTGTTGGCTTGTCGTAAAGGAAGCCTTTTGAATGTTTTCGAAGTCAATAGTTGTTTAGAAAATACAAGGGAGAAATTAAAAAGAAAAATAGACTACATGACAATTGGTTTCCTCCAAAAGAAAAGCAAGATTAAAATCTGACATAATTTACATAAGTTTCCAAGTGCCTATAATGTTTTATAATGGTATAAGATTCACAGTTGGTCACATTTATACATCATTACTTAAGATATAGCTTTGCAGTATGATTGTGTAGTATGTTTTATTGTGCAAGAATTAGGTGTGTCATATTTGAACACACTAAGTATTCTCACATACAACTGGGTGAATGACTCTAATTTAAGAAATTCTAATTTTAAATTAAATGTATTTATATTAATATATTGAACTTTCTTTACTGCTGCCATGTGTAAATAATAATAATATCAACTTTTAATTAAATTCTTATTAACTTTTTGATAAACTAATATTCTGCCATTGGCAATTTTTCCAATGTGCTTTGCATATTTTGGAAAAAGGATTACTTTGTGTAATAAATTAGGAAGTTGTTCATTCCTACTAGGACTTGATAGTACTTCAGCTTTAAAGAAATCAGATGGCACAAATTGAAGTTAACAGAACATATTTGTCACTAAACATATTGATTAAGTGACTCATTAATTAGGTAAACAAATACTACCATATGCTTTCTTGTATTTTCTTTGCTACATGACTCCACCTTAACTGCTGTATTTGGTGGAGTTAATGTTAATGTTAATTCTGATTTTTCTTCCTCATTATCTTTCTTTATTACACCAGAATATTCAGGAGCCTAAAAGACTAAGTGTACTTCTTCCAGCTGGTAGTGTGAACATATCACTTATTTGTAGCTTTACTTTCTCCATTTGAAATTTGTGTTTATCATTTGTTCCTTACATTGTACGTTATGTTTTAGTGTAGACCATTTGTAAAATTCTAAGTTTTTAGACAGTGTTATACCTCATTTCACATTTAACGAGCTGAATGCCATTAGATGAAATATGAAAATCATATCCAGTAGTTTTTATTATTTTTTATGTTCTAGAAAGATAATCCTGTTTAGTTACTTCACAACCTCAAACTACTTTATTATTAAAAGTATAATTACTATTTTAAAATCTCTGGGACTAGCATAAGGAGCAAAGGAATTCATCAAGTGTATAAAGTGATTACAGGAAGAAAACTAGGACAAATATAGTTTAATTAATAAATAGATATAAAGAAACACTAAGCAAACTGTTGGTGATAGCAATAGTCTTTTCCTCTGCTTCTGTTCATGGTAAGGCTGGCCTTCAGAGCACTAAAGAATATATCTTGGCACCCTGTCAGTAAAATACTCTTGTCATGGCATCGCTGGTTACAGGAAAAGGCTGGACTTCACTTTGATACCATTACCATGGAGCTGTATCCTTGCAGAATCTGACATCATTAAAAAACTGAATCGAAGTTAGATTTCACTACATATTTGTAATTCTTCAACCTTTAGCAACCAGGATAGTAGGAGGTCTTGACTATGTTCTTTAGGTTGTTCTTAGTTTTGTGCTTAAAAAGTTTCATAAATAGCCCCAGTGGCTTATGCCTGTAATCCTAGCTACTTAGGTTCAAAGCCAGCCCTGGCTGAAGTACTTATGTCCAATAAACTATTCAGAAAAAGCCAGAAGTGCTGCTGTAGCTCAAGTGGTAGTGCTCTAGCCCTAAGCACAGAGAGGCTCGGGGACTGGGCTGGAGTTCAAGATAAAAAATAAATAATTGAAAAGAAATAACAGTAGCAGAATAGTCTTGTTATGCTCATTTTAAGTAATACTTGTCTAGCTGATTATCTCAGAAACAATAAGTGCAAAGAAATATGAATCTGCTTAACTGTTGGGTTTGTTTTACTGTGATTCTTACAAAATAAATATTACAAAAATATTTGTTAAAAATAACTTACTTATTAAAAATATCTATGAAGGTAACAATCATAGATACTTACAATATAGCAGTGGAAGGTAACAATCATAGATACTTACAATATAGCAGTGGACTAAATGGGTCATAGATGCTTACAATATAGCAGTGGACTAAATGGGTGAAGAGATCCTTGCCCTTGTCTTTAGTGGTTTGGGCAGAAAAACACCTTATTTGCTTTTGTAAGACTTTATGTTGTTTTAAGATTATGTGGTTGTGTTCTGCTGAGAGTAAAATAAAATGAGGAGGAGATAAAGGTTTCCATAGGTCTAGGATGGACAAATTCAGTTTCTTATAGGATGAGACCACAAAACTTTTGCGGAAACAATAGCATTTGTACTTATAATTTTATAGACAAGGAACAAGATTACAAGGAAGGGAAAATTGAACTGTGCATATGGCTTGCTACATTTAAGGGTGAGCAATGAAGTTCTAGGAAGCCAATTTGATCCACAAAACAGTGAAACAAATATGTTAATAAGAGTTGATGACACATAACAAATTGTCAATACATTTATTTATGTATCTGTAGTCTCTCCTTTAGGGTCTGAGTTCCAAACACAATAAAACAAGAGTGATTCATGTTTGTACCAACAAAGTACAGAACAGTGACTGTAGGTGGAAAGTGTTGTTGACTTGAAGTCAGTGTGAAATCTGTAAGGATACAGACTTCATTGTTCAGAAGGACACAGCTAAGAGACACAGAGGAAAACAAGGCACTACTTTTTTTTTTCTCTTCAAGAGGAGACATTGTATTTGTTGCCTACTGCTGTGTAACAATTTCCAGGCATCAGATAGCTTTTAACAATAACAATTTGTTTTCTCACTTCTAGAAGGTATGAATTTGAAATCCCAATGTTCAAAGGTCCATTCTTCCCTTGAAAACTATCAATTCTGTTTCTTCCAGTTTCTAGAGCTGCCCAATTCCTATTGGCTTGTGATATCTCTGCCTTCTGGGTCATACTGAATTCTCTTCTTAATGTGTCTCTCTTCCAAAAATCTGTTTCAGCCTTTGTTTTATAAGGATTTTATTCAATGCCCACCTCAACACATTGACATAAACTCTTCCTGGGAAAACCTTGAACCTATCACCTGTAGGCTAACACTCACAATCCTGGGGATTAAAATATAGACCTGTCGTTTATTTTAAATTTTACTTTTCTCTTTAAGTAGTTGTACAAAGCTTTTACCATTCGCAAAAACAGTTTATGAATTCAATGAATCTTGATCAATGCTCTGCCTTTCATCCTTCTCCCCCAGCCCTCCCAGCTTCACACCTTCCTTCAATTTTCTTAATTTTATAGAATATGCATTGAATTATATAATCACATTTCCCTCTTCCCATCTTGTTTTTGATGGGGATTTAACTTCTAAGCCACTACCTCCAAGTATTCATTTTGAATACTTGAGATATTGAATGTTCTTGAGATAGGAGCTGGGAAGAAAGGGGTGTGACAATAGGATCTGGGCATCTTGGTTGAAGCAGGGAAGGACATAATCCTCTAATGTAGAAGAAGCTGTGGCATGCAGCCTGTGTCACTGAAAGAAGTTATAATAAGAAGCATTAGAAGTGCAGAGATTGTGTCCATTGCTATAATAGTCTTCTATCGTTGCTCAATAGCTTACTGTACTATCTGTTACTTCCTCATATGGAAGAAAAATGGGAGAGTCTGAGCATAGCAGAGGTCTGTGCCATACAGTTGTTTGATGTTCGTATATATGATGCTCTGCCGTTGTCAGAGTGCAGTGCCCGATATCAGTTTGGCCGATAGCATCTGGCTTCTAAATAAAAGGCAATCGAGAAGATGGAGGATTGCTCAAAGTGTTTAAAGCACAAGATCTAGGGATAGTGTACAGTACTTTAGCATTTTTCCATTAGCCCAAATTCATATAGGTTTGGAGGAAGAGCTCAAAATCCGTAACTGTTTGGATAAAATGTAATTTTTTTTTCTGCCACTTAGGTATAGTAGAATGTGTTATTGGGTGAACAAGTGCAATATTAATTTTGGTTACTTGAAGTGAATGCAAGGCCAAGCTTCTAACATCAAAGTCTGAACAGTATTGAGCATAGAAAAGAACATGTCTACAACATGCAAGAGTGTTTTATAATCCATGTTTGGAACATTTGCCTTACACAATTGCTCCTTTAGCCATGTTAGTTTTCATTGGTTTGCTTGCCTCAGAGTAGAAGAGTTGATAAGCTCCTTACATACAAATAATTGATTTTCTTGTCATTTTCTCAAAATTTAAAATAAGATTTGTTGGTGTCAAAGTTTATTGATAGTATTTGCAGTAGTTTTTTTTTTTTTACTGTACAATGTACTGATATAAAACTATAGAACCATTGTTTTCCTGACTTTGCCCAGCAATCTTGGATTATTAGTGGTAACAGAATTTTTACATTTTAACATGATTAATCTGAAAACCAAGTGTGAGTCACAAGGTGCTTTGAAAAAAATTAAATCTGAAAACCAAGTGTGAGTCACAATGTACTTTGAAAAAAATTACTATATTCCTTTTCTTTTATGATTGATTATTTATTTTTGTTCACTTAGAATGTTTCTGCTTTTGGAGAAGGCAATAGATCCCATTCCAGTACCAATTTTGGTCCTGTTAGAATTTTTCAGTTTAAGTCTTTCATGCCTGCTGGTGATTGATTTTTAACAGCATTTGCTTTTAGTATATTGTTGAATACCTATGAAACAGTGCTTTTGTACTCTCACACTTGTACCTCCAGAAAACAGCTACATTGCAAAAACTGTATTCACATACTTAGAAATGATCAGTAGCAATGGGTTCATTTTATATTTAGTGTCTGTAAAAATTTGCTTTTCTTAATGCAGCAATTCTTTAAGAAAGAACACATTCTCCATGTGAACAAATTAGTTGGTGTTTTAATTTACTCCTTTAATAAAAAAAGTGCTATTTACAGCATTACCCTCAATTGGATAACATCTCTAAATCATTTAATGTGAGATGCTCTCACATTTATAAAAATAATTTTGCCTTATTTGGAGCGGAGAATTGATTAAACCCGAGATAAATCAAAACTTACTTCAGTTTGCAGCAAGACTCTGAAGGGATTCTGACAATCTTCATTCCCTCATCTCCTTTCTAATGTGTGCAAATTGTTCCCACAGAAATTCAATAAAATACAGAATCTTGAATGTATATCCATAAACAGAATTTGCTTTATGAAGGTATTCTTTTGAGCAATAAGAGATTGTTTTTTCTGAGATACCAAAGCATAATTAAGGATAATTTAACCCTTAAATTTTATTAACATTGAAGTTAATGTAACATACACTACAATTAGGTAAAATAAATTAATTTGTCATTAATTTAATTATATTTTTATGTATGTAAATATTTAAGTAGTTGTGCAAAGGAGTTGCCAGCATATGAAATAGGATTGTTGAAAATTATTTCATCTTTAATTCTAAACTTTGTGTCAATGGAAATGGATTTTTCAAGTATTTCACAGAGTAGAAAATAGGTTAAGAAGCATGAATCCTCTCTGAAGGTTTCCTGATATTCTTTCTCTGGGATTCTCAGTGCTTCTATTCTGGCAACAAATATTATTTATAGGCCATGTTTTATCTAGTGCTAGATTTTGATTTGGTCAAAGCAAGTTTTTTTTCTTTCTTTTCTCTCAAGGGCTTATCAGTAGATTTGAAGGTGAAGTTTTTAGTTTTGTGTTATGAAGTCTGTTGAAAAGTGCACACCAGTGTACCCAGTGAGTCAACTGTTTCTTCCCAGAATGCCCCAAGTGTACCATTTTGTTTAAAATCCTGGTAGATTCCATTCTCTAAGCATTTCTTTCGTCTTGTCTGCAGGTGGTTATTCAACTACTTGTTGCCACTTAACGGTGGATGGACATCCTGCCAGCTTCTATTCTTAATATAGGCCTGATCCAGCAGAGTTTTATTGAATAGACTTGATTAGACACAACTCAGCAAGCAGTCTAAGACAGTCTTGTTGACAATTCTGCCTTTGATTGACTGACAATTTAGACTGAGAGGTAAAGTAAAAAACTGAATATGTGATAATAACTTTCCTATTTATTGGCCCATACAGCACTGATTTCAAAATAAGTTTAAATTTTCACCTACTAATGACTTAAATTCAGTTGCAGGGAGTAGCATTGTATCAAGATTAAAAGGATTGTTTCTATCATTACTTAGAAAAACTGCCAGAGGTATTCTGATATTTTATTTGAGGTTACTTAAATTTGAATATCCACTAGATATTAGGAAATGATAGAGAGGAAATATGAAAATCATGGTGCTTTATTCACTCTTAGTTGTTTTTCCATTGTGTCCAAAATGTAGATTCAGTATGCTCAATGCATCATAAAAATAAGTCTTAAGAATAAGTAAGTCTTACCTCATTGTTGGTGTGAGTATAAACTTGTTCAACCACTTTGGAAAGCAGTATGGAGGTTCCTCAAAAGACTCCACATAGAGCTCCCCTATGGCCCAGCAATTCCACTTTTGGGAATTTAACAAAATCATCACAAATAAGGGTATACTAAAGCTACCAGCACAACTGTGTTTATTGCAGCATTATTTATGATAGCTAAGATATGGAACCAACCCAGATGCCCCTCAGTAGATGAATGGATCAAGAAAAAGTGATATATATATATATATATACATATATAAATAGGTATTTATATACCTATTTATATGCACATACATATACATACACACACAATAGAATTCTATGCCTCCATCAGAAAGAATGACATCTCCCCATTTGTTAGGAAATGGAAAGACTTGGCCAGACCCAAAGAAACATAGGTCCCATGGTTTCCCTTATTTACAATAACTAGTGTATGTCTAGGACAAGCAGAAAAGGTCAAAAGCTTTGTATGACCATGTAAGATATTAAGCGAAATGAACCCCAAGATAGGGACACAAGTGGTTTTTTTCTTTCTTGCCATTTTTAACATATTTATTATGTACTATGAGATTTTTTTGTTTCTTTTTTTATTGTGAAAATACCATTCAGAGGGGTTACAATTACATAGACAAGGTAATGAGTGCATTTCTCATCAAGCATTGTTGCCTCCTCCTTTGTTTCCCCTTTCCATCCCTTCCCATCCCTCCCTCTCCCCCCTGCCCAAAGATGTAAAGTTCATTTTTTGACATAACTATTTGTACATCTCATTGTTGCAATGGGTCTTTTGTATGTTCTTTCCCCATGGTATAACCCCTGTTTTCACTATATCTGATTCCTTTGCCCTGCATCTTGTATACATTTTTCTAATCTGGGGAGGGAAAGAGAAATAACAAAATGCTGAAATAAGGACACAGGCTGACTCATTGTAACAATGAGATGTATAAGACACGATGTTGAAAATGAATTTTACAACTTGGGTGGGGGGGAGTTTGGGAGGTGGGGAGGGAAAGGATAGTAGGGGAAAAACAAAGGAGGCAACAATGCTCAATAGGAAATGTACTCATTACCTTATTCACATAATTTTAATCTCTTTGTACAGTATTTTTACAATAAAAATACATATATAGATTATAAAAAGTAAGTAGGTTTTTCCTATATGCAGTTATTTCTCTTTTTCTTTCTGTTTTAGTTTTCTGTACCCTTTGTCTTGTATATAGGCTTATCTGATCACTGGAAAGGAAAGAGAATCACAAAAACAGCAGGACAAAGGATGAACTAATGCAACAATGATACTCACTAGATCCTATGTTGGAAATGAATTTTCCCACTTGGGGGGGGGGCAGGGAGGAGAGTGGGAATGGTAAGTGGGAGAAAATAAGTGTTTAAAAAGAAATGTACTCATTCCTTAACTTATGTAACTATAATTCCCCTATTCACCCTTACAATAAATTTTAAAAGGAAAAAAAAATAACTAATTAATAAAGAATAATAGGTCTCTAGTGAAGGAAGCTAAACATTTTGCAATAAACCAAGCTAAAATATTCAATTAGGATATGAAGTTTGTTTCAAATAGTGTATTTTCGAAAAGTCACATTATATTGTTGCTATGGCACCTCAGACCAGCAAGGTCAAGACCTCTTTTTGTGAGAATAATGAAGTTTATTGCTGGTGACCTGAATCAGGCTCGTTGCAGAACAAAATTCAGATCCCAAAGGAGGGGAAAGCCTGCATTTTACACAAGCAGATTACGCAGAAAATCAACTTCTGACAACAACTTCTGACCAGGTGGGAAATGACTTTCTAATTGTGCAGAAATGGTGACATCTTACTACTACCCTTTTTGTGTTGTTACTTTTAAACATGCCTTGTGGGTTTCCTGCTATTGATTTAGACAATCCTCACCCCCACCCTGGGTCACTTTCCCACAACCAAGTGGGGGCTCATTCAGGCACCTGCGTGCTGGAAGTTTCCTTCCCTAGGAGGGGCAACTTTTTCTATTCATTAATACTCCACAAATTGTCTGCTTTTTTACCATTAGATGGGGAATGACAGCTGAGAGAACTATTTCTCTAAAAGTACACATTTGTTTTAGGATATTTTATTGAATGTATTGAACAATTATTTTTACAAACTGGACCTCAAAGGATCTTAGAGTCTTGTTGGTCACTTAATAAGCTTGTTGTAGAATAGCCTATGAGAACTAGTTCAGGGTGAGCATGTCGATAGAGTTAAAAATACTTTTATATGTGTGATGTCAAATAATACTTAGTAAAAATATAGCTGAGAATGCAAAATTATGCCTGCATCCTTCTAATATAAACAGAGTGCATAATCACTAATAGAATACATTGATAACATTTATGTTCCAGTCTCTTAACTCACTGTTGTTTTTGTCAGGGTTATTAAAACTATTTGGAAGGTTTTGCAATCTAGAATATGTTACATGAAAGTATGCCACAGTCAGCAGCAAAATAGGTGTTGTTTCCCTTGGAAGCTAAGGTTGTGTGTGTGTGTGTGTGTGTGTGTGTGTGTGTGTGTGTGTGTGTGAGAGAGAGAGAGAGAGAGAGACAGAGAGAGAGACAGAAAGAGAGAGAACAAATGAGCGAGATAGTGAGAGCCAGAGTGAGACCTAGAGAGAGAGAGAGAGAGAGAAAGAGAGTGACTGATTATTGACTCTGCTCATTATCAACCCTGCCCAGGGAGCTTAAAGCAGTGGGCCTGCCGAGTGCCTGTTCAGACTAAAGCCATTTGAAACCATGCTGTAAGCACCTGGCAGCTGAGGCGTGTTTAGACAGCAGGGGTCTCTTCAGGGCTCTTCAAGAGTGGCCAAAGTACTTCATAGAGAGAGTCCTTCCAAAGGTTCTTGGCCCAATTTCATAAGCACAATTTCTTGGTGTATGGTACTTTCAAAATCAGTAAAGTGAAGTAAGATAAAAAATAATTGAAGGTTTAGAGACTGGAATGGAATGAATTGAATAGTATATAGATCTTAGACCTGCAAGTAAGCTTCACATTTATATCTAGACATAAATGTCCAGTGAAGAAGAATAAACTGTTTGCCAATCATGTAGTTAGAAAGGGTTGGGGTAGGGTCAAAGGGAGAGGGGTAACCAATGACAAGATGAAAGGGAGATTGTAGTACACAATCTACAAGATTAAGAAGTAAGGGAAGGGGAGAGGAGAGAAGGGATGGATAAGAATGTTGAAAGAGCTGACATTGACCAAGATATATTGTATTCATAAACTATTTTGCTAAATGGAAACTCCTTTGTAATATATCTTAAACATAATAATAAAAAATAAAATAACAAAATGGGGTTAATAAAGGATAATTTAGGCTAGGTACATAATATTAAATTATATTATATGCATATATGTAAACAGTACAATGAAACCCTTTTTATTTATTAATAAAAAATAAGGTATGTGGAAATTGCATGAAAATTTCTCCTGTCTCTATTTAGTACTGTTATAAATGTATTAAATCTTTATTTCTCAGAATGTAATCTGCATCATCTTTCACCAGAAAATTTAGATTCTCAGGATTCTTCATAGGTGTAATTTTAGAAAGAAGGATTTTAGAAAGATATTCATGGGGTGTGTGTTATATTAAATCATTAATGATAATATCTTTAAGTATAATAAAATGTTTTTGAATGGTAAACATGGAGAACTATATGATATGCACAGTGGGAAAATTCCTTAATCTATCCAATATAACTTTCATCCTATGATATGGCTAATGTCAGCAATTTGATTGATTTTAAAAGAGTCTTTCAAAGGAATTTGAGTTTATGGATAAATAGTAACATAGCTACTTTTGAGTAAGTGTAATTTTAACTTTATAGAAATCTGTCAAAATCTTCAGTTTCTGAGCCCTGAAACAAAATCTTGTTTCTGACCCCTAAAATAAACATTTTAATGAAGCACTTTATTAGATCTCATAAGAAAAAACACAAACAAATGTTCATTTTACTTTCAAATGTGTCTCACTACTTTAAAATGGGAAATACTGACTGAAATTAGTCATGTCTAAAAATAGGAAATGGTTGTAACAAAGATCAGTCATTAACTGATTTCAATAAATGCTAACAGAACACACCCAACATAATAAGCATGGTTCTAGGTAGATGGTTTAATAGGAATTACCTGAGACATTTTATACAAGATTCTGAAAATAATACAACTTATAGTTTTTGTTAATATTTTTGTCTCTTTGATTCATAGTCAATTTCACTTTCTGCCTGGTAGAAATCATACAAAACTGTAAAGTTGAAATTTGCCTTAGTTTACCTTTCTCTATCCAATATTTCTTCTTCATGAACATCTTCCCAAATGCCATGTACCCAGGTCCTGGTGAACACTTGTAAGTCAAACATCATTATCCCCATAGGCAAGAGCAAGTGTGGCCACTTTGGTCACTTCAATGGATTAGAAGCTGTTCTATTTCTCTCTTTCCTTAAGGTTGGACTAATAATATGAGCACAATAAGTTGTTTGAGCATGGATATGCAGAATGCTGTAAGATAATACCAGTTAGATTTGTAAATTGGACTTGTATTGTCAAAATCCTGGTGAGATAATTAAAAATTAAATAGAGAGTAGGGCATCATGATTTACTTGTACAGTCCTAGTGGTCTCCTACATGGGAGGTAGAGGACAAGATAATCATTCTTCCAGGTCAGCCTGAGGAATAAAGTTTGTGAGACTTCATCTCAACTAGTACCTGTCATCCTGTGTATGTATAAAGCATATGTATATAGGTGGATCACAGTCCAGGCTGACCAAGGCATAAATATAATACCTTATTCAAAAACAATAGCTAAAGCACAAAAAGAGGTTAGGGGAAGACATCAAATGTAATACACCTGCTTAACAAGTGCAAAGCACAATGCAAGAAAGAAACAGAAACAAAGAAGAAAGGAAGGAAGGAAGGGAGGAGGGAGGGAGGGCGGGAGGCAGGCAAGCAGGCAGGCAGGCAGGCAGGCAGGCAGGCAGGCAGGAAGGAAGGAAGGAAGGAAGGAAGGAAGCAAAGAATAAGAGAGGGAAAGGGGGAGGAAAGGAGGAAAGTAGAAAGGGAGAGAATAGAAATTTAGAATCACAGACTTTTAAGTTTTTTGTTCACGCTAACCACATAAGTGAACATCTCAAATTAACTAATTGTACAGTTATTTGGGCCTGATAAACTGGGTCTGTAGTGTTATTAGACCTGGACCAACAAAGCTGTACTAACCATGGAGGCTAGAAACCTCTGCTTAGGTCTTCATTTTTGATAGTACTTTCATGCATCAGTTTTCCAGAGAGCAAATAAAAGAATCATGAGGAATCATGGCTTAGTAGCTTATGTAAATATGTAGATAAATTTTGTGACTAATTTTTCTCCACTGTTTTGCAAGTAAAAAATATGAACACCAACATCTACCTAGGTGTGAAAATGGACATTTAAAACAACCTGTGGGTTAAACAGGAAACAAAGGTAAAGTATTTTCCATGCATTATCCCCAGAAGGTTCTATTTGTAGGTAGTCCAGCATTTCTGAGTAGAAAAAAAAATAAAAAAAACAAGTACGTATACTCTGAGGTTCATAATCAGTTCCTTCAAGTAAGTAAAAAGCTTGTTTTCTGATGAATAACACAGTGTTCATTCTAAACTCCCTGATGATGTTGGCATCATTAGATATCTCTTTATATCCAAAAACTGTCACTTCAAAGAAATTTGAAGAAAAGCCAAGGACAATATAAGTAGAACAAATGGGTAAAGCCACTTTCTTACATAGTAAAGGTGTAGAAGGTCTGGTCCAAATAGAAAGCACTGGGTCACCACCTTTAATGCAGATATCCTAGAAGAAGCTGAATTTTAGGATAGTTTGCTGCTTTGACAACAGTTTTCCTACTGTGCTATTGTAAAATTTGTATGAACAAATCTTTATGAAGACAAAATATTTTGTAAGAAGTGGATCATTTCTATCTTTTCCTAAAGAAATCTGTGAAGTTTAAACATAATTAGGTTCAATAAATTATTTTCAGATACATAATGCATCATTATTTGACACAAATTTATGCCTGCAGCTTAACAATACCTTCATCCTAATTTTTAAAAAAAAATGTCTGTTATGAGCTAAAGTGTATGGAATCTTAGTACGATGGTTACAGAAAAAATATTTAAAAATCTATCATATGCATTAACGTTTAAAATGTAGCTCTGTAGCAAACTGCTTGCCTAGAAATTACAAATTCCTCCAGTACCAAAAAAGAAAACACACAAAAAAGGCAATAAAACATACCAAAATACACCAAAGCAGGACATATACTTGCTTCATTTATTTTTAAAAACTGTTTTCAGTAATCTTGTAAATCTAAACTTCGGGATGGGGGTGGGAAGCATAATAATGGTGAAGAAAATGTGTGTAATTATCTTCCAATTGGGTAGCATCATTAAAACAACGATGGCAACCTCCTCAGTGACATCAGAGAGCAGGTAGCAGCTCAGAGCCAATACCACCTCTTCTAGTCAAATACTTGCAATGCCAGATGAGACCTTCTAGTTGTTCCTATGGGACTCAACCTTCTCAATAAAAATCCATGAATATCCAACTCAATGGTCATTTCTGGACTCAGGTTCTTAGTGTTGGAGTAAGAAATTCTATTTCAGTTATGGCCAGAGTGAATATTCTCCTCCATTTCAATTCAGACTCCCTTCTGAGGGCATACCGAGGAAGCTTGACAAATATTTGCCAGCGGATTAAAGTTTAACAACTTCTTAGGAGAGAATTTGGCTTTAGGGATAGTAATACACTGTTCAAAAAGAGTACAATAAAAATCCATTGTATTTTTCGTTAGCACTCTCATTATTGATATTTTCATAACGTTTAGAGTTCAAGTTCAGAAATTTCTTTTATTGAAATCTAGGCAATGCTGCTTTTATTCCCTAACGATTTTTAATTAATAGATGAAAAGGTATCAAGAGGACTCACAGACTCCATAAAACTATTGATTTTTAGAAAATCACAGAGCTTTGACTACAAAAGAGCACATATCTACAAAAGTTTGGCTAGTCTGTAAATATATATTCTTCCTTTCCCTTATGTAGGTAGGCTTTTTATCATGAAACTTGGAGATTTCTAGAAAAAAAAAGCTTAGTTTCTTTTACTCATATCATTATTTTAATCTTCTTTTAATAATCAGTGAATTAGAATTACAGAGTTAGATCCTAGATGACAGAGCACCATAACATCTCATTGAAGAGTTTTCATAAAGATACACCAGATAAA
The DNA here is from genome assembly GCF_024711535.1 of Dipodomys merriami. Taxonomy (NCBI): domain Eukaryota; kingdom Metazoa; phylum Chordata; class Mammalia; order Rodentia; family Heteromyidae; genus Dipodomys; species Dipodomys merriami. The sequence continues at coordinate 31,174,079 of NW_027202493.1, read as the reverse complement.
GAATGGATGTGCACACAAATGGGAACAGCAAAGTCAGAGAAGCTCCATTCTGTCAAAAGCTAACAGGAAGGGCTCCAATTTTAATGTCTTCTTTTAGTTACCTGTTGACAACTAAACACAGGAAAAATATTGAACTTGCTTTTGAAATGGTAAAAAGCCTCAGGAATTATTTAACAGTTTTCTCTGAATCTTTAAAGTAGATGCATTTTCATGGATAACCCTTGAGAGGTTTCCTTTGAAATATATATATATATATATATATATATATATATATATATATATATATATATATATTCCTACTGTCCTGCCATGTTGCATATGTCTTTCAAGCTAGTTATTATTTCTAGAACAAAGGCCACTTTTGAATCTAAGCCTCAAAATGCATCAAGGATGTTAAATAAAAGTTGATTCTTTTCTTTTTATGTAAAAGTTGACTCTTATTTACTTTTTTTAATGCCTTGGACTTACCATTTTCTTGGTCTTTTCCAGTATTCTTGTTATTTTATTTTATTTTAATTACTAGCAAGCTATGTCAAGTGTGAAATATCTCAGGGTCTCTTTCTGTCATATTTCTGCACCAATTGCTGAATAATTAGGTGATGTAGTCTCGGCCTCTAGTTTCAAGTTCTGAAATATGGTGCAGTTCTTCTACCATACTTCAAAACTACCTATCACAATCACTTGGTCTTTCTCTTGTTACATTTCCATGCAGTGTCCCACTACCCATGAAAGTATGATACAGTAAGGATTGCTTATATGATAAGTCTTGGAAACACCAGATTTTAGGCAGGATAACACTATAAGGATATTTTGCTTTTAGAGTTTAGAGAAGAAACTATATTTATTGATGTGAACTAAAATAGATATGAACAAATTAAACCTGCACATAATATTTTTTATTTATTTTTTATCGGTCATGGGTCTTGAACTCTGGGCTTGGGTGCTGTCTCTCAGCTCTTCAGCTCAAGGCGAGTGCTCTACCACTTGAACTATAATGCCACTTCCAGGTTTTCTGAGTGGTTTATTGGAGATAAATGAGTTTCACGGGCTTTCCTTCCCGGGCTAGTTTTGAACTGCGATCTTCAGATCTCAGCTTCCTGAGTACTAGGATTACAGGCGTGAGCCACCAGCATCCCGCCAACCCTGCACATATTATAACTTAATTTCAAATGTGAAAAATCAATGTGTGTGTAGGCTGAAGATAAGACAATGACACTAAATATGAATGCTTACATTTGATGGCTGGTAGATCAAGATGTATAGTACAAATGTTATTTATCTCATCATGGTGAATGGGGTGATATAATTTCCTATGTCGTTGTAACCAAAGTGGAATAAGTGAAAAGCCTAGCTCCTTTGAAAACCCAGTTATAGGTGAGCAAAATGTTGATTTAGTAATAAAAATAAAAATCATAAATGGTTCAGCTTTTATAATTTTGGGGCTAGGAAGTTGGCTTTGAACTCTTGTGTTTGTACAGAAAATCGACTGATTGATAAAGATGAAAAAATTATAGCCAAAATGATACCGTTCACAAGGGTATGGACTCCTTCCACCTGACACTGCTCCCAACGTACACATCATATTCAAGAACAGTTAAAAAATCAATATCTATTCAAATGGATTCCACCCAAATGTAATACTCTGTTAATTTAACAATAATAAACGCACTGTTTTCTTTACCCCTACACCTGGGACTAAATTTTAAGCAACAAAATCATCAATAATAGTTCAATTAAATCCTATAATTCCAGTTGAAGGACAGAAGTTCGGAGTAGCTAATTATCCATTATGATTCCAGAAAATTCATTTATAATCAAATTTATAAGATAAAATTGAATGTAATGTTATTGATTGTTACATTAATTATTTTTCTACATGCAATGGTCATTCTTATTTATCAATATCACTCTTTTCTAAAGAAATTGGATTATTTAATATCTCTTTTATATAATTAAGTAAATACTATATTTACTTTGTTAGTACTTAATATATAAAAATGCATCTGGGTAAAATATGTGAAGGCATAATGATTTTGATCATTTACATAAACTTCATTATAATTAGAAAGATACTAGAAGCTAATATAAGTGTTTTTTAAAACATTGACACAGTCTATTGTACAGCCCAGGAATCAACTGGAATATGGTACTTCGGTGAATAAAACATCAATCATACAAAATGTGATTAATTACTTCATTACTGAACTATTAAGATAAATAAAACTAAGAATAACTGCTGCATAGATTAAAACTTGTGCTTTATTTTCAAAACTTCTGAATTAATAAAATGTAAATATCAAATGGAAATATGGTACATAAAATATAAGATAAATCATATTGTGCACGTGTCATTATTAAACATTTCTGGATATAAGTGGCTTGTGTCTATAATATTAACTACTCAGAAGGATTAGATCAGAAGATCATAACTTGAGGTTAAAAAAGGCAGAAAATTTCCCAAGACTCTATCTCTAATTAAGCATCAAAAAACTTGGTTGGAGACATGGCTTAGGTATCAGAGCACCAACCATCAGCAAAACAGCTAAGCTTGATCATGAGGACCCTAAGTTCTTGCCCCTAGCACTATTATCTTAAAAGAATTAGTAGACACACATCCTAAACACTACCAATATATATGTCTCAAAGGAACAGATATTTACATCTTTCAAATATTTTGAAATTATTCATAATCAAAAAAAGGCTGGAAATCAAGAGAAGATAGAAATAAAACAGTTGTATTAAGAACATTATACGTGGTAGACTCGCTATTTCTCATAGAACAGTAAATATTATTGTTCAATTAATGATTGTGCAAATACATGAATCAAAAAAAGATAATAAAAGAGGTGAGATTGACTGTAGATGTTTGATCTTCAGAGGCAAAATGGTATTGACAATACCAAGTTTTAGATGATCTGGACAAGTGAAAAACTTTGTATAGTATTACTGGCTTAGACAGAAAATATTATAGTGGAAAGAAATCAGTTCAATATCGCTGGTACAACTTCATTAGACTAGTACATGTCTGTATTATTAGAACATTTGTAATTACTTATTAAGAATATTATCTCATAAAACTATCCTTAGTTTTAAATAACCTCAAGACTGAAAAACAAAACCTCTCAGTAATTGAAGAGAGAGAAAAAAGTAAATGAAAAAGTAGGATATAATAATGGTAGGCTTGCTTTTGCATTAATTAAAATCAGCACTTAATTAATTAAAATGAGACTTAAGTATATTTATGCAGAAAACCTAGGGTGTTCTGGTCAGCATTCTGTAGCAGGTCACCAAATACTTGTAATATCTTTTCTTTCTCAGGTAAACACCTGATACCTGACATAAAAAGCTTATTAACTCATAAGGTTTATGTTGGGCCACGTTTAGGTGTTTCAGATCTTTGACCCTGTTGTGGGTTAGATGCAGTACATGCAGAAGAAGAGAAAGCCTGAGGTGGAGCAGAAGAGAGAGGAAGATGAAGGAGTTGGATCAAGGAGTTTCCTTCTGAAACTTCAATTCCAAAGCATGACCCACTAGGCCCAACTCTCAGTGGTTTTGCTACTCTAATAGCATTTCCCTGAAAACTAAGCTTCTAATGCATGAGCTGGGGGAGAGGTAGAGACTTTAAGTCCTAAACTACAGCAACTAGGAAACAGAAATGGATTTTGAAAGAATTGTGGTGGTGGAGGCTAAGTGAAACTGGAAAACATAGAAATCTATTGTGAACAGAGTTGACCCTCAGTTGAATACATTCACTGTAGGACTCTTGGCTTCACAGGGGTTTCATATTGTCTCCCCACAAGTACTAGCTGATTTTCATCCTTTCTTTGCAAAAATTTAGCTTATGCGACTCTAGGAATCCATTAACCTCGCAGCAAAGCCACGTTGGCTCACTCTCCTCTTGAAGTATGATGCATTTCACCCTTTATGCACAGTGAGTTTTAATTTTCTATAAGATGGCAGGCATATTGGAGGAAAATCCTTTTGTAATGTTAACAGTCAGAAATCATTTTAAAGCCAAGTAGTATATGTATCTCTATCTATCTATCTATCTATCTATCTATCTATCTATCTATCTATCTATCTATCTATCTATCTATCTATCTATCTATCTCTCTCTCTCTCTATCTCTCTCTATCTCTCTCTCTATCTATCTATCTAATAAAATTTTGGGTAAATGCCAACTGTACCAGCATCACTATGACAGCTGGGAGGAAGTGCTTTTTTCCATTGATCCTTCTGAGGCCCAGGGTAGCTCTGTTGGAATTTGGCACACTTCTCCTCCTTTGAGAAAAGAACCTGATTCAACATCCTTCCATTCTACTTTTATGATTCTTCACTCTGTATAAAGAATTTATTGACAATCTTGCCTCAAGCTGGCAGACTTGTTTTCACGGGAGACTATTCTAAGCAAAAATTCACAAAGAGATGTGTATGATGTTATTTGTGAGTTTTTCAGAATCATGTGAAAAACTCTGTCACTTTTATATACATCATACTCAGGAAATGTTTTGAAAGAAGGGGGTTTCAATACAGGGAAGGTAGAGAAGATAGAACATTATCTCCTCAACATTCTGAAAATTAAAATTATTGGATGCAATATATGAAGTACGTATTGTGATATTTTGTATTTACAAATACTTCTGCTCAGAGCTATCCAGGGAATACTTGAAAGCTTCATAGTTATTTGATTTTTGGAAGTATAGTAATTTAGTTGTATACTAATTTTGAAATCTCTAAAACAATAATAAAAAGTATTAAATAGCTCAGAATAAGGGAGAAGGGATATAACACATAAATAATACATATCAGAAACATTAAGTGGAAAACTTCAGGTAGATATCTTATTCTCCATTGTTGGCATTATTCTATGAATAACTATCCTGATTTTTTGCTGTAAACAAAAAGCACGTTGGATGATAGATTTTGCTTGAATTATTATTTTACTTCATACAGATTTAATAATGATAAATTATTGTTATGCTATATTACTTATTTGGAAAAGTTCTTCGCTTGAGTTTGTACTTTGGTTTCTAAAAGTAATGATTAGGTTAGTATAATGAATAGAATCATTTATTTGTTTGTTTTTAAGAAATGAGAAGTGTGAGCCTGTGTACAAGTCCCTGTACAATCCAGTGAGACACAAAGGAGGCATTCGGCACTTATCCATTGCAAGCTTTGAATGTCACATGAGCTATGGAATCACATATCTGATTATGAATGTGTCGGTAATCACAAGAGTCTGGGTATTTGATCTCTTCTTAATGCAGGATTCTATGACAGAGTAAATCCTAATTCAGAAGCTCAGTGTTTGGCACTACACAGATCTTTAAAACAATACTTATTATTTTTAAGTTAGACTGAAGACTGATTTCCTGAAGCAGAGGTTTATAGTACATACATGCAACAGTACATCTGTAGTGTCAGTATGCAATATACAGGAAATTGTAATGGTAGTATGAATTTTCTATAAGTTTGCAGATTCCCTACAGGTCTCAAGAAAGTAAGTCAGTTACATCACCTTGTCTCCTTTTCAGGAGGCAAACAAAAACTAAAATGCTAACAGTAACAACAAAATCACCTAACAAAGTAATGGCACCAGTGATCCGATGTTAACTTTGATAATAGAGCAATATGTCAATTTTGCTTCCAAAATGTACATTAGCAAATGGGAGTATAGTGTATAGTGTTCTCCCCTTCCAGGGATTAGATCTAAGGTGTAATCAAGGTTTGGCTTCTGAAAAATTTCTTGTCCCTAGCAGAAAGGTTGAAGTGGTCCAGATATTAGTACCTGTCCCCAAATTGAAACCTACCTCTTTGTTCATGAATTTATTTACTTCTCAGATGAAATGGAATTTGACTGGTTTGATGACATACATTTTCTGTATCTCAACAACAGAGTTACTTCTACTGTACATAAAACTAGTCATCCCACACTAGTCATTTACTAATGAGTAGACCTCTACACTTGTCTCTCTTATAGTGTTCACTATGAATGCTAGACATATTAGGTCAACAAACTCTCAAGAGAGTAGGCTACCTTACTTTCAGCTTCAAAACAGTGCTCACCAATGCTTGACATTCTATCGCTATGCACCTTACAAAGCCAGTCATTTTAATGTCATCACTACAATCATATCAGTGTCTTTGTTCCAAGGCAGAATAATGATATAATGACTCTCCAGGAATTCTCTGTGATGATTCTCTACCTGATTTCATTTGAATATACAAATGAGTGGTCTTCTTGCTTTCAATCATTTTAGTTCTTTATCATTTTTCGGGAAAATAAAGAAAATCTGAGATGTAAAAGGAACAGAAGAGAGTTACTTTGAGGTCAATGCTTTATTTTAAAAAGTTCAAACCTATAGTTATAAAATTATTGTTTCCTCAGGATTTCTGTGGAGGTTTTTTATAAAGAATTATTTAAACTAAAAGGCTACTTTTCATAATTTACAGTTAAGAAACTAGAAACTGTTCATAAAAATAATGCTTCTATAACCTACTGGTCTTTTTATATTCATGAAATTGTAAATTTCTTCTTTTTTTATGAAGCTGTTGAAGGAGTTAGCTTTTGTCTCTAACTCTATGGTCAAACAAAACCTTTATCAAAGTATATTATAATCATGTTATGACCTAAATTGAATTATAATAACATTTTGTTAATAAGATGAACATATTTTCAGTAGAATATTCTAGTTATGTATAATAATATTGAAAATGTTTTTATTATTAAGACATTTGTGATATTCAAACATAACACAAAGCATCTCAATGAAACTGGAATTTTTATTTACAAGTCAAACATATTTGTATGCTGGTCCTGTGATGCATAGTATATGTTTAGCTCTGCACAACTTCTAAGAAAACATTCAGGTACAAGCTTGAGTTAGAATTTAAAGAAACAGTCAACCAAAAAATTAATCACCTTACATTTTTCGTGCATTTTGTTATACAAAAGTACATCCTAGGGACTCAAAATAACAAAATCTTGAATGAGATTAATTTTAGGATTTTACTTTTTTTTTTTTTTATTCTGTTTGTTTGAGACAAGGTCTTATTATATAGCTCAAGTTTGCCTAAAGCTCACAATTTTCTTCCTTCAGTCACCTAGTTCCTGATATCACAAATGTAAATTATCACATCTCACATATAGGTTTAACTTCAGGTTTTCTTAATTGATTTCAGGTAAAAACTAGTAAGGAGTGTGTCCTTCACAATAAAATGAGAATGTTAGACAAGATAATTTCTAAGTGTATTTTCAGAAAAATTCATATTATTTTACAATATTACAACAGGGTCTAAAACTTGTAACCCTGAGCTGCTGTAAAAAAATATTTATTGATCCAAGAAAAGTCAGAAAGCACATTTCTAATCTTTCTTAGAGAGCTGTAAGGCTTATAGTTAGGTTACTTTCTGAATACAAGAAATAAAATGTGTTAATAAATAGGCTTCTAACTACCTTTCCTTGTTTTTCCACTAAGATCCCAAGTATAATCAATATTTACACTCAAATGGAATTCAATCACCCATTATATAAGGATATTCAGAAAATTATAATCACTTGTATACCTAATAATTTGTTTTTTTTAAATTGGTAAATAATGGCATCCGTTAAGAATACCTATCCATTCCCTTATTTATTTTGTGTTTCTTTCCTCAAAGCATATTGTAAATTCTCTTTCAAGAACTTCTTACACAAGAAGTCTAAGAAGAATACATAAAATATTAGTGTTGAGACTAAGGTATCTGAATTACAAATAATACCTAGATAAATGCCTCCTAAGAGAATGACTAGATTGAGCTTTCTTATGCAGACTGTGAAATTTCTCTAGTTTAACACAGTGTTCAATTGAACAGAATGTTTAAAGAATCCAAATTTTTCCTTTTCCAACCTACTCTCCAGACACTTAATGGGTTGATATTTACATCCTACAATTTATATCAAACAGCATCATTGAAACAGATGCTGGTAATATAATTGCATGAACGATGATCCCTAGCTAGGTACTCAAGCATTTCTATGTCTAATAAGAGCTACTTCTGGAGACACACTGACCTATTTAGAATTCTAGTAATTTCTCTCAAAGGTTTTCAGGTGTAAGAGAAGATTAGTGGCTACTAGATGAAACAGCACCAGGGTTAAAAGTGATGTGAAATTTACAAATTTGACACGAATCTCTTGTTGCAAATAAAATCAAAGTTGAAAATCAATGTCTATTGATCCATGTAGTCATTTTCATGCAACTTCTATAAAGTACACAGAGAAGGATGTCAGTATTTTATTGGCATATGTAAGGGACATAAACTTTTCTTTTCTCTGGAGACTTTGTGTTCTCAACCTAAAAGAATAACATGGCATACATACATATTGCTTCTTATATTTGGAGGAAGAGTGAGACCTTATAAAATATAAGTACATTTTGTATAAAAGATAAATACAGTAAAAGCAAGGAATAGAGATTGAATTATTGTTTTTAGTCTGACTTGTGATTTCTAGATCAAAGGTTTCTTTCAGAGTTAAAGGTGTTATTTTGGCTTGGTGCATATGTATTTACCAACCATGTTATTTTCATTCTAGTCAAGATCTATACATTTTAATTTTGGGGCATAAATCCTGAGGCGGTGATGGGAAAATATGTTGACAAATGAACTCGTATTAATAAATATCACCTTAGGCTTGTAACTTATTGAAGGAAAAATACAAGCAAAATTTAAATATTGCTTTATTATATTAGGCTAATTAAATTCAGATTATGATATGTGCAGACTGTTAAAGAATAGAATTAGAGAGGTGGGTGATGTCAATGCATAATGTGTTATTCAAAAATTTTCAAAGAAATCTGGTAGATACATTACTATCTATCTTTATTTTTCTATATCTCTACACCCAAATGATAGATGTTGTTGAAGCCAAAATATCAAAAATTCAAAAGAGATGTTATTTTCTTATTACGCAAAAATTAAGCTAAACAAAATTTAATGAATAGGATGGAGGAAAACAGAAACATGCAAAAAATCGATATGGAGAATGTCATTGTAATGATACTGTCTAATTGCTACTTCTACAATCAAAGCACTAAATGAATGGAGTTTTTTTTCTTTGGGGAATTCTTTTTATTTATTTTATTCATTTGTTTTAGTCTATTTCATCATGATTCTGAGAATAGGCACCCATCCTACAACTGAGCTACAGTCCCCACCCATAGGTGAAGTTTTATACTCCTACCATGCATATCCTAAGACAAGTCTGTTGGTAAATTATATATATATATATATATATATATATATATATATGTAGTCTCTAATATTACACTATGTGCCAGGAGCTCATTTTCTTATGAAACATGCAGAAAACTTGACAGATGGTAGGGTATTTTATGAGGGGATGAGTAGTAGTTTCTTCTCCAGTGTCAGAATCATAGTAAGAAAATTCATGGCCCAGGGAAGATGTGCTACACATTACTGGAGAATGGAATTGGCCTAATTTGAGGGTGGGAAAACAGGCTAGAAGAAATGATATGATAATTTCAGGAACTGAGAAACCCTGGTAACGACTTAAGATGTTTTACTGACCAAGGGGAGAACAAATAAATGCCTGTATCAGAGAAGTACCAAGTATTACTGTATTTAAAGACTCCTCTTTCGAGTTTGGAAAGGGCACATGATGTGTTGAAAGATGGGAAAAGTGGAGAAATAGAGAATAACAGCTTTGTCATTCAGAATTTTTATCATTGTGAATATTTTATGGCATACATATACATAAAATCTCCCTCTCCTCTGGCTTTACAATTCCTCACTTCCCATGCATGTCAAACAATCATAATCCTTCTTTATTTTCATGTCAGTCCCTGCTTTTGTCCTTTCCCCCATTTTGCTTTTCACTTGGTGTCTTTATAATTCTGTTGAAATAGAATCCCATATTTTAACCCACCATACCATCCCTTTGTACTCAGCAGAGCAGAGAAGCTTGCTGTGGAACAAGTCCTATGGATTATTGGTCTTAAGAGACAAAGGCCTGCATTGTGCTTTGCTCAGTGATGTAATAAGTCAGAGAGAGGGAACAACTGCTCCTCCACATTCAATACTTGGCTTCTGGCCCTTTTCGACACATGTGTTTCTGCCACCTATGTTCATATCAAAGTACAGTGAAATGTTAATGACTGAAACAACACACAATGTGTGGATGGCTGATAAAGCCGTTAGATGGCTGCTTCACTTCCTGTCTGATCTCTCAGTCCTAACTATAAAGATCCAGAACTGACATGGACAGGATTGTTCATAGAAGATTCTGGAGGAACCACCTCTTGCCTGCATTATCCAGATTCAGTTAAGTTTTAATCTAGAAACTTGAGGTACAATGAACCAATGTTTCATTATTCAGTTAAATGATATTTTCCTATCAGGTTAGTAGATAGCCAGTCTGTGTTATATACCAGACTACCAGAATTTAGATGCCCTATCAAAGAAAGCAAGAGACTGGAGAATATTCTCCAACACATCATTGAATATGAACTTCAGTTAACTAGCTAAATCAGATTTTATGCATTTAATGTAAGTCAATGAACACGGCACAAGATCCTAACTGACAAGGACATTTCACATAAATGCTGTATATGTTCACAAAGCAACTTCTGCCTGCTTCATTTAATTTCTTAGTTACATTTGTATAGTCAAAACACATGTGCTGTCATAGAATAATATCTTGTAAACACCACCGCAACACAGACAAAATGTTTTGGTTCCATGCTTCAGAGTGAAGGATTTAGCAAGAGAATCATCTTTAAAAAGAAAATTCAATTTCTGGGAAAAATGACAGTGAGTGGTAGGGAATTTGTTTATTTCTCTTGCAGCTGTCAGTGTCAGAGCAGAAAACCACTCTGGGTTCTGTGCCTGTGGTACTTGTCATGGGAGTGAAGGACTTGATGTTAAGGTTTGTTTTATTAGCTCTGACAATATGGGAAACTTCAATTCTAAACTGTAATAAGTAGTATATAAAGTAATTTAGATATGCCAGCAGCTATGGGCCGTGGGCACAAATTCATACTGTGCAAAGTAAATAAAGCTGAAGTACATTTTCCAACAGGAAAACTTTCAGATCATTTTGTACTTTTGCAAGATTATTGGGGGTTGGGGGATGTGCCATGTGTGATTGTGTGCATGTGTGTGATTTGTGTGTGTATACATGCATGTACATGCTTGTGAGAAGTACACAGACCTCCTTATATTCTGCAAATACAGTCTCCTTTTTTAATAATAATATTTTATGTGAGTGTTACCATATATATTATTATAGGAAGTCAAATAAATTAAATGTGCATGATGAATCCTTGTCAGTTAGTGCTAAAATGGGATTAAATCCGGAAGCCCAGAACTGAAGGCTCACTCCTGTGATTTCAGCTACTCCGGAGGCTGAGATCTGAGTATCAAGGTTTGAAAGAGGCCTGGGCAGGAAAATCCATGAGAGTCTTATCTCCAGTAAACTAACACAACACAGAAGTCAAAATGTAGGCCCACTGGTAGAGGGTTAACCTTGAGCAAACAAGCCAGAGGATCCTGAGTTCAATTCACAAAATAAAGAAATATGAGATGAAGCCATTTTTAATGTTTTTCTTGCAACTACCAAGTTAAAATTCTATTATTTTAATCCAGCACTGTAACTTCCAGATTTTCTCACAGAAACAGAAGTGTAGTAAGATAGAAATTATTTGCACAACTGGGTCAGTGTTCATTCGATTTCTAATGGATACTAAGTTTAGACTTTGAGTCTTATAACACAATAATCTTTCTTCTTTAATTTTGGTGGAGACTGGTACTGGGCAGTTTGTGTGCTCCGTCTAGTATTTGGAAAGACTCCGGTGTTAGCTAAACTCCACCCACCTCTGCATTGAACAATATCAATTTCTTTATCTCTCTCTTGCAGCTACATGACTTATGGTAGAGCTCACACTGAATTTTTAGTGAGCACTGCGAATTGGGGAGGTAGGGGAGAGAAGGGATGGTAGGGGAAAAACAAAAGAGGAGGTAACAATGATTGATAGGAAATGTACTCATTACCTTCCTCATGTAACTGTAACCCCTTTGTACAGTATTTTTACAATGAAAAATATATACAAAAAAAGAAACCCTTCTAGCTTTAGGTTGATATTGTAGCAGTAGTTTCCAGAAGCAGCAGTGGCTGTGCTGTTACTGTGGCTACAATTAGAGCTCACCCCTTCTCTGTTTTCATGAGATAGTACTGGTTTGAGATGTCATTCCTGACAGAGTAATGCCAGCACCAGGCTTCTGATGTTTTTTTTTTCTTATTCTATTAGCTCCTTGTTAGAATTTTCTATTTCAGTTCTTCTTGAATCAGCTAGATTAATGTTGTATTGCTTACAACTGAAAGTTCTCTGTCTCATCTTTGACATCTTCTCTCATATATTAGCCATCCAATGCATCATCAAATCTGTCTCACAATTTTCATGTAAGCCTTGACCTTTCTTGATCGCTTACCTTTCTCTGGTGGGGAGAAGCTAGGAGGAACTTTTACTTTTGCAGGGGCTACTGTAGTAATCCCTTGTTTATAGCCTCCATTTCAACCCAAGGTAAAAACAGCCAGAGATTTCTGTTTTTATGTCACATTTGAAACATTCAAATTATTTTCACTCTGTCATTGCAATAAAATACATACATCTTAAAACAGCTGTTCAGTCCAGCCATCATAATATGCTGTCACTAACTTGTCAAACGTTTCCTCCCACTTTCTCCAAAGCATTTACTCTGCTTTGGGCACAGAAAGCACCGATCTTCAAACCCTTAGATATGTATTTAAATGATTTTTTCTTTCATGCATTTGTTTCTAACTCATTTATAAGATTATTTCTTTGTAGCTTTGTATGTCCCTCCCCCACAGTATAACCCCTGCTTCCATTATATTTGATGTCGGTATAATTTGTGGAAGAGATGGGGAAAAACAAGTCGTTTAAGGATACAGGTGGACCCGATGCAACTATGAGAAGTACAAGTTGTCGTGTCAAAAACGAACTTTACAACTTTGGTGCGGGGGGGGGGGGGGGGGGGGATAGGTGGGGGGAGGCTGGGAAGGGATGTGAAGGGTAAACAAAGGAGGAGGCTGCAATGCTTGATAAGAAATGTACTCATTATCTTGCCCATGTAATTGTAACCCCTCTGTACAGTATGTTCACAAAAAATAAAAATTAAAATTAAAAAAAGAAAAATTTGCAAGAGATAACTTTTATATATTTGTGTAGTGAAAATCAATAATTATAAAGGAAGGGAGGGAACTTAATATTCCTTTTAATCATATTTCTGGGAAAATAGATTTCTTAGATATTGTACTAAAAAAAAGAAAAAAATCTTCTCTATCATCTGCATTATTTGAGATGCTGTTTAAAAATTATATAACATGAAAAATTGATAAATGTTTTAAATCAAAAGCAATTTATCATTTTATACATTTCAAATATATATGAAATATAATTCTTGACATTACAGAAAATTGTTCCAAAATAGTTGATGAAAGAATTTATGGTGTAAATACTGTGTTTCTGAAACATTTGTATTTTAACTTTCATACCTAAACTACAAAGTGTAAAAGTTGTATCAAATTCCTGCTTCACAAAAGGTTATACTACAATTCTTCAATTGCTGTATTTTTTCTGGTATTATTTTCCAGAAATACAAAATGTATTTATATCCCTTGAAATAAAGTTGAGCAAAGGAAAAAAAAAAGAAAGAAAGAAAGCACCGATCTTCAGACTTCTGCAGGCAATGGCTTTCTGTTAATGGTTCTCATTCTCCTATTTTATTGTATATCTAACTCCTATTTACCTTTCAGTCTCTGCCAAGATTAGATATGTTTATCTATATCTCTCTTTATATATATATTTATGTATCTATCCATTTATCTATATTTCATAAGAAAAACTTCTCTGGCTCTGCAAACTATACAAGATCTGACTTCCAGTAGCTCCACAGCCTAGTTTAGTGACAAACACAGAAGAAATGATTAAGTATGTATTGCATTAGTAAGTGATTAACAAAATGAACGCTAGCATTTACTACATGAATTTTCCTTTGAGCAATTTTGCTCAAGAACATCACTACAAAAGGAAATGTTTATGATTATATCCCTCTAATTCAGTCTGGGATGCTTTAAAACCCAAGGAAACGTTACTTACCGCCATCACTGCCAAAGACTATGCTCTGTGTTTTAGTAACTGAAATTCCTTGACAACTAACCTTGCTGGTGATAACTCTGAAAAAGGAAGAAGCAAAAATATGATGATGATGATGATGATGGGGGTGGTGATGATGTTTATGAGAGAGAGAGAGAGAGAGAGAGAGAGAGAGAGAGAGAGAGAGAGAGAGAGACTATATTGATTGAATACATGGAGGGATAAGTGTTTCTATTACTAGTGTTTATATTCTAACCAAAACCTATTCTCTGATTATGAACACAGTTCTGCATTTCTCATCAGATTAATGAGGAATTTCATGTCTCCTTGTATCCATACTTTTGTGCCTTATTTCTGTTCTTCTTATTCCTCATCATGTGAGGCTAAAATAACCAATGTGAATGATGGGAAACCAATTAAACAGCAGGCCTACAATTCTTACTTGGAGGTGAGAAGAATCTACGTGACTGACCTATTCATCTATCCCTGTGAGCAAACAAGCACAGCTGGAAAACAAATTGCATCTTCTAGTGGCATTTCTTATCTGTGGAATATACCTTCTGGATTTAGTTACATTTGATTGTGTATGATAAGTAAATCAGGAACCCAGGAACAAAAGAGCATATGAATGATGAAACTACCTAACTTTCCCATGTTTAATAGTCACAACTCCTTTTGTACTAAAGAATATGTTCGTGCATCTTTCAGCCTAATTGTTTGTCTGCACGATGCCACACTCTAGTGCTATAGGCCATAACGACCATAAATTTGCCTTGTTTTACCTACCCCTACTAATTTCTAGAATCCTTAAAATTATCAGTAAAATATTGAGATTATGTTCATAAAACAAAGGCAAATGGTGTCCACAGACAAGTCAACACAGAGGTTGTATCTATATTTAAAACAATGGAAAATATAGCATGAACAGTAAAGCAATGTTTTCACATTGGATAGAACATGTGGTTTTTGGAAGCTGGTCCACGGTGGGAATGGAAAATTTCACCAAGAGGCCAAGCAAAGAAAGGGTTCAGACAGCATTTGCACATTTAAAACCCTTTACAGCTCTCACTTAAACTTATGATTGAACACAGAAGTGCAATTAATTACCATATTGAGATGGGAAAATAAACTCAAGACATGGGGAAAGAATATGACATATTGATAAGCATTGATTGTCTATGATTCTTAGAGCTAATTTGTCTTTCTTCTTCAATTCATTCAGTCCTGCATCATGCAATGCTACTTTGCTCAGTCATGGACTGAGAGAGCAAGAAACTATACAACTTATCCTGGGTATGTGATAGTCTATATTGGGTAGATACAATCCATAAGAATCACACAATGACAAAATTACCTAATGATGGTTTATTGGAATACATCCTTTCTGTAAAGTGATGCAAAACTGTGCTTATGTTTTGCTTTTCTATTTGTTTTCTGAAAGAAAATTAAATTATTTCAAACTTTTCAACAACTGAAAAATGCATGAATTAAATGAAGTAGTAAAGACTTAAACTGAAATCTTGCTTGTTCTTTCATTGGAGAAACTTGTCATCTCCTCTTTCACCCATACCATCTGAAATAAATTTGAGAGAATAAATATTGTGGAATATACCATCATGTAGGAAGCTTAAAATAACCAGGATGAACATAGAACTCTGTATAAATAGGAAACATAGATAGAGAATTGGTAAAACTAAACTGATGTCACTATTTTATATTATAGTTGATAATATTATGTTTGGGGACAGAGTAACTTTAAGATAGAACTTTATTATTGATGCTATATTAAGTATTCTGATTTGAAAGGGCGTCATACGACTATCACAAAAATATGTATTTGTTTTGAATGTAAAATGCAAAAACTTTTCTGTTTTCGTAGGTTAGATACTAACCCTAATCCTGGGAGTTTAATAGATCTCATTATTTTAGAGGTTAATCATCAGTCAGAGATTTATCAACAGTTATTCAAAACATGGTGACTTACTCGATTCCTTTGAAATAATTATAAAATGTGTTTTGATTTTTAGTTTTCAGAGTCAGCACACTTCACTGTGTATTACTTTTCAGAATTGGTATTTTATGTGGCCTGGTTGTTTTCTTTGAGTGTTTTTTTTCCCCTCTTTACCTCTGTTCTTGACAATGAATAGGTATAGGTGAGGATGTGTGTTCTGAATGTTGGCCATTTTCTTTCTTTCTTTCTTTCTTTCTTTCTTTCTTTCTTTCTTTCTTTCTTTCTTTCTTTCTTTCTTTCTTTCTTTCTTTCTTTCTTTCTTTCTTTCTTTCTTTCTTTCTTTCTTTCTTTCTTTCTTCCTTTTTTTTTGATTTTTGGTTGTGGGGCCTGGGCGCTATCCATGAGCCTCTACTCAAGCCTAGTGCTCTACCACTTGAGCCAAAGCACCACTTCTGGTTTTCTGGTGGTTACCTGGAGATAAGAGTCTCATGGACTTTCCTGTCCAGTCTGGCTTTGAACGACAATCCTCAGACCTCAGCCTTGTGAGTAGTTAGGATTACAAGCGTGAGACACCAGTCCCCAGCTTTGAAGCCATTTTTTTTCCTGGGGTTTTCAAAGATTGGAAAGAACATAAGGCACCCACAAAATTATTTTCCAGTGGAGAATATTTCAGAAGAATTTGGTTTTTTTATTTACATTGTCCTCTTCTCTTGTCTTATTATGGCCTCATGGGGAATTTATTCAAAGGAGATATACAGCACCAGATTGTATGTAGGTGTCTTTCTTCAGCTCTTTTAGACTTCTAAACTATTTCCTTTGTTCTTGAATTTGATTATTCAATTCCTTCAAGGAAGCAAAATTAGGATCAAATTTTACCAAAAATAAATGTTAATGGGAAAATATAATGAGAGAAAATAGAATCAGTTTTCAATGAGCAACTTGTAAATCAACTGTCTCTGTTTGAAAACAAATAAAATTTATGTACTAAAAATTGAAGGCCCAGAGAATGACTGTTTTTTTATGTTCTGAAATAAAGTAAGTCGATGTTGTATATCAGCAGGATTTTTAGAATCTCACTAAGAAGCAAATAACAGATCATCTTAGGAAAATGTGGCATCTGGTGCTGAAGTATTACTAGTGATGGAATCCTAAGGTCTACATACATCAACGTGACATTTTTAATTTGATGGCTTTTGCCTCTCCTATTGTTAGTAGAGACATCATTTCAGGAAACACAGTGCAATATATATATGTAATACGTTCAGCACTGTTCATAACTGAAAGGACCATCTATATTAAAGGTGGGAAAAGATGCTAGATATCCAAAGAGAGAAGAGCTCTCATTTAAGCCATGCTATAAATATTCAATCCATGTGAAAACATAGTAGATGAGGTAGCTAGCACTAGACCCTGGTCACAGGGCTTATTGCCTATATTTTTTTCAGTGTAGCATTCATTTATATAATCTATATACTTACATTGAGATTATAGAAAAAGGTCTGAGCCTTTCTAAGCTACACTTCTAAAATACAAAGAAAAACTTCTGAAGTGATTTATTTTTTTGATTTTTATTTTTTTAACTATCCAGAATCAGCAAGACTGATATCAGCCATTTGCTTTACTTCAGAAGGAAAATAGGTTGAGATAAAAAGACAAGAAGCAAGTTGCTTATGCATACATACACTTGGCTTTATAGTATAATCATTCATACTAATCATTCAATTGTCTCTATGCAGTTTAAAATGCGAGATAATGCTGCATTCATCTTAAGGAAGAATGTCAACCTAATGGTAAACCCATCTCCTCTTAACTGAGCAGGATTTAGTGCCACCTTATTAAACTAGCTTAGCACAAATGACACTCTAATATCCACCTTGAAACAAGGACCTTGCAAGCTACCTGTAACAATATTGCTATGCGGCTTTCTAGTATTTGTACATATCCTGAAAACAGGATCCCTTTCCTGGAGGATCTCTTCAAATAGCCATAGAGGGTAGGAATGGCTTCTTAATCCAATATAGTACAGAAAATATCTCTCTGGGCAAAGGAAGGTATAATACATAAGAATTAGGATTCTTAAATGTGGATTTCCCTTCTTATAAGGAGCTTTATTGAATATCTTGATGCTAATTGCTCTTCTTCTCACTGTCCAGGACACTTGCACCTCAAGAAACTAGAATAACTAATAACAATATTAGCTCTGGCTACAGCTATGAGCAACAGCTTTGCCACCTGTAACCTTCTGACCCAAGAATCTCATATGCTCTACCAGTCTTTGCAATTATGACAAACGTAAATGTTTGCAAGCAGGTTTGAATCTCAAATCTCAGACTTCTATTAATTTTACTGTTTTATTATTTTATACCCATGAAATTCATTCAGAATATCCCTTTCAGATTCACATTTCTAAAAATCATTACAGTCAGAGAAATCCAGTCCATGTAAGAAGTATAAACTTACACAAAGGGAACATCAAGAGCTTCTCATTAACACTAAAAAGTTTTGTTTGTCAGTTTGCTTTTTCAAATTTTGTTTGTTGTCCTATGAACGTGTATATTGATTTTCTCATCACCCTTGATTTGTTGAATTCTATCATGTAACCTACTGTCTTTTGTCTAATTTCTGATGTCCTCTAAGAACATGCTAACTTTATATAAAATTTAACAACTGTTTCCGATTAGCATGACTCATTCCACTTTGGGACTCAAAGCTGCTGTCAGCAGATAACCCTCAGCTAGGCTGTTCCAGCAGCTCTCCTCAGCCATGCATGAAAACCTTCTTGCCCCAACTATTCTTCTTTCCCAAAATCAGACCAGGTGAACTGAGTAGACACTGAAAGGTGTTGAGGCTCAAACATTTCTACCAAAATTGACACAACACTGGAGGCTTTTTCCCTCTAGACTGGGTGATGTTTGCAGAGAGATATATTGCGTACTGTTTGAAATTCCAGCACATACTTTTTTTTCTGGTTTGGGCTTTGCAATGAATTATGGATCATGGTCTTGCATTAATAAGAATCCACAATATTTAAGCTTATATATTATCCATTTCCCCAAGTGATTCTCAAATCATTGGCCATTAATAACCAAAATAACAACTTTGTGAGCTCACTTCTAATTTCTATGGAAAAATATATTTTTTTCTGATATATTTCTTCTATTTGAAATGTCATCCTTTGAAAATATATTTCTAAAATGTCATGTTTTTGACACAGCTATTGTATAATTATTATCCAGTGCAACACATATCTATTTTATTTTATTAGTATTTGGTAATACCTGTAAGACTTCACTTTTATTGTACTTATTCATAAAATGAAAACAAAAACAATATGGAATTATAAAATTGAGCTTCTGTTTTGTGATCTATTTGTAGTACTTTTTATGATTAAAATGAACAAAAGTGTGAAAAGCATGATACCAATAGCTAAGTGAGACATTGAGCATGCAGAACAAATATATGATATGTAATTTGTTGCTTTTTTATTCACAGTGTGTCTTTATAGGTGGGAATTTATATGAGACAGCTCTGAAATGTGCACGATCTCCTTTAAAATTATAGGACTCCCTCAGAACTATAGCAGCTAGATGCAGGGGCAGTCTATGCCTGAAGAAGTTCTTAGTGAAGTGTCTCCTCACATTTCTTGTGGATTAGTACTGCGGATGGCACTGTGACTTGTGCTGTGCCATTTTCTTACTCAGATACTTATTCTAATCTGTTCTGTTTTCTGACTCAGATTCAGGTCCTACTCTGTGTCACTAATTATAACAAGGTTAACTATAGAAGTCTTCTGCAGAGTAAAATCCTCTCTACTTCCATGCTCACTGTTCAATCCAGAATAATCTTTATAATGTTACACTACACATTCAAAGTATTTCAATGTTTATCTGTATTTGTTTCCTTGGATGGCCAAAAGAAATTGCTCCAACTATGGTGGTGGTCTCCTAGTTTGGGAGACCAGCAGTACACAACAGAGGTTTTGATATTACCATTTCCTTCTGACATTAGGCCCAAGCTTAGATGTCTTAAAGCATCAGTTGTGTTATTTCTCTTAGTTATATGTTTGGCTTTTGGCTTTTTTGTTGCTCAAGCTATTTCAGCTGCATTGTTTAACATGACTTAACTTATCTGTCTATGCACTTAGACCTTTCACCACCTTTCATTTTTTTTAGGTTTAGTGGTTGCCTGCATCTCAGCAAGCCGCAGGAGCAATTGTGTGAACATTTTCCCAGCCTTTATTTTTGTTGTATATGTTGACGTGTCATTGAACCAAGCTATTCATATGACCAAATCCAGATTAAAGGGGTCATTTTGGCCTATTTTTCAAAAGCTATTCACATGCCAAATAGAAATGAACTGTTTTCCTGTCAAATGTGATTTTGTGACAAATGTATAATTCCTATATGAATAATATGAATTTTAGTTACATCTATTGATATTGCTTTCATTGGGGGATGTAATTTAATATATTATAGTTATATGATAGAATCTCATCATTAAATGACTTCTCTAAAATGTGTGTTTTGTCAACCCTTTATATAGGAGTTATTCTTACAAGTTTTGCTACTCTGTGGTCCAAAGTTAAGTTTATGTTGATTTGCCTTTGATACGTTTTAAATTACATGCTTTGTGTTTGTAATTTTACCCTTTTTTTGCATTAATAATCCTATGGATCCCAAATGTCTCCAGTGTCTGTAAAGTTTTGACTGGCTCAGCATACCGGTAGTTGATAAATTTCTCAGTAGGTTTGTTTAAACTTCTTTTGTTTGTTCATTATTGAGGATTGAACCAGTTCCAGATACCATTACCAGTGAAACCAGGCCCGCCATAGCCGCAGAAAGCAGCCATTTATTACACACACTTCATTTGAGTCTCTTATTAATGCTGACATCTGCTCAAGCCTTAATTACCACATTACCACAACTGGTCCCTGGGTGCTTTTCCCCGAATTCATTGTAGCATGAGCACAAAAGGAATATCATTCCTGGATGATGATAAGGTTGTTTATGAATGAGACCTGGTTAAAGAATGATTAGCCACATGGGGTGATGCTACTTATTTTTGAAATTTATTTTTCCTTTTTAACAAAAGTTTTAAAATACTAACTTGTAAATTTCACATTTACAACTGAAAGTATTTCTCACAGCTCAACTATGTAAGATACTAATTTAAATATTCAGTTAAATAATGTAACAAAGTGAAGTATTTTCTTTATGAAATTTGAGATGAATACCTTTACACGTAAATGCTTTTTGTTGTTGTTTGTTTGAAACAGGTTCATAATATGTAGCCCAGGTGGATCTGGAGTTCACCAGGATTCACAATCTTATGAATTTTATATTATTCTAGGTTAAGAATGAAAAGTCAAACAGTTTTAGAACAAAGAACCATTCATCATTTTTATTTACAAAATAACTCTATAATAAATATATGAGATTACAAGTATAATTTCCTTTGAAATATGAAACTAATTGTTTCAGATGTCAAGGTTACTTTCATTTATATATTCTAGCTTTATAATACCATATTTGTTCATCACCCGCACTCATAGTTTCTAATTGACAGGTTAACTTGTTTATATTCTGTGAAAAATAATACCAAGTGGAAAATATCCACAGTAGTCAGAGGTTTTACCTCAAATTTAAATTGTAATAACGACCAGAGTTAGTAAGAATTGTGCTGGGTATTATGTTTAAATTATTGTGTTTATTCTCAGTAAGCCTATACATTATCAGTATTGTCTCAAGGACAATGAAAATAAGTAAATGGCCTCAGCTATTTTTGGTGGTTAATTGGAAATAAGAATCTCATAAGCTTTTCTGGCTATGCTGACTTTGTATGGGGATCTTCAGATTAAAGCTTCCTGAATATCTAGGTGTGAGGCACTAGCACTGGGCTACAACCTTCACCAGAATCATTACCCTGAATATATGGATATGAAAGAAGGAATGGGAACACTTTTGTTTAACATTTCCCTCTTAGTAAGGATCATAGAGTGGGTGGCTTATATAACAAGTTACTTTCTGAGCTCTAAAGTTTAGAAGCCCAAGATCAAGTGTTAGCAGTTAGTTTTTCCTGAAGACTTCGCCCTTAGCTTACAGATGAACATCTCTTGGTCCACAACTTCACGTGTGTCCTCTGTGTGTGACAGTGTCCCCATATTCTCTTTGTGTACAGATAAAAGTTACATAAGATTAGGAACTACTGTACCATAAAAGTGCATTGTGAATTGTTAGTGTCTTTGTAAGATGCTTTATAAAAGCATCTTTACATACAATTACAGAGGTACTTATGATTAGGATTTCAACATACGAACATCGTAGGTAGATGTAATTGCTCCCATGATGGGTGGGAAGTTGCAATTTTATCATGTATTATGTTCAAGGCAGATTTTTTGTGAATAATGATACATTTTCTAGTATTAAACTTTTATTTCGTGGAATAAATGAAACTATTGGAAAGTCACTTTTATGATATATTCCTGGATTGAAAAAATAATTTTAAAATCTGTATAAACAAGACAGATTGATCTGTTGTTTTTGGCTTTTAATATCTTTTTTTTCTTTCTTCAGGATATGTAATCTCTATCATGTTGACAAATCTATTTTAACAAACCAGAAAATATACTGGCAGTAGAAATTTTTGTACCAAAGTATAGGTTTAAAATTATCTATGTTCCATACGACCATATAAAATGATGCCAATAGAAACAAACTCCATTATATGAGTCTTTTTTTCTTTCTTTTGTAGTTATTTCTTTTTCTTTTTTCTTTCTTTATCCTCTTTTGGTTTGTTCCCTGTAGTTATTGTTTTTTATTTTGGTACCCTTTGTCTTGTATGTAAGTTTATCTGATTGGGGGAAGGGAAGGAGAATCAGAAACAGTGGAATGAAGGGTGAACCAATGTAACAGTGATACTCACTAGACACTATGTTGGAAATGAACTTTGCAACTTGGGGGGATGCAGAGTCTGGGGGGAGAGAAAGCACACGAGAAAATGGAAGAGCTAACACTGTTCAAAAAGAAATATGCTCATTATCTTACTTATGTAACTGTAGCCCTTCTATACATCACCTTCACAATAAAAAAGAAATAAAATTATCTTAAGAAATGCAAAATTCAAATAGAGAATTTACATAATTCAGTGCTGAAAAACAGCAACATTCACCATAAAAATAATTCCAGATGCTTCATGTCTGTTCTTCTAGATTCAGGCCTGAGCATGTGGGAATTCAACCAATCACAGAAAGCAAGTATTATACAAAATTCTGCATCTCCACTGTACATGCAAAGATACTTTTTCATCATTTCCTAAACAGCATAATGTACCAACTATTATATATGATTCACATTATGTTAGTTATTATAAATATCCAAAATGGTGTAAAGGGTAGGCGATGTATGTGTAAGTTACATAAGGAATTGACCATCTTCAGGTATGGTATCTTCAGGAAACTCTAAAACCTATCATCTTCATTGAACCCAGGAAAGGCTACTAATTTTTCATTCTTTCAACTCCAGGAATCTCTTGAATTCTCAGTGGTTAAAATGTCCAAATCCCAACCAAAATAAATTCAGTAATGTTCTGGTTGAGTGAATCTCTTTTATGGCTCTCTTCTGAGAATTGGCTCAGAGATTCAGGTGGCACTGATTCTGTCACCTTGATACCAGGCAGCAGTTGGTCACGGGAAAATGGAGTCCTTGGAGTAGACAGAGCCTCTGGTAGGAGCTCATCTGCTCAGTGAACATTCAACTACAAGCTAGGGTCACATCTCCACGTGAGCAGCTGATTATAGTAACTCAGCTGAGTGGCCAGGAGAAAGAAACAAGTTTTAGGAGCATGTAGTTGGTCTCTGCCACAGATGGTTCACAGTTGACTTTTAGCCAAATTCTAAAAACTCTTAATTACAAAAAGTTTTCTAAATTATGCCAAGCTAGGGGAAAAAAAACACCTGAGTTCCCTAGACTCATTCTGACAGTGAAATTTAACTTAATTGTAGCTTGATTTTAATAATCCTGACTGCTGCAACATATGTAGTGCAGTATTAAGACATATATATGTAAAAAAAGAAAACATATGTAGTGCAGTATTAAGACATATATATGAAAAAAAAAGAAAAGAAATCCCCAGCTAAGACATGTAATAAGGGCCGGTTCTTAACTAAGAAAAAAAATAACATAAACTTCTGCAATATATGTTCATATACAAGTAAGAAAATCTCCACATTAAAACAGAGTTATACATCTGTACAATCATATAGAGAACTAGTATGATATGACATAAAATACGTAAAGTTTAAGATCAAGTAATTCTCCACATTTCTGCTCAGTGAGTTTGATTAGGTTTTCTTTTTTTAAAATACATTTTTATTGTAAAAATACTGTACAGCGGGGTTACAGTTACATGAGCAAGGTAATGAGTGCATTTCCTGTCAAGCATTGTTACTTCCACTTTGTTTTTCCCCTACCATCCCTTCCTTCCCCACTTCCGCAACTACACTCCCCCCCCCAACATAAATTGTAAAGTTTGTTTTTCAACATAGTGTCTTGTACATCTCATTGTCATTGGGTCAACCTGTATTCCTATTTATGCATTTTGTTTCAACTATAAAAATAGAAATAACCATAAGAATATGGCAAGCTGCATTTCTCATTCATAACGTTTGAATTGAGTTCAGAGCAATGGGAAACCTATACATAAGGTGATTATGTGTGGGAGGGGGGGCTTTAGGTTCTTTTTAGCTATTATTTTTAGGTAGATGCTCAAAGAGGTTAAAATTTGATGTCAGGTTATGAGTACAATGCTTCTTGATCAATTTCACTTCTTCCATCTTCTCATTTATTCCTCCCATCACATCCCTACCTTTCAGTTATGCAGTTTAGTTTTTATATAAGCTACATTAGTTCTAATTGGTTCTAATGGCTCCTTTTGTTCACTCTTCCTTCCTCCATTCAAGAAAAAAATTAAATATACAGTAGATCTCAGCAATTAGAGCTGAAGGCAAATCCTACTAAGCATTGGGAAAGAGAAGTTTCCACTAAATATTCAAGGAAAAGAGGAAGCAGAACTAGTTCCAAAAATATGGAGACACTGCGTCCTACCCTCAAATCAGGCTTTACTGCTAAAAAATAAAGACAAAGTAAAGATTCCCAACTACAAAGACAGTTGCCAAAGTCATTGGTGTCCCTGCAGTAAGAGACACTGAAGACAATTGAGAGGTAGCTTATTAGAGGAGTGCTTGCTCCCCAAGCTGGAAGCAGCGGGTTTGATTCCCAAGCACCAGAGTGATAGGGGCAAAGTGGATAAAAGACAGACAGACAGACAGACAGACAGACAGACAGAAAGACAGACAGACAGACAAACAGACAAGCATGTAGTCAGAGGACTGGAGTCTCCATCCATTAACAGGAAGAAACAGCCCAAGCATTGTCCCCAGGTTTTGGCCCAACCCTTACCTCTGACAGTTGACCCAATATCCACAATATTGTTAGTTTCATTGGATGGAATTCTCACTACTCTTCCATCATTAACAGTCATTTGTCTTTGAAGAATATACATGTACTTCAAAAGAACTATAGCATATTTAGATAAAAAAGGTTTAGGGAGAAGGTCAGATAAAGGAAAAGTAGAGAGAGAAATGAGGCCACAGAGGGGAAAAAATCTTAGGAAGATAATAAAGATGAATTCTAAAACAAATGAATCACATTTACAATTAAAAATAGCCAAACAACAAACAATAGCATATTAATATACATACAAAACAAATATGATATTTAATAAAATAAAAAATGAGAACTACTTTACAGTAATGAAAACAACCTTAGGAAGATAATAAAAGATGAATTCTATGTTTCCCCTTCCTATCCCTTCCCAGAGAAGGCTACAATGCTTGATAAGAAATGTACTCATTATCTTGCCCATGTAATTGTATCCCCTCTATACAGTATTTTCACAATAAAAAATAAATAAAAAAGATGAATTCTAAAACAAAGCACACATATAATTAATTAGGTTAATAAACCCAGGCAAAAATAAATGAAATAATTAATATTTAAACAAACAAATTAGTGTTTGTTTTTATTAAATGGATAAAATAATTATAGTTTAAGGAAAAGAAACACGCATACAGAAACAGGAAAAATAAAAAGGAAGCCTAAGAATCAGTAGAAATTTAAAAATTAGAGTATGTGAGAGTGAGTGGCATGTATTGCAAACACGTATAGAAATTAACAATGAAATCCACCCCCTCAGAGCTAATGTATGCCAATAAAAATAGACAGAATTCAAAAAACAAAGTAAAAGAAAAAATATACACTTAGTAAGCAGGAGAGAGACTTAAATGATCAATAGTTGAGACAACATTAAGATATTTGCTCAGAATACAGTCCATAAGATTATAGTCAGAAAGAAAAGTTGATAAACATGAAGGAGAATCTTTAAACTATTGTTCCAGAGTAAGAGTAAACAATAATTTTGGACAAATAATAGCAACAATTTTATAACACATAGATGCATCCTGAAAGAAGTTCAAATAACTTAAGTAAAATATTTCAAACTGAAGTTATTGTGGGGCAATGTAGATAAATACATAAATATATTTAAAATACTATTTTATGAAGAATATATAGAATGCCAACTATATGATTTAACAAAGGGGGAAGAAGATTAGAATCAAGCCTTACAAGATATTTTAATTATTTAAAATGCATGTTTCTTTTTAAATAATTTATAATTTATAATTTCATAGTGATAGTTTATTCTTTTAAAAATTGTAACTTCGTAAATATTCTAGGGTAACTGTATTACATTCCCTTGGTATATGAAAATAATTATTCAGACTCATGGTTTGGGCTGAGGTGTGGCTCAAAGCCCCACCTAGCAGCATCAGGCTCTGAGCTCAAACCCCAGGAAAGAAAAAGCAACAAATACATTACAGATTTTCACATAATTATTTTTAATGAACAAATTGACCTATTATTTGAATCCCTATTTTATAGTAGCTTTGACTGCTGAATTTTACAGACAACCCTAATTGCCAAGTAGCTATATGGAATAACAAGAATTACTTTTCAGTTAAATTCATGCTATAGAAGTATTTTTGATGGTGTTTTATGAATTGAATTTGAGTTACCAAGAAAAACGCCAAGATCTCACCCTTAATTTTATGATAGAACAATATTATTTTACTTAGAAAATATGTAAATAATATCTACTTGCAGCGAATTGGATCATAGCTATCTCCCAAGAGTCCATATGTATAGCTTAGCCATCTGTTTGTAATGCTACTGGGGCTTAGTGAAAGGAAGTTAGATTAACTGGGAGTGTGGCCAAGAAGGAAGCAGTAAAATCCAGCTTCTTCCTCTCTTGTTACACTCCCCAAAACAAGAAGCCTTACCATGGACTGAAACATCTGCAGACCTGAGTCAACATTAACTCTCCTCATCTTGGATTGCTAATCTCAAGTATTTTTTGTTCAATAAAGAAAGGAAGACGTTATGTTGAAAAACGAACTTTACAACTCTGGGGGCGGGGGCGGGGATGGGATGGGAAAGGATGGGAAGGGGAAACAAAGGAGGAAGCAACAATGCTTGATAAGAAATGTACTCATTACTTTGCCCATGTAATTGTAACCCCTCTGTACCGTATTTTTACAATAAAAATAAAATAGAATAAAATAAAATATCTGGGAAAACAAAGAAAGGAAGATAACTGACATAATAAATAGTAATAAAAATGAGTTCAATTTCTTTCAGAGCGAACATAAATTTTCCTGTTGTGCTGGACATTTATCTATTTTCCCTGAGATTCACTCTCTCTATGCTCTTCAGCCAATATCCTTGCAGCTTACGAGGGTGAATTGGAGCAAATTTGGAAAGAAGGAGAGAACCTGAGGCCTAACCCCTTCTTACTATCTCTATACGTGAGAGAGCAGTTGAGGCTTTTCTGTAGTTTTGCTTACCATCTGTTCCCAGTTCCTACCTGTTACTCTTAACTACTGGGTTCTACTAATCCCTGTCCTGCTTCCGTTTCTTATACTGTATAGGTAACAATGGCTCTTAAAAATCCTTAGTTTGCTTTTCTTATTATTTGCTAGTGGGTGGTTTCCCTTATTATCATTTTTCTCCCAGTATCAGGGTTTTATAATTGCTCAGTTTGCTTGTTTGGGACTATACTTCTTGAGCCATACCTCCAGTACAACTTTTCAATGTTGTTTTGGAGATAAAAGTCTATTATTATTATTTTATTATTATTATTATTTTCTTCAAGTAGTTTTACAAAAAGTTTCAATTCAACATGTCAGATTATGATTACTACTTGATCAATATTACCCCTTTGACAGTTGTCTTGATCTGTCCCAACCCCATTCATCTTTTCCAGTTACCTGATTCCATTTTAATATATGCATATTAAATATTTGAAAGGAAAGTCTTAAGTACTTTTCTGACAGGCTGGCCTTGAACCACAATGCTCCACATCTCAGCCTCCTGAGTGGCTAAGATACAGGTGTGAGCACCTGCACTCAATTTCATTATTCATTTTCATTTAGCTCTTATGTAGCTTTTTAATTTTTTATAATATATCTACATAAAATCTAATAGCTTACTCTGTAAATGTATGACTTTTTGTTTAAAATCTATTTTACTTTTATTTTTTGAGTGAAAAATATTTTTGAGTATTTTATTGAGTGACATTTCTTTTAAATTAGCTAAACTTTGTAGATGTGTACCATATTGTATGCTGGCCTCACTTATAAGTACTGAACATGTATTAATTCAGTAATCATTGATTTGATCCTTTTATTATTCTCAATTTTACAGATGAAGCAACTGAAATCAAAAGAAGTTAAACAATGTGTCTAATCACACAGCTAGTGAGGCAGAAAGGGAACTTGAATCAAAGCAGGGAGTTTAAGAGCCACACTCTCAATCCATCATTCTGCCACACTGTAATCATAGTAGTGGCTCTATGTCAGAGAAAGGAGAAAAAAAGAGAAGTGTTAATGCAACTTGAAGCTCTTCATTATGCGTCTGTACTAAAAATGTTATTTTTTTAAACTTTTCCTACTATGATTATGGCACAAATGTTTTAGATAAAAGTTTGAAATGGAATTATTCTACAAACTAAAAAAAAATCAAGAAATATGGCTTATAGACATAACATTTACAAAGAGAAAACCATATATATTTCATAAAGCATTTGATGGCCTACAAACAGGAAATTAAAAAGAATATTCTAATAGAATATTCTACGAGACAAATGACAACCATTGAAAAATATCAGAAAATACCACAGTAAATCTTGAAATATGGCCATGAAAAACTTAATCAGTCTGTATTCATGAGGTACTGAACAGGCTTAGTCACTAAAAAAAAAAGAAGTAAAATAATGAGAGTTATAAAGATTAGAAAAAAGAATTTTTATATGAGGACTCCATGAGTATTTATGTAGAAAGTCAAAAAATCTCTCATTGCACTCACAAAATGAAGAGACCTCACTAGTGTTGTTACTTAGCAAAGCCACATTTGAAAAAACAAAACAAAACAAACTTCATAATGAACAATAAAAATGTTTTAAGATGAGAATGAAAGATATCTCTCACAAAAAGTGAGAACAAAGATATTTGAATATCAAAGATGAGTAGCACTATGTAAATTTAAATATATGAATTTAAAGAAGACCCAAATAAAGGTGGGATGTGGATAAATAAATGGTAAGATTGAAGCAGGACAATTCCCCCAAAATTTATGCCACAAATTAACTCTAAGAAATCTTCTAAATATGAACCATTGATCCGCATAATGTCTATCAAAAACAAATTAAGCAAGGATCCAGTAGCTCATGCCTGTAATTCTAACTACTCAGGAGGCTGAGAACTGAGGATCGGTTCAAAGCCAGTTTTGGCAGAAGAATCCCATTGAGACTTTTATCTCCAATTAACCGCTCCAAAACAGGAAGTGGAACTATGGCTCAAAGTGGTAAAGTTCTAGCCTTGAACAAAGGAGCTCCAGGACAGTGCCCAGGCCCCGAAAACTCCATGACCCGTGAAAAACAAAATAACAACAACAAAAAAAAAGCAAACCAAGATTTTCTCCTTTGGTGAAATTTCAATTTTTTTTATCTATAATATGATAAAGAAAAGGCAATTGACATAAAAATAGCAGATCAAAAGAAGCAGTAGGGCAATCTAACATAGATCAAGATTCTGTATAACTCTATCGTAATTAACAGACAGCAATAAGAGGGTAAATACATTCTGTTATACTAATGAATCATTGTTAAAAAGCACAGTGTTAGCCTAAGAATAGATGAGGAGTTTGTGTTCAAAAGGATTGGTTAGAATGTGTCTAGTTATTTGTAGTCTACTTCTGAACTGAAAGTTGAATTTCATCTTTTTGGCTTTTATAAAAAGGTTTTTGAATTTTTTTTTTACAGTACAACTATCTCTATTTAGAATTAGTCAATTGGCCTCATTTAAGGTCCATTTTGTTGGTGATAAAGCACCATAATCAGGGCATAGTTAAACAGACAGCTTCTTCTCTGCATCAGCTCTGGCCAGGGTGTCAACAAGGGCCACACCAAAGGCAAGGAGCTTTTTCACAGGCTCTTTGACCTTGTGCATGTTGTACATGACCTCCACATGAACATGAATGTGAGATGGTTTCATGATAGTCTCAGTGGTCAAAGCAACTGTGTGATAGTCTTTTGAGCAAGCTTGCATTTTCTGGAGAGCTCTGTGGAGGATATCTCTCCTGTCTCTAGAGCCTCAGTTTCTGAGCCTCTGGAGGTTTGCTGACATGTAGATCTTCTTTCTGGGGCTGTGACTGTCTTTCAGCCCAGCCTTCTTTCCTTAAGCTTCCTTTGGGGGGAGGAAAAAAAATTCCTTCTTTGCTTTTGAACATCATGGTAGATGCTCATTTCTCAAACAGATTTTTCACATTTGAACCAAACTCTGAAATGTGCATCTTATTTTAGTAACTATTTGAATAGTAAGGAATAATAATTGTAGAATATAGATATTTAGCGTCATGCCAACGACTGTTAAACTGACAAAGAAAAATATCCATAAAATACTGTTATCAACTGGTAAAAGTGTAGCTCTTGAGTTTTCTGGAGCGTGTGACTAATCAATAAAGACACAGTATTTTTCTTTAGGAGGAAGGAATTATAGATGTTTTCCCCACATTATTGCTTTTTTACATCACATATTACAGGTTCTGAAAGCAAATTTAATTCTCATTGCAATTCATGACATGGGTATCTAACTAGTGAAAAGGAATGGATTGGTTGCCAATTAAATTGATGCTATTTCAATCTTCATGCATGTTCCTGAAATAATCTTAAAAGGCTGCAACTCCGCTTGCTGGAACTTTTCAGCCCCAAATAACAGAAGCTATTTGATTAACTATCCTTGTATCCATATAAAGTATACAAGTATAAATAGAACTCACTTTCCTCTACAATCCCAATGGAATAAACTTCCTATTGAACAGTATAAAACAAATTATAAGTACATTTCAATACAGGTGCACCCAATTCTAACAACCCATTCAAAAGAAAGTCATTCTATATTTGAATTGGTACACCTGACAGTTGCCAAAAGTAAAATTCTGATTCAGTTTGAAATGCAGACTTTTAAAAGCTGCAAAATATGATTTCTCAAGGTAATGCTATGCTTATAAAGGCTTGTCAAAATAAAACCCAACTACAAAAATAAAAATGTAGAAAAGAAAATGATATTATTATATCAGTCTTATCGGACAATAAATCTTATTTGTCCATTTGTAAAAATATTTTTTCTGTTTGGGGTTATAGTTCCCAGAAATTAACATCTATTCAATGTCTTTTAATTCTGATGAAGGATTCTGGTTAACAAAATAATAGTGTAAGTTTAACAGCCTAAAAGTGAAGATAAAACAAATCAAAGAGTAATTGCTGTGTTCATGAATGAAAATGATATTTATACATCAAGAGCCTTTTTTCAAATAAGATATTACAGAAAACAAGTTTTCTAAGGGCATGTACATTTTATTTTCAAGAAATAATTGAGTACTTTATAGGCTGGAAA
The DNA here is from genome assembly GCF_024711535.1 of Dipodomys merriami. NCBI lineage: Eukaryota > Metazoa > Chordata > Mammalia > Rodentia > Heteromyidae > Dipodomys > Dipodomys merriami. The sequence continues at coordinate 31,141,888 of NW_027202493.1, read as the reverse complement.
GTATGTCATATCATTTAGTAGCCTAAGGTTTTACAAAACACAAGTTGAATTTAAATTATTTCAGTATAAATAACTTTTTCTAACAGAATGTGTACACAGGTATATATGTATTCAAAATAATATCTGAATGTATTATCACTTAAATTGTTAAAAGTAGAGACTACCTTTATATTTAAGTGTTCATCATTTGATAAAATAATACTGTTCCCATGATGCGAAGATAATTCAACAATATGAAGATCTTTCAAACAGCAATGTCAGACAAATAAAACATATGACTGAATTATAGGGGTATGAAATACATCTTATTGTCCATATGTGATTAGGATATCATATAAGATAAAAAATATATCAATTCTATCCATGAAGTCTTTGTGTTATCTAGATTTATAATACATTGATTAAGTGTACATTCATCTAGTGTTGTTAAAGATACGTACTTAGGGTACTGAAACATGAGGAAGTGTATTTAAACTAGAGATGTAGATTAGGTATTATCCACAAAAGGAAGCTGGTTAATACTTTGAAAGAGAAAATGAATGAATGTTGGCATAATGAAAGAAGAACCACAAAGGAAATGATGAGAAAGAGAATCTGTGCCTATTCTCACACTCACGCATGTGCGCATGCATGTATGTGTGTGTGCGTGTTGTGTGTGTATAAGTAGGAAGTCAGATGGATAGGTAGCCAGATTAATAGGATAAAGATATCTAAAATGGTCTTGTCCTTTAAAACTGTCATTTTATTGAACTCTTTATGGATTGAATAGAAGATTAACAGTACATTGTCCCTGTACTCTTCTCGAGGCATTTTATAGTATGACAAACATCAATATCAACTAGGATTGAAGAGGCACTTCTATAGTAACACAAAAGCCACACATTAGGGTGGTAACCACACAAACATTGCTAGCTGCAGGAGAATAGGGCACCAAGTAGCCTCAATGGAATGAGCCAGCTATGAAACGATGTGAAAAAAGTCTTTCAATACTCCTTGACAAGAGAGGTATTTTTAAAAAGTTTCTTATTCTCAGTGAGGCAATCTCCTCAATTTACTGGCTAGATTACTAATGCATCTTAATGCCCACAAATATTTCACAAGCACATTCACACATGTAGGCTGTGGCCGAATGACTCAGTGAACAGAGGGAGAAGCAAAATAGAAGCCAGGGAAACAGAATTTGAATTAGAGAGAATTTGAGGAAGGGGTAGTTAACAGCATGTAACTGAAGATTTTACTTGGAAAAATATACTTCCAAAATACCAACCAAACACACAGGGATATAGCAAACAACCTGAATCATAATTTAATTATCAAGAAAAATGACCAAAAATGACATAAAATAAATTTATACTCCATAAATCCCAGAGATAAAAACTTAAATGTAAATTTTAGTAAATGATAGTCCATAACTTTTTGAAGAGAATGGCTGAATACTCTTATTATAATCAGGAACATTTGTTCTAAAGGCATTTTGTTTATAGAGATCAGATAGAAAGAGACTGATATATAAGATTTACTTTTTGAAAGGCATTCTATTTATAGAGATCAAATATATATGTAAATTTGTATTTGCACATGTATTTATATAGAGATATGATAGACTGATAGATGATAAATAGATAATGAGATGGTTTTTAGCATAATATCAACACCAAAGATGTCCTGATTTGTGATCAGTATGAAACATGTACTACTTCCAGACAGAAAACGTGTGCACTTAATTCATTTATCTTGATCCAAAATTTCTACCTGAGTGACCATAAAAAAATGATGCCCAAGCTAGGCACTGGTGGCTCACACCTGTAATCCTAACTACTCAGATGGCTGAGATCTGAGGATCGTGGTTCAAAGCCAGTCCAGGCAGGAAAATTCGTGAAACTCTTATATCCAATAAACCACTAGGAAACCAGAAGTGGCATTGTGGTTCAAGTGGTAGAGCGCTAACCTTGAGCTGAAGAGCTGAGGACAACACCCAAGCCCAGAGTTCAAGCCCCATGGCTGACCAAAAAAAAAAAAAAAAAAAAAAATCAAGCCCAACTAGATTCAATGCAACACTTTCATCTTACTGAAAATGTAAGACAATATAAAATAGATTCTTTTGCTGAAAAATATCAACATTAGTTATGAACATTTCTCTAAAGTATACTGACATACACTATACTCTCAAATTTACTGTGGTCTCTAATTTGTACCATCATGATAAAAAAGTCAGGGGAAATAGAGTATTTCCAGTGTCTCCCATTTTAGAAAGAACATTCTAGAATATAAATACATAAGCACAGCAATATACAAAGTGGAGAACAGTTTTTGGCAGGTACATATGAAGGGATTTTGTCATAGTACTATTTTAAATACTTAATATTGAACAACATTTTATTTCTCTTGTGATAAAATGGCTTAGATATAAAAATAGAAGCTGATGAGCTCATTTAAAGTATTTCAAAATATCTTGGCAGTAAGATCTCAGTGTAGGAATGTCCAGGTACAGTAAGCTACATGTTATTTTTTTCAATCTGTAATTAAAAGAACTCAATTATAGCATTATGACTCTGTTACTAAATAAAAACAGCACTACTGATAAAGATTTATCTGTAATTGGAACAGGATTATTTTTTATTAAGATTCATGTTAAACAGGATCTCTAAATGACTTCTTATAAGCTTTTTCCTACTGAAACCCTGCCCAGCTTGCTTACATAAACAGAAATTTAACTGCCCATATTTGCAAATCAGTGCTCTTAACATTAAGTGGGCACTTCTGTGAAATGAAATGGTGATCTACATCTTTATTAGGATAGTGTGATAATATTTATCATTTAATGCTAGGCTTTATTTGGTAAATGGGAAATTTTAGAAAGTGACAGCAATTTCCAAACACATAAATTAACATCTAATGTGTATTTCACCAGCAATATATCCATTTCAGAGCTTTAAACTCTAGTGAAAACAATTTTATTGGCTTTTGGTCCACATCGCCTTGTATTAATCTGATGTTTCGTGGACCATTGTTTTACAAACCAGGTTTCTATCATACTTAGGACATAACACAGCAGTGTCTTCACTCAACTTACTGTTATCCTTGATTTTTCTTAAGAGGTGCAATGTTTTAAAATAACTTTCTAATAAAGGTCACGAACTTATAATTCAAAAATACAATTATGAAGAACATTTAGGTATTAAAATAATTAATAATAATTAATAATTAGGTTTTCAATAACTGCACTTGTTTTATTATGTTGTTTTAGAAATAGTAGAATTAATTCATCTATTTTATTTATTCTGAAATTATTTGAATAATGTTGAAGCATAGAAATAGAAATTCAACCTCTGTTAAGAAATTTTTTTATTTTTTTTTATTGTGAAAGTACTGTACAGAGGGGTTACAGTTACATGGGCAAGATAATGAGTACATTTCTAATCAAGCATTGTAGCGTCCTCCTTTGTTTACCCCACCCAACCCTCCTCCCCCCCCACCAAAGTTGTAAAGTTCGTTTTTGACATACGACTTATATACGTCTCATTGTTATATACGGCTCATTGTTGCAAAGGGTCCACCTGTATCCCTATTTAAACGATTTGTTTTTTCCCTTCCCCTCCACAAATTATAACAACATTAAATACAGTGAAAACAGGGGTTATACCGTGGGGGAGAGACATACAAAGCAACAAAGAAATAATCTTATAAATGTGTTAGAAACAAAAGCATGAAAGTAAAAAACATTTGAGAGAGTACATTTCTTATCAAGCATTATTGCCTCCTCCCTTGTTTCCTCTTCCTATCCCTTCCCATCTTTCCCCTCTTTCCCCCCACCGTGCGCCAAACTTTACATCTTTGCTAAGAAATTTTTAACCACAGTTAGAATAGAATAATAGATACATAAATTAACGAAGTAAAAGTCATATTTCTAGAAACAATACACACACCGAGTCACAAAACTGTTAACAATCGTGGCAAGTTTAGGTGCAGTCAGAGAGGCCTGGGCCAGATTTTTGGTGATTTTCTCTGTGTGTTTGCCTTTATCTTAGATCTAATTCCCAGGAAGGCTAAACTATAGTCTCATACCTCCAAGTGATAACTTCCAGAAAGGATAAAACTACGTTTTCTGAGGCTTTCTTTTAAGAATGGGAAAATTTGTCCCAGAAGCCTTGCAGAAATGTCTCTTGGCTTTTAATTTAACTTGTCATATTTCCATTCTTGAAGCAAACTGCTTCTGAACAGCCTTAATTATATTCTTACACTAGATAGTAGGAAAAGAACGGGGATATTGCAGTTAACTTTAAAATGCAATCATAGTTAATAACTCTAATTTTTGGAAACAATATTGGAGAGAAGACTAAATTTGTACGACTAATATCATAATAATATAATTGCTTATGGAAAAGAATGGTAACTTGAAATTTAAATTTGAGCACAAACTAATATAGAGAACATATTTTGTACAACTACTTAAGGAATAAATAAACAAACAAACAAACAAACAAAAATCGCATAAAGAGAACAGCATAGTTTTGTTCAAATGTAGCCTATGCTATTTCTGGCAAGATTGGAGAGACTGACATTTAAAGGCTAAAGTTCAAATTGCCTTCTGTATTAGATTATGGTCTAGTGACTGAAATTCTTTAAACCACAAGAAAACATGTTGGGTTAAATATTGCCTCTCTGGATAGAGTTTGTTTATTGGGTGCAGTGTTCCATTTTAACGGAGACCTATGGTGGTTTAATTTCCTTACCAATGTCTTGAAACTGTCTAAAACATTCAATTCCCTGTCACCATTACAAATTGAGAAGAACTGGCTGCCATTTCTGGCAACATATTGTTATTTTCCCCTTATATGTTCTTACAGGTTTGATAAAAAGATAACTGTTTCTGAGAGCAATGAGACTGCTTTAGGATAAAAGTTGAGGTCCTCTTTTATTGTGTTAAAACTTTATCATTTAGGGGCTGTGAAGGTGGCTCAGTGGTAGAGCGCTTGCCTTGCATGCCTGAGGCCCTGGGTTCGATTTCTCAGCACCACATAAGCAAAAAGAAAAAAGCCAGAAGTGGCGCTGTGGCTCAAGTGGTAGAGTGCTAGCCTTGAGCTGAAGAACTGAGGGACAGCACCCAGGCCCCACGACTGGACCCAAAAAAAAAAAAACTTTATCATTTAGCAAATACTGTCGTAGTTAGAAGAATAAACTAATAGCTCTTAGTTTTGCATTTGAATATATTTCTAGCTATTAGTATACACTAACATTGATATTCTTAGTACATCATAATTCATAAAGGAAAGAGCAAACAGTATGCAATGACTGGTGAACTCTCAGAGTCTTCAATGCTTTCCCTGGTAATCCATAGGTTTTGGGAAAAAATGATCTTATTCAATTTGTATCATTATTAAAGTCAATGAGTTTTAATTTAACAGTTTCAGCTAATGAGATCTGTCCATATGGAAAAGAAATTTTTTAATCAGACTCTTCCTGCTCATTCATAAGCTGAATTTGCACAAAGAAAAGTCATTAGCTATAGTCAACCTGGGTTGATCCTGTGGGGGGCCCTCTTAGAACTGTAGAATACAACTCAGAATTATCCCACCTAAGAGTAAGGCTTTGGAGTACTCAATCCTCAATTTCTATTCCTTGTAAGTTAAGAGTTGCCTGTGGTGCATTAATGCTTCTCATCTTAAGCCATGCTGAGTACCACCGCTCCCAACTCCCTGCAAGCTCACAGCTTGGTGAAGCAAAGGAAAATGAGAAGCTACCTGTGCATAAAAGAAGTATCTGCAGGTGAGCTGCAGGATAAAATGAAAGTGTGTGGGCAGAACACCAAAACTTCCTGATTTGTAAGCTAGTTTGTGGTAGCTGAAAAACAAAGCAAAACCTCCAGAAAAAAAAAAAAAACAAGTGATGCATTTCTAAATCTATCTGAAGCAATCTGGAGGGAGATTATACATTTCATAGACAAAGAAAAGTCTATATTAAGGGAGGAGAGGAAATAGAAATAAAGCTACTTCCTAGAACACATTCTCGATCTCTCCATCTCACAGCATGGGTAGAAAAACTGAACAACTTAACAGGAGCTTTTCACTATCTCAGAACACGTCACAAAGCAGATCTATCTACAATTAGCCATGTATCTAGTAGGTAGTGGATTATTGAGACACTAATGATTTAAGCAGTATGACTGTCAAGGTATCTTTCTGCAATTCCCATCATTCCTAGACACAGTAGTGGTAATCAATGTAATAATACATAGTCACAATTACATCATTATAGTTTTTATACTACAGAGAAGCTGTACAAAAGGGGATTGAGAAACTAAAATCTGTCAAAAATGTTTTTTATGCCATGTAACATATTAAGGAGAAAAATGTACTTATCATTCAAAATATTTCCAATTGGGATGTCTTTATATGTTTGCTATGGAGAAAAATAGCTTTGTGCTGCTAATAGCTTTGAAAAGTTCAGAGAAAAATTTATATTATAAAGGCTTAGTGAGGGCTGGGAAGGTGGCTCAGTGGAAGAGCACTTACCTTGCATGCATGAGGCCCTGGGTTTGATTCCTCAGCACCACAGAAGCAAAAAGAAAAAAGCCGGAAGTGGCGCTGTGGCTCAAATGGTAGAGCACTAGCCTTGAGCTGAAGAGCTGAGGGACAGTGCCCAGGCCCAGAGTTCAGGCCACATGACCGGACCCCTCCCTCCCCCCCAAAAAAGCTTAGTGATGGGGTCCAGATACTCATTAAGCCAAATATTTGTCTCTGTCCTCTAACTACCCTCCAATTCAGGAAATCAGATAGGATTCTGTTTTCATGAACAAGTTTGGTGGAGATGGATTCAGAATAGAGAGAAAGAAGCGAAGCATTTGAAAAGGAGACCATCATCTACATTCATCCTAATTGTCTGGGTCCTACTAGTCACATTTTTACCTTTGGTATTTTTCATATGTGATTTTACCTAGTCCATTTCACCCACTTCCATACACACATTAATACCTCCTCCAATGGTCCAAAGTAAGTCTCCATACAAGATTCATAGAACCTAGAAAGAATCCTTACTTCCCTGTTTCCTGTCTGTGAAGGTAGAAAGAGCTCTACAGAACTATGTAAAGAAAAACAGCACAAACTGTCTTGCAACTTCAACAAATAGATCTAGTTATACCTTTAAAAAAAGTTATTTTTCTAATTTGGGGAGGGGAAGGGAAATAACAAAAAGCTGAATTAAGGATGCAGGTTGACTCATTGTAATAATGAGATGTACAAAACACTATGTTGAAAATTAACTTTACAACTTGGGGGAGAGGAAGTTGAAAAGATGGGGAGGGAAGGGATGGTAGGGGAAAAATAAAGAAGGGAGTAAGAATGCTCCATAGTAAATGCACTCATTACCTTCCTCATGTAACTGTAACCCCTCTGTACAGTGTTGTAAGTTGTTTGTACTCCTCATTCATATGCTGAAATCCATACTTACTTACAAGGCAGGGCCTTGCAGGACAGATAATGTCAAGAGGATGGAGCCCTCATGAATAGAATGAATGTCCTTATGGTCCCTGAGAGCTCTGTCATTCTTTCTGTAAAATGAAAGCACCAGAGACAAGGGGTGGGAGGAGGGGAGGGAGAAATTGGGGAAGTGGGGAGGGATGGAATGGTAGGGGAAAAACAAAGAGGGGGTAACAATGCTCCATAGGAAATGGACTCATTAACTTGCTCATGTAACTGTGACCCCTCTGTACAGTATCTTTACAATAAAAAATACGTATTAAAAAACACGAGATGCCATTTATGAATTAGGAAGTGGACCCTCGCCCAATACAGAATCTCCCAACCTTTTTGGAACATGAATTTTGCAGCTTCCAGAATAGTGAGAAATTTATGTTGCTTCTAGGGCAGCAAGTCTGTGATATTTTATAACTGTAACCCAAATGAACTAAAGCAACAGGCATTTAATAATTTATAATATGTGCTCTATTTCATGACTCTGTTTTGCTATAGAGTTTAATAGAAACACCAATTCTGTGCCTATGTGTTCTTGGGTCTAAATCCAGTGGTGATAATTCATTTCCTACTGTCTCCAAACAAAACAAAACAAAACAGAAAACCTCATTGATCCTAAATGAAATATGTGTGTACCCATTCCTAATCCTTGAGTGAACACCATACTTCAACATAGTATCCTTAGAGTATATGATACCAGAGGGGAAGAATGGGTGGATCTCCAGTAGGGAAAAGTGTGTGTGTGTGTGTGTGTGTGTGTGTGTGTGTGTGTGTGTGTGTGTGTGTGTGTGTGTATGAATAATACATTGCATCATACAATTTTGTAGTACAAAATAGGCAACAGGGAAAACTGAGGAACTTTCTCAGTAAAGCTAACATGATCTATAATGCTTTGATAGTTAGCATTTCTACCAGTCTATTTATTGTTTTCTTGGGCTAGACCAGAGATTAAAGCAGCTAACAGGTCTTTCCCTGCCTAGATTGTTCCTGGTACATTGGTTCCTTATTTTAAGCTTTTATCTACCTACTGACTTTCTACAGGTGTTAGAATTTATGTATCATATCTTTGAATTAAAAATAACACTACTTTGTGCTTTTCCTTATCAATTTGAATACCATTTTGACTAATACCTTATATGAAGGTATTACCATAATTGAGTCATTACTCATATCTATCAAGATTTTATTTCTTTAAGACATTTCTTTTCTTACTTCGTAGGACTTTCTAAAAGGGGAAAATAGGGAACATCAAAAATAATTATTTTAAATAAACTTCAAAGTACAGTTATAACAGTGATGATTTTGATCCACTCATAAATTTTATTATATCATTTTTTCCATTTCAAGTGCCATTGTAAGTCATGATCGCATTCTTCATCTCTCTCTCTCTCTCTTAATCATCTTCTCTAATAGTAGCATTCATACATTTTTAATATTCTTCAGCCTTTAGTCAAGGACAGTTTTCTTCCTTAAGCTTTCATACATTCAAAAGCTATCAGTGTCACCAAAATACTACTCAATCTTTAATCCAATTTTCTATGCCAGATAATTCTTTTAAGATTTCACAGTTGGGCGCTTTAATTTCTTCGCCTCTTTGAAAGATGGATTCAATTCCAAAATGGTTACATATGTCTTCAGTCAATGCCCTTGGTCACAGTTACTGCCAGCAAACTCTCCTTTTCTGGACCGAGAAGAATTGTGCTATTCCCCATGCTGTTATTCAGACTAACCCAAACGAGGCATTGATATCTCACTCACCTACAAGAACCTTCACTAAAGGAACAACACAAACACACAAAATAAATAAGCATGACTTAAAGCTAGTTCTGCACTTAACAAATTGTTGGTCAAACTCTGACAGTTGAGTATAATGAATGTTAATAGATTATTTAAATCAAATTCTAATAAATAATTACCTTTTTTTGAATTTTTTCTAGAGCTGATAAGGTTAAAAATAATCAGCTGCGTTACTAGCACTAGTTACAGGTTGACAACCATGAAGTTCTTGTTTCAAATGTTATCCTGGATTTTACCATGATTTTATTCTTTGTTATCCATTTAAACTTCTTGCTCTATCTATCTTAATCCTAACTATAGATAGCTATTATCATCAATAATTTATCTTCACAGATAAAAATTAACTTTTTTCTTCTTTTTCTATTAAACAATGGCAGAGGAAGAAATTTATAAGGAACCTTTTAGGAAGAGGGAGAATGAAGCAGTAGAGATAAAATCATCAGCAGCATTTGGATTTATTTCCAATAAACAGGCCAAAAAGAATGCAGGGGAGCTAAACTATAAATCTATTAGGCTGTGGCTTTGTTCTTTCTCCAGAAATTTTTAGCTAGTCTCTATCAACCTTCCCAAAACCTTTCAAATTCTACCACTTTACAGTGCCACTTACTATGATCCAGTAGACATGAAATTCTACTAATTATTGATCTATTCAATTTTACTAATAATTTGCATTGGGGAGACATCAGAAATACATTTTTACAAAACCAAACATTAATTTTCAGTGTCTGTGCAGCCCAATAGTATACATAGCACTTTTTGTAATAGTGATATCAATATATTATTTGTTTGGTGTAACATATGTCTTAAAAAATTAATTAAGTTGTTAATCCAACACACAGAGGACAAATAGCAAATAAAGGAAGCTACCAGATACGTTCAGATTAATTTATGTTCTAATTTAGATATCTACTGAAATTAGAGGAAAATGTCTAGATAATTTGAGAATTATAAAATAGTACCAATCCTTTGTGGAATTAGGAAAACAAACCTAAAGCTCAATTAGAAATGACAAAGGCATTGCTAAGCCTGGTTTGTCTCCTTTAAATATATCACTCTTCCCCAAATACTACTTTTTGTATATTTTAATCTTATTACCACTTAGAATTTTCTTATAAAAAGTGCCAATTACAAAAGGAAAGAAAAGTAAAGCAAAGAAAAAGACAGTGAGGAAGAGAGCAAGAGAGAGAGAGAATTTAGATGTTTGAATCTAAATTCTAGGTACTTAGCTTATCTGGTTTACTTGTTATTTATCTGGTTTTTAACCAGATACATTTCATATTACCCTCTCATTCAGTTTCCCCCTCAAACACTGTGTGTAGTCACATGATACACAAAATGCATGCTTTGAAGTAAAGATTTTAGGCATGAAATATTTCAAAGTTAAAATTAATCTGTCAGTCAGTAGTTAAAGAAGACAGAAATGCCCATTGCAAGAAAAAAAATGAATTGATTAACCTTAAAAAGCTTTGGAGAGAATTTGGGGTTTGGAGGGCCTTGAGGTTGCAGAAAGCTGATATGGCTGGACAAGTCTGAGAAAATGTTTTAGTGGTGGAACTTGAGGAAAAAAAAGAGATGTGTGACATGTATAGAGAAGCAAGTATTTGACTGGAAATTAATCAATATCATCAAATAAATCTGCCAACACACTAATTGTAAGATGAAGTTCTTGCTTTATGGAACACTTCAAGAAATGGCTTTTCCTTAAAGGTTTTCAAAGAATATTTCTGACTAATGACATTAAAAAGTAGAGTTAAATAAAAAAGGATCATGTGAACTCTATACTACTCCATGCACCTGATAATGTTTATTGAAAGATTACACAAACTCACATCACCCATCATAGCTGAACTTATCCATCATATGTACTTTGATATGCATGACTATATTCATGCATACATTTTTCTGCACAATAGTGTGATCATATTTTTAAAGTGTACAAAGGAATAGGCTCTAAGTTAGATCCAACTATGTAGTACATATCAATAAAAGGTTAAGATGTGAAATTCCCACATATGGTTAGTTTGGAGGCAGAAGAATTAATGAGAATGAACAGAAATGCACAAATTATTATCACAATGTATTACATGAATTCTTTTTCCCTAGCCAAGTAGTAAAAGTCATCCTTTAAAGAACTATTGAAGTGGCAGCAACATAATGGTGAGCCTTTCATGGTGGCTGTCTCTGAAATAAACTAATTTCCTTTCATGAGTCCTGTTAACGTTCTCATATCAGATCTTGTACTTTAATTGCAGAAAGAAACTAGTTCTTCTAGTTATGATTGCTTAAACCTCACTGCTTTGTGAAATACTTTGAATTCATCAGCAGCCTATCTACTGGTCATGCTCCGTCTCTTTCCACTTCTTTAACCCATGCACTGTGAAAATGTCTACGGAAGACCTTCTAAAACAATGCAAATATGCTCTTTTGCAATTATTGCTGGTCTGGAATTTGTGAGTCCACAACGTTTGATTAATATTTTCCCATATGCACATGCCCGCTCCTCTTAGTGTAGAGCTTTAACGACACCCTCTGCCACCCCTCTCCTCACACTATCAAAGTCCATGACAACTGGATTGAAAACTAAAGCCTTTAGGAGAAAAAATTCTAATTCTCCAATTCTGTAACTGGTGCTTATTTTTCTGTTGGTCGTGTGGCCAATTTAATCATAAAATAAAACCATTGTAATCCTGTCAATCTTCTAGAGGTTTTTAAACTGTAAGGGGTTAAAATAATTTGCATTCATTCCTTTTTGACCTATGATTATCAAGAGAAGTTTAAGTTATGTTCAGTTTTGTCCCCATTTGACAAAGTGAGGATGTACATGACACATTTAACTATCCATAAAACATTATAACTTTCCAACGTTAGAACTTAAAGGAATAAAAATTTACTTTATTAAGAAAAATCTTTCATTTTCCAATGATACAGCATACAAAAATAAGCCGCCATGGCTCTGTATGCTTCCCTAAATACAATCATACTGTGTGCCTGTTAGACTGAAGATAACGACACCCATGGAGACCGGCAGAGGACATGCAATTAACGTGTTGATATCAACTCTTTTTGCTTGCATTACACTTATTTATATACATTCTTTGTATCTCATTTTTTCTCATTGCTACAAAGAGCAATGAATTACTTCATGTGATTGCAAAATTTGTGAAATGAGTTGTAAGAGGATCTATGGGATTCCGGATGATTGTAACATACAATTGACACATGGCCATATATCTTAGTTTGGAAACCCAAGTGTTAATCAGGACGTGGAGAATTGAGGAATGGGGATCACTAAAGCTCCTGGGCAGATGACAATAAACATGAAGATAGAAACAAAACAGCATGAATTTCTATTTATGGTATCAAGGAATAGTTGTAATTACCATACCATTGCAGTCCAAAGTATTCAAGTCAATCATTTTAAAAAATGAGAGGAAAATTAATTAATAGCCTAATTAAAAATCATCAAATGGCCTCAGTTGTTCTGTTCAAATAAGATCATCATTTTAGTTCCCAGTTTAAATTTTAAACTAATTATTCAATTAGAATTTCAGTGAAACATCGACCTTATCAAACCTCTATTCTAAGTATTTAAATGTAGACTTTTAAATATCCTTAATGAACACACAGCCCATCTGGCATTGCTTTGATCATTTTAGGATATCTCTCTTCTTCTATTCTGGAATTAAATTACTCCCCCGTGTACAGGTGGATCAGAGATAGCAGCTTTTTAATAAAATAAGGTCAAGTTGTAACTCTGTGATCTTTTTATTAGATTCCTCTCAAATACTGGAACTTTGGATACCTGCCATTTTCTTATATGTGAACTAAGATTACTTTGTTCTGTTATGTCTAGACATTCCATGCGGTCACAAAATTAGACTTTGGAGAACAGAATAATTATATCTTAAGGTTAATTGCCAGTCGATTATATGAAAAAGAATCAGCATACCTTTGTACTTGCTAATTTAAAATATATTTTCTGCATACACATAATGTTTTTCACACATGTGCCCACATGTACATACACACATGATTTACAAAGGATGGATTAAGTTTTATAATGGGTGCAAAACTACTTGTCACCTAAATGGAAACTCACTTAAATGTCCTGAGCAAATATAAACCACTGTCACACTTTGAAACTCTATACTTTTACACAGGCATCTGCTGCTATGATTATAAAGTAATTTAACCTCAATCTACCATCTCTGCCAAATAGACTGCAGGCCATTTCATTATTTATAAAGTAAACTGCTCCAGTACATTCTCTTCAGGTTTGCATCTGCATTAAATCTTTAAGAAATGTTTTCCTTTGTTTCTGCCAAAATTTTATTATTTACTTAAATTTAAGGACTTAACTTTTTGCCTCGTGTCAACTTAGCTTGCCTTTCACTGTTCAACATATTAGCCATTTGTTCCAAAAATATTAAAGAACTGTGTAATAAGGATTGGTGTGATTTTCCTATAAAATCCAGAAGAAGCAGAGAGGATTTTTGTCTCCATCCGCCAAGCAAACTAATAAAATCCTCAGAATTATTTTGTGCAATTTGCTTGGCATGGTGGCTCATGACTGAAATTTCAACTATTTTGGAGGCAGAGATTAGGAGTACAATGTTTCCAGGCCAGAATGGGCAAAAAGTTAGAAAAAATGCTGTCTTAACACACTTCTTAGACACAATAGTAAACTCTTATAACTCCAACTACACAGGAAGCATATGTAGAAGACTCTCAATCTGAGGCCAATCTTGGGCAACTCTCATCAAAAAATAACCTAAAATACAAGGGCTTCAGTCTTTATCTTAGAGAATAGTGGGGTTTGTGTGTCTCGGATGGACGAAAATTAAAATATTTAACTATCTGATGGAGGGATCAGAAAGAAAGAAGAAGGAAAGGTGAAAGGGGAAGGAGAAAAGAAAGAAGAAATGAAGGAAAAAAGAAAGGAGGAAGTGGAGAAGAAACAACTTCTGCCTTTTTGGTAGTGAATTGAAGGCGAGAGTCTCATGGATATTCTTTCCAGATCTCAGCCACCTGAATAGCTAGGATCTCAGACATGAATCACTGGTACTGGGCCACATTACACATGTTAGAGGAGGCATTAAGGAAAATATTCAGCTAGTCCTGTCTGGGAGGTGAAGATGTAGCTGTGGTTGGGATGGATGGATAGAGTCCTAACCACTGAGACCAGATTCTCATAATGGCATTGCTATGGATCAAATGTTTCAGGGGTGGTTTGTTTTTTATCCTGGCTTGGTACAGATACATATTTCATTCTGTATCCTATATTTATATTCTATAAACTGTTCTTAAGTGGATCTTGTAAAATATTCCTTTTTTAAAGTAAAATTTAAAGCTAGACATAGAAGCTCATTAGAGATTTTCACTGCTATCCTAACTACATAGCATGGAATCATAAGTAGGAAGATGATAAGTTGACTCTGGTATAGGAAACATGTCAAACTCTATCTGAGATGTAACTAAAAGATAAAAGGGCTTGAGGTATGGGTCAGTGATAGAGTATGTACCTGGCAAATGTGTGGCCTAAAGTTCTAACCACACTTCCCCAAACACCAATGGAAAATAAACTGATACACATGACTTCCTACTTTCCTACATCTGCTAAGCAGCACTGAAACCTGGAACTAAACTTCTTATTTAATTTGCAACTCCCTTCTCAACGGAAATATCAGAAACTTCATTTTAAGCCCTTCATAAATTACAATAAATTCAGAATAGATAGCAATGGAACTAATGTTTTTGTGTGCCATATTTCTTTTATTTCTTGCTTTCCTGGAAAGTACTTCAGATATCTTTTGCTTTACCGTGATTTCTTTTTTAGGCCCTGGGTAGATGATGTATGGTTTATTTTTTCAGACCTGGCACAATTAATTCAGAGTTCAAATAGAAAGCTAAATAAGCATAACAACGACTGTCATTTCACCTGAAGGGAGCTCCTGCAGCCTGGGATCCTCCAGAAGGAAGAGAGAGAGAGAGAGAGAGAGAGAGAGAGAGAGAGAGAGAGAGAGAGAGAGAGAGAGAGAGAGAGAGAGAGAGAGAGAGAGAGAGAGAGAGAGAGAGAGAGAGAGAGAGAGAGAGAGAGAGAGAGTGTTACTCATGCACCTGGCAGAGGAACACATGAATTGAGGCAGATTAGATCTATGGATGAATCATTCTCTATTCTGAAAACCATACAGAACAATCAAACAATTAAGGAGACTCAGAGGACCAAATCAACTCTGATTCCCTCACTTCCTACATGGTGTATTTTATTAACTAGGAAGGATAGAGTTTACTAAATGGCATTTTTATTGCTCCCTTTGCCTGGCAAGACAGCAGTGGGATCTTTAGCTTCTTTATTACAAGAGCAGTCAGATATTTTATACAGTAATAAAAGCCACAGCTGCCATGTGAGACAGCTAAAGTTAGATGATGAGTACTATAAGTACGGCATTAGTTGTGTTTCCTAAGAAAAGTGTTCATTAAAATGTAGGATGGTCTCTAATCCCAAACCCTGCTGGGACTATCAATAGCTATAGATAAGCTCCATAAGACTGGCTAGGGAGAAACGAGTTTACCTAGCATGAATAGTTTCCCTGCTAAATATATAGAACACAGTAAAATTTATTACAAAACAGTAAAATTTATGGGGACAATGTCCTCTATTTAACAGTGTACACATGCTTATTTTACTTGTTTAAATTCTCTTATAGTTCCAATATACATGCACGTTGTATTCCCAATATTCATGCATACATAGTATATACATTTTCATTTCCAATATACATCTATTCTCAAGATGTTTATATTGAGAATATATCAGAGAGGCTGGTAGAATATATATTTACTATGTCATGGCTGTGTGTGTGTGTGTGTGTGTGTGTGTGTGTGTGTGTGTGTGTGTGTGTGTGTGTGTGTGACAGAGAGTGAGAGAGAAAGAGAGAGAATGTTTTAGGGCTTGAATTCAAATCATCACATTCTTACTCAGATAATTATTGATGCTTTACCACTTGAGCCATGTCTCCAGTCCAACCTTTTGCTGGTTGTTTGAAAATAGAATGTTTTTTATTGCAAAGATACTGAACACAGGGGCTACAGTTACATGCGTAAGGCAATGAGTAAGGCAATGAGTACATTTCCTATCAAGCATTGTTATAGACATTTCTAATTGAACTGGCTTCAAATCATGATCCTCTAAGTCTCAGCTCCTGAGTAGCTAGGACCATAGGCTTCCATCACTCACGGTACCTGGCTACATCATAGCTTTCTTGTTTGTGTTAACAGCTCTTTGTAATACATTCTTAAAATATACTTTCAAAAATAGCCACCAAGAATCTGATCAAGAATTTTCTGACTTTAAACTTTTACTTGGAGTTTTATGCAGATTCAAAAAAAAAATCTGAGGATTGCTCTGGAGGCTAACCTTTATGGAGGTTAAAATGTGGTTGGGACCAGGTTTTAGAGGTCTTTAATTGTTCATTTGAAAAAACATGTCATGATTTACTTATGGGTAACAGAGAGTTAGTGGTTTTATGTTTTATAAGAGCATACATGTGTCTAGAATATCTTTGTTATTTCAATATATTCTATTTCTTTTGAATGCAAAAGCTTAAGAACAACTATCACTATTTTGATTCTTATGTCAATATGCTTGAGAATAAATCTTACATAGATATGGAGTCAATTACAGGAGATTGGCCCTAATACTCTGTGATAGACAGAGAGTACAGGGCATTTTTATATTCAAAGTATACTTTCCCTGCAATTCAGAGCACGTTACATATAATAAAATAATTGCCCTGTATTCTGTCCTTAAAACCACTAGTTACAAAATAAATCCATAACATCTACTAATCATCTTGAAATGAAAAAACACAATCATTGTGAAATATAAGAAAAATACATCTTATTTAAAGAAGTAAGAAAGCATCATAGAGACAAATACAAGTTGAGATTTAGAGTCTTAAGTGAATTTGCCTTACTGTAACTGAGTGGTAATGTATACTCATTTCACTGTGATTCAGGACTTGATAAGCAATGTAAAGGAAATAGGTAGAAACCTTTGTTTATTGGCATGGCACTTGGGGTAGTAATAAAGATTAAAACAGCAACATTAGTACCTATGTTACTCTTACAGAGTTACACGAGGAATGCATTTCTCAAATACCTGTAAACTTGCTGTAAACTTGCCACCTATTTAGGCCATAAAGGAAGTTGCTTTTTCATAGGTTGGTACTCCAATATGGACAGCTATATATC